>NC_044038.1:245037020-245676464 GCF_901765095.1 Microcaecilia unicolor
GCTCTGCTGGATTCTCGGACGGCTCGTGCCTATCTCCCAGAGACGAGAGCCAACAACTTGTTGTCCCTCGTCTCGCGGGTGCGAGCGTCCCAGCAGATCACAGCTCGGCAGATGTTGAGATAGCTGGGCCACATGGCCTCCACAGTTCATGTGACTCCCATGGCCCACCTTCACATGCGATCTGCTCAATGGACCCTAGCTTCCCAGTGGTTTCAGGCTGCTGGGGATCTAGAAGACGTGATCCACCTGTCCACGAGTTTTCTCAAATCCCTGTATTGGTGGACGATTTGGTCCAATTTGACTCTGGGATGTCCTTTCCAAATTCCTCAGCCACAAAAAGTGCTGACTACGGATGCGTCTCTCCTGGGGTGGGGAGCTCATGTCGATGGGCTTCACACCCAAGGAAGCTGGTCCCTCCAGGAACGTGATCTACAGATCAATCTCCTGGAGTTACGAGCGGTCTGGAACGCTCTGAAGGCTTTCAGAGATCGGCTGTCCCACCAAATTATCCAAATTCAGACAGACAACCAGGTTGCCATGTATTACATCAACAAGCAGAGGGGCACCGGATCTCGCCCCCTGTGTCAGGAAGCCGTCAGCATGTGGCTGTGGGCTCACCATTACGGCATGTTGCTCCAAGCCACATATCTGGCAGGCCTAAACTACAGTCTGGCCGACAGGTTGAGCACGATCATGCAACCTCACGAGTGGTCGCTCAATTCCAGGGTAGTGCGGCAGATCTTCCAGGTTTGGCGCACCCCCTTGGTGGATCTCTTTGCATCTCGAGCCAACAACAAGGTCCCTCAGTTCTGTTCCAGACTTCAGGCCCACGGCAGACTGGCATTGGATGCCTTCCTACTGGATTGGGGGGAAGGCCTGCTGTATGCTTATCCTCCCATACCTCTGGTGGGGAAGACTTTGTTGAAACTCAAGCAAGACCGAGGCACCATGATTCTGATTGCTCCGTTTTGGCCGCGTCAGATCTAGTTCCCTCTTCTTCTGGAGTTGTCCTCCGAAGAACCGTGGAGATTGGAGTGTTTTCCGACCCTCATCACACAGGATGAAGGGGCGCTTCTGCATCCCAGCCTCCAGTCTCTGGCTCTCACGGCCTGGATGTTGAGAGCGTAGACTTCGCTTCTTTGGGTCTGTCAGAGGGTGTCTCCCGCATCTTGCTTGCTTCCAGAAAAGATTCCACTAAGAGGAGTTACTTCTTTCTATGGAGGAGGTTTGCCGTCTGGTGTGACAGCAAGGCCCTAGATCCTCGCTCTTGTCCTACACAGACCCTGCTTGAATACCTTCTGCACTTGTCTGAGTCTGGTCTCAAGACCAACTCTGTAAGGGTTCACCTTAGCGCAATCAGTGCATACCATTACCGTGTGGAAGGTAAGCCGATCTCAGGACAGCCTTTAGTTGTTCGCTTCATGAGAGGTTTGCTTTTGTCAAAGCCCCCCGTCAAACCTCCTACAGTGTCATGGGATCTCAATGTCGTTCTCACCAAGTTGATGAAACCTCCTTTTGAGCCACTGAACTCCTGCCATCTGAAATACTTGACCTGGAAGGTCATTTTCTTGGTGGCAGTTACTTCAGCTCGTAGAGTCAGTGAGCTTCAGGCCCTGGTAGCCCAGGCCCCTTACACCAAATTTCATCATAACAGAGTAGTCCTCCACACTCACCCTAAGTTCTTGCCGAAGGTAGTGTCGGAGTTCCATCTGAACCAGTCGTCGTGCCAACATTTCTTCCCCGTCCTCATTCCTGCCCTGCTGAATGTCAGCTGCACACATTGGACTGCAAGAGAGCATTGGCCTTCTAGCTGGAGCGGACACAGCCCAACAGATAGTCCACCCAATTGTTTGTTTCTTTTGATCCCAACAGGAGGGGAGTGGCTGTGGGGAAACGCACCATATCCAATTGGCTAGCAGATTGTATTTCCTTCACTTACTCCCAGGCTGGGCTGGCTCTTGCGGGTCATGTCACGGCTCACAATGTCAGAGCCATGGCTGCGTCAGTGGCCCACTTGAAGTCAGCCACTATTGAAGAGATCCGCAAAGCTGCGACGTGGTCATCTGTCCACACATTCACATCTCATTACTGCCTGCAGCAGGATACCCGACGCGATAGTCGGTTCGGGCAGTCAGTGCTTCAGAATCTGTTCAGTGTTTAGAATCCAACTCCACCCCCCTAGGCCCATGTTTATTCTGTTCCAGGCTACACTCTCAGTTAGTTAGTTGGATAAATTGTTAGGTCAATCTCAGTTATGTCCTCACCGTTGTGAGGCCCAATTGACCATGTTTGTTGTTTTGAATGAGCCTGGGGGCTAGGGATACCCCATCAGTGAGAACAAGCAGCCTGCTTGTCCTCGGAGAAAGCGAATGCTACATACCTGTAGAAGGTATTCTCCGAGGACAGCAGGCTGATTGTTCTCACAAACCCGCCCGCCTCCCCTTTGGAGTTGTGTCTTCCCTTGTCTTTGTCTTGCTACATATGGGACTGACGAACATGAGCCGGTTCGGGCGGGAAGACGGCCGCGCATGCGCGGTGCGCAGCAAAGGCCTTTGCTAATAAAGTGTTCCGATTGGAGGCGCTGCCGTGGATGTCACCCATCAGTGAGAACAATCAGCCTGCTGTCCTCGGAGAATACCTTCTACAGGTATGTAGCATTCGCTTCACTCGACATTGCAGCTGCAGTGGTTGATGGGGTCTCGGTTGCGTGTTACAAAGGGGGTGTGCTGCTGCTTTGGCAGATGCATACTGGAACTTTTCACCGAGTACCCGCAGGTTGTACTGATGAGCAGCCTGGAAAAGATCAGTTTTCTCTGCCTCCATCTGCTGGTAGGAGAGGATAACACCCATTTATTCAGAACAGTATGGCCCAACTAAAGGAAAGTCCACACTCAAATGAAACAGTGGAATAATGAAAATTCTTCACTATGAGGAGTCAATATACTTCTCATATAATTCATCCTAAACTGATCTTCTATAATATTAGAGGAAAGCGACTCAGTAGTTACTGGAAACGCTCAGTAGCGATAAAAGGAATGTAGATAATCTCCCAGTCAATTCCAGCAACTACTGAAGCTTTTTCTTCCAATACAGTTTGGTATGAAGTATATGTGAATTATATTGACTCCTCTTAGTGAAGAATTTTCATTATTCCACTGTTTCATTTGAGTGTGGACTACATTTTTCAGTTGAATATATTCTCCAGTTGTGAATTGTACTGACTAAAGGAAAGGAAATTATCAGTTAAGACACATAATTTCACCTTAACTTTGGTAGATGTTTAAAGTTACATGTGGATTTTCAAAGCCAGTACTTACAGATGTGCCATTGAAAAATATAGTTTTAAACATTTAAGTTAGACATGTAAAGTTTAAATAGCTACCTCACCACTAAATACTCCCTTCCCATTGTCTAGCCACCTTTTATATCTGCTGCTTTGTTAAAATATTTTTTACTTTTGCTTTCAGATTTTAAAAGGTGACTGTATTTTGGATATTTCCAGCTTTACTGAGAATAAGTAAGTATTGTATTGTGCTTTTTTTAATTTAATGCCTATGATCTTATTGCAATAGTTAAGGATTTATAGTGCATGTCACAAGTACAGTGGGGGAAATAAGTATTTGATCCCTTGCTGATTTTGTAAGTGTGCCCACTGACAAAGACATGAGCAGCCCATAATTGAAGGGTAGGTTATTGGTAACAGTGAGAGATAGCACATCACAAATTAAATCCGGAAAATCACATTGTGGAAAGTATATGAATTTATTTGCATTCTGCAGAGGGAAATAAGTATTTGATCCCCCACCAACCAGTAAGAGATCTGGCCCCTACAGACCAGGTAGATGCTCCAAATCAACTCGTTACCTGCATGACAGACAGCTGTCGGCAATGGTCACCTGTATGAAAGCCACCTGTCCACAGACTCAGTGAATCAGTCAGACTCTAACCTCTACAAAATGGCCAAGAGCAAGGAGCTGTCTAAGGATGTCAGGGACAAGATCATACACCTGCACAAGGCTGGAATGGGCTACAAAACCATCAGTAAGACGCTGGGCGAGAAGGAGACAACTGTTGGTGCCATAGTAAGAAAATGGAAGAAGTACAAAATGACTGTCAATCGACAAAGATCTGGGGCTCCACGCAAAATCTCACCTCGTGGGGTATCCTTGATCATGAGGAAGGTTAGAAATCAGCCTACAACTACAAGGGGGGAACTTGTCAATGATCTCAAGGCAGCTGGGACCACTGTCACCACGAAAACCATTGGTAACACATTACGACATAACGGATTGCAATCCTGCAGTGCCCGCAAGGTCCCCCTGCTCCGGAAGGCACATGTGACGGCCCGTCTGAAGTTTGCCAGTGAACACCTGGATGATGCCGAGAGTGATTGGGAGAAGGTGCTGTGGTCAGATGAGACAAAAATTGAGCTCTTTGGCATGAACTCAACTCGCCGTGTTTGGAGGAAGAGAAATGCTGCCTATGACCCAAAGAACACCGTCCCCACTGTCAAGCATGGAGGTGGAAATGTTATGTTTTGGGGGTGTTTCTCTGCTAAGGGCACAGGACTACTTCACCGCATCAATGGGAGAATGGATGGGGCCATGTACCGTACAATTCTGAGTGACAACCTCCTTCCCTCCGCCAGGGCCTTAAAAATGGGTCGTGGCTGGGTCTTCCAGCACGACAATGACCCAAAACATACAGCCAAGGCAACAAAGGAGTGGCTCAGGAAGAAGCACATTAGGGTCATGGAGTGGCCTAGCCAGTCACCAGACCTTAATCCCATTGAAAACTTATGGAGGGAGCTGAAGCTGCGAGTTGCCAAGCGACAGCCCAGAACTCTTAATGATTTAGAGATGATCTGCAAAGAGGAGTGGACCAAAATTCCTCCTGACATGTGTGCAAACCTCATCATCAACTACAGAAGACGTCTGACCGCTGTGCTTGCCAACAAGGGTTTTGCCACCAAGTATTAGGTCTTGTTTGCCAGAGGGATTAAATACTTATTTCCCTCTGCAGAATGCAAATAAATTCATATACTTTCCACAATGTGATTTTCCGGATTTAATTTGTGATGTGCTATCTCTCACTGTTACCAATAACCTACCCTTCAATTATGGGCTGCTCATGTCTTTGTCAGTGGGCACACTTACAAAATCAGCAAGGGATCAAATACTTATTTCCCCCACTGTATATTATGTAAGCCGCATTGAGCCTGCCATGAGTGGGAAAGCGTGGGGTACAAATGTAACAAAAAAAAAAAAATTATAAGAAGCAGATAACAATGGGTGACATCATCTGATAGATCCCATGAAGGAAAAAAGACTTTTTTTTTCCAGTTTGACTAGTTCTGGAAGTCTTTAAAAGGCCATATCGCACACGCATTCAAAGTTTCTTCTTTGCACCATTGTGCGCGACTTCCTCAGTCTTTGTCTTATACTAACTTTTTTCTGTCCTCCCATTTTGTGATTTGATTTTAATCTTCAAATGTTGGTTGCATGTGGACCTCTTATTTGTTTTCCCTCTAGCACCATCTAGTTAGGGTTTTCGAGTATTTCTGAGTTTTATGTCAGGTTTGGACTTGGTTCCAAGATGATCTTATTAAACACACAGCGGTTATAGTCCACATATTAAAAAGAAAGGAGAAAAAAAAACAGGAGGAAGGACATTGACAACTGTCATAGTTAAAAGGTGAGTTAGAAGAGGCTATTAGAACATCTTTGAACAAAATGAAAAATAGAATCTCAAAGAAAAAACAGGAAAAAGCATAAATACTGTCAAGTTAGATACAAAGCACTGATAGTAACATAGTAGATGATGGCAGAAAAAGACCTGCACGGTCCATCCAGTCTGCCCAACAAGATAACTCATATGTGCTACTTTTTGTGTATACCTTACCTTGATTTGTACCTGTCCTTTTCAGGGCACAGACCGTGTAAGTCTGCCCAGCACTATCCCCGCCTCCCAACCACCAGTCCCATCTCCCACCACCGTCTCTGGCACAGACCGTATAAGTCTGCCCAGCGCTATCCCTGCCTCCCAACCACCAGCCCCGCCTTCCACCACCGGCTCTTCTACCCGATCTCGACTAAGCTCCTGAGGATCCATTCCTTCTGCACAGGATACCTTTATGCTTATCCCACGCATGTTTGAATTCCGTTACCGTTTTCATTTCCACCACCTCCCGCGGGAGGGCATTCCAAGCATCCACTACTCTCTCCGTGAAAAAATACTTCCTGACATTTTTCTTGAGTCTGCCCCCCTTCAATCTCATTTCATGTCCTCTAGTTCTACCTCCTTCCCATCTCCGGAAAAGGTTCGTTTGCGGATTAATACCTTTCAAATATTTGAACATCTGTATCATATCACCCCCGTTTTTCTTTTCCTCCAGAGTATACATATTTAGTTCAGCAAGTCTCTCCTCATACGTCTTGTAACGCAAATGCCATACCATTCTCGTAGCTTTTCTTTGCACCGCTTCAATTCTTTTTACATCCTTAGCAAGATATGGCCTCCAAAACTAAACACAATACTCCAGGTGGGGCCTCACCAACGACTTATACAGGGGCATCAACACCCCCTTTCTTCTGCTGGTCACACCTCTCCCTATACAGCCTAATAACTTTCTAGCTACGGTCACCGCCTTGTCCCACTGTTTTGTCGCCTTCAAATCTTCAGATGCTATCACCCCAAGATCCCTCTCCCCGTCCGTACCTATCAGACTCTCCCCGCCTAACACATACGTCTCCCGTGAATTTCTATTCCCTAAGTGCATCACTTTGTATTTCTTTGCATTGAATTTTAATTACCAAACCTTAGACCATTCTTCTAGCTTCCTCAGATCCTTCTTCATGTTTTCCACTCCCTCCCAGGTGTCCACTCTCTTACAGATCTTAGTATCATCTGCAAATAGGCAAACTTTACAAGGAGAACTTGAACAGAAACTTGCCGTAGAGGCAAACTCATAATAAAGTATTTTTCAGGTATATTGGAAGCAAGAAGCCTGTGATGGAATCAGCTGGGTCATTAGATGACAGTGGGCAAGAGGGAGGGTGAGCACTCAAGAGATGACAAGGCCATATCAGAAAGGCTAAACTAATTCTTTGCATTGGTCTTTACTGAGGAAGTTGTAAGGGATCTACCCATGCCAGAAATGGTATTTAATTATGACAGTTTGAAGGAACTGACACTTCTCTGAGGACAAGCAGGCCTATTTATTCTCACAAGTGGGTAGCACGGTCCTGCGTTGCCTGGTCTGGAGCTTCTAAGAATCTCAAAACAGAGCTTCACCGCGAGTGCCTTCCCGCCCGCCGCAAGGGCGCAGTTCTCGCAGTTCTTTTTTTTACCATGGTGAAGAGGGGCTGTGTTTTGTTGGCATCTCTTCATGCACCCTGTCAAAGAGCTTTTTTGGTGCCTTATTTTTGGGAAGATTTTTTTTTTTCTTCTGCCCATCTTGGGGTCCCCTTTTCCTCTCTTCCCTTAATATTTTTTTTTGTTATTTTGCTTTTTTTTAAAGTGTCCTTTATTTTCTGGTCAATGGGTCGTGTTTAGGTTTCGACTTTGGCCAGATTTTTCCTGTCTCTTTTTTTTTTTTCTTGGTGCCTTTGCCCCTTTTACTGGCACCATTGAGCTGTTTGAGTTTGCTGTAGAAGTTTTTCCGTCCATGTCCTCCAAAGTTCCCAGTGGCTTTAAACATTGTACCCAGTGCAATCAGACCATCTCTGGCACAGACACCCATTCTTGGTGTGTTCAGTGCTTAGGGCCCAACCATAGCCCTTTTTTTTTTTTTGTTACATTTGTACCCCGTCCTTTCCCACTCATGGCAGGCTCAATGCGGCTTACATGGGGCAATGGAGGGTTAAGTGACTTGCCCAGAGTCACAAGGAGCTGCCTGTGCCTGAAGTGGGAATTGAACTCAGTTCCTCAGGACCAAAGTCCACCACCCTAACCACTAGGCCACTAGCGCTTCTAACTGTGTCCTCTATGTGCGTATGAACAACAGAACTTGCGTGTCCAGAGAGGCTCAATGGAAAAATATTTTTAGAGCCAAGTCCAAGTCTTTGTCGCTTGCATCAATATTGGGGGTTGGCATCGATATCGAAGACGGCATCGGCGCCAGGTATGGGTACTTTGAGACCTATGGACGCTGGGAGCAGTAGTGCAAGTAGGCCTTCACCTGTCTTGACGCCATCTGCGGGACAGGGCCCACAGGACTGACCAGTGTCGGACCTGACCCCGAGGTGACATGAGGATTCGATGTCGTTCTCGTTGGTACCAAGGAGTCTCGGTGCCAAGCTTCCGGGCGAAGGCTAAGAAGCATAGGCAGTGGTCCTTCTCTAGGCATGGTGTCAGGAACTTCAGGGTATCGAGAGACTTGGCACCTGAGAAGCATCATATCCAGTCCTTGTTACGTGAACTGCTGGATGGCCTCATGCAATGGTGTGCGATGGTACCAGGGTGCTTGCACCTGCCGTACCTCCTGTTGTGGCACTGCTTGGACCTCAGCCTGTGGTGTGGCCTCCAGCGCCGGTATCACATGTGGTACCAGTGAAGACTGCCACCCTTGACGGTACTCCTTTGACGTCGGTGGGGGAAGCTTTGATGGGGTCAAGGCAGGAGAAGGCTCCTCAATGTCCCTCTTGGGGACATGGTTCCTCTACGTTGAGGCAGGCTCAGTCTCGACACTCCCATGTGGAGGTTTTATCTGACACCGATGAGGAATGCTCATGGGAGTCGGAGGAGGATCCAAGGTACTTCTCCTCGAATGAGTCCTATGGCATCACCTCTGAACCCTCCCCTCCACTTGAAAGGTGAAATTCTCCTCCTGCAGCCGTTCCATTTACTTTAGAAGTGGAGAACAAGCCCAGGGCTAAGATGCTTGAGGTCCTGGACTTTATGTCTCCTCCTAGGGAGGCTGTGACTGTCCATGTCCAATAGGTACTCCAGGAAGTCCTCAATAGGAATTGGAAGTCCGCTCTTGTCAGTCCATGTTCTGCCCATGAAGATCAACACCATGTACCGGATCCACAGTATGCCTAATTTTAGTAGGCCCCAGTTGCCTCACAATTCCATGGTGGTGGAATCTGCTCTCAAAAGGGCCAAGAGTATTAGAGACTATGCCTTGATGCCCCCAGGCAGAGAAAGTAGAACCTTGGACTCTTTTTTTGGGAGGAAGATGTTCCAGTCTTCAATTCTCGTGTCCCTTATTCATTCTTACCAGCTCTTTACGAGCGTGAACTTGCGGGACTCGGTACATAAGTTACTGGACTTGGCTGAATCTCTCCCTCCAGAGCAGGCCGAGTCGGTACGCCAGTTGGCCAAGCAATAGAAGGTGTGTTGTAAGTTCTTGGCCAGGGGTACCTACGACACTTTTGACGTGGCATCCAGGATCTCTTCTCAGAGTATAGCATTGCACAGGCTCTCATGACTGCGTGTTTCTGACTGAGAACATTCTGTTCAGCAGATGTTGATGGATGCCCTATGGGGGGGGGGGGGGGGGGGGGGAGAATGACCTTTTTCGAGAGAAGGTTGAGGAGGTCGCTGAATTGATGTGCAAGAGCAGATTCACTAGAAACAGAGGAAAATGAGGACAAGGCAGTTATCACATTCTGTAATTGATTCCAATATACTGAATAGGTATCGGGCAAGTGATGAGTGGGATTGCCAGGAATGAAACATATACGACGTCCAGTACATAATTGGAATGGGGATAATTTGAGTGAGGTAGAAGGAGCGGCACGCAAACAAAGCAATGCCCAAAGGCAGTGCTTCGAGCTAATTCTTAAGACCATTTGCCATCAACTGTCTGAGTTTCGTTTTCAGCAGACCATTATATCTTTCAACTAACCCATTGCTGGTGGGTCTATAAACACAGACAGTGTGATGGGTAATATTCAGTTTGGAAGTCAAATTCTGCATTAATTGATTGACAAAATGAGTTCCATTGTCTGTGGTAATTTTACAGGGGATACTGAATCTAAGAATGATATCGTTACAAAGTACCTGGCCCATCACATGACCATTCTCTTTAGTACACCTGAATTATTTTCCTTTCCTTTTAATTTCAGACATTATAACACTTGTTTGTGTATGCTCTTGTCTTTTACTTCTGAACACCCAATTTCAATTTCATGCAACTTTATTTACTCTTTGTATCCACCTTTAACTTTTAATTCCTTGTTTCCTCCTCCTTTTGGTGTGCGTTTTAATCTGACCTTTTCTATATGCTTGCGACGCTACACTACTCAGAGATATTCTCGTTTTTTAGGAAATGTTACTCATTGTTCTGATACTTTTGACTCTTCTGACCTCCCAATGCTTAATTTCTCTAGCCTCTCTATCCCACGTTCTGATGTATGGTGGTATTGTGGGACCAAAATTCTATATCCCATTTTGCCATTACAATGGTCTGGTATATGTGCTCTAGTTCAATTAGTTATACCAATTGTAATTGCCTATCCTCACCAGATATCTTGTGTCAAAACCTCTCCCGTCTGCAAGGATATATTAAACAAATCTTTAAGAGGACCCGCCACAACCTCTCTGAGCTCCCTCAATATCCTGGTGTGGATCCCATACGGTCCCATGGCTTTGTCCACCTTTAGCTTTTCAAGTTGGTCATACACACTCTCTTCTGTGAACGGTGCTGTATCCACTTCAATCTCATTTGTACTTTTTGCAGTCCATCGCGGTCCTTCTCCAGGATTTTCTTCTGTGAAAACAGAACAAAAGTATCTATTTAGCAAATTTGCTTTTTCTTCATCATTATCCACATAGCGGTTCGCAGTATCTTTTAGTCTCACAATTCCCTTTTTAGTCATTCTCCTTTCACTTATATACCTGAAGAAATTTTTGTCACGCCTCCTTACATTTCTAGCCATTTGTTCTTCCGCTTGCGCTTTCGCCAGACGTAGCTCTCTCTTGGCTTCTTTCAGTTTCATCCTGTATTCCTCCTCGTGTTCCTTTTCTTGAGTTTTTGTGTATTTCTAGAACGCCAACTCTTTAGCCTTTATTTTCTCAGCCACTTGCTTGGAGGACCATATCGGTTTCCTTTTTCTCTTGCTTTTATTTACTTTCCTTACATAAAGGTTCATGGCCCTATTTATAGCTTCTTTTAGCCTGGACCACTGTCCTTCCACTTCTCGTATTTCCTCCCAGCCCATCATCTCCTTCCTCAGGTATTCCCCCATTTTACTAAAGTCAGCATGCTTGAAATCCAGAACTTTGAATTTTGAGTGGCCGCTCTCCACTTTAGCTGTAATATCAAACCAAACCGTTTGATGGTCACTGCTGCCCAGGTGGGCACCCACTCAGATATTTGACATGCTATCCCCATTTGTAAGCACCAGATCCAGTGTCGCTCCCTCCCACGTGGGTTCCGTCACCATATGTCTGAGCAAACCGCTTTGTAAAGCATCCACAATCTCTCTACTTCTTTCCGATTCCGCAGAGGGAACCTTCCAATCTACATCCGGCAGATTGAAATCTCCCAGCAACAGCACCTCTCTCTTGTTTCCCAACTTTTGAATATCTGCGATCAGGTCTTTATCTAATTCCTCCAATTGTTTCGGAGGTCTGTAGACAACACCCACGTGTATAGAGGTTGTATCCTATCTTTTTAAGGTGATCCATATCGCTTCTTCCTTTCCCCAGGTCCCTGTCATTTCGGTCGCCGTGATATCATTTCTCACATATAGAGCTACTCCTCCACCTTTACGACTCTCTCTATCCTTCCTAAACAGATTATAGCCTGGTATGTTTGCATCCTATTCATGGGAACCATTTAGCCATGTCTCCGTGATTGCAACAATGTCTAAGTCTGCCTCAAGCATCAGGGCTTGAAGGTCATGAACTTTATTGCTTAGACTGCGAGCATTTGTGGCCATCGCTTTCCATGTACATTTCCTGGTATGTGCTTCAACATTTGTGATTTGGGGTTGTCTTTTCTCTTTGGGTACCTTCATATCCTTTTGTTCCAACTTCATTTCTTTCTCTTCTGCCTCAGTTCTATTTTCAGGATCATCACCATGCTGTAATGGAGCAAAAGAATTCTGTAGGGGCAACACTTGTGAGGGCGGATGCCTCTGGTGCACATAGCGAAGTCTGCCTGAGCCTACTGTGAACCATCTATTCCTAGGTGGTTTTATCCTTGGAGGCAGTGGTGTGAATTTGGCTTGATTCTGTGCTGTATGGTTTTGTGTAATCTTAGAAGCTGCTTTAAGTGCATCTAATTCCTGTTTTACCTTACTGAGCTCCTGTTTTAAACTAGCAAGCTGATGACAGACAGGACAAGCCTTAAGTCTCCAGATAATTGGCCTTGAAACTGAAACACCACAATTATTACAGAGAATAAAAGTCATCCTGTTTGTTGGAATGGGAATGAACAGGTATGCTATGATGGGGTTAATACTGTGCAAGATTAACTTTACTCCTCAGCCATACATAGGCAACCAGAGGCAGTTGTAATTTCGGTGGAGTTAATTTGTAATAAGTAGAATACTTAGGAAATTTATTTAGAAAGTGTCAGTCTTGGGGTGGGTGGGTTGAGGGGCAGGGTGGGGGGGGGGCTTAAAGTTTAAAACCTGTGGAATGTTTGTTTTAAAACCTATCTTCAGGAAAGGAAAAAAGTTCTAATACTTGCTAGCAGTTTTGAAATCTGAAATCTCCTTTTCAGATTTACAAATATAAATAAACCAGTTAGAAACAACAACAATCAAATCACAACAGGCAGAGCAGATTAAACAGAGCACACTATATGTAGAGCAGATTAAAACAGAGCACACTATATGCAGAGCAGAATGAAACAGTCAGATCACACTATTTTCAGAGCCAAGGGTTTTTTTTTTCTTCATTTTAGGAAAGATTGAAATGTAGTGACAATGATAGACAAGGAAAGAAGGAAGAGATGCCCAGAGAAAACACAGCCAAAGGATACTGGACATGAATGGGAGGGGAGTGCAGGGAAGAGAGATTTGCTGGACATGGATGGAAGGGGAGGGCAGGGGAGAGAGGAGAATCTCTGGACATGGGAGGGGAGAGCAGGGGAGAGAGGAGACATGCTGGACATGGATGGAGGGGAGGGAAGACAGGAATGAGATGCACATGGATGGGAGGGGAGGGCAGGGAAGAGAGGAGAAATGCTGGAAATGGATAGAGGAGAGCAGGAGATGGAGGAGAATTGCTGGAAATGGATGGATGGAGGGGTTTGGCGGGAGAGAGGAGAAATGCTGGACTTGGATGGAGGAGAGGGGAGAGAGAATTATTGCTTTATATGAATACAGGGGAGGGAAGAGAGGAGAAATGCTGGACATGGATAGAGGGGAGGAAAGAAAAAAGAAGATGCACATGGATGGAGATGAGGGAAAGGGAAGAGAGGCAAAAACTGCACATGGATGGAGAAAATAGGCAAAAGCTGGATCCACGTTATACCTCCTCCAGTCAATTCCAAGGAGGAGGACACAGCTTTTATTTATGGATGTAGGGCAAGAAATGAAGAAGAAAGGAGGAAAGTAAAGAAATAAAAGGAAAGGAAGCCCTGGAAACGGAGTTAAGAGAACAGATAGAGAGCAGCAGAATCAGAGCCTGGGACCAATATGGATAGAAAAACAAAGTCACCAGAAAACAAAGGTAGAAAAGATAATTTTATTTTCATTTTAGTGTTTGGAATACGTCCAATTTGAGAATTTACATCTGTCTTGTTTTGCACTGGGTATACTGGAGCTGTAACGGCTTACAGAAATGATTTATAATGAAAAAAAAATCACGTTATTTTTTTCTCCTATACTAGTATAATATTTTCAATAATACATAGTAACATAGTAGATGACGGCAGAAAAAGACCTGCACGGTCCATCCAGTCTGCCCAACAATGTCTGTTTATATGCGCCACAGCTGGTGTAAGGGGTGTGGCTAATGTGGGTGTGTCTCTCAGGGGTGGAGCTATGTGTGGTGAACCCGCCCATAATGAGTCCCGGCACCTTTTTTTCTACAAGAAAAGCGCTGATCTTAAATATTGTAATTTCTCAATCCTCATTTAATTTATTACTACTTAATGTATTCTGTCCTGCATCACTTTTTGTACTAATTGCAATAAGTTGTTAGGCATATTGAACCTGATCTGTTGGCATAATGTGTGATATAAATGAAATAAATAAATTAGATGCAAACTATCTGATTGTACTTTCACCCTGAATGGCCCATTATGAGTCCACACGCTCTTCAGCTTTTCTTTTTGTAGCCCCAAGTCCTAGAATGACCTCCCATCCTCAATTAGATCTGAGGTTTTGTCCCAAATTTAAGCAGCTTTTGAAAACATATTTCTTTCAGCTAGCCTTCGGGCTCACTAACCCATCCACCTGAGAAGGTGGCACCTGTTATCCCACTCACTTGAAAAGTTGGGGCTCGTCGTCATGAAGACACACCTCAAACTTTCCACTTTACCTGTGGGGGTCTCTTACTAAGCGCTTGTTAAACTGGAAGTGCCGCAGAAGCCCGGTGGTAGTTCCCACCCCCAGCATGCGCCAGTTCTGGTGCTACAAGAAATTTTTATTTTTGTAGCACCGGTGTTTACCACAAGGTTAGTACAGGAGCCCTTACTGCCACCTCAATGGGTGGTGGTAATTGCTTCCCCCCCTCCCCCCCCCAGTAAGTGTTCCCAAGGAAAGGAAAAGATGTGAGCAGAAAAAAGAGGAAAATCAGATAAGAAAATTGTTAATGCAAATGCGGCAGAAAGATACAGAAATATTTTACATTGTATTGAGAGTCATAGGCCCTTGATATGTAATATTCAGAAAAAAGCTCTCTTTGACATAGTGCAGATATTATGGCAAGTGGTAGCAGTAAATTTGAGAGCTTAAGATATTCCAGGTGCCCTGTCTTAAGAGGTAGGTTCATTACTGTCATGGTATGCACAAAAATAACCCATTTGGAGACATTGCCCCCGAAAAGTGTTCTGATAAATGCCAGAACTGAAGGAGTAAGTTGAGGCTTCCCAGAGAGGACAAACAAAAGGTGGTTCTGGAATAATGTGCGATTGTTCAGCAGCTCAGTTCCATTTCTTTCTTGTTCCAGTAAAACACTGAATAAAGAGTATGAAGAGTATGTCCTGACAGTTGGAGATTTTGACGAACGGGTTTTTCTAGGGGAAGATGCAGAAGAAGAAATTGGGACTCCCCGGAAGTTTGTAGCAGAAATGCTTACATCCAAAGTGACCACAAGAATGCCCATGGAATGCAGCTTGCAACAACATTTTGATAAAGTAATGTATTTTACAATTATAAAGTATTGAAATCAATCCCTGCAGTGTCTATTTCAGATGTAATAGTGATCTGTCAAAGAAGAGTAGTCAAGATCCACTGTACTGGTATACAACCAAAACAAGGTGTATTGGTGCCAGTGTGCACGAATAATCAAATTAAAACTACATGTCTATAGTTTTGAGTCTCTGAGGACAAGCAGGATGCATATTCATACTGAAGGGTGATGTCGCCAATGGAGCCCTGGTGCAGAGACACTCCCCAGTGTTATTTTCTAGAGCTTTTGGAAGCATGCTACTGTTCAATCGTGTGTCTTCCTGCCTATGTTACTATGTCACATGGGACCAAGCCATTAATCTTCTTTCCTTGGATCAGAGAGGTTGTGATCACCCCTCTGCTTGCATCGATTCTCCTTCACTTCCAGGTTTTGTGGTCATTGCTATTATTATTTGGACTCTAGGTCCCAGTGGCTCCCAGAGCTGCATCGGACACTAAAGACACTTTGACATTGAGCATTGATAGTGGCCACTGAGATTGAGCATTGTCTGATCCCACCTGAAGACAAGGAAGGATTTCACTTTGTTCTCGTTGATGATTAGGGACCCTGATGGCCGTGTGTTGGGTGAAGGTCAAGAAGCATCAACATCAGTCCCCCTCAATGCACAATCTCCCCTTCGAAATATGAGAGTAGCTCACCCTCCAAGGACTCAAATTGGACATGACAGCCTCCATCAAGCTGGATCCAGGCCATCAATTCAACTTTGGTTGAGCCCCTGCCTTTACCGATGGCTTCCCTTGAGGAGTAGATCTGGGTCATTCTCTAGGAGGAGATGAGGCACCTTCTGGCTGAACACACACATTCACTGAGGTCTTCGACATCAGACCTGCTGGCACACCAACCCATACTGGAGGCCAATGCTCTGCATGTTACACATTCATAGATGCTGGTGCTCCACAGGGTGTTAAGAGTTGATGCTCATCAAGGCAATGCCATTGTCCAGTCCCTCAAAGGGGCTTCCTCAGAGCACCAGAGATTACCTGTTCTCGGCGCCCCTACCCAGGGCCTGACTATAACCTGTCAGAGACAATGGTCAAATGCAAACACCCAGAGGGGATTACTTTTAACAGTCTGATTTGGACTGCTCCTGGATGTCTGAGAAGTCACCAGAAATTCTTGTGGAGGAAGGTCCCTTGATCTTCCTTCAGGTCCCTTCCCTCCACATGAAAGGAGAAATTCTCCCCTGCAGGAGCGTTCTTTTGCCAGTTTTGTCAAGGAGATCAGTATCAGCCCATGGCCAAGTAATTGGACATCCTACCCCCCCCCCCCCCCCCCAAAAAAAAAAAAAAAGGATGCTGTGAAAGTGCCTATGCACAGAATTCTCAGGGGTATACAGATGATGCAGTGGGAAACGCCTCCCTCCCCCCGTACAGTCTATACACAAGAAAGCCAACTCTAGAAGGCTCACATATTTGAGAAGCTCCAGTTTCCTCACCATTCCATGATGGTTGAATCTGCTGTTAACACCTCAGTGCCCCAGGGGAGGAAGACTTGGACTTTGGAGTCATTTGGGAGAAATATTTTTCAGAATGTTGTGCTCACTTCCTGCATACATTCTTACCAGCTCTTCATAAGCATCCATGTGCAGAACGAGAACTGTGGTAGAGTTTGCAGACACAGTACCACCAGAGAAGGCTCCAGCTAGTAGTCAAGTTGCAGGATTGCAGAAAGCACGTGGCTCGGGCAACCTATGATGCTTTCAATGTGGTGTATGGGGCCTCCACTATGGTATTGGGATGCGCACACTCGCCTGGCTACGTGCCTCATTTAGGAGCAAATCGGATATACACTGCCTCCTGTAGAACAGCCCATGTAGGGACGACCAAAGAATGTTTTGTTAGCATTCTGGATTAATAGGATTGGCACGAAACACCTAGCACTCACCTGGGATTAACCCTGAGGCTACCTAAAGGATCTGTTCTAGCATGTTCAGGCTCGCCTGTACCTGTGCATGTGCTCTATACTGGCATACCCTCCACCCCACCTCACTGGGTTTCTCATGCCTCTGGATGAGTCTCCCTTCCACAAGTTAATTCCTCGGTGGTTTCTAAGGACACTGGGGCCACAATCCCAGGGGTCCCACAGTTCCTAGAAAACACAAACAGACTGAGAACACAAACCTTCAGGATTCTTAGTCCAGGACAACAGAGCTATTCATAGGTTTATTATCAGAAACGTGGAACGGTGAACGGTGGTGTAAACAGCAGACAATGACAGGTAGTTTTACTGTTGATACTAGACACTTTCTTACTACCTGAGTAGTACCTGGGAAGTTCAGGAAAATAGCTGCTCACAGGTTTTGAACAGGGTCTCAGTGCAGAGATCTTTACTCTCCATACTCCCTCTCTGAGCCTTGGGGAATCCAGCACATTCTCCAAGGACAAGCAGGCTGCTTGTTCTCACGATTGGGTTGTCGTCTGCGATGGCCCAGGAGACCGGCAAATCCCTAAGAAAACAAAAAAACTTCTAGAACGTACCGGCATGCGGGCAGAGTGAACCACGTGCCCTCCTCAGTTCTTTTTATCCAAGTCTTGAGTGACACGTTTTTTCGCTTTGCTTATTTTTGGCCCAGGAGACTTCGTCTAGTGTTTACCGCTCCCCTTTCTTCATTTTTGTATTTTATTACAAATATTAAAACAAAAAAAGTTATAGTTTTTCCCGTATTTTCTTAGTTTTTTATACACTTGTTTAACTTTCCTTTTTTCGTTGCGGCCGGCTTTTAGGCTGCTCGGCTGGGTTTTCTTTTCTTTTTTTGTGCATTTTTAATTGGCACGATCGAGTCCTTTAATTTCGCAGCTGTCGTTTTTCCGTCCGTGTTATCAAGTACTCCCAGTAACTTCAAGTGTTGTACTCGCTGCAACCGGACCATCTCGGGTACCGACCCCCAGGCGTGGTGTCTCCGGTGCCTTGGGCCTGACCATTTGCCAGCTGCTTGTAAGCTGTGCTCTTTAATGAAAAAGCAGACCCAAGTGTCTCGGGAGGCTCAACATGAAAAACGTTTTGCTGATCAGTCCGGTCCTTTGACGTCCGCATAGACATCAGTACCGAGGTCGGCGGCGGCTTCAACGTCGAGGGAAGCATCGACCGAGAGCGCAGGTAATGGATGCCAAACGACCACATCGCGTTGGGAGCAGCGAGGCATCGAGTGGGTCTCCACCTGTCTCGAGGCCTACTGCTATGCAGGCCCCCTGGGACCGACCTT
Source organism: Microcaecilia unicolor (assembly GCF_901765095.1). Lineage (NCBI taxonomy): Eukaryota > Metazoa > Chordata > Amphibia > Gymnophiona > Siphonopidae > Microcaecilia > Microcaecilia unicolor. Next base: position 245,055,538 of record NC_044038.1, read on the forward strand.
CGTCGGACCCGGCCTCCAGGAGGCGTGAGGATTCCACGTCTTCCTCTTCGGTACTAAGGAGTCTCGATGACGGGCGTTGAGCGAAGGCTAAGAAGCACCGTCATCGTTCTTCCATGCGCGGGGAGCCGAGGGATTTGGCACCCAAGAAGCGTCAGCACCGGGAGGACCGCTTACCCTCTATACAGGCGGTGCCAATGCGTCGGTCTTCTGGCAGCTTAGTACCGACTCTCGAGCCCCTTCAGATTCTGCCACCGGCTCCTACACCGGCCCCACAGCCTTTTCCGTTGGAGGTCTCGACGAGCGCATCAGGGCCCTTCTTCCAGAGCTTCTGGAAGGATTGCTGCACCAGTCTGCTTCGGTGCCAGGGGTGCTTACGCCTTCTGCATTGACTGTGGAAGTGGCATCTGGGCCTTCGCCTGTGGTGAGATCCTCGTCCTCGGTGCCGCTTGCAGCATTGGCTTCGGCCGCCACCTGGGTCGATTCTCCATCGGCGGAGGAAGCTTTGCCACAGACCAGGGGTCGACTTCTTGACATCCCCCTCGAGGTTGCCGTTCCTCGACGTGGAGACAGGCTCTGGTTGTTCTTGGAGAGCTTATTTTCGATACTGATGATGAGTGCTCGTGGGAGGAAGAGGAAGATCCCAGATACTTTTCTGAAGATGAGTCCTATGGGGTCCCCTCTGATCCTGCTCCGCCAATTGAAAGAAGGATGTCTACCACTGAGGGTCTTTGTTTTTCCTCCTTTGTTCAGGAAATGTCTAAGGATATTCCCTTCCCTATTGAGGTTGTGGATGAGCCCAGGGCCGAGATGCTCAAGGTCTTGGACTATCCTCCACCCACAGAGGTTGCAACGGCCCCCTTGCATAACACACTCAGGGAAGTTCTTATGCGAAACAGGTCGTTCCCTCTATCTAATCCAGTGGTCCCCCAAAAACCTGAGTCCTAGTACAGAGTCCATGGAGAGCCAGTAATGGTGAAGGCCCAACTACCTCACGATTCCATGGTGATGGACTCTGCTCTCAGAAGAGCCAAGAGTACTAGAGACTATGCCTCGGTGCCCCCAGGCAGAGAGTCTAGGACCTTGGATTCTTTTGGGAGAAAGACGTATCGACGTATCAGGCCGCTATGCTCACAGCCAAGATCCAAACACACCCAGCTCTACATGAGCATCCACTTGCGGAACTCGGTGAGGCAACCGTCCAGTTTGGTCGAAGCACTTCCTCAGGAGCTTGCCGAACCTTTTCACCAGGTGGTCAGGCAGCAGAAGATGTGTCGCAAATTCCTGGCCAGGGGTACTTACAACACTTTTGATGTGGCATCCCGAATAGCTGCTCAAGGTATAGTGATGCGCAGACTCTCATGGCTGCGTGTCTCTGACCTGGACCATAAGACACAGCAGCGAATGGCGGATGTTCCTTGCCGGGGGATAATCTTTTTGGTGAAAAAGTAGAGGACATGGCCGATCAGATCATAAGTACATAAGTAATGCCACACTGGGAAAAGACCAAGGGTCCATCGAGCCCAGCATCCTGTCCACGACAGCGGCCAATCCAGGCCAAGGGCACCTGGCAAGCTTCCCAAACGTACAAACATCTAGGCTCAGTCCCAGCACGCTCGTTCCCATCAACAGCGTGCGACTATGGCCCCTGCGGCTCCCCAGCAAAAGCAAGGGACGAGCTTTTGACTGGCTTCGGTGCAGCATAGCCTCAGAAAATGTCCGTGCCGGATGACTTGCCGGTCGGAGGGAGGTTGATATTTTTTCACCAAAGGTGTCCTCTCATAACCTCCGACAGGTGGGTTCTTCAAATAGTCCGGTTAGAATACACTCTCAATCTGGAATCCATGCCTCCAAATTGTCCACCGGGAGCTCAGTCCTTCAGCTCCCAGCACAAGCAGGTACTTGCAGAGGAACTCTCCGCCCTTCTAAAGGCCAATTCGGTCGAACCCGTTCCACCAGGGGAAGAAGGGCTGAGATTCTATTCCAGGCACTTCCTTGTTCAAAAGAAAACAGGGGGGGATGCGTTCCATCCTAGATCTAAGGGCCCTGAACAAATTCCTAGTCCGAGAAAAGTTCAGGATGGTTTCCCTGGGCACCCTTCTTCCCATGATTCAAGAAAACGATTGGCTATGCTTTCTGGACTTGAAGGATACCTATACACACATCTCGATACTCCTAGCTCACAGGAAGTATCTTTGATTTCGGTTGGGAACTTGGCACTTTCAGTACTATGTACAGTCCTTTGTTCTCGCGTCTGCGCCCAGGGTCTTCACAAAGTGCCTGGCAGTTGTCGCAGCATTGCTACGCAGACTGGGAGTACATGTCTTCCCTTATCTTGACGATTGGCTGGTGAAGAGCACCTTGGAGGCAGGCGCTCTACAGTCCATGTGGATGGCTATTCGAGTGCTAGAGCTACTGGGGTTCGTAATCAGTTATCCCAGGCCCTACCTTGTTCAGAAATTGGAGTTCATTGGCACTCTGTTGGACACATGGACGTCTCGAACTTATCTTCCCCAGGCAAGGGCAGACAATCTCCTGGCCCTAGTGTCCTTCGCTCGAGCGTCTCAACAGATCACAGCTTGGCAGATGTTGAGACTCGTAGGGCACATGGCTTCCACAGTTCATGTAACTCCCATGGCACGCCTACATATGAGATCAGCTCAATGGACCCTGGTTTCCCAGTGGTGCCAGGCCATCTCTCCACCGAATTTTGCAGTTCCCTTCAGTGGTGGACCATTCGACCCAATTTGACCTTGGGATGTCTATTCCAAATTCCTCAGCCACACCACAAAAAGTGCTGACAATGGATGCAACCCTCCTGGGGTGGGGAGCTCATGTAGATGGACTTCACACTCAAGGAGCTTGGTCCTTTCAGGAAAAGGATCTTCAGATCAACCTCCTGAAATTACGAGCGATCTGGAACGCTCTCAAGGCTTTCAGAGATCGGCTGTCCAACCAAATCATTCTAATTCAGACAGTCAGGTTGCTATGTATTACATCAACAAGCAGGGCCTCTGTGTCAGGAAGCCGTCCGGATGTGGCTTTGGGCGCACCATCACGGCATGTTTCTCCAGGCCACGTATCTGGCAGGCATAAACAACAGTCTGACCGACAGGTTGAGCAGGATCATGCAACCTCACGGGTGGTTGCTAAACATGGCCGTTGTCCACAAGATCTTCCGAGAGTGGGGCACCCCTTCGGTGGATCTTTTTGCCACAGATCAATCACAAAGTCCCTCAATTCTGTTCCAGACTTCAGGCCCATGGCAGACTAGCGTCAGATGCCTTTCTCCTACATTGGGAGACAGGCCTTCTGTATTCTTATCCTCCCATACCTCTAGTAGGGAAGACTTTGCTAAACTCAAGCAAGACCGTGGAACCATGATTCTGATTGCACCCTTTTGGCCCCGTCAGATCTGGTTCCCTCTTCTTCTGGAGTTGTCCTCCGAAGAACCGTGGAGATTGGAGTGTTTTTCAACCCTCATCACCCAGAACGAGGGGTCGCTTCTACTTCCCAACCTCCAGTCTCTGGTGCTTACAGCCTGGATGTTGAGAGCTTCGAAATTGCCTCCTTGGGTCTTTCAGAGGGTATCTCCTGAGTCTTGCTTGCTTCCAGCAAAGATTCCACGAAAAAGTGTTATTTTTTCAAATAGAGGAGGTTTGCCATCTGGTGTGACGTCAATGCCCTAGATCCTTTTTCTTGTCCTACACGGACCCTGCTTGAATACCTTCTACACTTATCAGAGTCTGGTCTCAAGACCAACTCCGTTAGAGTTCACTTTAGTGCAATTAGTGCTTATCATCAACGTGTAGAGGGTAAGCCTATCTCTGGACAGCCTTTAGTAGTTCGCTTTGTTAGAGGTTTGCTTTTGTCAAAGCCCCATGTCAAACCTCCACTAGTGTCATGGGATCTCAACGTCATTCTCACCCAGCTGATGAAACCTCCTTTTGTGCCACTGAATTCCTGCCATCTGAAGTACTTGACCTGGAAGGTCATTTTCTTGGTGGCTGTTACTTCAGCTCGTAGGGTCAGTGAGCTCGAAGCCCTGGTAGTGCATGCACCTTATATCAAGTTTCATCATAACAGAGTAGTCCCCCGCACTCACCCTAAGTTCTTGCCGAAGGTAGTGTCGGAGCTCCATCTGAACCAGTGTGAGTGGGTAGGTGAAAGGGGATCCGGGAAGGCACGCAGAAGGGGGGTGCAGGCAGCCGGGGAACCCCAACGGGGCAGACTTCATGTGCACAACACCCACATTCAGAAAGCTGCGCTACCGGAGGCAGAGAGGTTGGCCGGGTTAAGGAAGAAGAGGAGGAACTGCCAGTCCCAGAATCCCTCTCTTCCCCACCCGGCTGTGCAAGAGTTAGGGGAGGAGATAGAAGATTGGGAAATGGTCTCTGAGGGAGGTGATGAGGGCCAGCTGGAGAGGATGGGGGCGGGGGGATAAAATGGAGGTTACTGAAGGACTAGAGGAGGAACAGATGGAGATTGGAGCTCTGGCTCAAACCTGAAAAAGTGCTGTAAGAGGGTGGCTAGCTGTGCCTTGGAGAGATTGGTGGAAGACCAGAGGAGAGAGACTGAGGCGCTGGGGGAGATCTCTACTAAAGAGGAAACAGGTGCAGCCCCTGGGAGAGAAAGAGGGCTGGGCACAATTGAAACCACAGTCTGAACCAGGTGGGACCAAAGCTGCGTAGCTTTGCTGTAAGAAAGACTGTGTAAACTGTTTCATACTGAAAAGGTCTGGGCCTGCAACCTACCAAGCTATGGTGTTTTCTTTCTGATAATGTACTGTTCCCTAAAAGAAGTAATTTTGGCTAAAGTGAAGTTATATGGACTGTTTAAACCCTGAATGAGACCTGAAGCAAACCTTAACAACCTGGGAGTAAGGTGTTTTCCTTTTGTGTCTATGCTGAATGGAAGCAAGAAATAAAGTTTTTTTTCTATAAACATTTTGCCTTGATTGAGCCCCTGTGGAAACAATAGAGAGAGGAGGAAGTCCTGCAAGCTCTCAGGGGGTCTGGCACTGAGTTCCCAGAACAGGCCAAGGTGGTGTGGAGCGAGGCAACAGTCGGGTGAAGAAGGAAGCTAAGCAGGGTCGAGCCCGGCTGGGTCCTGGAAGGGGGACCCAGCTACACCAGTCAATTGTCTTGCCAACATTTTTTCCCCGTCCTCATACCCGCCCTGCTGAACGTCAGTTGCATACATTGGACTGCAAAAGAACATTGGCCTTCTATGTGGAACGGACAAGCCCCTTCAGACAGTCCGCCCAAATGTTTGTACCATTTGATCCCAATAGAAGGGGAGTCTCTGTCGGGAAACGCACCATTTCCAATTGGCTAGCAGATTGCATTTCCTTTACTTATGCCCAGGCTGGGCTGACTCTTGAGGGTCATGTCACGGCTCATAGTGTTAGAGCCATGGCAGCGTCAGTGGCCCACTTGAAGTCAGCCACTATTGAAGAGATTTGCAAGGCTGCGACATGGTCATCAGTCCACACATTCACATCTCATTACTGCCTGCAGCAGGATAGCCGACGCGACAGTCGGTTTGGGCAGTCGGTGCTGCAGAATCTGTTTGGGACTTAGGATCCAACTCCACCCCCCTAGGCCCATTTTTGTTCTGTTCCAGGCTGCACTCTGTTAGTTGTTTTCTTCCTAGGCCAATGCTTGTTATGTCCTCGCTGTTGCGAGGCCCAATTGACTTTCCTTGTTGTTTTGAGTGAGCCTGGGGGCTAGGGATACCCCATCAGTGAGAACAAGCAGCCTGCTTGTCCTCGGAGAAAGTGAAGATACATACCTGTATACAAACCCGCCCTCCTCCTCTTTGGAGTTGTTCCTTCTTTTCATCTTTGCTTTTTATTTATTTATTTATTTATTTATTTATAATTTCACATAATTACAAGATACACTTGTTAAAGAAAACTCGGAATTGAAATATCAATCAGAAGAAATTACAATAGTATTTCTCATATCCATAGAAACAATATTTTCCTATCTTAGACCACCAACACTTAGGGGGGAGTTAAAGAACTTGAGGAGAACAAAAACAAATTATTTTTCTTATTTAAGCAATAGGACCTAGACCGCCCCACAGGTAGTCAATATTTCATTATTTCCCTTAATCCAAGAGGTCATTTGACAATCTTCTTTGATCCAACAAAGCTTTTCAATTGTTCAGGTTCATAGAAAATGTACTTATTATCCAAGTATTTGATTAGACATTTACATGGATAGGCTAGCAAAAAGCTAGCTCCCAAAGCTTTAACTTCGTCTCTCAATAACAGAAACTCTCTTCTTTTTTCCTGGGTAAATCTAGTGACGTCTGGGTAGATCCACAAGCGAGATCCCAAAAAAGTTTTTTGAGCATTTTTAAAATACAGTTTCATAATTGAATTTAGGTCTTGCTCAAAGACCATAGAAACTAGCAAAGTTGAACGGATATGAATTTCAGGTAATGAATTTTCAAGAAAAGCCGTTAAATTTTGTAATCCATCCTCTTGCATTCCCTGTGCTTCTGATTTTCTCCTTTGTTCCTCTATTTTCTTCTGTGGAATTGGAAGGTAATATATTTTATTTATAGGAGGAATCATCTCGGGGGAACAATTGAGAACCTCAGTAAGATATTTCTTAAATAATTCCAAACCACTCAGTTCAACCATTTTTGGGAAATTTAATACTCTCAAGTTAAGTCTCCTGTTATAATTCTCCAGTTGATTTATTTTACTATGAATAAAGGTTTTATACTTTATCAAGGAGAGAGTTGTATTTTTTATTGAAGAAATTTCTTGTTGAAATATATCATTCTGTTTAATAGTATCTTGTTTAATTTTTTCAAGAGAATCTTGCAAAGAATCTACTTTAGTCACTAGAGAAGCTGTATCAGCTGCTGCCTTTAGAACTGTTTGATTCAAAGTTTTGAACATTGCCCATATGGCCTTGAGGGTTACCTCCGTGCGAGCTTCCTGCTCTTGTTGTTGAAAACCTCTCCCGTTCGCTGCCCCCGCAGTGCCAGCCGCCGAATAATCCTCAACGTCAACTTCGGACATTGTTGGAGAATCCACCGCTTCTCGGTAGTTCGCGGGACACGGAGGTGGGGAAATATCCGGTGAGGATAGAGTGATGGTATCCTGTTCCAGGGAAGCCGTCGCTCCTCCGACCCCTTCCACAGCGGAACTCCTCACCGCTATCACCCGTGGCGTGCTTGTGGCGAAAGCGTCAAGGGTCGACTGGACCGATCGAGTGGTCGTCGCTGCGGGTGGTAAGCTCTTGACCACCCCTTTCCTTTTAGTATGGGGCATTTTAGTTGAAGAAATCTTGTTTTTAAGTCAAAAAAGGAAAAAGGTCCAGGGAGACTCGACGAACGCTCTCAAGCTGTGTCCGCCATCTTGAAACTCGCCCCTGGTCTTTCATCTTTGCTTTTTGATCTAACTGGTGTTCCCGCGCGATGGGCGGGAAGATGGCCGCGTCTGCATGCGACCGAAGGCTCTAGCAAGCTTTTGTTGCTAGGTAGATTTCCGGACCTCAGGGCTGCCGTGGACGTCACCCATCAGTGAGAACAATCAGCCTGCTGTCCTCGAAGAATACCTGCTACAGGTATGTATTTTCGCTTTCCTCCTATTTGGGTTAAAACTATTTCCATGTAACTTACTTGAGTGTCCCCTAGTCTTTGTACTTTAGGAACAAGTAAAAAACCAATTTACTTCTACTCATTCTACATCACTCAGGATTTTGTAGACCTCAATCATATCTCCCCTCATCCGTCTCTTTTCCAAGCTGAAGAGCCCTAACCTCTTTAGCCCTTTCCTCATACGAAAGGAGTTCCATCCACTTTATCATTTTGGTCAGTCTTCTTTGTACCCTGAATTCCGCTATATGTTTTTTTGAAATACAGTGACCAGAACTGAACACAATACTCAAGGTGTGGTTGCACCATGGAGTGATACAAAGGCATTATAGTATTTTCGGTCTTATTCACCATCTCTTTCCTAATAATTCCTAGCATTCGGTTTCTTTTTGTCCGCTGCTGCATACTGAGCAGAAGATTTTAGCGTATTATTTGCAACAATACCTAGCTCTTGAGTGCTGACCTTCAAGGTGGACCGTAGCATCAGGTAACTGTAGTTTGGATTATTCTTTCCAGTGTGCATCACCTTGCATTTGTCCACATTAAATTTCATCTGCCATTTGGACACCCAGTCTTCCAATTTCCTAAGTTCTTCGTGCAATATTTCATTCTCCGAGGACAAGCAGGCTGCTTGTTCTCACTGATGGGTGACGTCCACGGCAGCCCCTCCAATCTGAAACTTCACTAGCAAAGGCCTTTGCTAGTCCTCGTGCACCCATGCGCACCGCGCATGCGCGGCCGTCTTCCCGCCCGAACCGGCTCGTGTTTGTCAGAATTCTTTTGTCCGCGCTCGGGACGGTTGTGTTTTGCCGCCGTTTCGTGGCCCTCAAGTTGACCCTCGCGCGTCTTCGCGATTTCACAAAAAAAAAGAAAGACCTCGGTCTTTGTCCCTTCCCGTGTGTCTAGTTTGTTTCCCCGACGTAAGTTTCCTTTCGCTTTCGGGGTAGGCCTTTTTTGTGGTCTCGGTACGGGTTTTTTCTCTCCCTATTTTTGGTGCCCTTCGTCACCATCGCAAATTTTGATTTCGCCGGCGTGATTTTTCATCCCATGTCATCGAAGTCTCCCAGCGGCTTCAAGAAGTGCACCCAGTGCGCCCGGGTAATCTCGCTCACTGATAGGCACGCGTCGTGTCTTCAGTGTCTGAGGGCTGGGCACCGCCCGCAGGCCTGCAGTCTTTGTGCTCTTTTACAGAAGAGGACTCAGGTAGCGAGATTGGCCCAGTGGAACGTGTTGTTCTCGGGCTGTTTGTCGACAAAAGCACTGGGGGCATCGAGTGCATCGACGTCGACAGCATCAAGACCTTCGGCATCGACTGCATCGAAGGCATCGAGGTATCGACCCTCTGCATCGTCGGTACCGAGACATCGGAAGGCTCTGTCTGCGTCGGTGGTACCGGGACCTCCGCTGTTGCTGATGTCGTCGGACGGTGGTTCTTCGACTGGAGTGCAGGTGAGGGCTGTCCATTCCCCTGCTGGTGGCAGTGAGCCTTCGGGTGGGTCTCCTCCTACCCTGAGGGCTCCTGCGGTACAGCCCCCCCCCCCCCCCGAGACCGACCTTCTTCGGCCTCGGCCCCGAGGAAGAGACGGCTGGATTCTACGTCCTCCTCGTCGGTACCGGGAAGCTCCGGTGACATGCTTCGTTTGAAAAAATCAAAGAAGCATCGACACCGGTCACCTTCCCGCGTCGGTACCGAGAGCTCTGGGTCGCCAAGGGAGTCGGCACCCAGTAGGCATCGGCACCGGGAGGACCGCTCACCCTGTGTTCAGGAGGTGTCGATGCGCTCCACCTTGGACAGCCCGGAACAGCCTCCACGCCCGGAACAGACTCTGACCTCGACGCCTGCATCGGCTTCCATGTCTTTCTCCACAGCCGCTCTGCACGAGAGTCTCCGGGCCGTTCTCCCGGAGATCCTGGAAGAGTTGTTGCGCCCTTCCCCTCCGGTACCGGGGGTGCTTGTGCCTCCGGTACCGTCGAGTGAGGCGCCGGCTGGCCCCTTGCCCGGGGTGAGGTCTCCGACATCGGTACCGCTTGCGGTACCGAGTGCGGCCGCCTCCCAGGAAGGCTCCCCGACGATGTCAGCGGAGGGAGCTTCGCCGGTGCTGGCGAGGGAGTCTACCTCTCGACGCTCCCACCGTGGCTGTGTTTCCACGGAGTCGAGTCGGGAACGGCTTCAGACACAGGTTCATGAACTTGTGTCTGATACCGATGGTGAGGCCTCGTGGGAGGAGGAGGAGGACATCAGATATTTCTCTGATGAGGAGTCTGATGGCCTTCCTTCTGATCCCACCCCCTCCCCTGAAAGGCAGCTTTCTTCTCCCGAGAGTCTGTCTTTAGCGGCCTTTGTCCGGGAGATGTCTACGGCATCCCCTTCCCAGTGGTCGTGGAGGATGAGCCCAGGGCTGAAATGTTTGAGCTCTTGGACTATCCTTCTCCACCTAAGGAAGCGTCCACAGTACCCATGCATCATGTCCTAAAAAAGACATTGCTGGCGAACTGGACCAAGCCTTTAACTAATCCCCACATTCCCAAGAATATCGAGTCCCAGTACCGGATCCATGGGGACCCAGAGCTGATGCGCACTCAGTTGCCTCACGACTCTGGTGTGGTGGATCTGGCCCTAAAGAAGGCTAAGAGTTCTAGAGAGCATGCTTCGGCGCCCCCGGGCAAAGACTCTAGAACCTTAGACTCCTTTGGGAGGAAGGCCTACCATTCTTCTATGCTCGTGGCCAAGATTCAGTCCTACCAGCTCTACACGAGCATACATATGCGGAACAATGTGCGGCAGTTGGCGGGCTTGGTGGACAAGCTCCCTCCTGAGCAAGCCAAGCCATTTCAGGAGGTGGTCAGGCAGCTGAAGGCGTGCAGAAAATTCCTGGCCAGAGGGGTATATGATACCTTTGATGTTGCATCCAGGGCCGCTGCTCAAGGTGTGGTGATGCGCAGACTCTCATGGCTGCGTGCCTCCGACCTGGAGAATAGGATCCAGCAGCGGATTGCGGACTCCCCTTGCCGAGCGGACAACATTTTTGGAGAGAAAGTCGAACAGGTGGTAGAGCAGCTCCACCAGCGGGATACCGCTTTCGACAAGTTCTCCCGCCGGCAGCCTTCAGCATCTACCTCCTCAGGTAGACGTTTTTATGGGGGAAGGAAGTCTGTTCCCTACTCTTCTGGTAAGCGTAGGTACAATCTTCCTTCTCGACAGCCTGCGGCCCAGGCTAAGCCCCAGCGCGCTCGCTCTCGTCAGCAGCGTGCGCCTCAGCAAGGCCCCACGGCTCCCCAGCAAAAGCAGGGGGCTGGCTTTTGACTGGCTCCAGCAGAGCATAGCCGACATCGTGTCAGTGCCGGGCGATCTGCCGGTCGGAGGGAGGTTGAAAGCTTTTCACCAAAGGTGGCCTCTTGTAACCTCCGACCGTTGGGTTCTTCAAATAGTCCGGCAAGGATACACTCTCAGTTTGGCCTCCAAACCTCCAAATTGCCCACCGGGAGCTCAATCCTACAGCTTCCAGCACAAGCAGGTACTTGCAGAGGAACTCTCCGCCCTTCTCAGCGCCAATACGGTCGAGCCCGTGCCATCCAGGCAAGAAGGGCTGGGATTCTATTCCAGGTACTTCTTTGTGGAAAAGAAAACAGGAGGGATGCGTCCCATCCTAGACCTAAGGGCCCTGAACAAATATCTGGTCAAGGAAAAGTTCAGGATGCTTTCCCTGGGCACCCTTCTTCCCATGATTCAGGAAAACGATTGGCTATGCTCTCTGGACTTGAAGGATGCCTACACGCACATCCCGATACTTCCAGCTCACAGGCGGTATCTGCGATTTCAGCTGGGCACACGTCACTTCCAGTACTGTGTGCTACCCTTTGGGCTCGCCTCTGCGCCCAGAGTGTTCACGAAGTGCCTGGCTGTAGTAGCAGCGGCGCTTCGCAGGCTGGGAGTGCACCTGTTCCCCTATCTCGACGATTGGCTGGTGAAGAACACATCTGAGACAGGAGCTCTACAGTCCATGCAGATGACTATTCGCCTCCTGGAGCTACTGGGGTTTGTGATAAATTATCCAAAGTCCCACCTTCTCCCAGTGCAAAGACTCGAATTCATTGGAGCTCTGCTGGATTCTCGGACGGCTCGTGCCTATCTCCCAGAGATGAGAGCCAACAACTTGTTGTCCCTCGTCTCGCGGGTGCGAGCGTCCCAGCAGATCACAGCTCGGCAGATGTTGAGATAGCTGGGCCACATGGCCTCCACAGTTCATGTGACTCCCATGGCCCGCCTTCACATGCGATCTGCTCAATGGACCCTAGCTTCCCAGTGGTTTCCAGCTGCAGGGGATCTAGAAGACGTGATCCACCTGTCCACGAGTTTTCTCAAATCCCTGTATTGGTGGACGATTTGGTCCAATTTGACTCTGGGACGCCCTTTCCAAATTCCTCAGCCACAAAAAGTGCTGACTACGGATGCGTCTCTCCTGGGGTGGGGAGCTCATGTCGATGGACTTCACATCCAAGGAAGCTGGTCCCTCCAGGAACGCGATCTGCAGATCAATCTCCTGGAGTTACGAGCGGTCTGGAACGCTCTGAAGGCTTTCAGAGATCGGCTGTCCCATCAAATTATCCAAATTCAGACAGACAACCAGGTTGCCATGTATTACATCATCAAGCAGGGGGGTACCGGATCTCGCCCCCTGTGTCAGGAAGCCGTCAGCATGTGGCTCTGGGCTCGCCGTTACGGCATGTGGCTCCAAGCCACATATCTGGCAGGCTTAAACAACAGTCTGGCCGAGAGGTTGAGCAGGATTATGCAACCTCACGAGTGGTCGCTCAACTCCAGAGTAGTGCGCCAGATCTTCCAGGTGTGGGGCACCCCCTTGGTAGATCTCTTTGCATCTCGAGCCAACAACAAGGTCCCTCAGTTCTGTTCCAGACTTCAGGCCCACGGCAGACTGGCATTGGATGCCTTCCTACTGGATTGGGGGGAAGGCCTGCTGTATGCTTATCCTCCCATACCTCTGGTGGGGAAGACTTTGTTGAAACTCAAGCAAGACCGAGGCACCATGATTCTGATTGCTCCGTTTTGGCCGCGTCAGATCTAGTTCTAGTTTTCCAACCCTCATCACACAGGACAAAGGGTCGCTTCTGCATCCCAACCTCCGGTCTCTGGCTCTCATGGCTTGGATGTTGAGAGCGTAGACTTTGCCGCTTTGGGTCTGTCAGAGGGTGTCTCCCGTATCTTACCTGCTTCCAGGAAAGATTCCTCTAAGAGGAGTTACTTCTTTTTATGGAGGAGGTTTGCCGTCTGGTGTGACAGCAAGGCCTTAGATCCTCGCTCTTGTCCTACACAGACCCTGCTTGACTACCTTCTGCACTTGTCTGAGTCTGGTCTCAAGACCAACTTTGTAAGGGTTCACCTTAGCGCAATCAGTGCATACCATTACCGTGTGGAAGGTAAGCCGATCTCAGGACAGCCTTTAGTTGTTCGCTTCATGAGAGGTTTGCTTTTGTCAAAGCCCCCCGTCAAACCTCCTACAGTGTCATGGGATCTCAATGTCGTTCTCACCCAGCTGATGAAACCTCCTTTTGAGCCACTGAACTCCTGCCATCTGAAGTACTTGACCTGGAAGGTCATTTTCTTGGTGGCAGTTACTTTAGCTCGTAGAGTCAGTGAGCTTCAGGCCCTGGTAGCCCAGGCCCCTTACACCAAATTTCATCATAACAGAGTAGTCCTCCGCACTCACCCTAATTTCTTGCCGAAGGTAGTGTCGGAGTTCCTTCTGAACCAGTCAATTGTCTTGCCAACATTTTTTCCCCGTCCTCATTCCTGCCCTGCTGAACGTCAGCTGTACACATTGGACTGCAAAAGAGCATTGGCCTTCTATCTGGAGCGGACACAGCCCAACAGACAGTCCACCCAATTGTTTGTTTCTTTTGATCCCAACAGGAGGGGAGTGGCTGTGGGGAAACGCACCATATCCAATTGGCTAGCAGATTACATTTCCTTCACTTACGCCCAGGCTGGGCTGGCTCTTGAGGGTCATGTCACGGCTCACAATGTCAAAGCCATGGCTGCGTCAGTGGCCCACTTGAAGTCAGCCACTATTGAAGAGATCCGCAAAGCTGCGACGTGGTCATCTGTCCACACATTCACATCTCATTACTGCCTGCAGCAGGATACCCGACGCGACAGTCGGTTCGGGTAGTCAGTGCTTCAGAATCTGTTCGGGGTTTAGAATCCAACTCCACCCCCCTAGGCCCATGTTTTATTCTGTTCCAGGCTACACTCTCTGTTAGTTGGATAAGTTTTTAGGTCAATCTCAGTTATGTCCTCGCCGTTGCGAGGCCCAATTGACCATGGTTGTTGTTTTGAGTGAGCCTGGGGGCTAGGGATACCCCATCAGTGAGAACAAGCAGCCTGCTTGTCCTCGGAGAAAGCGAATGCTACATACCTGTAGAAGGTATTCTCAGAGGACAGTAGGCTGATTGTTCTCACAAACCCGCCCGCCTCCCCTTTGGAGTTGTGTCTTCCCTTGTCTTTGTCTTGCTACATATGGGACTGACGAACACGAGCCGGTTCGGGCGGGAAGACGGCCGTGCATGCGCGGTGCGCATGCGCGCACGAGGACTAGGAAGGCCTTTGCTAGTGAAGTTTCCGATTGGAGGGGCTGCCGTGGACGTCACCCATCAGTGAGAACAATCAGCCTGCTGTCCTCGGAAAATACCTTCTACAGGTATGTAGCATTCGCTCAGTCCGCACGTGTTTTAATAACCTTGAATAGTTTTGTATCATCTGCAAATTTAATCACCTCACTCATCGTTCCGATTTCCATATCATTTATAAATATGTTAAATAGCACCGTTCCCAATACAGATCCCTGCGGCACTCCACTGTTCACCCTCCTCCATTGAGAGAAATGACCATTTAACCCTACCCCCTGTTTTCTGTCCAATAACCAATTTCTAATTCACACCAGAACCTTCCCTCCTTTCCCATGACCCTTTAATTTTTTCAGGAGTGTTTCATGAGGAACTTCATGAAAAGCTTTCTGAAAATCTAGATACATTACATCATCCAGCTCACCTTTATCCACATGTTTATTCACGCCTTCAAAGAAATGAAGCAAATTGATGAGGCAAGACTTCTCTTGGCTGAACCCATGCTGACTCTGTCCCATTAAACCACATTTGTCTATGTGTTTTGTAATTTTATTCTTTATAATAGTTTCCACAATTTTGCTCTGCACCGACGTCAGGCTTACCGGTTTGTAATTTCCTGGGTCATCTCTAGAACCCATTTTAAAAATCAGCGTCACATTGGCCTCCCTCTACTCTGAGACGATTTTAACAACAGGTTACATATTACTAACAGCAGATCAGCAATTTCATGCTTGAGTTCTTTGAGTACCCTTGTATGTATGCCATCCAGTCCAGGTGATTTACTACTCATTAATTTGTCACTCTGGTTCAGTACATCTTCCAGGTTCACCGAGATTTCTTTCAATTCCTCCGCATCATCACCCTTGAAACCCATTTTCGGTATAGGCAGACCTCTTACATCTTCTTCCGTAAAGACAGAAGCAAAGAATTCATTCAGTTTCTCCGCTATGGCATTGTCTTCTCTGAGTGCCCCCGTTTGCTCCTTTGTGGTCTAACGGTCCCACGGATTCCTTGTAGGCTTTCTGCTTCTGATGTACCTGAAAAAATTGTTACTGTGAATTTTAGCCTCTACGTCAAGTTTCTCTTTATATTCTTTTTTAGCCTCCTTTATTAGTGGTTTGCATCTGACTTGCCATTGCTTATGTTGCTTCTTATTTTCTTCGTTTGAATTCTTTTTCTATTCTTTGAAGGACAATCTTTTGGTTGCAATAGCCTCTTTTACTTCACCTTTTAACCATGCTGTCAATTTCTCTTCTCAACGTTTGCAAATATGTGGAATGCATCTGGACTGGGCTTCCAAGGTTATATTTTTGAAAAATGTCCACACCTGATTTAGTGTCTTAACCTTGACAGCCAATCCTTTTAGTTTCTTTTTAACCATTTTCCTCATTTTAGTTTTAATAATTTTTATTGATGTGGCTGCGTATCAAAACAACATTGTCATATTACAAATATTTCTTAGTGAGATAACTTCCAAACTAACAATTCTCAAGTATAACTTCATCATCAAACTTTTGACATTTTCTCCCAATTCCTCCCCCCCCCCCCCCCCCCCACTATCTAATATTTATAACAACAGTAAACCTAAATGGCTGCGTCCTTCCACGCTTGCCCTCTATGTTCAAATCTTTTTAATATCGAAAAGCACAATACAAACAGATGTTTAGCTTTAACAGTGATCAGAGTACAAATCCAATCAGGTGTTCCCCATCTGCTACACATGGACCATCAGTAGAGGCTTCAATTCCCACAGGTTGCAAGAAGCCAGCTGTGTCTACATTTGGAACATAAAGCAGAAGCTTGTAATGAATACATTGTTATGTTCTGCAGCATCCAATGCCCGGTGGCCCTCTTCAAAATCTTCCCTATTCCCTTCTACCCCTCCCCGTTTAACCCCTATGATTTAAACTATATATCTAAACCCAGTCAACCAAACAAACTTCTGCCAAATCGTCCAGCTGACTGGACATGTCCCTTCTCAAGAAACTACTTCCCCTAGTCCCAATGTGCCCCTACCCCTCTGTCCCCACACTAGCATACACTCGAATGCTCAAACCAGTCCACTGCAGTTAGAAGGTCACCGAACAAAAGGAACCAACATTTGTATCTGTCGGGTATATTACATCCTATAAAGTTCCATTGAAAGAAAAGAAAGGATAGGAAAAAAAATAAAATAAATAAAAATAAAGAAATCTCCCAGTTCAGAGATTGTTCAGTATCAGACTACGTGCTTTGGGTGACAACGACTGTATATAGAGTTCCCAAATACCCAGGAATGCCTTCCTCCTCTTGGGGGAGGATCCCACCCCCCTGCGCTCCATTACCAAAAGCTCATGAAATTGATTCCTCCAATGTCAATACTCTGGTGGTGCCTCACTCTTCCATGTGCTCATAAGTTTTTTCCCCACTATACTGGCTTTGCAAATAAGCTGCTGAGCCCCTTTACCACACAGGTGAAAGACTTCATATTTATCCAATATGATTCCCTGATGGTAAAACGGGATCCGAGGCCGCACCAGGGATTCCAGATATCCAATGATCTGTTTCCAAAAAGCCTGAGTCAGGCTACACTCTCACAGGGAATGAAACAGTGTGCCCTCCCTCTGTTTACACTTTGAACAGAGCGGGTCCCCAACCCCCCCCCCCCCCCCCCCCCCCCCCAAATTCAAATGCTTGTGTTTTTGTCAGATATGCTCTATAAGTGATTCTATATTGACATTCCCGCAATCTTGCATTAACTGAGATCTGGGGAATATGAGATATCAGTTTCCGAAAGTCTAATTGCAGGTGAGGCTGCCCCAGATCCACCGCCCATCTTTGGCAAACTTGGCCTGTGTCCTTCCCACCTTCTAACTCCCCTAGAGCTTTTTGTAACCCTGAAACAGACAGTCTTTCCCCGGGGATGTCGCCAAAAAAAGCTTGAAGCCTACGCCCATGACCACCCTCCAGCTTATGGGGTTCTAAAGACTGTACATAGTGGGCCACCTGATAATACGGAAACAGGTAATTCGGGCTAATGCCCATTCCCAAAGCTCCCAGGGACAAAATTCGTCCCCCGGCATCCAGAACGTGTTCAAGTCTAGTAATCCCCAGCTCTGCCCATCTGCGATAGGTTGGGCTCTCAGAACCTGGTGTAAACTGTGAGTTACCCTGTAACTTCACAGGTCTGAAGTATCCGCCGTCAGGCCCCATAATCGACTTAGATCCCTCCAGACCTCTCTGAAAGGGTTCAGTAACACACTATTGCGCATTTGCTCAGGTAGGTCTTTTCGGGCACAATGCAACAGGTAATGCGGGTGGAGTGGCCTAAAAAAATCATATTCCATACTACGTGGTGTATAATCTTGTCTCCCCAACATCCAATCCCCTAGATGTTGTAACAAACAAGCTTGATTGTAACTGCGCACATCTGGAAGCCCCATGCCCCCTCTCGTTCCAGGGACCCATAAGAAATTTCAGTGGGAGTTTTGGTTTAGAATCTCTCCACACAAACGTCCGTAGATGCCGATACAACTGACTTAGATCTTTTTGTTTGATTCATAAAGGCAGCACCTGCAATGTGTAAAGCCACCGCGGAAACTCTACCATTCAAAACAAATGAATCCGTCCATGTAGTGTAAGCGGCAACGTCCTCCACGTGCTAAGCCGACCCTTCATCTTGTCCAATAAATTGGTATAGTTCAGCTGGTATAAAGCGGACGTTCTCATGGCAACCCTGAGGCCCAAGTACGGAAGAAAGTCTGTGGCCCGTTTGAGCGGAAACCCAGTCCCCCACTCCTTCTTCACACTTGCGTGTGCAGTTAACGCCAGTGATTTAGAGTAGTTGATTTTAAGTCCTGCAAAGTCACCATACTCTTGAAATAATTCCAGTAAGGCTCGCAAAGATTTATCGGGTTGCGTGAGGTGGACTAGTATGTCGCCCGCTAAGGCGGAGACCTTGAACGAGGAGACTCCTCAGGATACCCCCTCCACTTCGGGATGGACCTCAATTTCCCTTATCAAAGGGTCTAAGGCAAGCACGAATAGTAAGGGCGACAGCGGGCAGCCCTGCCACGTGCCCCTCCGGATTGAAAACATAGAGGACTACTCCCCATTTACCCACATGTATGCTTGCGGATTCGAATAAAATGCTCCCACCGCCTCCCGAAACCTACCTACAACTGCAACTCTCTCCAGCACCTGGAACATAAAGTTCCAAACTACGCGATCAAAGGCCTTCTCTGCGTCAAAACTGACCAACAGAGAAGGCCTTTTCCTCGCTTCCATAACCTCCAAAGATGCCAGGAGCGCCCTAACATTTCTCCCCACCAACCTACCCTTCACGAAACCGACTTGCGGGGATGCAGTCAAATCTGGCATCACTGTGGACAGTCGATTTGCCAGTATCTTGGCATATAGCTTGACATCGCAATTGAGCAATGATATGGGCCTATACGCCCCTACCTCCATTTTATCCTTCCCAGACTTCAGCAATACTATGACTTTCGCTATGTTCATTGAGGCCGACATTTCTCCAGAAGTGGCCATATCATTATGTAGAGTTAACAGGGGGGGGCGTCACCTGCTCTTGGACAAGCTTATAGTAGGCATGTAGTAAATCCATCTGGCCCCGGCGCTTTTTGTATCTTACTCTGTTGGAGGGCCAACATCAGTTCGCCTTCTGTCACTGGGCCATTGAGATACTTCTTTTGGGCGTCCGATATCCTGGGCAGAGTTTGATTAATTAGATGAATCATACTGTCTGGCACTATATCTGTTGGCTCCCTATATAAGCTCTCGTAGTATCTTTTAAAACATTCCGTAATGTCTTGAGACTCCCGAAGAAGCCGACCTCCCTCATCCCGTATACCTAAAATGTTCTTATGGTCCCCTTTCCCTCTTACCAATCTACCCAGCAATGCACCTGCTTTATTACCATGAATAAAATATTGGTATTTGTAATACATGTGTGACTTCATCACCCTCTGATGAAGTAGTTCGTTCAATGCCTTCTGAGTAGCCAGGAGAGCCCCTTTCTTATACTGCATCATTTGTAACCCGCAACTAACCCGCTGCAAACAAATTTCTTTTTCCGATCTAAGAATCTCCTTATCTCTCATCTTTCTGACCCTAGCCCGGTAAGCAATAATCTCCCCCCACATCATTGCTTTAGATGTTTCCCAATATAAACTCGGTTGAGATTGATGCCCTTTATTATGATCTGCAAACTCCCTCCATTTTCCATCTATATATTCCTTAAATTTGGGGTCCCAAAACAGCTCCAGCGGGAATCTCCAACCTCCACGGCCCCTTCCCATCCCTGTACCGTGTATCTGTATCCAAATCATCGAATGGTCTGATACTTCGCACGGGCCTATCTCTGCCCCTGCTACTTTGGAAAAAAGATCACTGGAGATGAACAGGTAATCGATAACGGGATTGTGTAAGATGTGCTCTGGACACATGTGTGTAATCCTTCTGTGTCGGATGCAATACTCTCCAGGCATCAATCAAATCTAGTGTGTGACAGAGGAAGGGCAGGCATCGGACCGCAGGTCCCAAGGTCACAGCCTGCGTACACGTTTTGTCCATCCGTGCATCACTTACTAAATTGAAATCCCCTCCCAATATCACGTTCCTCCCTTGGTAGGGGCTCAGCAGCTCCAGCAGCGTTCTGTAAAATTTACGGTCATAGGTGTTGGGCGCGTAAACATTACAGAGTACATAAGTTGTGTTCCCCATCTCCACTTCTGCCAGTACATATCTACCTACTGGGCTCCGCTTAACCCGTTTAATCTGGCATCGTAGGCCCTTACCGAACATGATCAGTACTCCCCCTTTCTTATCTTCTGCCGGGGCACCCACCACCTGTTCCACCCAACCTTTCTGAAATTTACTATGTTCCAATGTCATAAGATGGGTCCCTTGAAGGAATACTACATCTGCTTTATGGCGTTTCATGGCTTGGAGGACTTTTGTGCGCTTCATGGGCGATGAAATCCCCCCCACATTCCACGATATTATTTTAACCATTCCCCTTTAACTTCCAGGTTTCCTGAGTAAGCATAGTTATTAATACCTTCTGTGCAAGGCCGCACCCCCCAGCCCCTGAGTGCGCCCCCCGTTTTACATCATTTAGGTAGACTCTCACAGCGCTGCCCACCCAGTTCTGCTCTGATAAAGAATATATCCAATCTGTACAATACAGCAACAAGGAGAGAAAAAAAAAAGAGAGAAGAAAAGAAAAAACAAAAAAAATCGGAACTCCTCCCAACCCCCCCTCCCCTCCTCCCTCCCCCCCTTCCGTGAATCAGAAACTTAAATTGGGTTCTCATCTGAGAACCGGTCACATCCCCGCCCCTCCCCTCACCCCGTGACATCTAGTACATTACTCATTATGCTTAACCACTGTTCAGTGCCCAGTTACCCTCCTTCCAAAAGAAAAAAACTACTGAACAGACACTCTCTCACCCCTCCCGTACTGTATCATTCACTTCACCTGGAAGATATAATGTCCGGTATGTTTGACAAGTTCATGTCACAGCTGTCTTCCCCCATGCTCTGGCGATCTTTCCCTTCTGCACGGCTCACCCCTGGTCAATGCTCCGACCTGCTCCCAGGGTCACATCTGTTCCGCAGTTGCTTCACGTATTCCTTCGCCTCTTCTGGGGAAGTAAAGAAATGTAATTTTCCCTCATTCTGGACTCGCAGCTTGGCTGGAAACAGGAGAGCAAAACGTTTTCTTTTCTCATGTAGCTGCTTGCAGACTTCCGAGAACCGTCTATGTTGGGTAGCCACTGCTGCCGAAAAGTCTTGAAAACATAACACTGTGGACTCTTCACACTGGATCTTTCCCCGTTGTCGCCATGCACGCAGGATCTCCTGCTTATGATTATAGTTCAACACTTTACAAATCACGACTCTGGGTCTCACTTCCCCTTGCCTGCTTTGCCCTATGCGGTGCGCTCGTTCAATCTTTAAGCACTTCTCCAGCTGTTTCAGTGCTAGCACTTGGGGCAGCCATTTCTCCAAAAATTGTCTGAGATCCACCTCTTGTATGGTCTCTGGGAGCCCCACCAGCCTTAGATTATTTCATCGGGACCTATTCTCTAGGTCTTCAATTTTAGCTTCAGGGTTTTCCAGTCTTCTCTGCATCTCGTTCTGCGCTGCCGCCTGCTGCGTGCTTTGATCTTCGATGTCTGACAAGCGCTGTTGGAAGCTGGCCATGTCAGTTTTTAGACCTTCCAATTTGCTGTCCATCTTTTCTATTTGGTCGCAGATATGCTGTAGTTTTCTATCCACCGACGTCTCCAGGTGGCTCGAGACTTTCGCCGCAATCTCCGCCGCCCAGGCCGAACTAACCGTTTCACCCGAGGAGCCAGCGTCCGCCATTTTACCGTCTCCCACGCGGCTCCTTGTCCCATCTTTCCGACTCGGTTTTATAGTCCTGCCGGCCTGGCGGAACGGCGATTGCTGCTGAATTTTATTCCAGGGAGGTTCATGCTGCTCTCACTGCACTTTGTTGGAGGCTGTGTTCCCGATTTTGATGTCGCTAAGGGCAGATGTTAGTGAGGATCCGCGGAGCTCTAACGTGCAGCGTCTTCCCCTCAGTCTAGCATCACGTGACCTCCCCATTTTCCTCATTTTATTATAGTCACCCTTTTGAAAATTGAATGCAGCTACAGTAGATTTCCTTTGTGGGTTCTCCTCAGATAGTAACTCAAACTGGATCATGTTATGATCATTGTTTCCCAGGGGACCCAACACTGCCACCTTTCATACTGTGCCCTGCATGCCAACAAGGACCAGATCCAAAATGGCTCCCCCTCTTGTCGATTCCTGGACCAGTTGCTCCAAGAAGCAGTCGTTTATTACATCTAGAAATTTTATCTCCCTGACACTTCCTGATGTATTCTTTATGCAGTCAATATTGGGGTAATTGAAATCACCCATTATTATAGCATTGCCCAATTTGCCAGCTTTTCTAATCTCTGTAATCATTTCTTCATCCTTCTGTTCGTTCTGTCCTGGCGGGACGGTAGTACAGCCCTGTAAGAATACTCCTTCCCTTCACACATGGAATTTCTATCCATAATGATTCCACGCAGCTATATGTTGCTTATGGAATGTTTATTTTATTTGACTCAATTCCCTCTTTAACATGTAATGCAACCCCCTCTCCAATTTGATCCTATCATTGCGATTCAATTTGTATCCTGTTAACACTGTGTCCCACTGATAGGCATCTTAGAGACATGGCAGAAAGAGCACAATTATATCTACCTCATCATTTAGTGTTATGTACTCTTAACTCTCCTGTCTTATTTTTTAGGCTTCTAGCATTTATATACAGGCACTTCAAATTGTGTTTTTTCCTTTGATCTACAAGCTGCTTAGAAGTTGAAGGGGATAATTTGCATTTTTATCCTGCTCTCTCTCATTAATCACATCTGGCTTACTTTCAGCATTGTTGAAACCTCTCTACTGGGATTCTCTGAGAGGCAGATGCAGCAACCAAACGTAAAAAAATCAAAATCGTTAAAGTCCCTAACGATTTTTAAAAAACGAAGAATGCACCAAAAAAAAAAGTCACACATGCTCAGATCGGTATTCAAACGTACAATGTATCAAAGAATCACAATACACATCGGTAATCGGCCCCTAAATCATGCGCAGAGCAGCCAAGCGTTTTGCTGGCTGCTCTGCGCATGCTGCAAACATAAAAACAAACAAAAAAAAAAGCCACAACACATACACGTGGCTACCCGGTCAGCAAAATCCAAAAACAAAGGATCGGGAGGGGGCAAGGGCGCTCATCAGGAGCGTCCTGTATGGACGGCCTTGCCCCCCCCCCCCCCCTGCTGCTCCCCACTTTCCGCCGCTCCCCCCCCCCCCCCCCGAAAAAGCAAAATGCTAGCTGCCCCGGTCCCCCTCCCTTCCTGTTCCTGTGTTCTGCAGAGCTAACTCCGCCTCCCGTCATTCTTTCGCACCGTGCCCCGCCCCCGCCGCCCCCCCTGAGGTCGACTACGCCGCTCCCCCCCTCCACCGAGACCCCCCTCCCTATTAACGACCCGAGCAGCGCCTCTCACCTCTTTCAGAAGCGCTGCACGGGCAGGAAGATCTATTGTGTTGGTTGTAGAGTCTCCATGACGTCTCTTCTAACCTGGCCCAGGCCCCGCCTCCTCCTTCCTTACACATACCTCCATGGATGTGGACACATTGCTTAACTTTCCCTGTCCTTCCCCACCAACAGTGGATGCAGGCACATAGGTTCGCCCTTTCCCCTGCCTTTCCCACTCACCTGAGCCTCCGGAGTTCTATTTACCTCTGCTTTCCTCACAGCGTTAAAAAAATAAAAAAATGAATAAAAGGAACAGAGGTTTTTTTCTTGCCTTTTTCTGTGGGACCGGAGCTGTGATACTCGGTCCAGTGAGGTAAGAGTGTTTTCTGACTCCTCCGGGGTGGGCCCGTGATTGGGGTGATTTGGCGCGAACCGCCATTTTGAATTTTACCGCTGTTTTCGGCGATGGCTACGGAGACAGTAAAGCGCTGTTCCAAGTGTGGCAAGCGCAGATCAGCAGTGGGGCTCTGTGAATCGTGCTGTACAGATGTTAGAGCCGGCCCGAGCATAGCGAGCGACGATTCTTTGCTCTTTGAGCTAGCAGCGGACGCCATTTTGAATTTACCACATGGCGCGAACTCCGCTGAGATGGAGAGTCCTGAGCCCGGGGGGAGGCCTCGGAGTGAGGCTGATATGAGAGCTACTAGCCCCAGCAGAGATCCGGGTGCCCAGGGTGAGTTTTTCTCCTCTGATTTTGTCTTATTAATGCATAAATCATACATGCTTAAAAGAGCTCTCCCACAAAGCCCTGCAGGGGCCTCTTCTAATGCCCCTCCGGTGGATTCTAGCCTGGGTAAGCCCTCTGAGGTGTTATTCCCTGATAATTGGCAGAATATGAAGCGCAGAAGGGCTCTTTCCCCTTCAGAGAGTGCTGCACCTTCATTCCCCCCCCCCTCCCCCCGTGGTCGGGCTGCGAGGATTCGGAGGACTCTGGCAGGCCTTCTTGGTCTGAGGAGCCAGAGTCTGGTGCAGAAGTGACTCAGGATCTGGACGATCCCTCTGCGGTGAGGATTTTCCACCGTGATGAGCTGCCAGTGCTTATTTCTGATGCCCTGCAGGCTCTCTCTATTGAGGACCCTGCCAGTGGCGCACAGCCTCCTCTGTGAATCCTAGGATGGCTAGTACCAAAAAGCCTGCTCGAGCCTTTCCTTTGCATGACGCCATCCAAGAGCTTATTTCGGCTCAATGGGCTGACCCCGAGGGACCTTTGAAAGTTTCCAGGGCTATGGGGCAATTATACCCTCTGAGTGAGGAGCATATGGCTCGCTTTGCTATGCCTAAAGTGGATGCCCTAGTCACAGAACTACCCTCCCTGTTGAAGGAGGTGTTGCCCTGAAGGATATTCAAGACCATAGACTGGAATCAGCACTTAAATGGTCATTTGAAATTGCAGGTCTCGCTATTCGGGTGTCTGCATGCAGTTGTTATGCTGCTAGAGCCTGCCTGGCTTGGTTGCAACAGGCAGTGGAACAGCCCGGTGATGGAGCGGAGCCCTTTTCAGATGTGGCTCCGCGGATGGAGTCGGCCTTGTCCTTTCTTGCTGATGCCCTTTATGATATTGTCAGAGCTTCGGCTAAACACATGGCAGTAGCAGTGGCGGCTCGCCGTCTTCTTTGGCTACGGCATTGGGCGGCGGACATGGCCTCTAAGCAAAGGTTGGTGAAGTTGCCCTTTCAAGCCCTTCTCCTGTTTGGTGAGGAGTTGGAGAAAATTGTGAAGGGCCTGGGTGAGGCTAAACCCCAGCGCTTGCCCGAAGATAGGCCTCGGCCTTCCTCTAAGGGTACGGCGGTCCACTCCTCTTACAGACTTCACTTCCGTGAAGCTCGAAGGTACCGCCCGGGGCGTTCTGCTGGGTTCGGACAAACGTTCCACAGCCACTGGCTCAAGGCCTGGAGTTCAGGGGCGACCCTCTCAATGATGGTGCGCCGGCCCTCTCCTCGAGTCCTGTCATCGGAGGACGTCTTTGCCTCTTTGCCGAGGAGTGGGCCAACATTTCCTCAGATCAGTGGGTCTTGGACCTGATCAGAGACTGTTTCAGAATAGAATTCGACGCCCCTGTAAGAGACGTGTTTGTGGAGTCCCGATGTGGTTGTGCCGCCAAACGGGCGGCGGTAGAGGAGACTTTGCAAGGTCTGATTCAGATAGGGGCCGTGTCCCCAGTACCTCCCGCCGAACACGGCTGCGGCCGCTACTCCATCTACTTTGTGGTGCCGCAAAAAGGAGGGTCTTTTCGCCCTATTCTGGGCTTAAAAGAATTAAACAAGTCCCTGAGAGTGCAGCATTTTCACATGGAAACCCTGTGCTCCGTCATTGCGGCGGTACAGCGAGGAGAGTTTCTCACGTCTCTGGACCTGAAAGAAGCTTACTTGCACATACCAATTTGGCCCCCGCACCAGAAGTTTCTGAGGTTTGCGGTGATGGGAAAGCATTTCCAGTTCCCGGCCTTGCCTTTTGGCCTCGCCACAGCTCCCCGCACCTTTTCTGAGAGCCACCACTCCATACTGCTCACAGCTCACATTGCAGGTCAGAGCAACGTGCAAGCCGATTATCTAAGCAGACATCAGATCGATCCAGCGGAGTGGGAACTTGCAGACGAAGTATTCCTGCAGATATGTGCCAAGTGGGGCAAGCCCGTGATGGATCTAATGGCGACAAGCATCAATGCCAAAGTCCCGTGCTTTTTCAGCAGACGGAGAGATCCTCGCTCGGCGGGGTTGGATGCCTTGGCTCAACCCTGGCCTCCGGGCCTACTGTATGTGCTCCCTCTGTGGCCCTTGATAAGGGCGAGTGCTCCTGCGGATTCGGCTGCATCCAGGAGAAGTGGTTCTCGTCGCCCCGGATTGGCCCAGGAGGCCTTGGTATGCGGACCTCCGACAGATGCTCGTAGAGGATCCCCTTCAGTTACCTCTGGTTCCCAACCTGTTGTCACAGGGTCCGGTGACCATTGAGGATGCCGGCCGATTTGGTCTTATGGCCTGGCGATTGAGAGGGCGCAATTGAGAGACAAAGGCTATTCCAATAAAGTAATTACCACTCTCCTGCAAGCCCGCAAGCGTTCCACTTCCGTGGCTTATGCCAGGATTTGGCGCCAGTTTGAAGTCTGGTGTGCTTCCAAAGAGATCACACCCCTGCGGGCTCCTGTCTCGCCGATTCTGGACTTTTTGCAGGATGGTGTACAAAAAGGCTTGGCCTATAATTCCCTGCGGGTGCAAGTGGCAGCGTTGGCTTCCCAAGGTTGAAGGCGTGTCTTTAGCTGCTCATCCAGATGTGGCACGGTTTCTTAGAGGGGTGCTTCGGCTCCGTCCTCCCGTGCGTGCATCTTGTCCAGCTTGGAACCTGGGGCTAGTGCTGAAAGCCCTTCAGGGTGCTCCCTTTGAACCGCTTCGGCGTGCTTCAGAGACAGATTTGACACTTTTTAGTGGCCATTACTTCGGCGAGACGGGTGTCAGAGCTCCAGGCGCTGTCCTGTAGAGACCCTTTTCTGCAATTTTCAGAGTCCTCCGGGGTCACGGTTCGGACCGTGCCTTCCTTCTTGCCTAAGGTGGTTTCAGCTAAACCAACCTATTTTATTGCCCTCCTTTGTCAAGGAGTTTCCAGAATCTTTTGGGCAATTGCACCTGTTGGACGTGCGCAGGACTCTGCTGCAGTATCTGCGAGTTACTAACTCTTTCAGGACCTCTGATCATCTGTTTGTTTTGCTATCAGATCCTCGCAGAGGTTCTCCAGCGTCTAAAGCCACTATTGCCCGCTGGCTCAAAGAATCTATCTTTTCAGCTTATTTGCTTGCCGGCCGGCCGGCCTCCGCCTGATGCTTTTAAGGCGCATTCCACTAGAGGAATTTCCTCTTCTTGAGCTGAAACTGGAGCACTCTCTCATCAAGAGATTTGTAGTGCAGCAACATGGGCTTCTAAGCTCTCTTTTGCCCGACATTACAGGCTGGATGTGGCTGCCAGGAGGGACGCACATTTTGGAGCGCAAGTGCTGGCACGTGGTGTGGCTTGTTCCCACCCTATCTAGGGATTGCTTTGATACATCCCATCTGTAATGGCTGCATCTGCTTGATGACTAGGAAGGGAAAATT
Source organism: Microcaecilia unicolor (assembly GCF_901765095.1). Taxonomy (NCBI): domain Eukaryota; kingdom Metazoa; phylum Chordata; class Amphibia; order Gymnophiona; family Siphonopidae; genus Microcaecilia; species Microcaecilia unicolor. Next base: position 245,082,978 of record NC_044038.1, read on the forward strand.
AGGTTCTTACCGTGATAATTTTCTTTCCTTTAGTCATAGCAGATGCAGCCATGATCCCTCCCTATCTGATTGCTATCTGCTGTAAATCTATTTCAGGTTCTGTTCATGTTTCTTGGAGATTCCGTCCTTGGGAGAAAGTCAGAAAACAGTCTTCAGGAATTCTTATTCAATTAAAGGAGGATGACTTAATTCCCTCCAGTTTCATGTTTTGGAGGATGAGTTTATTCCCTCCAGGAGGATGAGTTTATGCCCTCCGGGAGGATGTTTCATTCCCTCCATTCTGAGTTAATGCCCTTTGTTGTAGGCCCATCGTTCGCTGTGAGGAAAGCTCATGTTATTCCCATTGCGGTTTGCCATACTGCTTTGGAAGCTTCAAATACTGAAGAGAGGCAGTGGAGCAAGCTGGTATGAGGCACTGAAAAAAGTGTGCTCTCTATCTCCCTGTGCTGGTTGATGGACACAACCCATCTGTAATGGCTGCATCTGCTATGACTAAAGGAAAGAAAATTATCACGGTAAGAACCTAATTTTCCCTTTAAATGGGTTTTGGACAAGTTCCTGGAGGAAAAGTCCGTGGTCTGCTATTGAGATAGACATGGAGAAAATCACTGCTTGTACCTGGGATCAGTAGCATGAATTTTTGTACTATTTGGGATTCTGTCAGGTACTTATGACCTGAATTGGCCACTGCTGGAAGGAGGATACTGGGCTACATGGACCATTGATGTGTCCCAGTATGGCTATTCTTATATTTTCTGTTATCTGTAGCATCTTTGATGGCATATGTGTTTTATAAAAGTCTTAGCATTTGTTTGTTTATTCAGGGTTGCTAAAATTGCTCTTTTTACACTACAAATCAGAGTGTTGTAAATCCAAACAAGTCTTTTATAAAATATTTGTGTAATTTTAAACAAGTAGACTTAATCATTTTTCGCACATGCATGACCTACACAAAGTTATTATTGAATGTAAATTTCTCATTCATATGCATTGCCGATATTCTGAAACCTCAGTTGGATGGGTGTTCTCGAGGAGGGATTTGGGAACCCCTATACTGAATGTGCTTTACTTTTATTTAAAACTCCTATGTACTTCTTTTGTTTTATTGAGCCATATAGTTACAGTGATCCTGATACTCCCTTCCCAAAATGAGCATTTAGACTTTATTTTCAAATAAAGTTTTTAAGCCTATTTTTCAAATAGTTAGATTAATGTATTAAATGGTTATATTTGTTGGCAGTAAATGCCATCTGCTTTTCTAGATTTTTAGAAGTAACTTGAGTAATGACTGATTCAGGTTTTTATCTCACCTGGCAGAAAAGATCCTTTGCCCCTTCTACACCTTTGACTGGAAGGAGATACCTGAAAGAGAAGGAAGCTATGAACACACCTGTCACTTCAGCAACACAAAGTGTGAACCGCTTACAGAGTATGGTGGCAGGATTGAAAAATGCGCCCAGTGAACAATTGATGAATATTTTCAAGTGAGAAAAAAATAAATCTTTGCTTGGTTCTCACTTTGAGTACTGTTACTCCTGATCTTTTTTCTATCCCTCTCCATTTCCCACCTTTCCATTATGTCTCTCTTTGGCCCCCTTTTTCTGCTGTTACACAGTCTCCCTCCCCATCATGTTCCTGCTCTTCCTTTTACATCCATTCCCCTCACTTCACAATTGACAGTTGGTAATGGCATTTTAGAAAGGAAGTCCAACTCTGAATAAGGACATCCAGGGCAGTACATCATTTATGATGCTAATATTTTAGAACAGTTTCTGCCAACTGTACATCCTGTTCTAAAATATATGAGGAATGGATGTCCGTGTGCTGTTGACGTGCAGCATGGACATCCATTTTACAAACTGAAATGTCTAAGGGACATAGACTTAATTGTGGCAGCATAGAAAAGTAAGCAATATAAAATGTCCACATAGACATTGATATGGAGTGGAGGAATAGCCTATCCTGGTTCAAATCCCATTTCAGCTGTTTATGATTTTTTTTATTTTTATTGTAAGCCCTTCAGCCTTCCTGCAAGCCTAAAGACTATTAAGTGGTATACATTCAGATACAGTAGGTATTTATATGGAGAGCTCACAGTTTAAGAAAAAAAATCACAAAGAGCTGAAATGGGATAGAATCATGGTTCTCAGCACACTGCTTTAACCATTAAGCTACTCTTCCACGCTACACAGAGGTGTATTAAGTTAATTAAAAAAATAAAATATATATCCCCGTTAACACCTGTAGTTCCTGAAGCTGTCACAGAGCCCAGTATCCTTTTCCAGTTTTACGTTTGGGGAAGGAGGAGGATAGCAACTATAGGGGGAATTAAGGAGGTGACTTGCTTTAATCCCTCTAGTGGAGAGCTGTTCAGAGAACTTATTCTGTAACTGGCCATGCCGAGTACCGGGTCTAAGTATGTTTCAAATTTTTTTTTTTTTTGGACATAGACATCCCTTCCCCTTCTGAAATCAGTGGGATGTCCATATTGTGGACCCTCCTTAATCCTGCCTAAAACATGCCCAGACCACATTCTCTTGCCATAAGTATGCACTTTAGACACCCATATCCTGGATTTATAAAATCAGGATTTGGCTGTCTGTGCAATATTGATGTCTAAATGTCCGTTTTTAGACATCCTAAACACAAATAGAGCTTCTAAAATAAGGGCCTATGTCTTATATTCTCCGAGGACAAGCAGGCTTGCATATTATCACACATGGGTAGATGCCGATCCGCGTCACCCAGTCCGGCATTTATGCCAGAGCAAAAAAAAAAAAAAAAAAATCAGAGTTTTGTGAAGCGTGCCACCTGCTGTGAGAATGCAGTCCTCTCAGTTTTGTTTTTTTCCGCATGAAGAGAAGCTGAGCTTTTTCGTCTCTCTTCACACGCCTGGTGTTAGAGCTTTTTTGTGTGCCTTCAGCCTTTCTTTTTCTCTTTATTTTAGCTTTGTTTTTCAAAAAACCTCCAAACCTTTTAGTTTATTAGTTTCTTTTGCCTGTGTTTAAGTTTCCTTTAATTTTCAATGTGGGCTGCTTTTAGGCCCTGACTTAGGTCAGGTACTTCCTTTTCTCGTGCCTTCGTCCCTTTTTCAGGCACCATCAAGTCATTTGATTTGGTCGGCGAGGTCTTCCCGTCCATGTCCACGAACCCTCGTAGTGGCTTCAAGTGTTGTACCCGATGCAGCTGGTCCATCCATTCTTGGTGTCTGCAGTGTCTTGGGTCCGACCATAGCCCTGTTAACTGTGTTCTTTGTCTTTGTATGAAGAAGAGGACCCAGGTTTCCTGAGAGGCTCAACGTGAAAAGATCTTTGGAGTCAGGTCTGGTTCCTCGACTTTAGCATCGAGGTAGGAGGCTTCAGCATCAACGCCAAGTGTTGCACCGGCATCGGGAGCATTGGTAAGCATGCCTGCTTCGAGACCTCAAGACACAGGGAGCAGTGAGGCATCAAGTGGGTCTCCACCTGTCTCGAGGCCTCCTGCTATGCAGGTCCCTTAGGACCGTCCATCATTGGACCCAACCCTGAGGCGACATGAGGATTCGACATCGTCCTTGGCACCAAGGAGTATGGGTGATGTGCTTTGGACGAAGGCCAAGAAGCACCATCATTAGTCACCCTCGACACACTGTCCTGGGAGCTCCGGGGCGTCGAGGGATTTGGCACCCAAGAAGCATCAGTGCCGGGAGGACTGCTCTCCCTCCATACAGGAGGTACCGATGAGCTCGTCTCCAAGCAGCCGAGATCTTGCTCCCGTATTGGCCCCAGTGGTTGTGCAACCTATGCCTCAGCCGACGCCCCAGCTTTTCCCTATGTCAGCCCTCGATGAGCGCATCTGAGTCTTCCTCTCTGAGCTGCTAGATGGCCTCATGCAGCACTGTGCTTCGGTATCGGGGGTGCTTGCGCCTGCCATATCTCCCACTGCGGCCCCACCTGGCCCTCAGCCTCTGGAGTGGCCTTCGTTGCTGGAGCCACTTTCGGCCCCAGTGTCAACTGCCACCCAGGCCAGTACCCCCTTGAAGTCGGTGGAGGAAGCTTCGCCGGAGTTGAGATGGGAGCCGGGTTCTCAACACCGCTCTCGAGGACATGGCTCCTTGGCATCGAGGCAGACCCGGTCTTGGACAGCCCATAGGGAGATTTTATCCGACACCTAGGAGGAGCACTCATGGGAATCAGAGGAGGATACTAGATAATTTTCCTCGGACGAGTCTTATGGGATTCCTTCTGAGCTCTCCTCACCACCTGAAAGGAGTCTCTGCCGGAGAGCCTTTCTTTCCCATCTTTTGTGAAGGAAATGGCTAATGCTAATGCCATTCCATTTCCTTTTATAGGTGGAGGATGAGCCCAGGGCCAAGATGCTCGAGGTCCTTGGCTATACATCTCCCCCTAAAGAGGCTGTGACAGCTTCTGTCCACGAGGTACTCAAGGCAGTCCTTGTCAGGAACTGGGTGTCCCCTCTGTCGGTTCCTGTTGTCTCCTCGAAAATTTACACCTAGTATCGGATTCAAGGCGAGCCTGGGTTTGTAAGGCCTCAGTTGCCTCACAACTCTATGGTGGTAGAATGTGCAATCAAAAGAGCCAGGAGTACTAGGGACTATGCCTTGGCTCCCCCAGGCAGAGAAGCTAGGACCCTGGATTCTTTTGGAAGGAAGATGTATTAGGACTCAGTGCTGATCTCCCGTATTCAGTCATACCAGCTCTTCACGAGCGTTTACATGCAAAACTCGATGAGACAGCTGTCAGACTTGGTTGATTACACTCCCTCCGCAGCAGGCCGAGCCTTTTTACCAGTTGGTCAAGCAGCAGAAGGCGTATCTCAAGTTCTTGGCCAGGGGCACTTACGACACTTTTGATGTGGCATCCAGGATCTCTGCTGAAGTATAGTAATGCGCAGACTCTCATGGCAGCGTGTTTCTGACTTGGAACATTCTGCTTAGCAGCGTTTGGCGGATGCCCCTTGCTGGGAGGATAATCTTTTCGGAGAGAAGGTTGAGGATGGTGCAGACCAAATCAAGAGGCACACTGATACTATTTTTTCTCCTGCCGGACTCCTGCATCCACCTCCTCATCTAGGAGTTTTTGGCAAGTCAAGGAATGCTCCTTACTACTACTCTAGGTGTAGGTACGCTCCTTTGGCTCGTTGGCATGTTCAAGTTCAGCCCCAGCACACTCGTTCTTGTCAACAGCGTGTGCCCAAGGCCCCTGCTGCTCCCCAGTCAAAGCAAGGGACGAGTTTTTGAATGGCTCCAGCAGAGCATAGCTGCAGTAAAAGTGTCCATCCCTGATGACTTGCTGGTCAGGGGGAGGTTGAATTTTTTTCACCAAAGGTGGCATCTCATAACCTCCGACTGATGGGTTCTTCAAATAGTCCATCTCAGATACACCCTCAATTGGCATTCCAAACTCCCGAATGGTCCACCGAGAGCTCATTGGTTCAGCTCTCAGCACAGGCAGGTATTTGCAGAGGAATTCTCCGCCCTTCTGAAGGTCCATGCGATCGAACCTGTTCCACCAGGGGAAGAAGGGCATAGATATTCTATTCCAGGTACTTCCTTGTGCAGAAAAAGATAGGGGAGATGCATCCCATCCTAGACCTAAGGGCCCTGAACAAATTTCAGTCCAAGAAACGTTCAAGATGGTTTCCCTCGGCACCCTTCTCCCAATGATTCAGAAAAATGATTGGCTATGTTCTCTGGACTTAAAGAAGGTGTGTACTCATACCCAGATACTTCCTGCCTACAGGAAGTATATTTGATTTCGACTGGGAACACATCACTTTTAGTACTCTGTGTTGCTTTTTGACCTCGCGTCAGCTCCCAGGGTCTTCAAGTGTTTAGTGGTTGTTGCAGCATCGCTAAGCAGATTGAGAGGCCATGTGTTCCCATATCTCGATGACTGACTGGTGAAGAGCACCTTAGAGGACAGTGCTTGGGAGTCCATGCGGATGATTATATGGGGTGCTGGAACTACTAGGGTTCGTTTTAAACTACCTCAAGTCCCATCTACACCCTGTCCAGCAATTGAAGTTCATAGGAGCCCTGCTTTACACAGCCTACCTCCTGGAGACAAGAGCAGACAATCTTGATTTGCTGGCGTCCCAGGTTTGAGCCTCACGGCAGGTCACAGCTTGGTAGATGTTGAGGTTGCTGTGCCACATGGCTTCACGGTGTACGTTACATCCATGACATGTCTTCAAATGAGACCAGGTCAGTGGACCCCGGGTTTGCCGTGGTATCAAGCCACAGGGAGTCTGGGGAATGTCATCCAAGTGTCCTCAGAGCTTTTTCACTCTCTGGGACTCTGGGACTTCCATTCCAAATTCCTCAGCCACAAAAGGTGCTGATGACAGATTCATCTCTCCTGGGCTGGGGAGCTCATGTAGGTGTGCTTTACACTCGAGGAACTTGGGTCCTCCAGGAAACGAATCTTCAGATCAACCTCCTGGAGCTTCGAGCGGTGTGCAACACGCTAAAGGCTTTCAAAGATCAGCTGTCTCATCAAATTATTCTCCAAACAGACAATCAGGTTGCAATGTATTACATCAACAAGCAGGGGGGCACTGTATCACGCTCTCTGTATCAGGAAGCTATCCGAATGTGGCATTGGGCTCGCCTGCACAGCATGTGCCTTCAAGCCACTAATCTGTCAGGCACAAACAACACCCTGGCCAACAGGCTGAGCAGGATAATGCAGCCACACGAGTGGTCTCTTCACATGGGCATGGCCCACAAGATTTCTGAGCATGGGGCACCCCATTGGTGGATCTTTTTGCCACTCAGATCAATCACAGAGTTGCTCAGTTCTGTTCCAGGCCTCAGGCCTACGGCAGACTAGCATCAGATGCCTTCCTCAATTGGGGGACAGGTCTGTATGAGTATCCTCCCATACTTCTAGTGGGGGGAAACTTTGTTGAAACTCCAGCAAGACCGCGAACCATGATTCTGAACGCGCTGTATTGGCCACGGCAGATTTAGTTCCCTCTTCTTCTGGAATATCCTCCGAAGAACCATGGAGATTGGAATGTTTTCCGACCCTCATCACTGAGAACAAAGGGGTCGCTTCTGCATCCCAACCTCCAGTCTCTGGCTCTCACAGCTTGGATGTTGAGTACCTAGAATTTGCTTCCTTGGGTCTTTCGGAGGGTGTCTCCCGGGTCTTGGCTTCCAGGAAAGATTCCACCAAGAGGTGTTACTCTTTTAAATCTAGGAAGTTTGCTGTCTAGTGTGAGTACCTTCTACATATCAGAGTCTGGTCTTAAGAACAACTCTGTAAGGGTTCACCTTAGTGCAATTAGTGCTTCAACGTGTAGAGGGTAAGCCTATCTCTGTACAGCCTTTAGTTCGGTTCATGAGAGGTTTGCTTTTGTCAAAGCTCTCTGTCAAACCTCTGCTAATGTCATGGGATCTCAACGTTGTTCTCACCCAGCTGATGATTTCCTGCAATCTGAAGTACTTGACCTGGAAGGTCGTTTTCTTGGTGGCTGTTACTTCAGCTCGTAGGGTCAATGAGCTTTAGGCCTTAGTAGTGGATGCACCTTATATATTAAGTTTCATCACAACAGAGTAGTCTTCCGCACACACCAGGTTCCTGCTGAAGGTGGTGTTGGAGCTCCATCTGAATCAGTCGATTGTCTTGCCAACATTCTTTCCCTGACCTCATGCCCATCCTGGTTGAAAGCAGCTCGCACACCTTGGATTGCAAAAGAGCATTGGCCTACTACATGGAGTGGACAAGACTCCACAGACAGTCCGCCCATCTTTTTGTTTCTTTTGATCCCAACAGGATGGGGTCACCATTAGGAAACGCATCATCTCAGTTTGACTGGCAGATTGCATTTCCTTCACTTATGCCCAGGCTGGGCTGGCCTTGGAGAGTCATGTAGTGGCTCATAATGTCAGAGCCATGGCTGCGTCGGTAGCCCATTTGAGGTCAGCATCCATTGAAGAAATTTGCAAGGCTGCAACGTGGTCCTCAGTCCACAACATTCACATCTCGCTAGTGCCTTGGCAGGATACCTGATGCGACAGTCGGTTTGGGCAGTCAGTGTTGCAGAATCTGTTGGGGTCTATAATCCGACTCCACTCTTCTGTGCCCGTTTTATTCTGTTCCGGGCTGCACACTCATTCAGATTGTATATAGTTTCAGGTTAATCCAGTTGACCAATTTTTGTTGTTTTGGGTGAGCCTGGATGCTATGGATTCCCCATGTGTGAGAATATGCAAGCCTGCTTGTTCTCAGAGAAGTGAAGATACCTGTAGCAGGTATTCTCTGAGAACAGCAGGCTTCATAGTCTCAGAGTCCCGCCCACCTCCCCTTGGATTTGTCTCCATTATTTTATCTTTTTCCTTTAAAATAAAACTGAGAGGACTGCGTTCTCGCAGCGGGTGGGAAGGCACTCACGGCATTTGTGGTGGTGCTCATGCGCATGCTTCCACAAAGATCTGATTATTTTTACTTTGGCATAAATGCCGGACACGGGTGATGCGGATCGGCGTCTACCCATGTGTGACAATATGAAACCTGCTGTTTCTTGGACAATACCTCTTGCATGTAAGTATCTTCGCCTTATATAAGTTCTTTATGACATGTAGTGTGAATCAGCCATTACAAATGAGTGATGTCATCCGATGGTGCTCAGACAAAGGGCATCTCTCAGAACTCAGAATGGTGTATCAGTCATCTGTGGATTCCATAAGAAAGTGTTGGAAACGGTCACACATCTCATAGCTGTCTGTGATATTCTGTTGATATAAAATTTCTATACAAAAGGCACAGCATGGCGGCACAAGAAAAGTTTCTAATCATTCCTTACGAAGCGCACCTCATGAGTCCAGAATTTGTAGGTTTGTCAGTTACCAGCAGATGGAGATAGAGTACAGAATTGTGCTGTGCCTTAATTAGAACCCTGTGCAACTGAGACAATTTAGTATTTTTCTTTTTCAGCAGGTGGTAGTGGTTTATGTGCATAAGAACATAAGAGTAGCCATACTGAGTCAGACCAATGGTCCATCTAGCCCAGTATCCTGTTTCCAAACAGTTGCCAAGCAGTACCTGGCAGAAACCCAAATCGTGGCAACACTCCATACTGCAAATCTCAGGGCAAGCAGTTGCTTCCCATGCCTGTCTCAATAGCAGGACTATGACTTTTCCTCCAGGAATTTGTCCAAAACCTTTTTTAAAACCCAGATACGCTAACCTCCTCCGGCAAAGAGTTCCAGAGCTTAACTATTCGTTGAGTGAAAAAATACTTTTTCCTATTTGTTTTAAAACTTTTTCCATGTAACTTCCTCAAATGTCCCCTAGGTTTTGTACTTTTACGCGTTCTACACCACTCAGGATTTTGTAGACCTCAATCATATCTCCCCTCATCCGTCTCTTTTCCAAGCTGAAGAGCCCTAACCTCTTTAGCCTTTCCTCATACGAGAGGAGTTCCATACCGTTTAGTTGCTCTTCTTTGAACTTTTTCTAATTCTGCTATATCTTTTTTTGAGATACGATGACCAGAACTGAACGCAGTACTTATGGTGCGGACGCACCATTGAGCAATACAAGGACGTTATAGTATTTTCGGTCTTATTCACCAACTCTTTCCTAATAATTCCTAGCATCCTGTTTGCTTTTTTGGCTGAGCAGAAGATTTCAGCATATTATCTACGACACCCAGATCTTTTTCTTGAGCGCTGACCCCCAAGGTGGACCCTAGCATCAGGTAACTGTGATTCGGATTACTCTTTCCAATGTGCATCACCTTGCATTTATCCACATTAAATTTCATCTGCTATTTGGACGCCCAGTCTTCCAATTTCCTAAGGTCTTCCTGCAATATTTCACAGTCTGCACGTGTTTTAACAACCTTGAATAGTTTTGTATCATCTGCGAATTTGATCACTTCACTCGTCGTTCAGTTCAGCTCCTGGTTTTACTTATTAACTAGTTGGTGACCTCCACCTGGGTAGATAGCTACCCGTCTCTCTTCTCCCTTCTCTGGGAGAAGTCAAGGGTAAAAAAGGACTCGCAGACAAAAGGTTATAGTCGGTATATAGCAAAAGCCTTAGGGAGAGAGTCACAGGTTCCACATAATCACAGTAGATCTTTACCAGAACTGTATCACCCCACTCAGGCATCTTCATGCTTTTTGTTAGGAAAGCATTAAATTAAAGGTTAGTAGGTCATTAGTTTTACATCAGAAATGATAAGTCACAAGCTATGGATAATCATAGGTTTAGGATATATTCTGCTACCATCATCGGGTCAGTTGGGGATTCAGGGCAAAGCTCAACAACAGTGAACAATTCCAGTAAAGAATCTGACTATTTTAGAATAAGGAACTCTCTTTGCAGCTGGCACATGTTATTTTTCATAATGCATCTGCATGCTCAGGGATCCGGGGATATGTAGGTTAAGGGTGTATATCATTCTCAGTTCCATGTTCTTTCACAAGATATGCTAGATATGCTTGTCCTTAGTGACAACGTCCAGCATCTGAACATGACATTAATTACAAACAGGCTTAATGACAACGTCCAGCATCTGGACAGAACATTAATTACAAAACAGGCTGTTTGTTCAGCAAGAAGGTATTTTGTTCAATTTTCCATCCTATTCGCCATTCAAAAATTTAACTCTTTACTACTCCCTTCTGGACCAGTGGGCACCATTCTCATAGATGTTCTCAGTATCAGCTTAATTTAGGACTGACAAATTTCTGCGGAGAAGGGCTTCTATACTGCAGTATAATTGGTCTTTTGGGGGTATTCTTGGCGGTACTGGGTCTCTTCCTTCCCTGAGACTCTCGTTTCTTCTTCTGCCTTGTCTACTAAAGATAAATAAGAGCAGTGACTGAGAGGAGAGTTGGAGCTGTGTCTGAAGATTTAAAGAGCGGTAACAATCTTTTTCAGATATACTGGGGAAAGGAGAAAAGCTAGGAACAGAATTGGAAGACTGAAAAATGCTGAGAATAGTTACGTGGAGAGTGATGAGGGTAAAGTGAACATGCTAAACAAATACTTCTCTTAGGTGTAAAATCCTGGAGAAGAATCACTGTCTGACAACAAGGGAATATCTGAAAATGGAGTGGATATTGCACCGTTTATGGAAGACAGTGTAAACACCTTGAAAATCTGAAAGTGGACAAAACTATGGGGCCAGATGGATACATCCCAGGATACTGAGGGATCTCAGAGAAGTCCTGGTGGACTTCTTAAAGATCTGTTTAATAGATTTTTAGAGACAGGAGAGGTTCCGTGAGATTGGAGATGAGCAGATGTCCCACTTCCCAAAAGTGGGAAACTATTGGCCGGTAAGCCTTATATTGATGGTAGGAAAAATAATAGAGTCACTGCAGAATGAAAGGTAGTTAACTTTCTAGAAGTCATCGGGTTGCAGGATCCAAGGTAATATGGTTTTCCCAAAGAGAAATCCTGCCAAACGAATCTCATTTGATTTCTTTGAGTGGGTGATCAAAGAACTGGATGAACGACATGCACTAAATGTAATCTATTTGGATTTCAACAAAGCCTTTGATTTGGTTCCTTATAGAAGAGCATGAATAAGCTGAGAGGGCTGACCTTTAAGACCCAAAAGTGATGAACTGGATTGCAAACTGGTTGTTTCACTGGCGCTATCTAATATAGCCGGTTCACCTTCCGTGCTTTTAGTCCACTCAGAGTGGAGGTGGTTTGTGGTAACCTCACTTGGACAGATATTCCCGAAGGTGTCGGGAGTGGTTCCTCCTGACGAAGGATGACCCGAAATGCAGCTCGCATTGAGGAGCTATGATGGAGATGATGGTGTGTTGTGCTAAAGGGCCCACACGGTAGCGCTCATCAAGCCGCGTAGCGCCACAGTGGTGATCCGTGAGGAAGTGTGTACAGAAATAAGCATCGGAAGCCTCACTGTTCTACTATGCATTTGGGATACACATTGCAAGGTGGACTGAAAGCACGGAAGGTGAACCGGCTATATTAGATAGCGTCGGTGAAACAACGGCTATTTTTGAGCCTGATGCAGAGGAGCAATCAAGAACTAATTCAGTTCTACTGAGTATTATTAAGAACTTTAAGCTTGTTTAAATGCAAGTAGACTGTGTCTCTTCTGTATCCATATGAGTAAAGTGATGGGATAAACTGTGATAAGTAAAGAAATTATGTATAGTGTGTCAGAGAGGGTGGCGGTACAAAAGGCTTGAATGAGTGAGTTCCGGGGGTACCCTGTTGATTTGTGGTTGGGTTGCTTTTGTTTGTTTGATTTGTGTGTTTCTGTTATAATGTGGTACATTAAAACTTAAATGTTTAAAGTGTAAAAAGAGAGTACTGGTGTGTAATGTTGTAGGTTTTGTACTCTAATGAAATTGGTCTCTTCCCCATAGGGAGTTGGATTCAAATCTGAATACACCACATCTAGTGCTCTCCCTCGATCCAACTCTCTGGTTACCCAGTCAGAAATTAATCAGATTTATCTGACAAGACCTACCTCTAGTGAAACCATGTTACCTCGGGTCCTGAAGTCCATTGGATTCCAAACATTTTTACTATTCTCTATTTTAAAAGCTTTTCCATTAATTTACTTACCACAGAAGTCAGACTTACTGGCCTGTAGTTCCCAACCTCTTCCTTACTTCCACTTTTGTGGAGAGGGTCCACATCTGCTCTTTTCCTATCCTCCAGCACCATTCCTGACTCTAGAGAAGCATCGAAAAGATCAGCCAATGGAGCTGCTAGAACTTCCACTTGCTCAGCAGCTTTCTATAAGGTGGTTTTGAGCTCTGAGAGAACTACTTCATCTTGGCACCATCAGTTAGCTTCACCCACTTGTGTCTGATTTGTTCTACTCCCTATAAGTAAGTGGTTTTGTTTTACTAGTCTTGTGGGAGATTCCCTTCTACAAATTTCGATTAATGAATTCTGAGGTAAACATTTTGGTCCGCCCAGAAGTATGTGAGAGAACGCATACAATGAAGAATATATAACTCGAGGGTTATCTACTTAATAAACAATATGAACTCATTTTTTGTTTAGTGATACCTTGATTATTTGTTATATAGTAAACTAGTAAAAAAGGCCCGTTTCTGACACAAATGAAACGGGCGCTAGCAAGGTTTTCCTCGGAGTGTGTATGTTTGAGAGAGAGTGAATGTGCGAGTGTGTGAGAGAGAAAGTGAGTCTGGGTGCGAGTGTGTGAGAGAGAAAGTGAGTCTGGGTGCGAGTGTGTGTGAGAATGAGAGTGTGTGCAAGTGCGTATGTAAGAGACAGTGAGTGTGAGAGAGTGTTTCACACAGATACAGTGTGTGCGAGAGAGAATATGTGTGAGACACAGACTGTCAGTGAGACTGAGTGTATGAGACCAAGAGTGTGTGAGTGACTGTGTGACACATATTGAGCCTGCAAAAAGGTGGGAAAATGTGGGATACAAATGTAACAAATAAATAAATAAATAGAGAGTGAATGTGATACAGTGTGAGACATAGCGAAAAAGGAGACCCCACGGAGAGGCAGCTGAGCGTTACTGTGCAGGACGTTGAGCTCTGGCTGTGCTTCAAGGAACTGACCAATCCTATTTAATAGAATGCACCTCCCAACATTCTGAAGCTGAGAAACCTCGTGTGGTTGGTCACTTCTGCTTGTGACGAACCCGGAAGTACGTGATGTCAATTCAGGAGATGGATACAGAGAGCAGGAATGCCTCAGCCATGCAGTCAGCTTCAGAACGTTGGAGATGCGTTTTATTTTATAGAATATGTATTTATATATGTAATAAAACAGATAAATCTGAGGGAATGTCGATCTTATCATAAACCAAAACTAAAAAGGTCTGCCTTTAGAAAGGTTCTCATTTTTGCTTTTTCTATTTAAATATTAAGCTGGTGATAAAGGGGATGGTAAGTTAAGAGCTTGTGTTCTGTTACAGATCTTGTATGCGTGATCCCACGGAAAGCATTATACAGCGAATCAAAGACATAGGAGAAATGTTCTGCATACACTACACACAGTCAACAGATGAGCATTCTGGATCTCATATTGGTAAGGAGGCATGGCACATATCTAGAGTTAAGCTTGTTGTGTTAGGCTCATCTCTGCTTACTTATTCAGAGGGAGTGTCCATGTTAGAGCAAGGACGCAAAATTTGAACAATATTTTGCAGAATTTTTGAGATGCTATTATTCAGAATTAATGGCTACATCCTTTCAGGGAGAGAAACAGACCAGGTACAAGAAATTTTCTGATATCACTTCTGTCGAGCGGCCTTGTCCTGCACTTTGCAGTCTCTCCCCGGGTATTTATTGGATCCTGGCATTGAGGAACCTATAGCGATAGCTCTCTGAGTATAAGCAGGATAGCAAGTCCTCCCAGATGGATTTCAGGGTGGTGAAACAATGTGACAAGGTGGTGGCCAAGGCCAGAAAGGTAATTGGCTGCATTGAGAGAGATGTAACTAGCAGATAAAAGGAGGTGATGCATGAACAAGTCATTGGTGTGGTGACACCACATTTGGAGTATTGTGTTTAGTTTTGGAGGCTGTGTCATGCCAAGAATGTAAAAAGACTTGAAGCTGTTCAGAGGAAATCGACCAAAATGGTATACGGTCTGCTCCAAAAGAAGCATGAGAAGAGACTGGAAGACCTCAAGGAGAAGGGAGAGATGGGAGATATAACAAACATTTACATTGTTGAAAGAGAGCAAGGAATAAAATAACCTCTTCCAGAAATGGAGAGGCTATAGAACTAGAAAACATGAAATGAAATTACAAGGAGGGAAACCTAATAGCAGCATCAGGGAATACGTTTTCTCAGAGTGGGTGATAGATGCCTAGAATGTTGTTTCACAGGGAAGTGGTGAAATTGAAAACAGTGCTGGAATTCAAAAAAGATGTGAGATAAACACAGATGTTCCCTTTATGGAATAGTCCACACAAACAAAAAGTAGGGAAGGGCAGTGGACTTCCAGTGCACAGAAAAGGAAGAAGGTTGGAGGTAAATATCAAATTTTATTAAGTATGCACCAAGAGGTGGATGAGATTCGGTGGGAGCCATGGTCCTTATTGCCCCTTATGGGCTGAGGTAGGTTTGGTTTCCCCTACTTGCAGTTAGTTTGTAGAGGTCCTTGGAGACTGGGGTGCTTCCTAATCCTCCTATTCAGAACTGGAGGATCCCTTCTGCATCCCAACCTCCAGTCTCTAGCCCTCGTGGCTTGGATATTGAGAGATTAGAAGCTGATTCTCGTAAATTACATGAAAGTGTCTCCCGAGTCACTTCCAGGAAAGATTCCACCAAAAGGTCAAATGGCTTTAAGTGGAGGAGGTTTGCCATCTGGTGTGAGGGGAAGGCCATAAATTCGTTCTCCTGTCCTACACAAAAACTACTTGGAAACCTTCTACACTTTTATCAAAGTCTGTAAGAGTTCACCTAAGTGCAGTTGGAGCTTATCACCATGTAGAAGTTAACCTCATCTCTATACAGCCATTAGTTGTTTGCTTCTTAAGCGGATTGCTATTGCTTAAATCTCCCATCAAGCCATCTACAGTGTTGTGGGATCTCTGTGTTGTCCTAATCCAGCTGATGAAAGATCCTTTCAAGCCACTTGAAACACGTCATCTGAAGTACTGATCTGGCAGGTCTTATTTTTGGTGGTGGTCACTTTGGTTCACAGAGTTAAGGAGCTCCAGGGCTTAGTAGCTTATCCACCTATCCTATAATTTAGGATGCAGTTCTTCGCCTGCATCCTAAATTAATTCCTTCCATATCATCAAGCTGATCAATCCATAGACTGGTGGGTTGTGTCCATCTACCAGCAGGTGGAGATAGAGAGCAAACTTTTGCCTCCCTATATGTGGTCATGTGCTGCCGGAAACTCCTCAGTATGTTCTCTATCTCAGCAGGTGGTGGTCACACACAGCAGCAGCTCTGGCTAGGCCTCCAAGCCTAATTTTTAGGTTTTGTTGAGTGCCTGGGGTTGAGGGCTCTTTTGAGCAAGTGCAAACCTGGTGGTGCCAGGTCCCTCCTTTTCTCCCCCCTCCCGCTGGCTCCGTTTAAAAAAAAAAAAAAAAAAAAAATTTGAGCGTCCTTAAAGGCGTTTATTTCGACGTTTATTTAAGCGTCTATTGCAGCTACTCACTGGGACACCAGGTCGTTACAACTCGGAGCGGACAGCAGGTAATTTTTACCTTTTTATAGCGGGCAGGGGGTTCCCCGATTCTTCTCCTCGTGGCATGTGGCGTCGGAGGGCGAGGGCGCAAAGGGTCGCTCCCCGGGTCGCTTGAGCGCTTCTAGAGGGGATGCGGGGGTCTTAAAGCCTGATTCGCCCTTGTTGGGTGACAGTTTCGTGACCGATGAATGTCCCGGTCCTTCCTCCGGCGTGGCGGTTTTTCCCGCCATAAACGCCCTTCCCCCGCTCCTCGCCTCCGCCATCTTGGCCGGCCACGCGGCTCGGACGGCTTCTTCTTGGGCCGCCCTTGAGGTTGGAGACATTAATGCCATGAACGCCCTTAATTTGGGCGACGGCACAGAAGCGGCTAAAGTTAAGAGCCGTTCTTCCCGCGCGGCTCCTTCGCGGAGTTTCGCGCCGGACGCCATTTTGGATGCGCAGCATGTCTCTCCCCCGCTATTGCGAGCGCCGGTTGAGAGTGCGTCTAGGGCTGTTGCCCAGGCTGCGGAAGTGCACAGTCTGGGGAGTTTCTCCCCCGAGTTTGTTTTGCTGCTGCATCAGGCCTTCCTCATGCACAACGCTGCCCCTGCTCCCTCGTCTGGTAAAGAGGTTGAGGTTCCCAGAGGTAAACGCCCTCGGGTTGATTCCCAGGCCTTGGAGGAATTTGTCTCCTCCGATGTAGATGAGGGCAGCGTGTCTGAGGTCTCCCAACGGTCCTTTGCGGATTCCTTGGAGGAGACGGATCCCCGCTCGGATGGAGCGGATGACCCCTCTGCAGCGCGGCTTTTTCGCCCAGAGGATTTGCCCAACCTGTTGTTACAGGCCATGGACACTTTGAAGATTTCCTCTCCGGAGGACGTCTCTCCCTCAGCCCCTGTTGGCTCTGCCATTATGCTGGGGACGAAGCGCCCGCCTAGAACCTTCCACGTGCATGATGCCATGCACACCTTAATTTCGGCTCAATGGGATGTCCCAGAAGCGAGCCTTAAAGTGGCTAGGGCTATGTCCCGCCTCTATCCTTTGGCTGTGAGTGAACGTGAGGCCTATCTGTGGCCTACCGTGGATTCTTTAATCACTGCGGTGACTAAGAAAACGGCTTTGCCGGTGGAAGGTGGCACGGCTCTAAAGGACGCCCAAGACAGAAGATTGGAGGCGGCCTTAAGGTCGTCCTTTGAGGCGGCTGCTTTAAGTTTGCAGGCCTCAGTTTGCGGCTCCTATGTGGCCAGGGCGTGCCTGACTATGGTGCAGCGGGCTTCCCCCTCGGATCATTCCTTGAGGGCTGATTGGCCGGCCCTGGAATCGGGCTTAGCCTATTTGGCAGACTTGCTGTATGATGTCTTGAGAGCCTCAGCTAAAGGCATGGCTCAGACAGTCTCTGCGCGGCGGTGGCTTTGGCTGAAACATTGGTCTGCTGACCACGCCTCTAAATCCCGCCTGGCTAGATTGCCTTTTAAAGGCAAGCTGCTCTTTGGGGTCGAGCTGGACAAAATCGTGACCGATCTCGGCACGTCTAAGGGCAAGAAGTTACCAGAGGTCAGGGCTCGGGCTAGTGCTCGTCCCGGTACCTCCAGAGGACGGTTTCAGGAAGCCCGTCGGTACCGCCCGGGCAGGTCGGGTTCTTCTGCCCCCTCTTCCTTTAAGAGGAATTTCTCCCCCAAGCAGCATTCCTTTCGCAGAGACCGCCGTCCCGGAGGTGCTCCCTCCGGTCCTCCCCCAGGGTCTCGTACCCAATGACGGGGTCTTGGTCCACGCCCCAGTGCAGATTGGAGGACGGCTGTCCTCGTTTCTGGGCGAGTGGACCACAATAACTTCAGACGCTTGGGTGCTGGAAGTCATCAGAGACGGCTACAAGCTAGAGTTCTGCCGACCCTTAAGAGACGGGTTTGTACTCTCTCCCTGCAAGTCTCCGGTCAAAGCTGTGGCAGTGCAGCAGACTTTGGACAATCTGATCCGCCTGGGTGCGGTCGTTCCGGTACCAGAAAGTCAGCTTGGCAAGGGGCGTTACTCCATTTACTTTGTGGTACCAAAGAAAGGAGGTTCTGTCCGGCCTATCCTCGACCTCAAAGGGGTCAATCGGGCCTTGAAAGTGCGGCACTTTCGCATGGAGACTCTCCGCTCTGTTATAGCGGCAGTGAAGGCAGGGGAGTACCTGGCATCCTTGGACATCAAGGAAGCGTACCTGCATATTCCCATCTGGCCTCCTCATCAACGCTTTCTGCGTTTTGCAGTCCTGGGCCGACACTTCCAGTTCAGAGCCCTCCCGTTCGGGTTGGCTACTGCTCCGCGGACCTTTTCCAAAGTAATGGTGGTCATAGCGGCCTTCCTGCGAAAGGAAGGAGTACAAGTCCATCCTTATCTGGACGACTGGTTGATCCGAGCCCCCTCTTATGCAGAGTGCGGCAAAGCTGTGGACCGGGTAGCTGCTCTTTTGAGCTCCCTGGGTTGGATCATCAACTGGGAGAAGAGCCAGCTGCGCCCGACTCAGTCCCTGGAGTATCTGGGAGTTCGATTCGACACCCAAGTGGGCAGAGTGTTCCTGCCAGACAATCGGATTGTCAAACTTCAGGCTCAGGTGGACCAGTTCCTAGTAGCCTCTCCTCTTCGGGCTTGGGACTATGTGCAGCTGTTGGGCTCTATGACGGCCACGATGGAAGTAGTGCCCTGGACCAGGGCTCATATGAGACCACTACAACACTCTCTGCTGCAGCGCTGGACTCCGATGTCGGAGGATTATGCTGTGCGCCTTCCCTTGGACCCAGCAGTGCGCAAGGCGCTGAGCTGGTGGATGCAGACAGACAAGTTGTCTGCGGGAATGCCTCTGGTGACCCCAGAGTGGATTGTCGTCACGACGGACGCCTCCTTGTTGGGCTGGGGAGCCCACTGCTTGGGAAGGACAGCGCAGGGGCTCTGGTCTCCTGCAGAGGCAAAGTGGTCTATCAACCTCCTGGAACTCAGAGCCATTCGGTTGGTGCTTTTGGAGTTCATCCCGGTACTGGTGTTGAAGCCTGTACGGGTCCTGTCGGACAATGCCACGGCTGTGGCCTATGTCAACCGCCAGGGAGGTACCAAGAGCGCCCCTCTAGCCAAGGAGGCTATGAATCTTTGCCAGTGGGCGGAAGCGAACCTGGAGCAGCTTTCAGCGGCCCACATTGCCGGAGTCATGAATGTCAAGGCGGACTTTCTCAGTCGCCATACCTTGGAGCCCGGAGAGTGGCAGCTATCTGCTCAGGCGTTCTTGGACATCACGAAGCGCTGGGGCCAGCCGAGCCTAGATCTGATGGCGTCATCGGCCAATTGCCAAGTGCCGCGCTTTTTCAGCAGAGGACGGGACCCTCGATCCCTGGGAGTAGATGCTCTTCTCCAACAGTGGCCGACACAAGAGCTTCTCTATGTGTTCCCGCCCTGGCCCATGTTGGGCAGGGTGCTAGACCGGGTGGCAAAGCATCCCGGCAGGGTAATCCTGGTGGGTCCGGATTGGCCCAGACGTCCCTGGTATGCGGACTTGATCAGGCTCTCAGTCGACGATCCTCTGCGGCTGCCAGTGGAGCAGGGCCTGTTACATCAGGGTCCCGTGGTGATGGAGGATCCCTCCCCCTTTGGTCTTACGGCCTGGCTATTGAGCGGCAGCGTCTGAGGAAGAAGGGCTTCTCAGACAAGGTCATCGCCACTATGCTGAGAGCGAGGAAGCGCTCTACTTCTACTGCTTACGCCAGGGTTTGGCGTACCTTTGCAGCGTGGTGTGAAGCAGGCTCACTTTCTCCCTTCACTGCTCCAATTTCTTCAGTGTTGGCGTTCCTGCAAGAAGGTCTGGAGAAAGGCCTGTCGCTCAGTTCCCTTAAAGTCCAGGTAGCGGCTCTGGCTTGCTTCAGGGGCCGCCTGAAGGGTGCTTCCCTGGCTTCGCAGCCAGATGTGGTGCGCTTTCTCAAGGGAGTTAATCACCTGCGCCCTCCTCTGCACTCAGTGGTGCCTGCGTGGAATCTCAACCTGGTGCTAAGAGTCTTGCAGAAGCCGCCTTTTGAACCCTTGTCTAGGGCATCTCTGAAAGACCTGACGTTGAAAGCAGTCTTTTTGGTGGCCATCACTTCAGCCAGAAGAGTTTCCGAGCTCCAGGCGCTCTCATGTCGAGAGCCATTTCTGCAGTTCACTGAGGCAGGAGTGACTATTCGCACAGTGCCTTCCTTCCTGCCCAAGATTGTTTCTCGCTTCCATGTGAATCAGCAGCTCTGTCTCCCTTCCTTTCGTAGGGAGGACTACCCAGAGGAGTACTCTGCTCTTAAATATCTGGATGTGAGACGAGTCATCATCAGATACTTGGAAGTGACCAATGATTTCCGGAAATCGGATCATCTGTTTGTCCTGTTTGCAGGTCCTCGTAAGGGTCTGCAGGCTGCTAAGCCTACAGTGGCAAGATGGGTCAAGGAAGCCATTGCAGCGGCGTATGTGGCCGCGGGGAAGGTGCCGCCTATCCAGCTGAAGGCTCACTCCACAAGAGCTCAGGCGGCCTCGATGGCAGAGGCCGGATCCGTCTCCTTGGAAGAGATATGCAAGGCGGCAACTTGGGCTTCGGCTCATACATTCTCCAAGCATTACCGTTTGACTGTGGCTGCACGGGCGGAGGCCCGGTTTGGAGCTTCAGTGTTGAGGTCAGGGATTTCAATGTCCCGCCCTGGGTGAGTACTGCTTCGGTACATCCCACCAGTCTATGGATTGATCAGCTTGATGATATGGAAGGTAAAATTATGTATAATCATACCTGATCATTTTCTTTCCATTAATCATAGCTGATCAATCCATAGCCCCTCCCAGATATCTGTACTGTTTTTGTTCTGGTTGCATTTCAGGTTCAAGTTTAGTCTTCAGTTACTTCAGAAAGACTTCGTGTTCAAGTTTTTTCACTTGGATTCTTCAAGAGTTAAGACGAGTTTGTGTTACAGTGAGCTGCTGCATTCCTCTCCCCTCCGTTTTTCGGGGCTGGATTGAGACCTAAATTCTGCCGGCGCTCCCTCCAGCTTCGTGCGGCTGTAGGGCAGCTTTGTACCCCTCCCGCTTCGGCGGTGTTAGGGTCAGTCAGCTCCTCCCGCGGTTGCGGTTGCAGGATAAGCCAGATCCCCCCGCATCGGCGGGTGTGGTGTCCCTCCCCCGCTCCGCGGGGATGAGCTGGACGGATTCCCCTCCCCCACTTGTGTGGGGATGAGCTGGGTTAATTCCCCTCCCCCGTTTCGGCGGTGGTGAGCTGGGCAGAGTGTCCCTTCGTGGGTGTAATTCTCTAAGTGCTGAGTCCTGCGGATGGAGCTTTGATATCGACATACTGAGGAGTTTCCGGCAGCACATGACCACATATAGGGAGGCAAAAGTTTGCTCTCTATCTCCACCTGCTGGTAGATGGACACAACCCACCAGTCTATGGATTGATCAGCTATGATTAATGGAAAGAAAATTATCAGGTATGATTATACATAATTTTACCTTAAGGTAATGTTAGGATTCCACCATGATCGATCAATTGTTCTGCCAACATTTTTCACAAAACCTCATGCCCATCTTGGCAAAAGCATACTGCATACTTTGGACTGCAGGAGAGCCTTGGCCTTCTATTTGGAGTGGACTAAAGCCCATAGATGAGTCCACCCATGTTTTCTTTCTTTTGACCCTAACAGGATGGGTGGAATTCATAAATACACATTATCCAGTTGGCTAGCTGATTGATCTCCTTCACATGCCCAGGCTGGGCTGCCTCTGAGGGTTATGTCAAGGCTCATAGCTTCAGAGCCATGGCTGCCTTGGCAGCCTATCTGAGATCAGCCTCCATAGAGGAGATTTGCAAAGCTTCAATGTGGTCATATGTCCTAGAGGCTGACTGAAATTTGTTTTTGGTTGCAGTGCCAAAACCAGCCCAAAATCCTTTTTCTGCCTAGTTTTGTCCAGAAGGTTAGGTTATTTGAATTTTCAGCCATGTTTTTCGATTTTGGTGAAAAATACTGCTATTACTCATCATTTTTATAGCGCTACTAATCATACGCAGAGCTGTATACTGAACGTATAGGAGATAGTCCCTGCTCGACAGAGCTTACAATGTAATCAAGACAGAAAATGGCCATGTGTCTTCAGGGGATACTGAAAATTTATGTATTGTCCTGTTTGCCTCCTTCTCTACCCCCCTCCCAAAGCAGGAGTTGCCCCTCCCCCTGCCAAGTGCCTCTTCCCCCTTCCACCTGTAGGCCCCCCAGGGCCTATCTTATAATTCCTGATGGTCTAGGGGTGTATTTGGGGCAGGAGTGGTGCCCAGTTAATACTGCAATGAACTATGGGCCTACTGTTCGTATTTTTTTTTTTTTTTTTTGCTGCAGTTATGATCTTGCACAGTAGTTTATATTGTAAATAGAGTGTCCCAAATAAATGCTTTTGATACAAAACAATTTTAGCAGGAATTAGCCTCTCTGTGGAGTTATCATATCAGCTGTCACTTCGAGTGTGGCGCTGAGTCAGCCACTGTAAAAACACCATAGTTTTTAGCTTTCATTAGCCATGGTCCATGTTTGTGGAGGCTATTCTGCTTGGGAGTAAAATAGTCTTTCATTATTTAAATTACTGTATTCTGTCTTAGTGTGGGTTTAGCAGAGGGATGCAGCAAGCTCTGACAATCCCAAGTGGCCCTCATTGATTCACATTCACACAACCAAACTTGTTTCGGTTTTGACCTCAAATCTGTCCGCACATTCACATCGAGGAGTAGCCTAGTGGTTAGTGCAGTGGACTTTGATCCTGGGGAACTGAGTTCGATTCCCACTGCAGCTCCTTGTGACTCTGGGCAAGTCACATAACCCTTCATTGCCCCTGGTACAAAATAAGTACCTGAATATATGTAAACCACTTTGAATGTAGTTGCAATTCTCCGAGGACAAGCATTGTGCTTGTTCTCACGATTGGGTGATGTCCACGGCAGCCCCAGGAATGGAAATCTTCCTAGCAACAAAAAGTTTGCTAGAGCCTTCGAGCGCGCGGGCGCGGCCATCTTCCCGCCCATCACGTGAGAGTCCCGCTTCAGTTCTTTTTTTCTCTGCGGTAGAGTGACTGCTTGCAGTCTCTCTCCGTGAGCCCTGAAAGAGCCTTCGCTTATTTTTCAGTTTTTGTGTCCTTTTCCCTCGTTTTCTTTTCATTTAAGTTGTTTCTCTTAAATATAGAAAAAAAAGCCCCCTTATTTCTTAGTTTTAGGTCCTAAGTTTTCTTTCGCTTCCGAAGCGGCCCTCTTAGGCCGTGCGTACGCGTTTTTCTCTTTTTTGTGCCTTTGTTTTTGGCACAATTGAGAATTTTTATTTTGCCACCGCTGTTTTTCTGTCCAGGTCATCGAGGATGCCCAGCGGCTTCAAGAAGTGTACTTGGTGCAACCGGGCTATCTCGGGTACTGACTCCCCACACGTGGTGTCTTCAGTGCCTTGGGCCCGACCATCGCCCAGGCACATGTAAGTTGTGTCTTAGCTTGAAAAAGCAGACACAGGTGTCGAGACAAGCTCTTCGGGATCGTCTTTTTGGAGCTTCGCCCGGTTCTTCAGCGTCGACATTGGACCCGCGGTCGGCGGCGTAGATATCAGCACCGGAGATGGCATCGACATCAGGAGCACAGGTAATGGCTGTCCGGACACCACATGCTGGGAGCAGTGAGCCATCGAGTGGGTCTCCACCTATCTCAAAGACTCCTGCTGGATAGGCCCACCGGGACCGACCACTCTCGGACCCGACCCTGAGGGGCCTGTGGAATCCACGTCCTTGTTGTACCAAGGAGTATCGACATGCTTCGAGCAAAGGTCTCCTTCTAGACACGGTACCGGGAGCTCCGGGGCATCGTGAAGAGCCGACGCCGGGAGGAGCGCTCACCCTCCATTCAGGTGGTGTCGGTGCATCGGTCTTCGGACAGCCCGGTACCGCCTCCTCGTCCCTAGGGCAGATTCTGGCTCAGTCCTCCTGCCCGGACCCCGCAGCCTTGCTCGACAGCAACTCTGAACGAGCGCATCCGAGCCATTCTTCCAGGTTTGCTAGAAGGGTTGCTGCGTCAGCCTTGTTCCGGTGCTGGGGGGTGCTTGCGCCTTCGGCACCGTTGATGGAAGCGGCAGCTGGCTTCGGCCCTGTGATGAGGTCCCCGACGCCGGTGCTGCTTGTGACATCGGCGTCAGCTGCCACCCAGGTCGACTTCCCTCGACATCGATGGAGAGCTTCATCGCCGGCGGCATGGGAGTCGACTTCTCGGCATCGCCTCGGGGACATGGTTCCTCGGCATCGAGACAGTCCTGGTTTCGGACTTCAGTTCAGGAACTCTTGTCCAATACTGAGGAGGATGCCTCGTGGGATGAGGAGAATATCCCAGATACTTTTCTTCCGAGGAGTCTTGTGGTTCTTCCCTCTGATCCTACTCCTTCACCAGAAAGAAAGCTTTCTCTCCCAGCAAAGCAAGGGACGGGCTTTTGATTGGCTCAAGCTGAGTATATCCGCTATCAAAGTGTCTGTGACGGACAATCTACCAGTCGAGGGAGGTTAAAATTTTTTCACCAAAGGTGGCCTCTTGTAACTTCCGATCAGTGTGTTCTCCAAATAGTCCGGTTAGGATACTCCATCAATTTGATCTCCAAAGCTCCAAATTGCCCACCGGGAGCTCAGTCCTTCAGCTTCCAGCACAGGGCAGGTACTTACAGAGGAACTCTCCGCCCTTCTCATTGCCAATGCGGTCGAGCCCGTTCCACCAGGGCATGAAGGGCTGGGATTCTATTCCAGGTACTTCCTTGTGCAAAAGAAAACAGGGGGGATGTGTCCCATCCTAGACCTAAGGGCCCTGAACAAATACCTGGTCCGAGAAAAGTTCAGGATGGTTTCCCTGGGCCCCCTTCTCCCCATGATTCAGCAAAACGATTAGCTATGCTCTCTGGACTTAAAGGATGCTTATACAGACATCCGATACTTCCAGCTCACAGGAAGTATCTTCGATTCCGCCTGGGAGGACAGCACTTCCAGTATTGTGTGCTGCCCTTTGGTCTCGCGTCTGTGCCCAGGGTGTTTACAAAATGCCTGGCAGTAGTTGCAGCGTCGCTATGCAGACTGGGAATGCATGTGTTCCCTTATGTCGATGATTGGCTGGTGAAGAACACCTCGGAGGCAGCAGCTCTACAGTCCATGCAGATGACTATTCAACTCCTGGAGCTACTCGGGTTTGTAATAAATTACCCCAAGTCCCATCTTCTCTTGTTCAAAGACAGGAATTTATTGGAGCTCTGCGGATTCACAGGACGGCTCGCACCTATCTCCCTGAGATGAGAACAGACAATCTTTCTGTCGCTAGTTTCCGTGGCCAGAGCGTCTCAGCGGATAAACAGCTCGGCAGATGTTGAGACTTCTGGGCCATATGGCCTCCACAGTTCATTTGACACCCATGGCCCGTCTTCACATTAGACCTGCTCAATGGACCCTAGCTTCCAGTGGTATCAAGCAGCAGGGAATCTAGAGGATGCGATCCAGCTGTCCAACCGAATTTCACAATTCCTTCAATGGTGGACAATTCGATCCAATTTGACCTTGGAACGTCCCTTTCAAATTCCTCAGCCTCAAAAAGTGCTGATAATGGATACATCCCTTCTGGGGTGTGGATCGCATGTAGATGGGCTTCACATCAAGGAGCTTGGTCCCTCCAGGAATCAGATCTTCAGATCAATCTCCTGAGTTGCGAGCGCGTCTGGAATTCTCTAAAGGCTTTCAGAGATCGGCTGTCCAATCAAATTATTCAAATTCAGACAGACAATCAGGTTGCCATGTACTACATCAACAAGCAGGGGGCACCCGGATCGCGCCCCCGTGTCAGGAAGCTGTTCAGATGTTGCTTATAAGTACATAAGTAATGCCACACTGGGAAAAGACCAAGGGTCCATCGAGCCCAGCATCCTGTCCATGAAACAGCCAATCCAGGCCAAGGGCACCTGGCAAGCTTCCCAAACGTACAAACATTCTATATATGTTATTCCTGGAATTGTGGATTTTTCCCAAGTCCATTTAGTAGCGGTATATGGACTTGTCCTTTAGGAAACCGTCTAACCCCTTTTTAAACTCTGCTAAGCTAACCGTCTTCACCACGTTCACCGGCAACGAATTCCAGAGTTTAATTACGCGTTGGGTGAAGAAAACTTTTCTCTGATTTGTTTTAAATTTACTACACTGTAGTTTCATCGCATGCCCCCTAGTCCTAGTATTTTTGGAAAGCGTGAACAGACGCTTCACATCCACCTGTTCCACTCCACTCATTATTTTATATACCTCTATCATGTCTCCCCTCAGCCGTCTCTTCTCCAAGCTGAAAAGCCCTAGCCTCCTTAGTCTTTCTTCATAGGGAAGTCGTCCCATCCCCGCTATCATTTTAGTCGCCCTTCGCTGCACCTTTTCCAATTCCACTATATCTTTGGGCTCGCCGTCACGGCAAGTTTCTCCAAGCCACATATCTGGCAGTCGTAAAGAACAGTCTGGCCGACAGATTGAGCAGGATGCAACCTCACGAGTGGTCGCTCAACTCGGGCATAGTGCGCAAGATCTTCCAAGCGTGGGGCACCCCCTTGGTGGATCTTTTCACCACTCAGATCAATCACAAAGTCCCTCAGTTCTGTTCCAGGCTTCAGGCCCACAGCAGACTAGCATCAGATTCTTTTCTCCTTCATTGGGAGAAGGCCCTTCTGTATGCATATCATCCCATACCTCTGGACGGTGAAGACTTACTGGGAAACTCAGGCAAGACCTGCGGAACCATGATTGTGGCTTAGCCTTCTGTTTTGGGCCACGTACAGATTTGGTTCCCTCTTCTTTTGGAGTTCTCCTCCGATGAACCGTGGAGATTGGAGTGTTTTCCAACCCTCATTATTCAGAACGAGGGGGCACTTCTGCATCCCAGCCTCCAGTCTCTGGATGTTGAGAGCGTAGACTTCGCCTCCATGGGTCTCTCTCCCGAGTCTTACTTGCTTCCAGAAAAGATTCCACGAAGAGGTGTTACTCTTTTAAATGGAGGAGGTTTGCCATCTGGTGTGACCAGCAAGGCCCTAGATCCTCGCTCTTGTCCTACACAGACCCTGCTTGAATACCTTCTACACCTTCAGAGTCTGGTCTCAGACCAACTCCGTAAGAGTCACCTTAGTGCGAGTTAGTGTTTTCATTATCGTGTAAAGAGTAAGCCTATCTCTGGACAACCTTTAGTTGTTCACTTCATGAGAGGTTTGCTTTTGTCAAAGCCCCCTGTGAAACCTCCACCGTGTCATGGGATTTCAATGTAGTCCTCACCCAGCTGATGAAACCTCCTTTTGAGCCTCTGAATTCCTGCCATCTGAAATACTTGACTCAGCTCGTAGGGTCAGTGAGCGTCAAGCCTTGGTAGTACATGCTTTCTTATCTCAAGTTTCATCACAACAGAGTAGTCCTCCGCACTGTGAAGAGCAAAGAAACTACAAGCCCCAGAAGGCAGTGCAGCACCAGAAAGATTCAGAACCAAGGAACTACAAAGCCCAGAAGGCAGGGCAACGTCAGAGAAGCCAGGAGCTCAGAAACTACAAGCCCCAGAAGGCAGTGCAGCACCAGCAGACAGATCAGGTGAAGGGAGAAGAATCTATGCAAGGGAGGGAGGAGCTGGGGTGTGGATTGGGAGATGGAATCAGATGGGGGAAGGGGAGGAGCCCCTAGACCGGGAGGAGGGGAGGAGAGAATGGAACTGGAGGAGGAGGAAAGGACGGGGAGGAATGAGGAGGAAAATGGAAGTGCTGGTGGAGGGCTCTTAAAGTGAGTGTATGAACTGAACTGGAGAGTGAATGAGCCTTGGTGAATTGACCCGGTGGGTGGATGTCAGGGTGGTTTGTGGGCTGACAAATGGAGGGAGGTGGGTTCATTAGGTCTAAGAGTGAGAAAGTGACTTAGACCATATTGCCATTGATTGACTGTTTAATTTCATTTCTAAGATGAACTGTGTTTGAAGGCAATGCTAAACTAAACTGTGTTTGAAAGCAGTGCTAAAACTGAATTGAGGAGGAAAACATTGCTAACTGAACTGAATTGTGAGCAGTGCTCATTAGCTGTGGGAAAGAGCAGTGCTACTAAGTACTGGATTAGAAGCAGTGCTGGAGAAAACCATATTGAAAGCAGGGCCAAAGTGAACTGTGTGGAAAGCAGGCCCAAGCCGAACTGTATTGCAAGCAGGGCTTCAATGAACTGTGTTTAAAAGTGGAGCTACACTGAGGAGAGGGAAAGGCCTGTGAAGCCTTAAAGCAGAGTAAATGTACTCAGGAGATAATAAAGCACTTCTGGTGATTTGCCTGTTGTCCGGAGACCCTGATTGCAGACTGTCGACTCGGGAGTGAAGGGCGTGCTTGGTAAAGAAAGGAAGAGACTGAGAAAGAGTGGTGCGGATCTGGCGGCTGAGCATGACAGCACTCACCCTAAGTTCCTTCCGAAGGTGGTGTCGGAGTTCCGTCTGAACCAGTCAATTGTCTTGCCAACATTTTTTCCGTGTCCTCATACTCGCCCTGCTGAACATCCGTTGCATATATTGGACTTTAAGAGATCATTGGCCTTTTATGTGGAACGGACAAGCCCCTTCAGACAGTTCGCCCAAATGTTTGTTTCTTTCGATCCCAACAGAAGGGGAGTTGCTGTTGGGAAACGCATCATTTCTAATTGGCTAGCAGATTGCATTTCCTTCACTTATGCCGAAGCTAGGCTGACTCTTGAGGGTCATGTCACGACTCATAGTGTTAGAGCCATGGCAGCGTCAATGGCCCACTTGAAGTCAGCCACTATTGAAGAGATTTGCAAGGCTGCAACGTGGTCATCAGTCCACACATTCACATCTCACTACTGCCTCCAGCAGGATAGCCGATGCGACAGTCGGTTTGGTCAGTCGGTTCTGCGGAATCTGTTCGGGGTTTAGAATCCAATTCCACCCCACTAGGCTCATTTTTTTTCTGTTCCAGGCTGCACTCTCAGTTAGATGTTCTACTTCGTAAGTCAATCCTTGTTATGTCCTCGCCGTTGCGAGGCTCAATTGACCTTCTTTGTTGTTTTGAGTGAGCCTGGGTGCTAGGGATACCCCCAATCGTGAGAAGAAGCAGCCTGCTTGTCCTTGGAGAAAGCAAAGATACATACCTGTAGCAGGTATTTCTCCAAGGACAGCAGGCGACTGACTGTTCTCACAAACCCGCCCGCCTCCCCTTTGGAGTTGTCCTTTTTCTTTGTTATTGCTTTTATTTATACTGAAGCAGGACTCTCACGCGACGGGCAGGAAGATGGCCCGCACATGCACGGTGTTAGCGTGCCTGCGCGCTAACGGCTCTACCAAACGTTTTGTTCCTGGGGGCTGCCGTGGACGTCACCCAATCGTGAGAACATCAGCCTGCTGTCCTCGGAGAATACCTGCTACAGGTATGTATCTTCGCTAAACCTCAGAAAGGCGGTATATCAAGTCCCATTTCCCTTACTGTTGTCTCAAGCAGAATTCTGGTGTGCTTAACAGTTTGGACAGTCCTTCAGCATTTACTTGGTGTCTAGAATTCAAATCGTCCAGGCTGTTCCCCCCTTCCCCCTTAAAAAAAAATTACCTACTGTTCTTGGGCCTTACAGGCTTCTTTCCCCTGTTTTTTTCTTTTAGGACAGCCTGTTAGCATTGGGATTCCCACATGTGAAATTTGCTGTCCTGTTTGTCCTCAAAGAATTTTAGTTATTCAGCTGTAGCAGATGTTCTCTGAGGGCAGCAGGACACACATTCTCACATAATCTATCTTCCTTAGGAGTTGAATTCTGTAGGATATTACATTAGACTGCCCTGGCACTGTGTGATGACAGCAACCGGGAAGGTGTTCGGCGTGTGCAGTAGAGGCTACTAAAGACATCATATCTACTTGTGAGAATGTTGTCCTGCTTTCCTTGGAGAACATCTTCTACAGATGAGTAACATTGTTTATTCATGTTCGTGCTAACATCTAGAGGTGGGCATTATTCCAACCCTAGGGCTAGTGTAATTGATTGTGCCTTAAATCAAGGAACATTTTTGGCCAGTTTAAGCTACTTTTCCTTTATAAAATACCCTTTAAAAGCACCCTTAATTTGCGCTTATAATATGTGCCTTATAAATTATCCTCATTACAGTCGTGTGGGCATGATATTATCAAAATCAACAAATTTTTAAGGAAATGATAATTAGCAATCAGGTTATGTGATGACACTGTTTCTCGTTTCTACAGATTTTGCTGTTAACAGGTTTAAAACTAGCTGAGATTCTGTATTATAAAATTTTGGAGACAATAATGGTACAAGAGACACGAAGACTTCATGGAAAAGATATGACCGTAAGTATAAACAGTAATCGGAAAAGCATAAATGAAAGAGCAGTATTCTGAAAACTGGGATTCAAATCTCACTTGTTTATTGTATCAGAACAGTCCAGATGTGCGTGTTTATGCAATCAGTTAATTTCTTTTCTTCTTTTATATTGGAGTTCTTTTCCATTTGTTTTCAATCATATTTATATTCTGTTGTAAACCACTGTGATCTGTTAGGGCTGGGTGGTATATCAAGTTTTAATAAACTAAACTTCCCTGCTGGCAGATGGCAACAGAGAGCTAGTTTTTCAGTGACATCACTAATAGTTATTTTATTTAAACACTTGTAGCTTGCACAATCTACTTTTCTTGGCTGGTGTGACTGAATCGTGTGCCTCTATTTCTCTAAGTACCTGGAGGTCCAGCTTGGGTCTGGGGTGGTCCAGGGTTGGGCGGTGGAAACGCAGTGGTGTGGCTGCCTGTGTCCGGAGGCAGGAGTTGAGCAAGATGGGGCATTAGGCTGGCTGGAAGGCTGCCATGGGTGCCGCTATGTTATGAAAAAGGTGTGTGTGTGGATATGAAGAGGTGGGGAAAGGTACATCTGCATATTAAGCGGCTGGATGACCAGTCAGGTGGAGAGTTGCCTGTGAGGGCTGATTCTGTGCATGTGTGGTTTGACAGCGAACGTACGGAATTATTGAGGTTCAGGCCTGCATTGGAACTGGCCCGTTTTGGAGGAGCCGCGGCAGTATTGGGGGGGTTTGGGGGTTGGCTGTGGGGTGGCCGAAGATGTTGGTGAGAGCTCTGTAGAACCTCCCTGAATATGTTTGGGTGAAGTTGTGGTGTGACCCAGGTTGGCTGGGTGCACATGCGCGCATTGAAGGCACATGAGGCAGCAGCGTTGGGTGCTGATAGCTGCCGTCTCGAAGGCAGAGCTAATCAGCGGAAGGTGGATGGATGCAACTTCAGATGGGAAGTTTGTTGCAAGAAATGTCCCTGGCAAGGTAAAGGGAATTGGTGAAATAGTTGTTGAGAAATTTTGTTTTAAGTTAAAATTGATTTAATGCATGAAAGAGAGGTTTTTGATACAGTACAGCGTGAGCCAAGTCCGTACTGTCAGAACTCTCAGGTCCCAGGAGAGTTCTAAACTACTGAATTGAGCAGTTGGGTGGGCAGCGCTGTGAAAGAAAGATTAGTATCTCAGGGGCATAGTCAGACCTCGAGGTGGGAGGGGGTCAAAGCCGAAGGTAAGGGGGCACATTTTGGCTGCCGCCCCTCCTCCACTGCCTTGCCGCCCACCGCCTCACTAAAAGGAGCGTGCCTGATATGAGAGGAAGAGAGAGCAGGGCAGGCAATGCGGCGGCGCCGTAGATCAGCTCTGGACGAAGTCTTCAGTTGGCGGGGGTTGGGGACCCTTGTCAGACAGCCAGGTGCCCAGAATGAATTTGGAGTAGCCCAGGCTCCCGTGGCCCCACCTAACTACGTCACTGGCATATCTGCATGCTGTGTGAGAAAAACATGCTTTAAGTACAACTTGGTCTGTAGAAGTAGAGAATTGCATTTTACATTTTTGAAGCCCACAAGGTGTGTGTGTGTTTGTGCCTTTTGGGAAATGTCAGGTGCAGGGTGGCAAGAGCTTAACCATGGAGTATATTTATTCATTTATTTGCTGCATTTGTATCCCACATTTTCCAGGCTCAATGTGGCTTACATTTTGCCGCAATGATAATCGTCATTAATGGAATGAGATGAACAGAGTATTATTACAATATGGATATATGGGATTGGTTTGTCTAGTCTAGGCAGGGTATCTAATTACTTCATTGATTTTTGGGGAAAGCTAGATAGGAAAAAGAAACTGTGTCTTTTTAAAATGTTATTTGTACTGACCTAGTTAGGGCTTAGAATCTGGAGTTTGTTAAGCTAGGGTACCGAAGATTGTCAAAGCTGGCCAACGTATCCTGATATAAAGAATTGGATTAAATGATGAGGTATTTGTGCCTGTAAAGAGGGAAGAGAGAGGGAGACGAAAAAACATACTTACCTGTTTGAGATCCTGTGCTAAAGGTTCTGTATATTCTGAAAAATAAGAAGTGACAACAAAGAGTCAAGTTCTTGATGAAAGCTAAGTTAGCCAAACAAATGAAAAAGGATAAAAAAAAAAATAGTTATTCAACTGTATGCACTTATCTGAAAGTTGTGTTGAGGTCTCTTGGTCTTGAACCCTGTAATTAGAAAAATAGAAATAACGGTTTCTGTTGAAAATTTGAAAGGTTTAACAATTTAATCTCTGATTATATATACTGGAGAAATAAATGTTACCAATGTTAATGTTTAATTTCCTGGTGGATGTCAAATTTGTTCTGGGAATCCTTACCCTTTGGTCACAACTCCTTAACATCAGTTGCTGTTATTGGTTCAGCAATACTGATGTGCAAACTGAGGATACCATCGCTATAGAATTATTCCTCCTATGCTGAACCATAGTAGAAAGAAAAAAAACGAGTAAGTAGCAGTATTCAAATGTCTAACTACTTGGATACCAGGTTCTTTCTGGTCGAAACCATTCTTACCGTCTCTCTTTCCTTGCATTTATTCTGCTTGGCAGTGTTAGTAAAGCATTTGTACCCCGCGCTTTCCCACTCATGGCAGGCTCAATGCGGCTTACATGGGGCAATGGAGGGTTAAGTGACTTGCCCAGAGTCACAAGAGCTGCCTGTGCCTGAAGTGGGAATCGAACTCAGTTCCCCAGGACCAAAGTCCAGCACCCTAACCACTAGGCCACTCCTCCACTCCAACAATGAGGAAATATTTTGGAAGTGAGCTTCAGCAGGAGAGCCTGCTAAAGCAGATGTTTCCTAGCTGGGGAAGGGCCATAAAGGTATAGTGCTGAAGGATTGGATGATGGGACTCATCAGATCCAGTTGCAGATTAGTGCTGTCTACTCATTTTTTCTAGGGTGAGAGAGGGATACCCTGAAGTGCACAAATGGCCCTAGACGATGTTGACACACCAACTAGATTCTGCCACTGATGGCTGAGCAGCAGAGGCAGTGGGGGCCTTTACGTGATAACTGCCATTTTAGAACTGGAGCATGAATTCTGCAGGAAACAAAACACATAAGTACATAAGTATTGCCAAAGAATAAAATTACAGAGCATAGTCAAAAGCATGGATTAATGAGACAAAGCCAACATGGATTTAGTGAAGGGAAATCTTTCCTCACCAATCCACTATATTTCTTTGAAGGGGTGAACAAACATGTGGATAAAGGTGAGCCGGTGGATATGGAGTGGCATAATTGAACGGGGCGCCCAAGTTTTCCTGAGGACGTCCTCGCAGGACATCCCCATGAAGAGGCGTGGAAACCCGTATTATCGAAACAAGATGGGCGGCCATCTTTCGTTTTGATAATACAGTCAGGGACGCCCAAATCTCAACATGATGGTCGTCCCCGATTTTCAGCAATAATGGAAACTGAGGACGCCCATCTCAGAAACAACCAAATCCAAGCCATGTGGTCGTGGGAGGAACCAGCATTTGTAGTGCACTGGTCCCCCTCACATGCCAGGACACCAACCAGGCACCCTAGGGGGCAGTACTTTTCTCCCATCTCCTTTTCCTCCTCATTCCGTGACAGGGGATTCCCTGTCACAGTACTGAGGACTTGCTGTCTAAGGACTCAGATAAGTTCCACTCTCTGTGGCCATACCTGGATTTTCAGCAGCATTGAGATATTGCCTCTGAAAATCTTTCCTGACAACTTCAGCATTATCTGGGTAGTGCTGGGCTGGTCCAGGGTTACTCAGTTAACAGTAATAGTCAGTCTTCTAACTGGGTAACTAATAGGATATCTGGGCACCAGACTGAGTTCGATTCCCACTTCAGGCACAGGCAGCTCCAGTAAAGTAAAACAGGAACTAGATGCACTTAAAGCAGCATCTAGGACCGCACAATATCATACTGCACAGAATCATACCAAATTATCAACACTACCACAAAGGATAAAACCACCTAAAAATAGATGGATCACTGTAGGCTCAGGCAGACTTCGTTATGTGACAAGAAAACATCCGACCTCACAAGTGTTACCACTACAAAATTCTTTTACTCCATTACAGCACTGTGATGTTCTTGAAAACAGAACGGAAGCCAAAGAAAAAATAATAAAAGTGGAACAAAAAGATATGAAGGTACCCAAAGAGAAAAGAAACCCCCAAATCACTATTGTTGAAACGCATACCAGGAAATGTAGATGGAAAGCGATGACCACAAATGTTCGCAGTCTAAGCAATAAAGTTCATGACCTTCAGGCCCTGATGTTGGAGGCAGACTTGGATGTTGTTGCAATCACAGAGACGTGGCTAAATGGTTCCCATGAATGGGATGCAAACATACCAGGCTATAATCTATTTAGGAAGGATAGAGAGGGTAGTAAAGGTGGCGGAGTAGCTCTGTATGTGAGGAATGATATCACTGCGACTGAAATGACAGGGACCTGGGGAAAGGAAGAAGCGATATGGATCACCTTAAAAAGAGATGATAGAACCTCTGTCCACGTGGGTGTTGTCTACAGACCTCCGACACAATTGGAGGAATTAGATAAAGACCTGATCGCAGATATTCAAAAGTTGGGAAGCAAGAGAGTGGTGCTGTTGCTGGGAGATTTCAATCTGCCGGATGTAGATTGGAAGGTTCCCTCTGCGGAATCGGAAAGAAGTAGAGGGATCGTGGATGCTTTCCAAAGTGTTTTGCTCAGACAAATGGTGATGGAACCCACGAGGGAGGGAGCGACACTGGATCTGGTGCTCACAAATGGGGATAGCGTGTCAAATATCCGAGTGGGTGCCCACCTGGGCAGCAGTGACCATCAAACGGTTTGGTTTGATATGACAGCTAAAGTGGAGAGCGGCCACTCAAAACTTAAAGTCCTGGATTTCAAGCGTGCTGACTTTAGTAAAATGGGGGAATACCTGAGGAAGGAGATGATGGGCTGGGAGGAAATACGAGAAGTGGAAGGACAGTGGTCCAGGCTGAAAGAAGCTATAAATAGGGCCACGAACCTTTATGTAAGGAAAGTAAATAAAAGCAAGAGAAAAAGGAAACCGCTATGGTTCTCCAAGCAAGTGGTTGAGAAAATAAAGGCTAAAGAGTTGGCGTTCCAGAAATACAGAAAAACTCAAGAAAAGGAACACATGGAGGATTACCGGATGAAAATGAAAGAAGCCAAGAGAGAGATACGACTGGCAAAAGCGCAAGCGGAAGAACAAATGGCTAGAAGTGTAAGGAGGGGTGACAAAAATTTCTTCAGGTATATTAGTGAAAGGAGAATGACTAAAAAGGGAATTGTGAGACTAAAAGATACTGCGAACCGCTATGTGGAAAATGATGAAGAAAAAGCAAATTTGCTAAATAGATACTTTTGTTCTGTTTTCACAGAGGAAAATCCTGGAGAAGGACCGCGATGGACTGGAAATAATACAATTGAGAATGAAGTGGATAGAGCACCGTTCACGGAAGAAAGTGTGTATCAACAACTTGAAAAGCTAAAGGTGGACAAAGCCATGGGACCGGACGGGATCCACCCCAGGATATTGAGGGAGCTCAGAGAGGTTTTGGCGGGTCCTCTTAAAGATTTGTTTAATATATCCTTGCAGACGAGAAAGGTTCCGAGGGATTGGAGAACGGCGGAGGTGGTCCCTCTTCACAAAAGTGGTGATAGCGAAGAAGCTGGAAACTACAGGCCGGTAAGCCTCACTTCGGTTATTGGAAAAGTAATGGAAGCGATGCTGAAGGAAAGGATAGTGAATTTTCTGAAAGCCAATAAGTTGCAAGATCCGAGACAACATGGTTTTACCAAAGGGAAATCGTGCCAAACGAATCTCATTGAGTTCTTTGATTGGGTGACAGGAGAATTGAATCAGGGACGAGCTATGGACGTAATCTACTTAGATTTCAGCAAAGCTTTTGACACGGTTCCCCACAGGAGGCTCTTAAATAAACTGGAGGGGCTGAAGATAGGACCTGAAGTGGTGAACTGGATTAGGAACTGGTTGACGGACAGACGCCAGAGGGCGGTGGTGAATGGAATTCGCTAGGAGGAAGGAAAGGTGAGTTGTGGAGTGCCTCAGGGATCGGTGCTGGGGCCGATTCTGTTCAATATATTTGTGAGTGACATTGCCGAAGAGTTAGAAGGTAAAGTTTGCCTATTTGCGGATGATACTAAGATCTGTAACAGAGTGGACACCACGGAGGGAGTGGAAAACATGAAAAAGGATCTGAGGAAGCTAGAAGAATGGTCTAAGGTTTGGCAATTAAAATTCAATGCGAAGAAATGCAAAGTGATGCACTTAGGGAATAGAAATCCACGGGAGACGTATGTGTTAGGCGGGGAGAGTCTGATAGGTACGGACGGAGAGAGGGATCTTGGGGTGATAGTATCTGAGGATTTTAAGGCGACGAAACAGTGTGACAAGGCGGTGGCAGTAGCTAGAAGGTTGTTAGGCTGTATAGAGAGAGGTGTGACCAGCAGAAGAAAGGGGGTGTTGATGCCCCTGTATAAGTCGTTGGTGAGGCCCCACCTGGAGTATTGTGTTCAATTTTGGAGGCCGTATCTTGTTAAGGATGTAAAAAGAATTGAAGCGGTGCAAAGAAAAGCTACGAGAATAGTATGGGATTTGCGTTACAAGACGTATGAGGAGAGACTTGCTGAACTAAACATGTATACTCTGGAGGAAAGGAGAAACAGGGTGATATGATACAGACGTTCAAATATTTGAAAGGTATTAATCCGCAAACGAACCTTTTCCGGAGATGGGAAGGTGGTAGAACGAGAGGACATGAAATGAGTTTGAAGGGGGGCAGACTCAAGAAAAATGTCAGGAAGTATTTTTTCATGGAGAGAGTAGTGGATGCTTGGAATGCCCTCCCGCCGGAGGTGGTGGAAATGAAAATGGTAACGGAATTCAAACATGCATGGGATAAGCATAAAGGAATCCTGTGCCAAAGGAATGGATCCTCAGGAGCTTAGTCAAGATCGGGAGGCGGAGCTGGTGATTGGGAAGCTGGGATAGTGCTGGACAGACTTGTACGGTCTGTGTCAGAGCTGGTGGTGGGCAGCGGGACTGGTGGTTGGGAGGCGGGGATAGTGCTGGGCAGACTTATACGGTCTGTGCCAGAGCCGGTGGTTGGGAGGAGGGGCAGGTGGTTGGGAGGCGGGGATAGTGCTGGGCAGACTTATACGGTCTGTGCCCTGAAGAGCACAGGTACAAATCAAAGTAGGGTATACACAAAAAGCAGCAAATATGAGTTATCTTGTTGGGCAGACTGGATGGACCGTGCAGGTCTTTTTCTGCCGTCATCTACTATGTTACTATGTTGTGACTCTGGGCAAGTCACTTAACCCTCCATTGCCTCATGTAAGCCGCATTGAGCCTGCCATGAGTGGGAAAGCGCGGGGTACAAATGTAACAAAAAAAAAAAAAAAAATAGCCAGTGGCCAGGTTATGCCTAGATATTCAGTGCTGGTTGGTATCCAAATACTGGCAGTGAATATCCAGGCATTTAAAACGAACAAATTCACCACCATTAACACACCAAAACTGAGTCTTCCAATATCGGACACCCTAAAAATTCTTTTAGTTACCATTGACCGACACCTAACACTTGAGAGTCACTTGAAAAACACAACCAAAAAGATG
This sequence comes from Microcaecilia unicolor, assembly GCF_901765095.1. NCBI lineage: Eukaryota > Metazoa > Chordata > Amphibia > Gymnophiona > Siphonopidae > Microcaecilia > Microcaecilia unicolor. The sequence continues at coordinate 245,121,137 of NC_044038.1, forward strand.
TTGCACTCAGTGTGGAAACTAAAAAGAGTAAGACCTTTCTTCCCAAGGACCGTCTTCCACAACCTGGTACAATCAATGGTACTCAGTCATTTAGACTACTGCAATGCACTCTATGCTGGCTGCAAAGAGCAAATAATTAAGAAACTTTAGACAGCCCAGAACACTGCAGCCAGACTCATATTCGGTAAAACAATATATGAAAGTGCGAAACCCCTACGAGAAAAGCTACACTGGCTCCCTCTTAAGGAACACATCACCTTCAAAATATGTACCTTAGTTCATAAAATCATTCACGGAGATGCCCCAGCCTACATGTCAGACCTGATAGACTTACCACCCAGGAATGCTATAAAATCATCCCGCACATTCCTCAATCTTCACTTCCCGAACTGTAAAGGTCTAAAATACAAACTAATGCATGCATCAACCCTCTTCTACTTGAGTTCACAATTCTGGAACACACTGCCGCGCAACTTAAAAACGATTTATGAACTAGCTAACTTCCGCAGACTACTGAAGACCTATCTCTTTAACAAGGCATACCAAAATGATTAACAAAGGTGAACTCCTCCTCATTTATCCAGAATTGTCTTATAATACTTGCTTGCTGTACTATTATCATGCTTTATCATTATCATGTACCAAAAATCCTTATGTTATACTACATGTCTATTTTCTTATATATTTCCACTATCCATGATGTATTGTAAGCCACATTGAGCCTGCAAAGAGGTGGGAAAATGTGGTATACAAATGCAATAAATAAAAAACACAGCAGCTGGTGTTTAAATTAAACACCGACTGCTGTGGTTGAATAACGGGTGAAAGTTTGTACCTGAGGCAATAAAGGTTGAAGTGGTTTGCCCAATATTATAAGGAGATGGATGTTGCAAAGTAACGGCAGGTGCTGGAGGAGATTCTGTTCGTACGACAGTGATCCTAAGTACAAAGCAGAAGTAACAATGGAGTAGCTTAGTTAAGGCCCATACCTTAATCCAATAGAAAATATATGACTAGCCTTGAAGACTGCAGTCCATAGGTGGTCCTCAGCCAGGTTGAAAGAGCTTGAGCTATTGTGCTAAGAAGAATGGGCAAAAAGAGCACCATCCTGTTATGCAAAGTTAGTGAACACTTATTCTAAACAAATTGCAACTGCTATTGTTGAAAAAGGGGTTTCTACTACGTATTTAGAAGAGTTATGCAATCAAGCGTTTTTGGTTTCTTCTTTATTAATATTTCTGCCATTGTTTTTTTTTTTTCATGTTAAAAATGTAGTCAGTTGTGTGGATCAGTGAAACGTTCTTACTCTGTAATACATTTTGTACTGTTTTTTTTTTTTTTTAAGACAGCAGAATGTGGAAAATGTGTAATGATGTGAAGAGATTTGCAAGACATTATTTTCCTTTTAAGGTTATATAGCTTAGCATTTATATATTACAGGAACATTACAGCCTAGCCAACAGTTTGATCTGGCTAGGTTGAAATGCCTTAATAAACCCTGGCGATAACTGCTTGACTAGTTGATATGTGATTCGCTGGGTTTCTGTAGGATTAAAAGATGGTACATATATAAAGATCATTCTCCGAGGACAAGCAGGCTGCTTGTTCTCACTGATGGGGTGACGTCTACGGCACCCCCTCCAATCGGAATCTTCACTAGCAAAGACGTTTGCTAGCCCTCGCGCGCCGAAGCGCACCGCGCATGCGCGGCCGTCTTCCCGCCCGAACCGGCTCGTATTCGTCAGTCTTCTTTTGTCCGCGCTCGGGACAGTCGTGTTTTGCCGCCGTTTCGTGCCCCTCAGAGGACCCTCGCGCGTCTTTCGTGTTTTTCGAAAAAAAGAAAAAAAGAGAATACCTTTTTCCCTTATTTCCAGCTTTTTCCCAGCATAAGTTTTCTTTCGCTTTCGGGAGCGGCGTTGTTGGCCGCCCGCACGGGTTTTTTTCCCCCTTTTTGTCTCGGTGCCTCTTGTCATCATCGCGAATTTTGATTTCGCCGGCGCGATTTTTCCGCCCATGACATCGAAGCCTTCCAGCGGCTTCAAGAAGTGCACCCAGTGCGCCCGGATAATCTCGCTCACTGATAGGCACGCTGATAGTGTCTTTAGTGTCTGGGGGCTGGGCACCGCCCGCAGGCCTGTAGTCTCTGTGCTCTTTTGCAAAAGAGGACTCGGGTAGTGAGATTAGCCCAGTGGAACGTTCTGTTCTCCGGCGCTTCGACGGCATCGGCATCTAGAGATTTGTCGGGTGCATCGACGTTGGCAGCACCGAAGTCTTTGGGGATCGCATTGACGTCGACTGCATCGAGGCTTCTTCCTCCTGCATCGTCGGTACCGAGGCTTCGGAAGAGTGCGTCGGCGTCGGTGGTACCAGGACCCCCTCTGGTGCTGATGTCATCGGACGGTGGTGCTTCGTCTGGAGTCAGGTGAGGGCTGTCCATTCCCCTGCTGGTGGCGGTGAGCCTTTGGGTAGGTCTCCTGCCCTGAGGGCTCCTGCGGTACAGCCCCCCCCCCCCCCCCCCCCGGGATCAACCATCTTCGGCCCCGGCGAAGCGACGTCTGGATTCAACGTCCTCATCATCGGTACCGGGGAGCTCCGGTGACATGCTTCGCTCGAAGAAGTCGAAGAAGTATCGTCACCGGTCACCTTCCCGACTTGGTACCGGGAGCTCTGGGTCGCCGAGGGCATCTGCACCGGGAGGACCGCTCACCCTCCATCCAGGAGGTGTCGGTGCGCTCTGCCTCGGACAGCCCGGTACTGCCTCCATGCCCGGAACAGATTCTGACCTCGACGCCTGCACCGGCTCCTCAGTCTTTCTCTACAGCCGCTCTGCATGAGAGTCTCGGGGCCGTTCTTCCTGGCATTCTGGAAGACCTGTTGTGCCCTTCTCCTCTGGTACCGGTGCCTCTTGCGGTACCGGTTTTGGCTGCCTCCCAGGTGGACTCCCCGACGACGTCGGGGGAGGGAGCTTTGCCGCTGCCGGCCAGGGAGTCCACCTCTCGACGCTCCCACCGTGGCCGTGGTTCCACTGAGTCGAGACGGACACGGCTTCAGACACAGGTCCGTGAACTTGTGTCTGATACCGATGATGAGCCTCGTGGGAGGCAGAGGAAGACATCAGATATTTCTCTGACCAAGAGTCTGATGGCCTTCCTTCTGACCCCACTCCCTCCCCTGAAAGGCAGCTTTCTCCTCCCGAGAGTCTGTCTTTTGCGGCCTTTGTCCAGGAGATGTCTACGGCCATCCCCTTCCCGGTGGTTGTGGAGGATGAGCCAAGGGCTGAAATGTTTGAGCTCTTGGACTATCCTTCTCCACCTAAGGAAGCGTCCACAGTACCCATGCATCATGTCCTGAAAAAGACATTGCTGGCGAACTGGACGAAGCCTCTAACTAATCCCCACATTCCCAAAAAGATAGAATCCCAATATTGGATCCATGGCGACCCAGAGCTGATGCGCACTCAGTTGCCTCACGACTCTGGTGTGGTGGATCTGGCCCTGAAGAAGGCTAAGAGTTCTAGGGAGCATGCTTCGGCGCCCCCGGGCAAAGACCCCAGAACCTTAGACTCCTTTGGGAGGAAGGCCTACCATTCTTCCATGCTCGTGGCCAAGATTCAGTCTTACCAGCTCTACACGAGCATCCATTTGCGGAATAATGTGTGGAAGCTGGCGGACTTGGTGGACCAGCTCCCTTCTGAGCAAGCCAAGCCGTTTCAGGAGGTGGTTAGGCAGCTGAAGGCATGTAGAAAATTCCTGGCCAGAGGGGTATTTGATACCTTTGATGTTGCGCCAAGGGCCACTGCTCAAGGTGTGGTGATGCGCAGACTCTCATGGCTGCGTGCCTCCGACCTGGAGAATAGGATCCAGCAGCGGATTGCGGACTCCCCTTGCCGTGCGGACAACATTTTTGGAGAAAAAGTTGAACAGGTGGTAGAACAGCTCCACCAGTGGGATAACGCTTTCGACAAATTCTCCCGCCGGCAGCCTTCAGCATCTACCTCATCAGGTAGGCGTTTTTATGGGGGAAGGAGGACTGTTCCCTACTCTTCTGGTAAGCGTAGGTACAACCCTCCCTCTTGACAGCCTGCGGCCCAGGCTAAGCCCCAGCGCGCTCGCTCTCGTCAGCAGCGTGCGCCTCAGCAAGGCCCCTCAGCTTCCCAGCAAAAGCAGGGGGTGAGCTTTTGACTGGCTCCAGCAGAGCATAGCCGATGTCAAAGTGTCCGTGCCGGACGATCTCCGATCGGGGGGAGGTTGAAAGTTTTTCACCAAAGGTGGCCTCTTATAACCTCCGACCAGTGGGTTCTCCAAATAGTCCGGCAAGGATACGCCCTCAATTTGGCCTCCATGCCTCCAAATTGCCCACCGGGAACTCAGTCTTTCAGCTTCCAGCACAAGCAGGTACTTGCAGAGGAACTCTCCGCCCATCTCAGCGCCAATGCGGTCGAGCCCGTGCCACCGGGGCAAGAAGGGCTGGGATTCTATTCCAGGTACTTCCTTGTGGAAAAGAAAACAGGGGAGATGCGTCCCATCCTAGACCTCAGGGCCCTGAACAAATATCTGGTCAAGGAAAAGTTCAGGATGCTTTCCCTGGGCACCCTCCTTCCCATGATTCAGGAAAACTACTGGCTATGCTCTCTGGACTTGAAGGACGCCTACACGCACATCCCGATACTGCCAGCTCACAGACAGTATCTGCGATTTCAGCTGGGCACACGTCACTTCCAGTACTGTGTGCTACCCTTTGGGCTCGCCTCCGCGCCCAGGGTGTTCACAAAGTGTCTGGCTGTGGTAGCAGCAGCGCTCCGTAGGCTTGGGGTGCACGTGTTCCCCTATCTCGACGATTGGCTGGTGAAGAACATATCCGAGGCAGGAGCTCTACAGTCCATGCAGATGACTATTCGCCTCCTGGAGCTACTGGGGTTTGTGATAAATTATCCAAAGTCCCACCTTCTCCCAGTGCAAAGACTCGAATTCATTGGAGCTCCGCTGGATTCTCGGACGGCTCGTGCCTATCTCCCAGAGATGAGAGCCAACAACTTGTTGTCCCTCGTCTCGCGGGTGCGAGCGTCCCAGCAGATCACAGCTCGGCAGATGTTGAGATTGCTCGGCCACATGGCCTCCACAGTTCATGTGACTCCCATGGCTCGTCTTCGCATGCGACCTGCTCAATGGACCCTAGCTTCCCAGTGGTTTCAGGCTGCTGGGGATCTAGAGGACGTGATCCACCTGTCCACGAGTTTTCTCAAATTCCTACACAGGTGGACGATTTGGTCCAATTTGACTCTGGGACGCCCTTTCCAAATTCCTCAGCCGCAAAAAGTGCTCACTACGGATGCGTCTCTCCTGGGGTGGGGAGCTCATGTCGATGGGCCTCACACCCAGGGAAGCTGGTTCCTCCAGGAACAAGGTCTACAGATCAATCTCCTGGAGTTACGAGCGGTCTGGAACGCTCTAAAGGCTTTCAGAGATCGGCTGTCCCACCAAATTATCCAAATTCAGACAGACAACCAGGTTGCCATGTATTACATCAACAAGCAGGGGGGCACCGGATCTCGCCCCCTGTGTCAGGAAGCCGTCAGCATGTGGCTGTGGGCTCACCGTTACGGCATGTTTCTCCAAGCCACATATCTGGCAGGCGTAAACAGTTTGGCCGACAGGTTGAGCAGGATTATGCAACCTCACGAGTGGTCACTCAACTCCAGAGTAGTGCGCCAGATCTTCCAAGTGTGGGGCACCCCCTTGGTAGATCTCTTGGCATCTCGAGCCAACCACCAGGTCCCTCAGTTCTGTTCCAGACTTCAGGCCCACGGCCGACTGGCAGCGGATGCCTTCCTACTGGATTGAGGGGAAGGCCTGCTGTATGCTTATCCTCCCATACCTCTGGTGGGGAAGACTTTGTTGAAACTCAAGCAAGACCGAGGCACCATGATTCTGATTGCTCCTTTTTGGCCGCGTCAGATCTGGTTCCCTCTTCTTCTGGAGTTGTTCTCCAAAGAACCGTGGAGATTGGAGTGTTTTCCGACCCTCATCACCCAGAACGTAGGGGCGCTTCTGCATCCCAGCCTCCAGTCTCTGGCTCTCACGGCCTGTATGTTAAGAGCGTAGATTTTGCCTCTTTAGGTCTGTCAGAGGGTGTCTCCCATGTCTTGCTTGCTTCCAGGAAAGATTCCACTAAGAGGAGTTACTTCTTTTTATGGAGGAGGTTTGCCGTCTGGTATGACAGCAAGGCCTTAGATCCTCGCTCTTGTCCTACACAGACCCTGCTTGACTATCTTCTGCACTTGTCTGAGTCTGGTCTCAAGACCAACTCTGTAAGGGTTCACCTTAGCGCAATCAGTGAATACCATTACCGTGTGGGAAGGTAAGCCGATCTCGGGATAGCCTTTAGTTGTTTGCTTTATGAGAGGTTTGCTTCTGTCAAAGCCCCCCATCAAACCTCCTACAGTGTCATGGGATCTCAATGTCGTTCTCACCCAGCTGATGAAACCTCCTTTTGAGCCACTGAATTCATGCCATCTGAAGTACTTGACCTGGAAGGTCATTTTCTTGGTGGCAGTTACTTCAGCTCGTAGAGTCAGTGAGCTTCAGGCCCTGGTAGCCCAGGCCCCTTACACCAAATTTCATCATAACAGAGTAGTCCTCCGCACTCACCCTAATTTCTTGCCGAAGGTAGTGTCGGAGTTCCTTCTGAACCAGTCAATTGTCTTGCCAACATTCTTTCCCCGTCCGCATTCCTGCCCTGCTGAACGTCAGCTGCACACATTGGACTGCAAAAGAGCATTGGCCTTCTATCTGGAGCAGACACAGCCCAACAGACAGTCCGCCCAAATGTTTGTTTCTTTTGAACCCAACAGGAGGGGAGTGGCTGTGGGGAAACGCACCATATGCAGTTGGCTAGCAGATTGCATTTCCTTCACTTACGCCCAGGCTGGGCTGGCTCTTGAGGGTCATGTCACGGCTCACAATGTTAGAGCCATGGCAGCGTCAGTGGCCCACTTGAAGTCAGCCACTATTGAAGAGATCTGCAAAGCTGTGACGTGGTCATCTGTCCACACATTCACATCTCATTACTGCCTGCAGCAGGATACCAGACGCGACAGTCTGTTCGGGCAGTCGGTGCTTCAGAATCTGTTTGGGGTTTGAATCCAACTCCACCCCCCTAGGCCCACTTTTTATTCTGTTCCAGGCTACACTCTCAGTTAGTTGAATAAGATGTTAGGTCAATCTCAGTTATGTCATCGCCGGTGCGAGGCCCAATTGACCATGTTTGTTGTTTTGAGTGAGCCTGGGGGCTAGGGATACCCCATCAGTGAGAACAAGCAGCCTGCTTGTCCTCGGAGAAAGCGAATGCTACATACCTGTAGAGGGTATTCTCCAAGGACAGCAGGTTGATTGTTCTCACAAACCCGCCCGACTCTCCTTTGGAGATGTGTCTTCCCTTGTCTTTGTCTTGCTACATACGGGACTGACGAACACGAGCCGGTTCGGGCGGGAAGACGGCCACGCATGCGCGGTGTGCATCGGTGCGTGAGGGCTAGCAAACATCTTTGCTAGTGAAGATTCCGATTGGAGGGGGTGCCGTGGACGTCACCCATCAGTGAGAACAATCAGCCTGCTGTCCTCGGAGAATACCCTCTACAGGTATGTAGCATTCGCTTTATAGAGCAAAGACCATAAAGATGACTATGGTATGTCTATTGTGTGTCTTTTTCAGGCTTTGTTGGAACAGGATATTTTCCATCGTTCACTGATGGCATGCTGTCTTGAAATTGTACTATTTGCATACAGCTCTCCACGGATTTTTCCTTGGATCATTGAATTTCTCAGTCTGAGGCCTTTTTATTTCTACAAGGTAATATTTCTAATGCTTTCAATGATCTCAATAGCAATCCAAATGACTTGCTACAGATAGCAAGTAATGATAGTTTCCTTAGCGGCTTTCCAGACCAGTCAAGACACTTGGGTTACGCACTCCTACCAGCAGATGGAAACTGAGAACACTGAGAATTGTATAACAACCCTGTGCATTCCCAGCCAGCCAGTATTTCTCAGGCTCCCAGCAGATTGTGGATGTGCAGTCTGAGCCAGTCTGTAGGTCCTGGATAGTGAGTTTGGTTTTAATCTGCTTGTCTTTGATTATTAAAAACAAACAAACAAAAAGATTTTTGTCACTGATCTTGGGCGTGCTGGTCCATGGGGGGCCACTTCCCCCCCCCCCCCCCCCCCCAGGGCTGTTACACCTAGAAGGCCGAGCCCCCCCCCCCCCCCCCCCCCCCCGTAGCCGATCCAAAATGGCTGCAGCAAGAGGTATTGTTAGTAATAGGACATTACCTCATATACTAAACAAAAATGCAGTGAATCTAGTGTATAAGGTAATTCAAATACAAATCTAATTAAAAATACTAGATCTAGCTGGGTCACAAGTATATATATTTTTTAAAGGAGAAAATTCCTCAGAAACCTGTCCGACTTAACAAAGTCTCAGGCTTACAACTGGTAAAATCAAGAGCCGTTGCCACGTTTCTATCATGGGGATTGACAGTGATTCTCCTTTTCTTTTATTTTAAAGTGCTTGGTGCTTGTGTTTCAAAAATAGCATTCTTATCAAATCTCAAAAAAATGCTAGATGCAAGCGCCAACGAAAGAATGTTATAATGGTTTTGTTTTGCTCCGTGGTATGACCGCACCTCGAGTACTGTGTGCAGTTGTGGTGACAACATCTCAAAACAGCAGAAATAGAAAAAGCACAGGGAAGGGCTACAAAAATGATAAAGGGAATTGGAAAATTTCCCTATGTGGAAAGGCTAACAGGCTAGGGCTCTTCAGCTTGGAGAAGAAATGGCTGAGGGGATAAATGATAGAAATCTGTAAAATACTGAGTGGAATGAGTAGATGTGAGTTGCTTGTTTACCCATTCTAAAAATACTAGGACTTGGGAACATGCAATGAAGCTACCAAGTAGTAAATTTAAAACAAACCAGAGAAAATATGTCTCACTGAACATGTAATTAAAGTCTGGAATTCATTTCCAGAGAATGTGGTAAAAGCAGTTAGCTCAGCAGGGTTTTATAAATGTTTAGATAATTTCCTAAAAGAAAAGTCCATAAGCCATTATTAAGATGGACCTGGAAAAAGCCACTGCTTATTTCTAGGATAAACAAACATATAGTAGCAGAGGATTTTAGACAAGTCAGCTTGGTGAATTGACTAAGCAGGGTTGAGTCTCATATGACTAACACGGCTGTTTTTATTTCACTCTCCGGTGAATCTTTGCTCGTGTATGTGTTTTAATCATAGACTCGTCCCCCACCTACCTATATCTTTTTTTTTCTTTTTTAAATAGTTTTTAAACATATATCTAATTGCAAATTCTTAGTTCCTTTCATAACAGTTTGCTAAGCACACAGCACTTATCTGTACTTATTGGTGAGCTCATGCACCCCACCCCAACAGGTGCTTGTTTCGCTATGCTTTATTTCTAGAATAAGCAGGTGCCTGTTTCGCTATGCTTTATTTCTAGGATAAGCAGCATAAAATCTGTTTTACTCTTGTGGGATCTTGCCAGGTACTTGTGACCTGAATTGGCTACTGTTGGAGACAGGATACTGGGCTTGATGGACCTTCGGTTTATCCCAGTATGGCAAGGCTTATGTTTTTTTGCTTATGCTCTTATGTGTGGGTGTGTTGGCCAGGGTGTGTTTTGCTGGGCTGAGCGCCTTCTGGATTCCCCTCCACCTGATCAACAAGAGGAAGGGAATAGCGTGATCAACAAAACTCTTCCAAAAACCAAGGAGATGAGATGGAAATGTTTATACTTTATCCTTTATTTAAATGGACTCGACACGGCACCGTGTTTTGGCAGTAGTGCCTGCCTCAGGAGTCTGGAAATTGTAATAACTGATAAATACATGTACATTAAAATGTATCTATGTAAACAAGAATATAAGAATGTATAAAAATATTAAAAACACCTATATACACATATGACAACATAAAGACTTTCAAGTGAACAAGGAGTTTCGGATAAAAACAAGAGAAGAGTGAAAAGGAAAAAGAAACACAAATGTTGCAGAATAAAGATTACAGTGCAAACGTAATGAGTTTTGTTTTTTAAAGTTGTATGTAAATCTAGACAATGGACAGAATTCAAATTAGATAAAAGGCTGACCTGTATGTTGTTGTAGCACAAAAACAAACTGAGAGTTTTGCAAAAGAGAATGGTAAAACCAGGCACAAGTCTGCAATGGAGAACATGAATAAATAACAGCACGTTTGCATGTGATGATAAAAATACAATCATTTTTATCGTAACACAGGTATCTTATTTTACTGGTATCTGAAGTAAAGTCATAGTAATAAGGAAGCATATATTTGCAATAAGTAATACAGGGAGCTAAGACTAAAATTCTACTCTGTGGAAATTCTAAAACAATTGTGAAATAAGAGTAACCGAAAGAGAACATTTCTGTATGCATTCTAAATTTTGATAAGCGTGAAAGGAGAGAGAGTGCCAAATGGTGTCCAAGTCAGTAGATGTGTAATGTAATATCTGTGGAAGAAGAGTGAGACAGTGAGAACAGTGAGAAGTGTCAATATGCATTGGAAATGATTTCAGAGAAAATAACACTCGAACCCCCCTACCTAACACTCGAAACCCACGCAAACAATACAACCAAGAAGATGTTCTACGGCATGTGGAAATTGAAAAGGATAAGACCATTCTTCCCAAGATTTGTCTTCCGCAGCCTAGTGCAATCCCTCGTCCTCAGCCACCTGGACTACTGCAACTCACTATACGCGGGCTGCAAAGAGCAAATAATGAGGAAACTTCAAACAGCCCAGAACACAGCAGCCAGGCTCATCCTCGGAAAACCAAGATACGAAAGGGCGAAACCACTACGAGAGAAATTACATTGGCTTCCACTTAAGGAACGCGTTACTTTCAAAGTTTGCACACTAGTCCATAAGATCATCTACGGCGAAGCCCCAGCCTACATGTCTGAACTAATAGACCTACCACCCAGAAACGCTAAAAGGTCATCCCGAACATACCTCAACCTCCACTTCCCCACTTGCAAGGGCCTGAAATACAAGACGCTACACGCGTCAACCTTTTCCCACATGAGCACGCAGGCCTGGAATACACTACCGCGCAACCTAAGAATGATTAACGAACAAGCTTCCTTCCGAAAACTACTGAAGACGAACCTGTTTGAACAAACTTACGGAAAGAACCAAAACACATAGAGTCCATACTCAATGTTCATCAATGCAACATACATCCACTTCAGATCCCTCATCCTGTAATCAATTGTCCCACTGTCTCCTCCCAGTGTTCCTATGTTGATGTCCCATTGTTATATTCCTAATGATAATCGAATGTCTCACACAACTCTGCACAATGTATTCCATATTCAAGTTGTTACAAATGTATTTCTACTATTCATATCTTATTGTAAGCCACACTGAGCCCACAAAGAGGTGGGAAAATGTGGGATACAAATGCAATAAATAAATAAATAAATAAATTGAGAATGCAAGTATTGTGCAGTGTAGGGAAAAAGTGAATCAGATGTCACAGTGGCGAAATATATAGATGATATATTAACATACCTTTTAAAAGACTAGTGATGCCCAGCGTGAGAAACAGTCGTACACAAAGGCAAACAAAAAAAGCTGAAAAGAAAGCACAAAACAAAGAGAAGATTATACTGAAGAGCACTGAGATTATTTATAATCAATAGTGGCTATGAAATGTCCCACAAAAAAAGAGGGTGGGGGAAGACGCTGAGAGAAATACATTGGCAGGAGAAAATGTATGTGAAAGGGAACCGCCATGAAGTGGAAAACAACTGGGCTATAATAATAGTACTATGCAGCTAATTGGCATCTTTTATATTCAGATTGCCTTATCCTGCTTCCTGTACGCACTTTGTTCCCGCATTTTTTCACTCTAACTGTATCCTTTTTCACTGTGTGTTAAACTTGTTTTTCTTCCATCCTTTTTTTCCAGTTAGCAAATGGTAAAGGGAAGGAGGAAAGGGAATGGGACTTGATATACTTCCTTTCTGTGGTTTTTGCAACTACATTCAAAACGGTTTACATATATTCGGGTACTTATTTTGTACCTGTATTTTGTACAGATTCACAAGCCATAATGAGCCTTTAATACACCCCTTTTTTCCTTCTCCATTACTCATTTTTAATTTGTTACCACTTTTTATTATTTACAGCTACATGTGCATGTACTGCACAGTACTTTTATTATAGCCCACCTGTTTTCCAGGAGTCTTTCTCTCTGCCACACCCTGCCCCCTTTGCTGTAATTTTCTGTTTCTGCAAGGGCACAGCAGAGAGAAGGACTCCTGGGCTGACACAGAGCAGGCAGCTGAATGTGAAACGCTGCTTCTGTTAGTGCTCCGAAGGGGAAAGTCAGGTTGAAAGGTATATCGGGGGTGGGGGGGTGGGGGGGAGAGGGATGGAAGATGCTCAGGACAGCTGCCACTGGAAGCGTAGGTGGAGGACGAGGAAGCGGCGGTGGCGAGAGAGAGTAGCTCAGGAGAGCTGCCGATGGAGGCTTGCTCATGGGGATCAGGTGAAAAAAGGTGCAGGCACGCCATACCCCTGCATACTAGCACAAAAAAAAGCCATGGGTATAAGCATAATTAACTAAGGGCATCATTTACATGAGAATTGAATAAGCTTCACATTCAGTTCACGGTAATCAATAGCACCACTTTGTAAAAGGAGACCAAAATTTGAAACACCTTGTAACCCTATGGGTTAAATTTTAAAAGATTACCTGGCTCCTTCTAGATCTGGTGTAGAGACAGTGAGCAGCAGTGCAGTGAAACTGAGTAGTCTGTGTGCATGCGCTGAGTGATCCGCATGCTGATGGAACTTTCAGGAGAGTGACAAACAGCTCAGGCTGGCAGTTGGGAAGGAGCTGTATTGGTGAGAACATGTTACTAGGGAAAGACTGGAAGAAAATTGATGCTGGAGATCATCACCTGAAAGAAAAGGCGCCCACCGTTCAAGAGAGCCAGAGAGAGAAAACAAAGAGAGCAGCTAAGTGACTGAAACTATTTTACAAAGTGCACATAAGAGAAAATAGTAAAGGAAACTTGAACAATAAGTGAGAGATAACTAAAAGAAGAAAAAAGGAGTAGAGGAAAACTTACGTGTTGGGATCCTTCGGGGTCTCCTGGGGTCTGAGGGACAGGAGAGGAGAGACTTTGAAGAGTCTGGTGTTTTGTGGAATTGAATGTACTTAAATGATTTATGTAACTAATATTTATACTTAACTGAGGATGCTCTCAATGTTTCTAGAGACTAAACTGATTTGTGTTGCTAACCTGTAATTGGAATACATATGTTAAATTTGCAAGTTGATAAAATTTCATTAGCATCAAACCTATAAATGGCAAGTGACCGACTCACCTGCAAATGCGCAGTAGAGACTTCCCTCTCTGTCCCGCTCCCGCGTCAAGACGTGATGACGGGGGGAGGGGGGCGGGACAGAGAGGGAAACTGCGCAGAAGGGGAGGGAGGGAACCGCTGACGTCGCTGCCCGCCCCCCCCCCCCAAGGTAGCCGCTACCACCCCCCCCCCCCCGGAGTCGCCACCACCCCCCCTTCACCCAGCCCGGGCCCTCTCTTCGTTATTCAACTTACAGCAGCGCCGAAACATCAGCAAGCAGCTCAGCTTCAGCTCCCATCGGCCTTCCTTCCCTGCCTGTGCCCCGCCCTCGCCGACGTGACGTCACACGAGGGCGAGGCACAGGCAGTGAAGGAAGGCCAACGGGAGCTGCTGCTTGCTGCTGTTTTGGCGCTGCTCTAAGTTGAATAACGAAGAGAGGGCCCGGGCCGGGTGAAGGGGGGGGGCGGGGGCGACTCCGGGGTGGGGGGGCGGTAGCGGCTACCTTGGGGGGGGAGGGGACATGGGAGGTCTCAGAGGAGGGGGGGCCTTGGAGCTGGGAGGGCTGGACTGAAGGGGGCCTTCCAGCTGGCTGGGAAGAAGGCACCGGGGGGGGGGGGGGCTGGGGGCCTTGGAACTGGGAGGGAGGGCAGGGGGCCCCTTACAGTTGTGAGGGAATGGGGCCCCTTACAGTTGTGAGGGAGAGCAGGGGGCCTTGGAACTGGGAGGGAGGGCAGGGGACTTTGGAACTGGGAGGGAGGGCAGGGGGCCTTGGGAGCTGGGGGGGAGGGCCTGGGGCCTTGGAACTGGGAGGGAGGGAGGGCGGGCAGGGGGCCTTGCAGCTGGGAAGGGGGGAGGACTGGAGCCTTGGAGCTGGGAGGGAGGGACAGAGGGGGCCTTGGAGCTGGCAGGGAAGGAGGATGGCAGGGGGCCTTGCAGCTGCAACGGGAGGGGGGCCTTGGGGGAAAAAAAACATTCCAATACGCGCCCGTTTTAACGGGCTTAACGGCTAGTTTAAATATAATTCACTAATAAAAAAATATTTTCTTTTTATTGTTAAACTCCCTGGTTGGTGTTGAGTCATTTGGGGGAAACACTGTGACATATTTGGTACCATCATTGTAATACCTTGCTCTGCCACCAGGGGGTTTACAACCTTATCAGCACAAAAAGACATAAAAATAATTTCTCACCCAAAGATAAGTTCCTCGATGGTCTATATCAATGGGAGGCAAAGCTGTAAATAGCTGTACCTTTGTGCTGACATTGATTGAAACATAGCTCGATTGAGGTCAAAAACATTTTTTAAAAAAATAACAAAACCAGCCCGATTTAAGAGAAGGGGGACAATTCTAATAGTTTCAGTGATCTCAGTAGCAATCTAAATGATGCACTGTAATTACCAAGTAATGATATTGTAATTCTTGATCTCCCCTTGAATATTGTGAGCAGTTCTGGTTCCTGCATCTCAAAAAAGATATAACAGAATTAGAAAAGGTACAAAGAAGGGCAACGTCAGTAGTAAAGGAGATAGGATGACTTCCCCATGAGTGGAATGGGTAGACACGAATCACTTGTTTACCCTTTCCAAAATACATGGACTAGGGAGCTCGCAATGAAGCTTCTGTAGTAAAATAAGTCAGAAAAATATCTCTTCACTCAGTGTTTATGTAAACTCTGGAATTTGTTGACAGATTACATGGTAAAAGTACTGTGAAGCTAGATGTAAAGCATTGATAAAGACAGCCAAAAAAGAATATGAAGAAAAACTTACCGTGGAGACAAAAACTCATAGTAACACCTTTTTCGGGTACATCAGAAGCAGAAAGCCTGTGAGGGAATCCGTGGGACTGTTAGATCATGAAGGAGAAAAAAGGCACTCTGGGAGGACAAGACCATAGCAGAGAGATTGAATGAATTCTTTGCTTCAGTCTTTACAGAAGACGATGTAAGAGATCTACCTGTACCACAAATGTTTTTCAAGGGTGAAGACATGGAGGAACTGAAAAATCTTGGTGAACCTGAGCCAAACTGACAAGTTAAAGAGTGATAAATCACCTAGATTGGATGGCACACACCCCAGGGTATTGAACTCAAACATGAAATTGGTAATCTGCTGCTAGTGATCTGTAACCTTTCGTTAAAATTGTCCATAGTACCTGAAGACTGGAGGGTGGCCAATGTGACACCAAGTTTTAAAAAGGGGTTCCAGAGGTGATCCGGGAAATTACAGACTGGTAAGCCTGACTTCCATGCCGGGCAAAATAGTGGAAACTGTTATGAAGAATAAAATTACAGAACATGTAGACAAATATGGTTTAATAGGACAGAGTTAGCACGGATTCAGCCAAGGGAAGTCTTGCATGACCGATTTGTTTCATTTCTTTGAACACATGAATAAACATGTCAATAAAGGTGAGCCGGTTGATGAAGTGTATCTAGATTTTCAGAAAGCTTTTGACAAAGTACTCATGAGTGTCTCCTAAGAAAATTAAAAAGTCATGGGATAGGAGGCAATGTCCTGTGGATTAGGAATTGGTTATGGGACAGAAAACAGAGGGTAGGGTTAAGTGGTGATTTTTTTTTCTCAATGAAGGAGGGTGAATACTGGAATTCCAAAGGGATTTGTACTGGGACCAGTGCTATTTAACACATATATAAATTATTTGGAAATCAGAACAACGAGCGAGGTGGCTAAATTTGCAGATGACATAAAACTATTCAAAGTTGTCAAAACACATGTGGATTATGAAAAATTTTAGGAAGACTTTAAACTGGAAGACTGGGTATCCAAATGGCAGATGAAATATAATGTGTACAAATGCAAAGCGATGCACATTGGGAAGAATAATCCAAATCATAGTTATCTGATGCTAGGGTCCACTTTAGGGAGTCAGCACTCAAAAAAAAAAAAAAGACCTCTGGAGTCATTGTAGACAGTACGCTGAAATCTTCTGCCCAATGTGCGACGGCAGCCGAAAAAGCAAACAGGATGCTAGGAATTATTAGGAGAGGGATGCAAATAAGACCAAAAATATTATAATATTGCTTCATGGTGCAACCTCACTTTGAGTATTGTGTTCAATTCTAGTCGCCGTATCTCAAAACGATATAGTGGAATTAGCAAAGGTTCAAATAGGAACAACCAAAATGACAGATGGGATGAAATTGTTCCCATATTTGGAAGGGCTAAAGAGGTCAGGTCTCTTCAGCTTGGAAAAAGATGGCTGTGGAGGGGATATGATTGAGGTCTACAAAATCCTGAGTGGTGTGGAGCAGGTGGCGGTGAATCAAATTTCTCACATTCAGAAAGTACAAAGAGCAGAGGACACGATGAAATTACATGGAAATACTTTTAAATCAAATAGGAGGTAATATTTTTTTCACTCAATAGTTAATCTCTGGAACTCGTTACTGGAGGATGTGGTAATGGTGGTTATTGTTTCTGGGTTTGAAAAAGGTTTGGACAAGTTCCTGGAGGAAAAGTCCATAGTGTGTTGTTGAGATGGACATGGCGGAAGCCACTGCTTGCCTTGGGACTGGTAGCATGAAATGATGCTTTCACAGATATCAGGAATAGTAAGTGAGCCCTTGTGCTGATGTGGAGACCAGCGATCAGAAACCCAACGCTTCACCAGCAGCGACCTCCATTCCCCAGTGGTTGAGCCCCTGGGTTTGGGTGGCCAACAGGACTTAAGAAGTTGGGCGAGCGAGAAGGACTCAGGCTCAGACAGGAGGAGGAGGCGAGGTCGGAGCTAAGCAGAAGTCAGGTCCAGGCAGTGATCAGGGCAGGTGGCAATCCAGCAGAGATCAGATCTAGACAGTGGTCAGGACAGGCAGCGATCCAGCAGAGGTCAGGGCAGGCAGCGAACCAGCAGAGGTTAGGTCTGTGCAGCGGTCGGGTCAGGCGGCAATCCAGCAGAGAGGTCAGGTCCAGGCAGTAGTCGGGGCAGGCGGCGATCCAGCAGAGGTCAGGTCCAGGCAGACGTTTAAAGAATGAAGAATAGTAGCTGAGGCAAAGGTGTGGTGAGAAGTTCCTGTTATAAAGTGAAGGTGTCTGATGTCAGAATAGGTGTGCCCTAATTCAGACGCTCCCAGATGTAGGCACGCTAAACTGTAGATGCGCCCAGATGTAGATGCACCCGAACTGTAGGTGCTCTGGAGAGAGGGATTAAGCATGTCGCAGGTGCGTGTGTCTGACTCCGCGTTTGATGTTCCAGATTCGTGACAGGTGCTACTAATTGGGCTTCTGCTGGAAGCAGGTACTGGGCTAGATGGGACCATTGGTGTGACCCAGTATGACTATTCTTATGTACAAATCTACAGCATGCCTGTAGATTTGTTTGGAGTAGTATTTCAGGTGGGATAGCCAGTTTGGACAAGTAGTCCTACAGAAATTTTTTTTACCGGTTAAAATCCAACTCCACCCTCTGGCCTGTTATTTCCACCTGGCTCACTTTCTACTTAGTTACAATATTCAACTTTATTGTTATCCTGGTAGCTGGTGAGTCCCATATGTGAGAATATTATGCCTGTTCTTTTACTTACTTGTTTCAGACATATATTCTCACATCCCTCCTGCCTCCCCTTGGAGTTATCTTCTTAGCTTTAACTCTGTACTGCTGGTCCCATGCTCATGCATCAGACGGGAAGGCACCCACACGTGTGGTGGGGGCCCTGCCTCAAAGATTTAAAGTGACAATGCACTTGCCAGTGTCCACACAGGGGTCTGTGGTCACGTCACCCATTTGTGAGAATATCATTCCTGCTGTTGTTGAAGAACACCTGCTACAGGTAAATAACTGAGCTTTACAGGTTGACTGAGTACAGGCCTCAATGTTTTGAGCCCCTTTTGTCATACCATTGTTGTTTTCTGTTAGCCTGGTAGCTAGGGATTGCCACGTGAGAATACAACGGGCTGCTTGTCCTCGGAGAATCCAAAGTTACTCACCTGTAGCAGGTGTTCTCTGGAGATAGCAGGCTAAGTATTCTCACCCCCCCTCCCACCCCCCCTTGGAGTTGCATTCTTTTAGCGTTTTACAGTGACTGAGAGACCCAATCTTGTGTGTCAAGCGGGAAGGCACCAGCGCTTGCACGGTGGGACGCTCCTATAAATTTCTTCAACTCCCTAGTCAGTCCATCTATGAGAATACTTGGCCTTCTGTCCTCTGAGAATGCCTTCTATAGGTGAAATACTTTGGTTTTGGCCTAGTGTGTTAATTTCAATATAAAGTCAATTACAGCCTATATAATTATTTGATAAACTAATTGAGACAGTCATAAATATATGTTTATTCTGCAACATCCTTAATGGTCTGATGTGGTTGCTTTGAGCATTTGTGTTTCATGCTTGTGATCTGTTATCCATGTTTCAGTGTCTGAACAAGAAAAGCATGCTGGACTTCATAGAATATTGTCTAAAAATAGGTTTTGAAAATACTGATTTGGATGTTTTTGTGAGAAAAACGCCCAAATGCTGCTTTATGCCACTTTTAAGACGTGTTTCTCTTTTGAAAATGAGCCCAATAGTCTAGTGTTATTTGACAAATGTGTATTTCCTGTAAACCCAGATTGGTCTATGTTTTTAATACCCTCCATGCTCTTCCCAACTTCTCCTTTATCGCCCCACCTCCTTACCTATCCCTATCCTTTCTCTCAGATCTCTTCTATTCCATTTACTCCTTGTTCATTTGTCTTATCACATACCTCCTTTGTTGATTCTGATACTACAGATTGTATTCTCTTGTTACTATGTAAGCCGCATTGAGCCTGCGATGAGCGGGAAAGCGCGGGGTACAAATGTAATAAATAAATAAATAAAATGCTATGTTCCCATTGTTACCACTGTAATTTTTAGTAGATTTTATGTGACTCTGACCATAGCATTCACATAGCATGCGATTGCCTGTAGTGGTGTCAGATTATTAAATTCAATTATTTTTGTGCATTCTTTCTTTTAGGTAATAGAAATAGTAATTCGATCAGAGGAAGGACTATCTCGTGAAATGGTGAAGCACTTGAACAGCATCGAGGAACAGATTCTAGAGAGTTGGGCCTGGGGCCATGACTCTGCGCTCTGGGATGTGCTCCAAGCTTCAGAGAATAGGGTCCCTAGCTGTGAAGAAGTATGTAGCAAAAAAAATGTTGTTGAATTGACCATTTGTGTGCACATGTTGTAGAATATGCATGGAAGTGCAAACTATGAACACAGCGGTATTCTATAACATATGTGCAGAATTGCCTTAATGTGTAAATTTATTATTTATTTATTATATATTTGTATCCTGCCTTTGCCAAAGCGAGTAATGAGAGAAACACACAATCAATAAAACACAAAAACATAACCAACAATAAAAATAATAAATATATTCGTCCAACTAACTCAAGAACCGTAATTATAATACCCTTCATTCTTCCAGAAAGCCTTCAAAAAATGAGTCTTCAAAAATCATTTAAATTGTTGAACATTGTCACAAGATCTCAAATTTTCTGGCAGAGCGTTCTACAATGATGGACCTGCAATCAAAATTCTTTCAGCTTCATTTCCATATAGTGATAACATGTGGCAGAATGCAAAGTTTTTGAGATGTCTCTGATCTTAATGCTCGTCTGGGTCTATACATCTTCAAAGCATTACCAAAATATGTAGGGGCAATTCCATATATATGCCAATGAATCAGTACAAGTACCTTAAACAAATCTCTGTTTCCAGCTTCTTCCCTATCACCACTTTTGTGATGAGGGACCACCTCCGCTGTTATCCAGTCGCACGGAACCTGTCCCGTCTCCAAGGATTTATTAAACAAATCTTTAAGAGGACCAGCCAGAACCTCTCTGAGCTCCCTCAGTATCCTGGGGTGGATCCTGTCCGGTCCCATGGCTTTGTCCACTATAGGTTTCCTAGTTGTTCATACACATTCTCTTCCGTGAACGGTGCTAAATCCACTCCACTCTCACATGTACTTTTGTCAGTCCATCTCGGTCCTTCTCCAGGATTTTCTTCTGTGAAAACAGAACAAAAGTATCTATTTAGTATCTATTTAGTATCTATTGCGATTTACGCTGCTGCTGCGTGTGAGTTTTGCACTGCATTTCATTCGGAGGAACATATTACACAAAATTTTGGAAAACATCAGCCTTTTGAAATTAGTCTGTTGAAGCCTCCTTTGTCATTGGTGTGACCCCTGATGCAGGTGCAGTAGCACCGAAACACGGCCCGTGTCGGGTCTTTCTTCAATCAAAGTTCACTATTAAAAGTTTTTTTTTAATGAAAAAACTGTGTTCCCTTTTGTTTTTAAAGGCTCTTTGTGCTGTTTTTTTTGTTTACCCTTATCAACCTGCCATCTAGGAATTCTTGCAGATCATCCCGTTCATATTTAAACCTCCATCATCCTACCTGTAATGGTCTCAAATATAAATCCACTTACGCTTCCACCTTTTCCTTTATTAGCACTCAACTATGGAATGCATTACCTAAATCTGTGAAAAATGTTCATGATCATCTGAACTTCAGAAAATTTCTTAAGACCAGCTTATTTGGAAAGGCTTACCGTAATGGACCCATAATTCCTGGAATACAACTAATTTATGGACCTGATGGACTCTATTACCCTTCCCCTCTTTTCCCTCGCCCCTTGTAATTACTATCCTTCCTATTCACCTTACTATAGTTCATTTGTTTGTTTACCAGATTGGCGATTGCCTTTACGGACTGATGTTAGCCACATTGAGCCTGCCAACGAGTGGGAAAATGTGGGGTATAAATGTTATAAATAAATAATTCATAGTTGCATATTACTATTGAACAACATTTAATTATTTTAAGCTGTGTTGCTGTTACCGACACTTTAGTGTTACTACCTAGCGATTTTTGCGTGTTAAACATGTTTGAGCTAAAACATAGTAAAACAACGTCATTCAATCGATACAATTAACATTGAGTCAGAATTTCGCAGTCATTGTGAATGCTCGAAGTGTCCACCCCCAGCTTTATCACAGTCCTTCAGTTGCTTTGGGAAATAAACAGTCTTGTTGATCGGTCCCTGTGGCAGGCTGTCCCAGATCATCTACAGTGCTTTCTTGAGTGACAATTGATTGTGGCTTTGGATGGTAGTAGCTTGTGATAGGCCTCCAGCATTGCTCCCCAGCCAAACGTCTATGTCATTGTGATGTCATTAATAGTAAGCTGATACCTTTTTGTGTGTGTGTGTGTGCTTTTGAAATATTGGTAGTTTTAATGCGTGAAAATCTCTGGGTGGTTATGCTAAAAAGTTTGTAACTTCACCTTGTTTAAAGATAATCTTCCATTGCGTCCGAAGGATCAGTCCAGAAAAAAACAAATGGGTTGTGACCATCCACCAGCAACTATTCAAAGAGTCGGGCAGTGCTAACTACCTTAGCCTCTTTTAAGGTAATGGGCGGCAATTCAGCCCCCTTCCTCCGGCAGAGAGGGGCATGGCTCGATATGCCATCTATTTTGTCGTCCCAAAGAAAGAAGACTCTCTTCACCTGGTTCTGGATCTCCGAGGGGTGAACAAGTCTCTGCTTGCAGGAGACCTTTGTTTAGCCTCAGTCCAGCCAGGCAAGTTTCTTGCCTCATTGGACCTCAAAGAAGCTTATTTTCATATCCCAATTTGGCCTCCTCACATGAAACTTCTCCTGTTTGCGATCCTGAAAGATCATTTTCAATTCAAGGCCATGCTTTTTTGCCTCACCACTGCACCTCGAATATTTTCAAAAGTTATGGTGGTGGTGGCAGCCTTTCTTCGCCGGGATCCAGAATTGCTAATTTGGGCCTTCACATTACACACATGGTCCTGTCTCTTCTTTCTGTGCTTGGTTGGATGGTGAATTACACAAGAGTCATCTCACCCCCACCCATACCCTGGAGTTTCTGGGAGTGTGCTTCAGTGCCCAGTTGGGGAAGGTTTACTGCCTGAGCTCATTCTCTGGTTTCTCTCTCTTTCTTGCCCATGGGTGTGGGATTATGCTCGGGTTCATGGTTCTGTGGCAGCAACTTTGAGTGTTCTGCCTTGGGTGAAGTTCCACATTTTGCCCCTACAGTTGTCCCTGTTGAGCTGGTAGTCTCCGGTCTCATGGACTTGCGACCAGTTGGTGCCGTGGATGCCACAAGCCATAGGAGTCTGACTTGGTGGTTTCTCCCTTCGCATACTGAGGCGTGATTGCCCTTACAGACTCCCAGTTGGTGTGTTCTCACCTCCGATGCCAGCCTCTTTGGATGGGGAGCCCATTATTTCCACTACTGCACAGGGCAACTGGTTAAGAGTGGAGGCTTCCTGGTCCATCAACAGATTGGAACTTCGAGCTGTCAGAAAGCTCTACTAGCCTTTGTGGTTCTTCTTTGCGTGAGGCCGGTGCGCATTCTCTCGGACAGTGTCACAGCTGTGTCTTACATCAATAGACAAGGGGGAACAAAGAGTGAATCTGTAGCCCAGGAGGCACGTCTTTTTTTTTTTTTTTCCATTGGGCTGAATTAACATTCCAATGATTTCAGCATCTCACTTGAGTTCACTGAACTCTCAAGCGGATTTCCTCAGCAGAGTATCGTGGACCCCGGGGAATGACGATTGTGAAAGACTGGATTTCACCTCATTTATTTATTTATTGCATTTGTATCCCACATTTTCCCACCTCTTTGCAGGCTCAATGTAGCTTACAATATATCATGAATAGTGGAAATATATAAGAGAATATACATTTAGTATTACATAAGGGTAAGATGATAATGATGAAACATGATAGTAGTGTAGCAAGCAAATATTATAAGACATAATAACATAGTAGATGACGGCAGAAAAAGACCTGCACAGTCCACCCAGTCTGCCCAACAAGATAAACTCACGTGTCATTTTTTGTGTATACCTTACCTTGATTTGTACCCGTCTTTTTCAGGGCACAGACCGTATAAGTCTGCCCAGCACTATCCTCACCTCCCAACCACCTGCCCCGCCTCCCACCACCAGCTTTGGCACAGACCGTATAAGTCTGCCCAGCACTATCCCCACCTCCCAACCACCAGCCCTGCCTCCCACCGCCGGCTAAGCTTCTGGGGATCCCTTCCTTCTGAGGAGGATTCCTTTATGTTTATCCCACGCATGTTTGAATTGTTACCGTTTTCCTCTCCAACACCTCCCGCGGGAGGGCATTCCAAGCATCCACCACTCTCTCTGTGAAAAAATACTTCCTGACATTTTTCTTGAGTCTGCCCCCCTTCAATCTCATTTCATGTCCTCTCGTTCTACCACCTTCCCCTCTCTGGAAAAGGTTCGTTGGCAGATTAATACCTTTCAAATATTTGAACGTCTATCATATCACCCCTATTTCTCCTTTCCTCCAGGGTATACATGTTCAGGTCCGCAAGTCTCTCCTCATACGTCTTGTAACGCAAATCCCATACCATTCTTCGTAGCTTTTCTTTGCACCGCTTCCCTTTTTTTCACATCCTTCACAAGGTACGGCCTCCAAACTGAACACAATACTCCAGGTGGGGCCTCACCAACGTCTTATACAGGGGTATTAAAACCTCTTTGTTCTGCTGGTCACACCTCTATACAGCCTAGCAATCTTCTAGCTACAGCCACCGCCTTGTCACACTGTTTCGTCGCCTTCAGGTCCTCAGATACTATCACCCAAAGATCCCTCTCCCCATCCGTACCTATCAGACTCTCACCGCCTAACACATACGTCTCCCGTGGATTTCTACTCCCTAAGTGCATCACTTTGCATTTCTTCGCATTGAATTTTAATTGCCAAACGTTAGACCATTCTTCTAGCTTCCGCAGATCTCTTTTCATGCTTTCCACTCCCTCCGGGGTGTCCATTCTGTTGCAAATCTTAGTGTCATCCGCAAAAAGGCAAACTTTACCTTCTAACCCTTCGGCAATATCACTCACAAATATATTGAATAGAATCGGCCCCAGCACCGATCCCTGAGGCACTCCACTAATCACCTTTCTCTCCTCCGAGCGAACTCCATTTACCACCACCCTCTGGCGTCTGCCCGTCAACCAGTTCCTAATCCAGTTCACCACTTCAGGTCCTATCTTCAGCCCTTCTAGTTTATTCAAGAGCCTCCTGTGGGGAACCGTGTCAAAAGCTTTGCTGAAATCTAAGTAGATTACGTCCATAGCACGTCCTTGATTTAATTCTCCGGTCACCCAGTCAAAGAATTCAATGAGATTCGTTTGGCACGATTTCCCTTTGGTAAAACCATGTTGTCTCGGATCTTGCAACTTATTGGCTTCCAAGAAATTCACTATCCTTTCCTTCAGCATGGCTTCCATTACTTTTCCAATAATCGAAGTGAGGCTTACACTTCGATTTTGGATATATGTGTAGGAGTTCACATTTGTTGATCTTTGTGGTATGCCTTGTTGAAGAGATGGGTCTTCAGTTGTTTGCGGAAGTTAGTTAATTCATAGATCATTTTCAGGCTGCGCAGCAGTGCATTCCAGAATTGTGTGCTCAAGTAGGAAAAGGTTGACGCATGCGTTAGTTTGTATTTTAGACCTTTACATTTGGGGAAGTGAAGATTGAGGAATGTGCGGGATGATTTTTTAGCATTCCTGGGTGGTAAGTCTATCAGGTCTGACATGTAGCTGGGCATCTCCATGAATGATTTTGTGAACTAGGGTACATATTTTGAACGTGATGCTTTCTTTAAGTGGGAGCCAGTGTAGCTTTTCTCGTAGGGGTTTCGCACTTTCATATTTTGTTTTTCCGAATATGAGTCTAGCTGCAGTGTTCTGAGCTGTCTGAAGTTTCTTAATTATTTGTTCTTTGCAGCCAGCATGTAGTGCGTTGCAGTAGTCTAGATGACTGAGTACCATTGATTGTACCAGGTTGCGGAAGATGGTCCTTGGGAAGAAAGGTCTTACTCTTTTTAGTTTCCACATTGAGTGGAACATCTTCTTGATTGTGTTTTTCGTGTAACTCTTGAGAGTTAGGTGTCGATCAATGGTAACTCCAAGAATTTTTAGGGTGTCCGAAATTGGAAGATTCAATTTTGGTGTGTTAATGGTGATAAATTTGTTCGTATTATGTTGAGAGGTGAGGATTAGGCATTGGGTTTTTTCTGCATTGAGTTTCAGTTGAAATGCATCCGCCCATGAGTGCATGATATGTAGGTTTTGGTTGATGTCATTGGAAATTTCCTTTAAATCTTGTTTAAATGGGATGTAGATCGTTACGTCGTCTGCGTATATGTATGGGTTGAGGTTTTGGTTTGATAGTAGTTTGGCCAAAAGTATCATTGTTAGGTTGAATAAGGTCGGTGAGAGGGGGGGATCCCTGTGGAACTCCGCATTCAGGTATCCATGTGGCTGATGTAGTCGAATTAGATGTCACTTGGTATGATCATTTGGTTAGGAACCCCTTGAACAAATTGAGAACATTGCCTCCATTTCCGAAGTACTCGAGGATATGTAGTAGTATACCATGATCAATCATATCAAAGGCGCTAGACATGTCAAATTGCAGAAGTGTAGTATATTCTTGCCAGTTGCAGTCGTTTGAACTTATTCATGAGAGTAACTAGTACTGTTTCGGTGCTATGGTTAGACTGAAATCCTGACTGGGAGTCATGTAGTATTAAGAATTTGTTTAAGTAGTTTGTGAGTTGTTTGGTCACCATCCCTTCCGTTAGTTTGGTTATTAAGGGAATGGATGCTACTGGCCTGTAGTTGGTTAGTTCACTAGCACTTTTCTTTGCGTCTTTGGGTATGGGGGTGAGTAGGATGTTTCCTTTCTCCTTCGGGAAAAGTCCATTTTGTAACATATAGTTCAC
This sequence comes from Microcaecilia unicolor, assembly GCF_901765095.1. Taxonomy (NCBI): domain Eukaryota; kingdom Metazoa; phylum Chordata; class Amphibia; order Gymnophiona; family Siphonopidae; genus Microcaecilia; species Microcaecilia unicolor. The sequence continues at coordinate 245,147,354 of NC_044038.1, forward strand.
ATGATTTGTTAGGTCTGTTATAAATTGTTGAGGGGCAGATGTCATAAGGTTGTTTGGGCATATGTCTAGTTTGCAATGAGATTTGGCGAATCTTTTTAGCGTTTGGGAGATGAGATCCTCCGATAATATCTCAAAGTTGGTCCAGGTTCTGTCTGCTGGGTATACACAAGGGTCTGGGCCTAGACAATCAAGGAGTATGGAGTAATCGATGGTACAAAGCGCTACACGCGTCAACCTTTTCTCACATGAGCACGCAGTTTTGGAATACACTGCCGCGCAACTTAAGAACAATCAACGAGCAAGCTTCCTTCCTCAGATTATTGAAGACCCATCTTTTCGAAAAAATTTACGGAAAGAAACAAAACACATAAAGGCCACACTTAATGTTCACTAATGCATCATACATTCACCTCTGAATTCTCATTCCCGTAATATCACATCTCTCATACCTTTACTCACAGAAAAATATATACCATATATCCTCATGTCTTTTTATCGCCCTCCAAGCTCCCAGTGTTTCCTTCCAAAGTTTCAATGTTTATGTTCCATTGTTACATTCCCTAACGACACCTCAACTGTTTCGCATAACTCTGCACAATGTAATCCATAACCAATCTGTAACAAATTGTATTTCTAACATTTAACTCATATTGTAAGCCACACTGAACCCGCAAAAAGGTGGGAAAATGTGGGATACAAATGCAATAAATAAATAAATAAGTACTGACAGGTATTTTAATTCGCAATTGTATGATTTTCTCATTGAAGTATCTCGCGAGATTGTCTGCTCCTGGTGTCTCTTTGCTGTTGGTTGTTACTGTTATTTTTGTTACATTTGTACCCCGCGCTTTCCCACTCATGGCAGGCTCAATGCGGCTTACATGGGGCAATGGAGGGTTAAGTGACTTGCCCAGAGTCACAAGGAGCTGCCTGTGCCGGGAATCGAACTCAGTTCCTCAGTTCCCCAGGACCAAAGTCCACCACCCTAACCACTAGGCCATTCCTCCTCTAGTAGTTTATTCACCAGTTGGAAGAGTTTATGTGTGTCCTTGTAGTTTGGTCCAATTTCAGTTTTGTAATATAGTCTTTTAGTTTGTCTTATGGTATATTTATATTTTCTTTGAAGTTGTTTTCAGGCGTTGAGTGTGGGGTCGTCTTTCTTTTTTTTCCACGCTCGTTCTAACCTTCTAACTTGTGTTTTAAATTTTTTCAGTTCTTCATTGAACCATGGTATTGAGTTCTTTCTATGTGAGGTTCTAGATTGAGTTGGGGCAATGATGTCTAATATTGATCTGCATCTATCGTCCCAATCTAGGAAGAATTGGTTTGTATCTGCCTTCATTGTCCATCCGTTGTGGTAGATCTGGTTCTTCCGGTTCTGAACCTCATGGCGTCCAGTCTCATTCTACAGCCGCTTCAGGGAAAAAGACTCTTTAGGAATGGTTGCACTGGTACAACCTTGACCGTCGGATAGCCTCCTTTACGTGTTTCCTCAGTGGCCTCTCGTGGGAAGGACATTGCACAGGATTTTGCACCATACCGGGAAGGTCATTCTTGTAGCTCCGATCTGGCCCAGATGTCCTTGGTATGCAGACCTTGTCCATCTTCGAATCGCTCCTCTGTTGTCTCTTTCTCCACAGACAGGCTTATTGTACCTTCAGTCTCTAAGAGGTGTTGCTCTTTTAAATGGAGGAGGTTTGCTGTCTGGTGTGACAGCATGGCCATAGTAACATAGTAGATGATGGCAGAAAAAGACCTGCATGGTCCATCCAGTCTGCCCAACCAGGTAAACTCATATGTGTATACCTTACCTTGATTTGTACCTGCCTTTTTCAGGGCACAGATCGTACAAGTCTGCTCAGCAGTATTTCCCGCCTCCCAACCACCAGTCCCGCCTCCCATCACTGGCTCTGGCACAGACCGTATAAGTCTGCCCTCCACTATCCTCGCCTCCCATCCACCAACCCCTCTTCCCCCACCTGCTCCATAATCCAATTTCGGCTAAGCTTCTGAGGATCCATTCCTACTGCACAGGATTCCTTTATGCATATCCCACGCATGTTTGAATTCTGTTACCGTTTTCATCTCCACCACCTCCCGCGGGAGGGCATTCCAAGCATCCACCACCCTCTCTGTGAAAAAATACTTCCTGACATCTTTCCTGAGTCTGCCCCCCCTTCAATCTCATTTCATGTCCTCTCGTCTATCGCCTTCCCATCTCCGGAAAAGATTTGTTTGCGGATTAATACTTTCAAGTATTTGAACGTCTGTATCATACACCCCTGTTCTCCTTTCCTCCAGGCTATACATGTTCAGGTCAGCAAGTCTCTGCTCATACGTCTTGAAACGCAAATCCCATACCATTCTCGTAGCTTTTCTTTGCACCGCTTTCATTTTTTTAACATCCTTCACAAGGTACGGCCTCCAAAACTGAACCCAATACTCCAGGTGGGGCCTCACCAACGACTTGTACAGGGGCATCAACACTTCCTTTCTTCTGCTGATCACACCTCTCTCTATACTGCCTAGCAACCTTCTCACTACAGCCACCACCTTGTCACACTGTTTCGTCGCCTTCAGATCCTTGGATACTATCACCCCAAGATCCCTCTCACCATCCATACCTATCATAAGTACATAAGTAATGCCATACTGGGAAAAGACCAAGGGTCCATCGAGCCCAGCATCCTGTCCACGACAGCGGCCAATCCAGGCCAAGGGCACCTGGCAAGCTTCCAAACGTACAAACATTCTATACATGTTATTCCTGGAATTGTGGAGTTTTCCCAAGTCCGTTTAGTAGCGGTTTTATGGACTTGCCCTTTAGGAAACCGTCCAACTCCTTTTTAAACTCTGCTAAGCTAACCGCCTTCACCACTTCTCCGGCAACGAATTCCAGAGTTTAATTATGCGTTGGGTGAAGAAAAATTTTCTCCGATTTGTTTTAAATTTACTACACTGTAGTTCATCGCATGCCCCCTAGTCCTAGTATTTTTGGAAAGCGTGAACAGACGCTTCACATCCCACCTGTTCCACTCCACTCATTATTTTATATACCTCTATCATGTCTCCCCTCAGCCGTCTCTTCTCCAAGCTGTATAGCCCTAGCCTCCTTAGTCTTTCTTCATAGGGAAGTCGTCCCATCCCCGCTATCATTTTAGTCGCCCTTCGCTGCACCTTTTCCAATTCTACTATATCTTTCTTGAGATGCGGCGACCAGAATTGAACACAATACTCAGGTGCGGTCGCACCATGGAGCGATACAACGGCATTATAACATCCTCACACCTGTTTTCCATACCTTTCCTGATAATACCCAACATTCTATTCGCTCCCACCATCAGACTCTCACCGCCTAACACATACGTCTCTCGTGTTAGATCCCCTTTCTTGTCCTACACAGACCCTGCTTGAATACCTTCTACACTTATCAGAGTGTGGTCTTAAGACCAACTCCGTAAGGGTTCACCTTAGTTCAATTAGTGCTTATCATTAGCGTGTAGATGATAAGTCTGTCTCTGGACAGCCTTTAGTTCGGTTCATGAGAGGTTTGCTTTTGTCAAAGCCCCCTGTCAAACCTCCATCAGTGTCATGGGATCTCAACGTCGTTCTCACCCAGAAGATGAAAGCTCCTTTCGAGCCATTGAATTCCTGTCATCTGAAGTACTTGACCTGGAAGGTTGTTTTTTTGGTGGCTGTTACTTCAGCTCATAGAGTCAGTGAGCTTCAGGCCTTAGTAGTGGATGCATCTTATATACTAAGTTTCATCACAATACATTAGTCCTCCCACAGCACCGTAAATTCCTGCCGAAGATGGTGTCGGAGTTCCAATTTCAACCAGTCGATTGTCTTGCCAACATTTTTCCCCGTCCTCATGCCCACCCTAGCAAAAGCAGCTTGCACACCTTGGACTACAAGAGAGCGTTGGCCTTTTACATAGAGCGATGAAGCACTTCAGACAGTCTGCCCAATTGTTTGTTTCTTATGATTTTTTTTATTTGTATTGCATTTGTATCCCACATTTCCCCACCTATTTGCAGGCTCAAAGTGGCTTACATAGTATTGTTAACATAGTTATTCCAGTATATTAGGTATTGTTAGTATTGTGTAGAGGTTAATTAGGGGAAGAAAGAAGAAGGAAGGGATTTATAAGGGTATTTATAGAAGGTGGGCTTTCATAACTGAATGGGCTGGTGAAGTGGATTAGTGGGGCTGTAGGTTCTCATTGTAGGCCTTGTTGAAGAAATATGTCTTCAGAGATTTGCAAAAGAGAGTTGTTTCGTCAATTGTTTTCAGGTCTGTGGGTAATACATTCCATAACTGCGTGCTCATGTAAGAGAAGGTGGTGGCGTGCATCAGCTTATATTTTAGTCCTTTACAGCTGGGGAAGTGTAGGTTGAGAAATTTGCGAGATGATCTTGTAGCGTTTCTGGGAGGTAGGTCCATGAGGTTTAGCATGTAGGTTGGGGTGTCTGCGTGAATGATTTTGTGTACAGTCGTGCAGATCTTGAATGCAATGCGTTCCTTAAGTGAAGTTTCTCTCTTAAGGGTTTTGCACTTTTATATTTTGTTTTTCCATATATGTGTCTGGCGGCTATATTCTGGACAGTCTGGAGTTTTTTAATAGTCTGTTCTTTGCAGCCAGCGTACAGTGCGTTGCAGTATTCCAGATGACTTACATAGTAACATAATAGATGACGGCAGAAAAAAGACCTGCACGGTCCATCCAGTCTGCCCAACAAGATAAACTCATATGTGTATACCTTACCTTGATTTGTACCTGTCTTTTTCAGGGTACAGACCATATAAGTCTGCCCAGCACTATCTCCTCCTCCCAACCACCAGCCCCCCCTCCCACCACCGGCTCTGGCACAGACCTTGTAAGTCTGCCCAGCACTATTCCCTGCCTCCCCACCACCAGTCCCGCCTCCCACCACTGGCTCTGGCACAGACCGTATAAGTCTGCCCACCACTATCCTCGCCTCCCAACCACCAACCTCTCTTCCCCCCACCGGCTCCGCCACCCAATTTCAGCTACCATTGACTGTACCAAGGTACGGAAGATGTATCTCAGAAAGAAATGTTTTAATCTTTTGAGTTTCCACATGGAGTAGAACATCTTTTTCGTAGTGTTTTTCACGTGGGCATCAAGAGTGAGGTTTCGATCAATGGTGACTCCAAGAATTTTCAAGTTTTGTGAGACAGGAAGAGAACAGTATGGTGTGGTTATGGTGGAGAAGTTTTTTGTGTTATATTGTGAGGTAACAAGATGTGTTTTTTCTGCATTAAGTTTCAGTTGGAATGCACCTGCCCAGGTGTGCATTATTTGGAGGCTTTGGTTGATCTCGTTGGTGATTTCATTTAGATCATGTTTGAAATGGGATGTAAATTGGTGACGTCATCTGCATATATGTAGGGGTTGAGGTTTTGATTGGCTAGAAGTTTGGCTAAAGGTATCATCATTATGTTGAATAAAGTTGGTGAGAGGGGGGATCCTTGGGGTACTCCACATTCAGGTGTCCATGGGAGTGATCTGTCCACATTCGTTGTTACTTGGTATGATCTTGTGGTCAGGAATCCTTTGAACCCAGGAATCCCAACAGCAGCAATACAAAACAGAAGCTGAAAAAGCAGCTGTATCTAATATTAAAATAGTAAAGACAAAAGGACAACTAGGGCTTGATCTATGGTCGTTGACTGAAATCTTTTTCGTTTTTCCAATAACCAAAAGATTCTTGGTATTTTCGACATGAAGATCAACCGTATAGGTAGTTTGGGGAGGGGGGGGTTCGTTTTCTGCTGTGTTATTGAAAAAAAAAAATCTGGCATATTTATATATAAATTGGTTTGTTGGTAGGTACAATCTTCTGAATAAATGTGGTTATAACATATGTTTTGTCTTAAGTCAGAAAAGAGTAGGGAAGAAATAAATCACTTAGGAATGCTCTGAAATTTTATGGTTATTAACCCTCATCCCCTCTCGCCTAACTTCACCTATGTATTACCAAACACATGTTTTTACCATCAATAACACCTGTTTCACACCCCAACTGGCGAACGCCGTTACAGTACCATGTAAGCCACATTGAGCCTGCAAATAGATGGAAAATGTGGGATACAAATGAAACAAATAAATAAATAATAATAAATAATAACTGGTGGGGAGTCGCCATCGGTAAAAGCACCATTGGCTGCCAGATTGCATTTCCTTTGGCTTATGCCCAGACTGGGCTGACTTTAGAGGGTTATTCACGACTCATAATGTCAGAGCCATGCTGTGTGGTATCTCACTTAAAGTCAGCCTTTATTGAAGAGATTTTCAAAGCTGTGACGTAGTCATCAGTCCACACATTCACATCTCACTAATGCCTTGAGCAGGATACCCGATGCCATAGTTGGTTTGGCCAGTCAGTGTTGCACAATCTGGGGTCTAGAATCCAACTCCACCCTCCTAGGCCCGTTCTGTTCCAGGCTGCACTCTCAGCTAATTTGTATATAGTTTCAGGTTAATCTACGTTATTTCCTCGCCGTTGCGAGGCCCAATTGACCACTGTTCATTGTTTTGGGAGAGTCTGGATGCTAGGGATTCCCCACTTTTGAGAATAATATAGCCTGCTTATCCTCATATAAAGCAAAGATATTTACCTGTAGCAGGTATTCTCCGAGGACAGCAGGCTTATTATTCTCATTCTCAGAGGACAAGCAGGCTGCTTGTTCTCACTGATGGGTGACATCCAGCGGCAGCCAGGACCGGAAAATCTTCCCTAGCACAAAAGTTTGCTAGTCTCCGCGCTTCCGTGTGTACCACGCATGCGCGACCGTCTTCCCGTTCGCGAGCGTGCTCGTCAGTCTTCTTTTTCCGCGGTTCGGGAACGCTGCTTTGCCGCTTCCTCTGCCCAGGATTGACCTCTTGCGCTGTTTTATTGTTTCTTCTTCGCCCGCTTTCGGTGAATTTTTTCTCTGTGAGTCTTTGACTCCTCTTTTTCTTTCTCTGTTTAAAAAAAAACAAAAAGAAAATTCCTTTACTTTCTTAGTTTTTTCCCCTTAAGTTTCCTTTAGTTTTTCCGCGCGGCCATTTTGGGCCGCCCGGGCGGTCCCTTTTTTTTTTTCTTTTGGTGTCTTTTTCTCAGGCACCATTGCGTTCGACCTCGCTGGCGCGATTTTTTGTCCATGTCCTCGAAGCCTACCAGCAGCTTCAAAAGGTGCACGCAGTGCCGCCGGACCATCTCCCTTACTGACAGGCACGCTTCGTGTCTCCGGTGCTTAGGTGACAGTCATCGACCTGACGCCTGTCTTCAGTGTCTCCAATTGAAGAAGCGGACTCAGGCGGTGCATTTGGCTCAGTGGAACGTCTTGTTTGGAGCCCGGTCCGGTTCTTCGACGTCGACAGAGCCAGCGGTACCGAGGTCATCGCCGGTATCGATGTCGGCATCAGAGGGTGCATTGTTCTCCGGAACGCAGGTAATGGCTGTCCAGAGACTCCATGCTGGTAGCAGTGAGCCATCGAGTGGGTCTCTGCCTGCCTCGAGGACTCCTGCTATGCAGGCCCACCGGGACCATCCTTCGGACCCGGCCCCGAGGATTCGTTTGGATTCGACGTCCTTGTCGGCACCGGGTGGTACCGGTACCGAGCTTCGAGCGAAGGCTAAGAAGCATCGGCATCGGTCACTGTCCCGACACGGTGCTGAGAGCTCCGGGGCGCTGAAAGACTCGGCACCCGAGAAGCGCCGATGCCGGAGGGACTGCTCACCCTCGATTCAGGAGGTGTTGGTGCGCTCATCTCTGGGTAGCCCAGTACCGCCTCCGCGATCCAGACAGGTTCTCACAGCTTCTCCTGTACCGGTGCCCTTGCCTTTCTCTACAGCCACTCTTAACGAGAGCCTCCGAGCCGTTCTCCCAGAGATTCTGGGAGACCTGTTACGCTCATCTCCGGTACCGTCGGTGCTTGCGCCGCCGGTGCCGTCGAGGGAGGTGGCAGTTGGCTCATCTCTCGTGGTGCAGTCACCCAGGCAGATTCTCCGCCGTCATCGATGGAGGGAGCTTCATCGCCTCCAGCGCAGGAGTCTTCCTCTCGACGACATCGCGTTGGTCATCGATCCTCGGAGTCGACGGGCTAGGCTTCAGACAGAAGTTCATGAACATATGTCCGATTCCGCAGAGGAGGGCTCGTGGGAAGCAGAGGCGGATGACAGGTACTTCTCGGAGGAGGAGTCTTGTGGCTTGCCCTCTGATCCTACTCCCTCACCCCAGAGGAAACTTTCTCCCCCGGAGAGTCTTTCCTTCTCATCTTTTGTCCGGGAAATGTCTACAGACATTCCCTTCCCGGTGGAGACTGTGGATGAGCCCAGGGCTGAGATGTTCGAGGTCCTGGACTTTCCATCCCCTCCTAAGGAATCGTCCACTGTTCCTATGCATAACATCCTCAAACAGATGTTGTTGGAGAACTGGACGCATCCATTAACTAATCCCCACATTCCCAAAAAGATTGAGTCCCAGTACCGAATCCACGGGGATCCGGAGTTGATGAAGACTCAGTTGCCTCATGACTCTGGAGTGGTGGATTTGGCCCTTAAGGAAGGCCAAGAGTTCTAGGGATTACGCTTCGGTGCCCCCGGGGCGTGAATCTAGAACTATGGATTCTTTTGGGAGGAAGGCCTACCATTCTGCTATGCTCATGTCCAAAATTCAGTCTTACCAGCTCTACATGAGCATCCACTTGCGGAATAATGTGAGGCAGTTGGCGGACTTGGTTGACAAGCTCCCGTCGGAGCAGGCCAAGCTGTTTCAGGAGGTGGTCAGGCAGCTGAAGGCGTGTTGTAAATTCCTGTCCAGGGGTGCTTATGATACTTTTGATGTTGCATCCAGGGCTGCCGCTCAAGGTATAGTGATGCGCAGACTCTCATGGCTGCGTGCCACTGACTTAGACGATAGAGTCCAAAAACGTGTCACGGATGCTCCTTGCCGGGGGGCTAACATTTTTGGCGAGAAAGTTGAAAAGGTGGTAGATCAGCTCCACCAGCGGGATACCGCTTACGACAAACTCTCCCACTGGGCGCCTTCAGCATGTACCTCAGCTGGTAGACATTTTCGGGGTAGGAGGACTGCTCCCTACGCTTATAATATGCGCAGGTACAATCCACCTTCCCGACAGCCTGCCCAGGCTAAGTCCCAGCGCGCTCGTTCATGTCAACAGTGTGCGCCTCCTCAGGCCCCTGCGGCTCCCCAGCAAAAGCAAGGGACGGGCTTTTGACTGGCTCCAGCAGAGTATAGCCGAAATAAAAGTATTTGTGCCGGACGATCTGTCGGTCGGAGGGAGGTTAAAGTTTTTTCACCAAAGGTGGCTTCTTGTAACCTCCGATCGGTGGGTTCTTCAAATAGTCGGCTGGGATACTCCCTGAATTTGATATCAAAACCTCCAAATTGCCCACCGAGAGCTCAATCTTTCAGCTTCCAGCACAAGCAGTTACTTGCAGAGGAACTCTCCGCCCTTCTGAGCGCCAATGCAGTCGAGCCCATGCCACTGGGGCAAGAAGGGCTGGGATTCTATTCCAGGTACTTCCTTGTGGAAAAGAAAACAGGAGGGATGCGTCCCATCCTAGACCTAAGGGCCCTGAACCAAATATCTGGTCCGAGAAAAGTTCAGGATGCTTTCCCTGGGCACCCTTCTTCCCATGATTCAGGAAAACGTTTGGCTATGCTCTCTGGACTTAAAGGACGCCTACACTCACATCCCGATATTGCCAGCTCACAGGCAGTATCTGCGATTCCGTCTGGGAACACGGCACTTTCAGTATTGTGTGCTACCCTTTGGTCTCGCCTCTGCACCCAGAGGGTTCATGAAATGCCTGGCTGTAGTAGCGGCGTCTCTTCGCAGACTGGGAGTGCATGTGTTCCCTTATCTCGACGATTGGTTGGTGAAGAACACCTCGGAGGCAGGAGCTTTGCAGTCAATACAGACGACTATTCGACTCCTGGAGCTACTGGGGTTTGTGATAAATTATCCAAAGTCCCACCTTCTTCCAGTTCAAAGATTGGAATTCATAGGAGCTCTGCTGGACTCTCAGATGGCTCGTGCCTACTTTCCCGAGCCGAGAGCCAACAATCTTTTGGCTCTCGTCTCTTGGGTGCAGGCCTCTCAGCAGATCACAGCTCGGTAGATGTTGAGATTGCTCGGCCACATGGCCTCTACAGTTCATGTGACTCCCATTGCCTGTCTTCACATGAGATCAGCTCAATGGACCCTAGCTTCCCAGTGGTTTCAGGCCACGGGGGATCTAGAAGATGTTATCCTACTGTCCACAGATTTTCTCAGATCCCTGCATTGGTGGACAATTCGATCCAGTTTGACCCTGGGATGTCCATTCCAAATTTCTCAGCCACAAAAAGTGCTGACAACGGTTGCATCTCTCCTGGGTTGGGGAGCTCATGTCGATGGGCTTCACACTCAAGGGAGTTGGTACCCCCAGGAAACCGGTTTGCAGATCAACCTCCTGGAGTTACGAGCGGTCTGGAACGCTCTAAAGGCTTTCAAGAATCGGTTGTCCAACCAAGTTATTCAAATTCAGACAGACAATCAGGTTGTCATGTATTATATCAACAAGCAGGGGGGCACCGGATCTCGCCCTCTGTGTCAGGAGGCCGTCAGGATGTGGCTTTGGGCTCGCCGGAACGGCATGTTTCTTCAAGCCACCTATCTGGCAGGCATAAACAACAGTCTGGCCGACAGATTGAGCAGGATCATGCAACCTCACGAGTGGTCTCTCAACTCGAGAGTCATACGCAAGATCTTTCAAGCGTGGGGCACCCCCTTGATCAATCTTTTTGCCACTCAGATCAATCACAAGGTCCCTCAGTTCTGTTCCAGACTTCAGGCCCACGGCAGACTAGCGTCAGATGCCTTTCTCCTACATTGGGGGGAGGGCCTTCTGTACGCGTATCCTCCCATACCTTTGGTGGGGAAGACTTTGCTGAAACTCAGGCAAGACCACGAAACCATGATTCTGATTGCTCCCTTCTGGCCACATCAGATCTGGTTCCCTCTTCTTCTGGTGTTGTCCTCTGAAGAACCGTGGAGATTGGAGTGTTTTCCAACACTCAGAACGAGGGGGGCGCTTCTGCATCCCAACCTCCAGCCCCTGGCTGTCACGGCTTGGATGTTGAGAGCGTAGACTTTGCCTCCTTGGGTCTCTCGGAGGGTGTCTCCAGAGTCTTGCTTGCTTCCAGGAAAGATTCCACTAAGAAGAGTTACTTCTTTCTATGGAGGAGGTTTACCGTCTGGTGTGACAGCAAGGCCTTAGATCCTCGCTCTTGTCCTACACAGACCCTGCTTGAATACCTTCTACATTTATCCGAGTCTGGTCTCAAGACCAACTCTGTAAGGGTTCATCTTAGTGCTATCAGTGCTTATCATTACCGTGTAGAGGGTAAGCCGATTTCTGGACAACCTTTAGTTGTTCGCTTCATGAGAGGTTTGCTTTTGTCAAAGCCACACCATCAAACCTCCTACTATGTCATGGGATCTCAATGTCGTTCTCACCCAGCTGATGAAACCTCCTTTTGAACCACTGAATTCCTGCCATCTGAAGTACTTGAACTGGAAGGTCATTTTCTTGGTGGCAGTAACTTCAGCACGCAGAGTCAGTGAGCTTCAAGCCCTAGTAGCTCATGCTCCTTATACCAGATTTAATCATAACAGAGTAGTCCTCCGCACTCACCCTAAATTTTTGCCAAAGGTGGTGTCGGAGTTCCATCTGAACCAGTCAATTGTCTTGCCAACATTCTTTCCCAAGCCTCATACCCGCCCTGCTGAGCGTCAACTGCACACATTGGACTGCAAGAGAGCATTGGCCTTCTATCTGGAGCGGACAAGCCCCCACAGACAGTCTGCCCAATTGTTTGTTTCTTTTGATCCCAACAAGAGAGGTGTGGCTGTTGGGAAACGCACCATATCTAATTGGTTAGCAGATTGCATTTCCTTCACTTATGCCCAGGCTGGGTTGACTCTTGAGGGTCATGTCACGGCTCACAGTGTTAGAGCCATGGCTGCGTCAGTGGCTCACTTGAAGTCAGCCACTATTGAAGAGATATGCAAGGCTGCGATGTGGCCATCTGTCCACACATTCACATCTCACTACTGCCTTCAGCAGGACACCCGACGCGACAATCGGTTTGGGCAGTCGGTGTTACAGAACCTGTTTGGAGTTTAGAATCCAACTCCTCCCCCCTAGGCCCATTTTTATTCTGTTCCAGGCTGCACTCTCTGTTAGTTGTTTCATGTTAGGTCAATCTCAGTTATGTCCTCACCATTGCGAGGCCCAATTGACCATGTTTTGTTGTTTTGAGTGAGCCTGGGGGCTAGGGATACCCCATCAGTGAGAACAAGCAACCTGCTTGTCCTTGGAGAAAGCGAAAGCTACATACCTGTAGAAGGTATTCTCCGAGGACAGCAGGCCGATTGTTTTCACAATCCCACCCACCTCCCCTTCAGAGTTGTATCTTCCCTTACTTTAGCTATGTACTAGACTGACGAGCACGCTCGCGATCGGGCGGGAAGACGGCCCCGCATGCGCGGTACGCACGGAAGCGCGAGACTAGTAAACTTTTGTTGCTAGGGAAGATTTTCCGGTCCTGGGCTGCCACTGGACGTCACCCATCAGTGAGAAAAATCAGCCTGCTGTCCTCGGAGAATACCTTCTACAGGTATGTAGCTTTCGCTCAATCCTGCCCACCTCCCCTTGGAGTTGTTTCTCTCTTTACATGTTTCCTATGCTGTTGGATTAAACGAAGGAGCGCGGTTGTGCAACGGGCGGGAAGACACTCCGCACATGCTTGGTCGGGCGCGGCACCTGCGCCAGAAGGCTCTAGCAAGTGTTTTGCTATTTATTATGCCAGTTCCCGGGCCAACGCGGATCATCAACCCACTTGTGAGAATAATAAGCCTGCTGTCCTTGGAGAATACCCGCTACAGGTAAGTATCTTCGCTCTATGTGGGTGGAAAAGAAAATACTGGTTAAGGAAAGTGTGGAAAGTTAAATAACTTGCTTATGGTTATATTGCAGGAGAGATGATAGTAGTTTGGTTTCTATATTTGTTTCATAGTTTTTTTTTTTTTAGACTGCCTTTGTTGTTGCACTGTTGTTGTTGTTGGTTTTTTTTGTCATTTCTAATTATTCTTATTGGAACATGTACACACTACATTTTTTTCTTTAATTAGAATTTTCTTTTTATAGGTGATATTTCCCAATAACTTTGAAATGGACAATGAGGGAAATGTTCAGGGTCACCTGCCCATGATGCCGATGTCTCCCATAGTGCATCCTCGTTTAAAAGAAGTACGAACTGACTTGGGAGGAAATTGCAGGCATGGTAAGAATTGAAATATTTATGAGTATGTGGCAGATTTTTAGTAAGAAGATATTAAGATCACAAAGGATTAATGGCTGCACATTAATTGTTGTTAACGCTGCGATTAACACATTACTACTACTACTTCTACTACTAATAGCATTTATATAGCGCTACCGGACGCAGGCAGCACTGAACATTTGACATAGAGAGACAGTCCCTGCTCAAAGAGCCTACAATCTAGGACCGGCCCAGCCTGTGACTAATGGGTTGTGCACATCTTCCAGCAGGTGGGGACTGAGAAACTGTGACTCTAGAAAGAGCTGGCTAGCTAGAGAAAGATCCAGTATTCTCAGTCTCCAGGAGGTGGAAGGCGGTGAGCCCTTTGGTCTCTTTTTCTATCTGGGTCCTTTGGGATAGCTTAGGTTTCAATCTTTTCTGTCCTTTTTGGGAAAACAGTACTTTCTCTGTAGGGGAATTTTCTTTGCACCAGTGCAATCTTGGTTATTAGAGGCTGAGGCCCGCGGGGGTCTCCAGGTGCCTCAGGGGTGCTAAACTCAGGTGGCCGAGTCCCTCCCACCTAATCCTCCCAGTCCAGCACGGTATTGAGTGGCTTAACAGCTCTTGTCACCTGCCTAGTCCTCTTCATGGGATTGGAGTCTTAGGCTTGGGAGAGGCAGCTGATTTGAAAAAAAAAAAAGGGACAAGGTTGCTGGCACAATTAATTATTTATTTGCAGCACGAACGAGCAGGGCAGCTCTATATCCACCGTTCCATGCAGTGGGGCTCTGTTAGCTTTAGCGGTTTTTGGTCTTCTCCTCTACTTTGGGGGAAAAAACGGCATGAGGCAGGCTGCGTAGGCGCTTGGGGGAATCGGTGCTATGGCGGAGAAACTGTGTTGATGTACAGTCTGTCAAAGGAGGGTGTTTGTGGCTACCGGCGTGTGTAAATATATTGCACTGCCATTGATTCTTTGGCAGATGCCGTCCCCTTCCATTCCACTTTAGCATTGGTGGCAGCAGCGCCAAGTCTAGCCCAAAGCACTACAGGAAAGGAGCTAGCTCAAGATTTGGCGGGAAGCGCTGCCATTTTGCCCACTCAGCCAGCGGCAGATGAGCGGCTGGTTGTGTTGCAGCATCGTAGCTCTGAGCAGTCAGAAATTTCTTTGCCTTTAAATTCTGGTCTGTCTGTGGGAGATTCCCCCAGAATTTGTTTTACAGATGTACAAAGCTTTTATGCTGCAAAGGTCCAAGCCTGCTGCTGTCCATTTGGGAGGGGGTTTGGAGAGGCAGGTGGTATCAACTAAGCACCCTAGGGAGTCCTGGGACCTTGAGGATGATCTGGGGTCTGAGCCAGATCAGGAGATGCCCTCTTTAGAGTGAGCTGATTGTGTAGGAGATGGTTTTACCTCTGAGGATGCCGAAGTGCTGGATTCAGACTCCTTTATCTCGGACGAAGGCCCTTCTGTGGTTCAAATCTTTCATAAGGACAATTTGCAGGAGCTTATCTCCTTGGTTTCCAGTACTTTAGGCTTTAAGGAGAAGGATCTGGCTCCCGAGGCTGGCCATGAGGTAGATCTGCTAGTAAAGGGCATTAGGAAGCCATCTAGGACCTTTCCCATGCACCAAGATTTAGAGATATTCAGGTGCAGTGGAATGTTCCAGATTATTCCTTTAGACCAGCTAAGTCCATGGTTTGTCACTTTCCTGTCCCCAATGCAGATAAATCCCTTCTCAAGCCTCCGATAGTGGATGCGGTGGTCTCGGCGGTCACTAAGAGAGATAATGTTCCTGTGGATGGGGACCCGGCCCTCAAAGATGTTCAGGATCGCCGCATGGAAGCGTTGTTGAAGAGTAGCTTTGATATTTCGGCATTGGCAGTTCAGGCAGCTATCTGTGGATCCTTGGTGGCTAGAGCTTGTTTTCGGTGGTCTGAGACGGTCCTGGATAGGTCTTTGGATGATTTGGCTCTGATAGACTCGGAAGTGGCAAAGATTGAGATGGGCTCAGCTTTTTTGACGGATGCTTTATATGATTTGCAAAGGGCCTTAGCTAAGTCTATGGCCTTAGGTGTGGTGGCGAGTTGTTCTGTTTGGCTGAGAGGTTGGTCAGCTGATGCGGCCTCGATTAAGTTAAATAGGTTCCCTTTCCTGGGTTCTGTTTTGTTTGGTGAGGAGTTGGACAAGCTAGTCCAGAATTTAGGGGACACTAAGGTGCCTCGTCTCCCTGAAGACTGACCTAGAGTTTCGGGTCATGGTCTTTTTTTCGGGCCGCACTCAAGGCCACGATTTTAAGAGGTTAGGCTGGGTAGAGCAGCTGCAGTCCAAAGATCTAGGTTTTTTCAGAGATCTCAGTCCTGTAGAGGGGGCAGGGACACAGGAGCTGGTTTCCCATCCTCTGCCCTTATAGCACAATGAAGGTTTCTGGACTCAGCCTCTGATTCCTATAGGAGCTCATTTAGCTCAGTTTTATCAGGGGTGGACCCGGATTACCGAGGATCAGTGGGTTGTAGAGGCTATTCGAGATGGGTATGCCTTAGAATTCACTTGGCCTGTTCCAGATATTTTCCTGGAGTCTCCTTGTCGGTCCCGCCTCAAGATGGGGGCGGCCAGGGATACTGTAAGGAGGCTGGTAGATCTTCAGGCTATCTGTCTGGTTCCCTCATCAGAGATTATTTCCAAAGAAAGAGGGCTCCTTTTGGCCAATTCTGGATCTCAAGGCCATCAATCGTGCTCTGAGGGTTTGCTATTTCCGCATGGAGACTCTCCGATCAGTTATTATGGCAGTTCGGCCTGGGGAGTTCTCGACAGCTCTGGATTTGACAGAGGCTTATCTGCACATTTCCTATCATCAAGCCGATCAATCCATAGACTGGTGGGTTGTGTCCATCTAACAGCAGGTGGAGATAGAGAGCAATCTTTTGCCTCCCTATATGTGGTCATGTGCTGCCGGAAATTCCCCAGTATGTTCTCTATCTCAGCAGGTGTGTGGTCGCACAGCAGCAGCTCTGGCTAGGTCTCCAAGCCTAATTGTTTAGGTTTTGTTGAGTACCTGGGGTTGAGGGCTCTTCGTGAGCAAGTGCAAACCTGGTGGTGCCAGGTCCCTCCTTTTCTCCCCCCTCCCGCTGGCTCCGTTAAAAAAAAAAAAAAAGAAAAGTAAAACGGTCAAAAAGGACGTCCATTTGCAGCTGCTCACTGGAACAAGTCGTCGCAGCTCGGAGCAAGAAGCAGGTAATTTTTACCTTTTACTAGCGGGCAGGGGGTTCCCCGAACGGTCTCCACGTGGCTATGGCCTCGGATGGCAAGGGCGCGAAAAGACGCTTCCCCGGCACGCGTTCGCGCGCCTAGCGGGGAAGCGGGGGGCTCGAAGGTAGAGTCGCCTTTTTTGGGCGCCCTTTCGGAGCCAGGAGAGTTCACCGGTTTTTCCTCCGGCGCGGCGGCCTTTCCCCGCCTTAGGCACCCATCCCCCGCTGGCTGCCCTCCCGGTCGTGACCGGCCACGCTGCTCGGGCGACGGTAAAAAGTCGGCAAAATTAAAGCGCCATTCTTCTTGCGTGGCTCCTTTTCGGAGTTTCGCGCTGGATGCCATTTTGAATGCGCAACACGCCTGTCCCCCGCTCCTGGGAGCGCAGATGGAGGGCGCCTCTAGGGCCGCGACACAGGCTGCAGAAATGCACAGACTGGGGGGTTTCTCCCCTGAGTTCATTTTGCTGCTGCATCAGGCCTTTCTTATGCAGAACGCTGCCCCTGCTCCCCTCTCTGATAGGGGTGATGAGGCCTCTATGCTCAAGCGCCCTCGAGTGGATCTTCCACCCCCGGGGGACTCGGTCTCCTCTGATGTGGATGACGGCGGCATGTCTGAGTTCTCCCAGAGATCCTTAGCGGACTCTATGGAAGAGACTGATCCTCGCTTGGATGGAGCGGACGACCCCTCTGCAGCGCGGCTTTTTCGCTTAGAGGATTTGCCCAACCTGCTTGTGCAGGCCATGAGCATTTTGAAGATTGCCTCTCTGAGCCTCTGCTGGCTCCGCCATTATGCTGGGAACGAAGCGCCCGCCTAGAACCTTCCACATTCACGAAGCCATGCAGACCTTAATTTCATCACAATGGGATGCCCCTGAAACGAGCCTGAAAGTAGCCGGGGCTATGTCCCATCTGTACCCCTTGCATGAGGGGGAACGGGAAGCCTTTGTCTGGCCCACGGTAGATTCCTTAATCACTGCGGTAAGAAAACGGCGCTGCCGGTGGAAGGTGGCACTGCCCTGAAGGACGCTCAGAACAGGAGAATGGAGGCGGCCTTAAAGTCGTCCTTTGAGGCGCCCGCTCTCAGTTTGCAAGCCTGGAGGGCGGAATGGCCAACCCTGGAGTCGGGTTTGGCCTACTTGGCAGACTTGCTGTATGATGTTTTGAGAGCCTCGGCCAAAGGTATGGCTCAGACGGTCTCTGCGCGGCGGTGGCTCTGGCTTAAGCACTGGTCTGCTGACCATGCCTCTAAATCTCGCCTAGCCGAGTTGCCTTTTAAAGGCAAGCTGCTCTTTGGGGACGAGCTGGACAAGATCGTGACGGAGCTCGGCACGTCCAAGGGCAAGAGGTTGCCGGAGGTCAGGACTTGGGCCGACAATGCTCGTCCTGGTTCCTCTAAGGGCCGATTCCAGGAAGCCCGTCGGTATCGCTCGGGCAAGTCGTCCTCCTCTGCCTCCTCTTCCTTCAAATGGAACTTCTCCCCCAAGCAGCATTCCTTTCACAGGGACCGCCGTCCCGGAGGTTTGTCCTCTGGCCCACCCCCAGGGTCGCGTACCCAATGACGGGGACCTGGTCCATGGCCCAGTGCAGATAGGAGGAAGGTTGTCCTCATTTCTGGGCGAGTGGACCAGGGTAACTTCAGACGCTTGGGTTCTGGAAGTCATCAGAGACAGCTACAAGCTAGAGTTCTGCCGACCCCTAAGAGACGGGTTTGTAAACTCTCCTTGCAAGTCCCAGGTCAAAGCAGCTGCCGTGCAGCAGACTTTGAACAACCTGATCCGCCTGGGCGCGGTGGTCCCGGTGCCAGTAGATCAGCTTGGCAAGAGGCGCTACTTCATTTACTTTGTGGTGCCAAAGAAAGAAGGTTCTGCTCGGCCTATTCTCAACCTCAAGGGAGTCAATCGGGCCTTGAAAGTTCGGCACTTCTGGATGGAGACCCTCCGCTCTGTAATAGCTGCGGTGAAAAAGGGAGAATTCCTGGCCTCCCTGGACATCAAGGAAGCTTACCTACATATTCCCATCTGGCCGCCTCATCAGCGCTTTCTGCGCTATGCAGTACTCGGCCGATACTTCTAGTTCAGAGCCCTCCCGTTCGGGTTGGCTACGGCTCCGTGGACCGTCTCCAAAGTAATGGTGGTCATCGCGGCCTACCTCCGCAAGGAGGGAGTGCAAGTCCATCCCTATCTGGACGACTGGCTAATCCGAGCCTCTTCCTATGCGGAGTGCGGGAGAGCTACAGACAGGGTCATTGCTCTTCTGAGCTCCCTGGGATGGGTCATCAACTGGGAGAAAAGCCAGCTGCGCCCGACTCAGTCCCTGGAGTATCTGGGAGTTCGATTCGACACCCAAGTGGGAAGAGTGTTCCTGCCGGACAACAGGAGCATCAAGCTTCGGACCCAGGTGGACCAGTTCCTAGCCTCCTCTACTCTTCGAGCTTGGGACTATGTGCAGCTGTTGGGCTCCATGACGGCCACGATGGAGGTACTGCCCTGGGCCAGGGCTGATATGAGACCACTACAGCACTCTCTTCTGCGGCGGTGGACTCCAGTCTCGGAGGATTACGCCTTCCTTTGGATCCAGCGGTGCGAAAGGCGCTGAGTTGGTGGCTGAGGCCAGGCAAGCTGTCCGCAGGAATGCCTCTTACGACCCCAGAGTGGGTTGTCATCACGACGGACGCCTGCTTGACGGGCTGGGGAGCCCACTGCCTGGGACGGACAGCGCAGGGGCTCTGGTCTCCTGCAGAGACAAAATGGTCCATCAACCTTCTGGAACTCCAAGTCATTCGGTTGGCGCTTCTAGAGTTTCTCCCGGTACTGGTGCTGAGGCCTGTGTGGGTCCTGTCGGACAGTGCCACGGTTGTGGCCTATGTCAATCGCCAGGGAGGTACCAGGAGCGCCCATCTAGCCAAGGAGGCCATGAGGCTATGTCTGTGGGCGGAAGCGAATCTGGAACAGCTGTCGGCGGCCCACGTTGCGGGAGTCATAAATGTCAAGGCGGACTTTCTCAGTCGCCATACCTTGGATCCCGGAGAGTGACAACTGTCTGCTCGGGCGTTCTTGGACATCATGAAACGCTGACGCCGGCCGAGCCTGGATCTGATGGCGTGCTCGGCCAATTGCCAAGTGCCGCGTTTTTTCAGCAGAGGACGGGACCCTCGATCTCTGGGAGTCGATGCTCTTCTCCAGCAGTGTCCGGCACAGGTGCTTCTCTACGTGTTTCCGCCCTGGCCCATGATGGGCAGGGTGCTAGGCCGGGTGGCAAAGCATCCGGGCCGGGTGATTCTGGTGGGTCCAGATTGGCCCAGACGTCCCTGGTATGCGGACTTAGTCAGACTCTCGGTGGACGGCCCTCTGCGGCTGCCAGCGGAGCGGGGCCTCTTACGTCAGGGTCCCGTGGTGATGGAGGATCCCTCCCCCTTTGGTCTTACGGCCTGGCTCTTGAGCGGAAGCGGCTGAGGAAGAAGGGCTTCTCAGACAAGGTGATCGCCACTATGCTGAGAGTGAGGAAGCGCTGTACTTCTACCACTTACGCCAGGGTTTGGCGTACCTTTGCATTGTGGTGCGAGGCAGGCTCTGTATCGCCCTTCACTGCTCCAATTTCTTCAGTGTTGGCGTTCCTGCAAGAGGGGCTGGAGAAAGGCCTGTCGCTCAGTTCGCTGAAGGTCCAGGTGGCGGCTCTAGCTTGCTTCAGGAGTCGTCTAAAGGGGACTTCCCTGGCTTCACAGCCAGATGTGGTACGCTTTCTCAAAGGAGTTAATCACCTGCACCCCCCTCTGCACTCGATAGTGCCTACGTGGAATCTCAATCTGGTGCTATGGACCTTGCAGAAGCCGCCCTTCGAGCCCTTGCCTTTGAAAGCGGTCTTCCTGGTGGCTATCACATCAGCCAGAAGAGTTTCTGAGCTCCAGGCACTCTCGTGTAGAGAGCCGTTCCTGCGATTCACTGAGGCAGGAGTATCGATTCGCCCAGTGCCTTCCTTCCTGCCCAAGATTGTTTCTCAATTCCATGTGAATCAGCAGCTTTACCTACCCTCCTTTCGTAGGGAGGATTACCCAGAGGAGTACCCTGCGCTCAAATAGCTGGATGTTAGACGGGTCATCATCAGATACTTGGAAGTGACCAATGATTTCCGGAAGTCGGATCACCTGTTCGTGCTGTTCGAAGGCCCTTGTAAGGGTCTGCAGGCATCTAAGCCTACGGTGGCACGTTGGGTCAAGGAGACGATCACGGCAGCTTATGAGGCAGCAGGGAAGATTCCGTCTATTCAGCTGAAGGCACACTCTACTAGAGCACAAGCAGCCTCGATGGCGGAGTCCAGATTCGTCTTCTTGGAAGAGATTTGCAGAGCGGCTACTTGGTCGTCGGCTCATACCTTCTCACGACATTACCGCTTGGATGTGGCTGCTTGGGCCGAGGCCCAGTTTGGGGCTTCAGTGTTGCGTTCAGGGATTTCCATGTCCCGCCCTGGGTGAGTACTGCTTCGGTACATCCCACCAGTCTATGGATTGATCGGCTTGATGATAAGGAAGGTAAAATTATGTATCATACCTGATAATTTTCTTTCCCTTAATCCTAGCCAATCAATCCATAGCCCCTCCCAGATATCTGTATTGTTTGTGTTCTGATTATATTTCAGGTTCAAGTTCAGTCTTCATTTCCTGTTCACGAGGACTTCGTGTTCCAAGTTCTTCCAATTGAATTTCTTCGAGTTGAGACGATGTTGTGTTACATTGAGCTGCTGCTTCCTCTCCCCCCATTTCGGCGGTGGCTGGATTGATAACTAAATTATGCTGGCGCTCCCTCCCGCTTCGTGTGGCTGTAGGGTAAGCCAGTTCCCCCTGCGTCGGCGGGTGTGGTTTCCCGCCCACCGCCCCGGCGGTGGTGCGCTGGAATATTTCCCCTCCCCTGCTTCGGCGGTGGTGAGCTAGCCAGAGTGTCCCTTTGTGGGTGTAATTCTCTAAGTGCTGAGTCCTGCGGATGAAGCTTTGATATCGACATACTGGGGAATTTCCGGCAGCACATAACCACATATAGGGAGGCAAAAGTTTGCTCTCTATCTCCACCTGCTGGTAGATGGACACAACCCACCAGTCTATGGATTGATCGGCTATGATTAAGGGAAAGAAAATTATCTGGTATGATACATAATTTTCTCCGAGGACAAGCAGGCTGCTTGTTCTCACGACTGGGTGACGTCCGCGGCAGCCCCCACCAACCGGAAAAAGGCTTTGCGGGATGGTCGGGACGCAGGGCACGCCCACCGCGCATGCGCGGCCGTCTTCCCGCCCGTGCGCGACCGCTCCCGCCAGTTCCTTTTTTTCCGCGACTGGAGAGAGTTGTGCTTTTGCCACTCTCTCTGTTTTCAGCCGCCGGATTTTCTCGATCGCGTTTACGCGGATCGTCGCTTTGCTTCTGGTTACCGTACGGTTTCCCTTTTGTTTCAAAACAAAACAAAAAAAAAAAAAACCTGCGCGTGTGGAGCACGCGCTCCCCTTTTCCCTCGCTTCTAGCGGGGACGCCATGTTGCGGCCTAGTGGTCGCTCGGTCGTTTCTTTTTTCGTGGTGTGATTCCAGCCACCATTGACGACTTTGACTTCGCCGACGCGATTTTTCCGTCGATGTCCCCGAAGGTCCCGAGTGGATTTAAAAAGTGTGGTCGCTGCGGCCGGCCGATCTCGCAGACCGACACCCACGCTTGGTGCCTCCAGTGCCTCGGGCCGGAGCACAATCTCAAGTCGTGTTCTTTGTGTCTAGGTCTCCGGAAACGGACTCAGGTTGCGAGGCAAGTTCTGCGGGACCGTCTTTTTGGAACTTGCGCCGGCCCCTCGACGTCGACCTCGACGGCATCGGTATCGACGGCCGGTCCTTCGGTACCGGTATCGATGCCCGAGACATCGGCACCGATGGCAGCGACCCCAGGAGAACAGGTCCCGTCGGCCCGCCGGTCCGCCGGTGAGAGTGGGGGTGAGAGGCCGCGTGGGCAATCGGCCCCGATCACTCCCTCAGCTCGTGGGCCACGGGACCGAACCCTGTCTGACCCGGTACCTCGAGACCGAGGGGGATCGACCTCCTCCTCATCCATGCCTTCCGGCGCCGGTGACGGGCATCGGAAGAAAGATAAGAAGCGCCGTCACCGGTCGCCCTCGGTGCATCCGGATGTCGGAGAGGAGGCGACGCCGAAGCGTCATCGTCGAGAGGAGAGGTCTCCGTCGGTTGTGGAGGTACCGACGCGTCGGGGTTCCGGCACCTCGGTGCCGTCTCCTGGCCCCCAGCAGCTTCCGGCACCGACACCCTTACCGGCCCCACCGCCTTTCCCAGCAGCGGGCCTGGACGAGTGCCTCAGAGCCATCCTTCCGGGGATCCTGGAAGGGCTGATGCGCCAGGCTGTGCCGGCGCCGGGTGTGCTTGCACCCTCGGCGCCGATGACTGTGGCGCCGGCGAGCTCTAGTCCGGCGCCGGGGCCGTCGACACCGCCGCCGCTTGCGGCGCCGGTCTCGACCGCCACGCAGGTGGAGTCCCCGTCGATGGAGAGAGCTCCGTCCCCGCCGGTGCGGGAGTCCACCGCTCGACGACACCGAGACCTCGGTGCCTCGACGTCGAGCCGGGCCCGGTTCAGGACTCAGCTACATGAGCTAATGTCCGATACCGAGGATGAGGACTCGTGGGGGGAAGAGGAGGACCCTAGATATTTCTCCTCAGAGGAGTCTACGGGCCTTCCCTCGGACCCCACGCCTTCACCGGAGAGGAAGCTCTCACCTCCTGAGAGTCTCTCTTTTGCCTCCTTTGTGCGGGATATGTCTATCAGCATTCCCTTCCCCGTGGTCTCTGTGGAAGAGCCGAGGGCCGAGATGCTCGAGGTCCTCGACTATCCATCACCACCTAGAGAGTCCTCCACGGTGCCGCTGCACAATGTCCTAAAGGAGACGCTGCTTCGGAACTGGGTGCGACCATTAACTAACCCCACCATTCCCAAGAAAGCAGAGTCCCAGTACAGGATCCACTCTGACCCAGAGCTCATGCGGCCCCAATTGCCCCATGACTCAGCGGTCGTGGATTCTGCTCTCAAGAGGGCACGGAGTTCGAGGGATACCGCCTCGGCGCCCCCGGGGCGGGAGTCTCGCACTCTGGACTCGTTTGGGAGGAAGGCCTACCAATCCTCCATGCTCGTGACCCGCATCCAGTCATACCTGCTCTATATGAGCATCCACATGCGGACCAATGTGCAACAGCTGGCGGACCTGGTCGATAAGCTCCCGCCGGAGCAGTCCAGGCCTTTTCAGGAGGTGGTCAGGCAGCTGAAGGCGTGCAGAAAGTTCCTGTCCAGGGGTATTTTTGACACCTGTGACGTGGCATCTCGTGCTGCGGCCCAAGGTATAGTGATGCGCAGGCTCTCATGGCTGCGTGCCTCTGACCTGGACAACCGTACCCAGCAGAGACTGGCCGACGTCCCTTGCCGGGGGGATAACATTTTTGGTGAGAAGGTCGAGCAGATGGTGGACCAACTGCATCAGCGGGAAACTGCTCTCGACAAGCTCTCCCACCGGGCGCCTTCAGCATCCACCTCCACAGGTGGACGTTTTTCCCGGGCCCGGCAGGCTGCACCCTATTCTTTTGCGAAGCGTAGGTACAACCAGCCGGCCCGAAGGCCTCGTCAGGCACAGGGACAGCCGCAGCGCGCTCGTTCTCGTCAACAGCGTGCGCCTAAGCAGCCCCCTGCGCCTCCACAGCAAAAGCCGGGGACGGGCTTTTGACTGGATCCACGGGAACATAGCCGCCCTACAAGTGTCCGTACCGGACGATCTGCCGGTCGGAGGGAGGTTAAAATTTTTTCACCAAAGGTGGCCTCTCATAACCTCCGACCAGTGGGTTCTCCAAATAGTGCGGTGCGGGTACGCCCTGAATTTGGCCTCCCTGCCTCCAAATTGTCCTCCGGGAGCTCAGTCTTTCAGCTCCCATCACAAGCAGGTACTTGCAGAGGAACTCTCCGCCCTTCTCAGCGCCAATGCGGTCGAGCCCGTACCACCCGGGCAGGAAGGGCAGGGATTCTATTCCAGGTACTTCCTTGTGGAAAAGAAAACAGGGGGGATGCGTCCCATCCTAGACCTGAGAGGCCTGAACAAATTCCTGGTCAAAGAAAAGTTCAGGATGCTTTTCTTGGGCACCCTTCTGCCAATGATTCAGAAAAACGATTGGCTATGTTCCCTGGATTTAAAGGACGCATATACTCACATACCGATACTGCCAGCTCACAGACAGTATCTCAGATTCCGCCTGGGCGCACGCCACTTTCAGTATTGTGTGCTGCCATTTGGGCTCGCCTCTGCCTCACGAGTGTTTACCAAGTGCCTCGTGGTGGTAGCGGCCTACCTACGCAAGCTGGGAGTGCACGTGTTCCCATATCTCGACGATTGGCTGGTCAAGAACACCTCGGAGGCAGGAGCCCTCCGGTCCATGCAGTGCACTATTCACCTTCTGGAGCTGCTGGGGTTTGTGATAAATTACCCAAAGTCCCATCTCCAGCCAACTCAGTCTCTGGAATAGGAGCGCTGCTGAATTCCCAGACGGCTCAGGCCTACCTTCCCGAAGCGAGGGCCACCAATCTCTTGGCCCTGGCTTCGCAGACCAGAGCGTCTCAGCAGATCACAGCTCGGCAGATGTTGAGACTTCTGGGTCATATGGCCTCCACAGTTCATGTGACTCCCATGGCTCGTCTTCACATGAGATCTGCTCAATGGACCCTAGCTTCCCAGTGGTTCCAAGCCACCGGGAATCTAGAAGATGTCATCCACCTCTCCACCAGTTGCCGCACTTCACTGCTCTGGTGGACCATCCGGACCAATTTGTCCCTGGGACGTCCATTCCAAATTCCGCAGCCCACGAAAGTGCTGACGACGGATGCATCTCGCCTGGGGTGGGGAGCCCATGTCGATGGGCTTCACACCCAGGGTCTGTGGTCCCTCCAAGAAAAGGATCTGCAGATCAACCTCCTGGAGCTCCGAGCGATCTGGAACGCACTGAAGGCTTTCAGAGATCGGCTGTCCTGCCAAATTATCCAAATTCGGACAGACAATCAGGTTGCAATGTATTACGTCAACAAGCAGGGGGGCACCGGATCTCGCCCCCTGTGCCAGGAGGCCGTCGGGATGTGGCGTTGGGCGTGTCGGTTCGGCATGCTCCTCCAAGCCACGTACCTGGCAGGCGTAAACAACAGTCTGGCCGACAGACTGAGCAGAGTCATGCAACCGCACGAGTGGTCGCTCCATGCCAGAGTGGTACGCAAGATCTTCCGAGCGTGGGGCACCCCCTCGGTGGACCTTTTCGCCTCTCAGACCAACCACAAGCTGCCTCTGTTCTGTTCCAGACTTCAGGCACACGGCAGGCTAGCGTCGGATGCCTTTCTCCTCCATTGGGGGACCGGCCTCCTGTATGCTTATCCTCCCATACCTTTGGTGGGGAAGACCTTACTGAAGCTCAAGCAAGACCGCGGCACCATGATTCTGATCGCGCCCTTTTGGCCCCGTCAGATCTGGTTCCCTCTTCTTCTGGAGTTGTCCTCCGAAGAACCGTGGAGATTGGAGTGTTTTCCGACTCTCATTTCGCAGAACGACGGAGCGTTGCTGCACCCCAACCTTCAGTCTCTGGCTGTCACGGCCTGGATGTTGAGGGCGTAGACTTCACTGCGTTGGGTCTGTCTGAGGGTGTCTCCCGGGTCTTACTTGCCTCTAGGAAGGATTCCACTAAAAAGAGTTACTTTTTCAAGTGGAGGAGGTTTGTCGTGTGGTGTGAGAGCAAGGCCCTAGAACCTCGTTCTTGCCCTGCACAGAACCTGCTTGAATACCTTCTGCACTTATCAGAGTCTGGCCTCAAGACCAACTCAGTAAGAAATCACCTTAGTGCGATTAGTGCTTACCATTATCGTGTGGAAGGTAAAGCCATCTCTGGAGAGCCTTTAGTCGTTCGATTCATGAGAGGCTTGCTTTTGTCAAAGCCCCCTATCAAGCCTCCTACTGTGTCATGGGATCTCAACGTCGTCCTCACCCAGCTGATGAAACCTCCTTTTGAGCCACTGAATACCTGCCATCTGAAGTACTTGACCTGGAAGGTCATTTTCTTGGTGGCAGTTACTTCAGCTCGTAGGGTCAGTGAGCTTCAAGCCCTAGTAGCTCATGCTCCATATACCAAATTTCATCACAACAGAGTAGTGCTCCGCACCCACCCAAAGTTCCTGCCGAAGGTGGTGTCGGAGTTCCATCTTAACCAGTCAATTGTCTTGCCAACATTCTTCCCCAGGCCGCATACCCGCCCTGCTGAACGTCAGTTGCACACATTGGACTGCAAGAGAGCATTGGCCTTCTACTTGGAGCGGACACAGCCCAACAGACAGTCCGCCCAATTGTTTATTTCTTTCGACCCTAACAGGCTAGGGGTCGCTGTCGGGAAACGCACCATCTCTAATTGGCTAGCAGATTGCATTTCCTTCACTTACGCCCAGGCTGGGCTGACTCTTGAGGGTCATGTCACGGCTCATAGTGTTAGAGCCATGGTAGCGTCAGTGGCCCACTTGAAGTCAGCCACTATTGAAGAGATTTGCAAGGCTGCGACGTGGTCTTCTGTCCACACATTCACATCACATTACTGCCTCCAGCAGGATACCCGACGCGACAGTCGGTTCGGGCAGTCGGTGCTGCAGAATCTGTTTGGGGTGTAAATCCAACTCCACCCTCCAGGACCCGAATTTATTCTGGTCAGGCTGCACTCTCAGTTAGTTGTTCTTCGTAGGTCAATTTCTGTTGTTCCCTCGCCGTTGCGAGGTTCAATTGACCTGGGTTCTTGTTTTGAGTGAGCCTGAGAGCTAGGGATACCCCAGTCGTGAGAACAAGCAGCCTGCTTGTCCTCGGAGAAAGGGTATGATACATACCTGTAGCAGGTGTTCTCCGAGGACAGCAGGCTGATTGTTCTCACCTACCCTCCCTCCTCCCCTTTGGAGTTGTGTGTTTCATCTTTTGCTAGTTATTCAACTGGCGGGAGCGGTCGCGCAAGGGCGGGAAGACGGCCGCGCATGCGCGGTGGGCGTGCCCTGCATCCCGACCGTCCCGCGAAGCCTTTTTCCGGTTGGTGGGGGCTGCCGCGGACGTCACCCAGTCGTGAGAACAATCAGCCTGCTGTCCTCGGAGAACACCTGCTACAGGTATGTATCATACCCTTTACCTTCCGAGTCATCCCTCTCATCAGAGTTTCCTCCGCTTTGTGATTCTTGGCAAGCATTTCCAGTTTTGAGCTTTACCTTTTGGTCTTGTGACTGCCCCAGTACCTTCACAAAGGTTATGGTGGTTGTTGGTGCATCACTCAGGCGACACGACGTTCTCATTCTTCCTTACCTAGATGATTGACTGATCCAGGTGAAAACACATCAGGAGAGTCTAGAGTTCACGACTCAGTGATCTCATTCCTCCAGTCCCTCGGTTGGGTAGTCAATTTTCAGAATAATTGCTTAATATCCTCTGTCACTGGATTATCTGGGGGTGACCTTTGATACCCTTAAGGGGAGGGTGTTTTTGTTTCCCTCCAGAATTCTGAAGTTGCAGGCTCAAATTCGGGTTTTTCTCCGCACCCCGGTTCTGTGCGCTCAGGGTTATCTTCAGATTTTGGGCTCCAATACAGCCACAATAGAGGCGGTGCCTTGGGCCAAAGCGCACGTGAGACCCTTGCAGAAGTTCCTCCTGGACTGATGGGCACCTCAGAGCGGCTCGCTGCAGGTCAGGTTGCCTTTTTTTGCTCAGGAGTGTAGCAGCCTCCATTGGTGGCTGCGAACAGGCAATCTGTCCAAAGGGATGCCATTGGATCCACCGCAATGGGTGATAATCACAACGGATGCCAGCCTCAAGGACTGGAGCGCTCACTCAGGGACAGTATGCGCAGGGACTCTGGTCTTGTCAGGAGACGACAATCTGTTGGAAACCAGGGCAATTTAGCTGATGCTCAAAGCTTTCCACCCTCTGATTCTCAGCAAGTCAGTTCGCATTCTGTCCGACAACGCCACAGCAGTAGCTTATGTCAATTGACGGGGGAACGAGGAGTCACCAGCTAGAATTAGAGACAGAGCAGATCATGTCCTGGGCAGAGCTTCATCTTGTGGCCCTCTCGGCGTCACACGTGGTGGGAGTGGCAAACGTCCAGGCAGACTTTCTCAGTCGCATCTAGATCCAAGAGAATGGACTTTTGGATGGTCGGCCTTTCAGAAGATTGTAGCATGCTGTGGACTTCCGGTAATGGATCTCTTAGCCTCGAGTGTCAACGCGGTTCCTCAATTTTTCAGTCAAGGAAGGACACTCTGAATTTTCTGTATGCCTTTCCT
This sequence comes from Microcaecilia unicolor, assembly GCF_901765095.1. Taxonomy (NCBI): domain Eukaryota; kingdom Metazoa; phylum Chordata; class Amphibia; order Gymnophiona; family Siphonopidae; genus Microcaecilia; species Microcaecilia unicolor. Next base: position 245,176,292 of record NC_044038.1, read on the forward strand.
CCTTCGCCTCTTCTGGGTAGGGTGATTTAGAAGATATAGGCGAACTTTGAGGCGAAGGTACTTATGTAGGCTTGCTGGGGTCCTGCCCATGAAATACTGTTTGTTATTTCCCATCAGTCACAGGCTGGGCCGGTCCGGAGGGACACTAAGGAAGGAGAAATTAGTTCTTACCTGCTAATTTGCTTTCCTTTAGTCCCTCTGTACTGGCGCAGATCTCGCCCTTTTTTGCTGCTGTTCTGGGATAGTTCAGCGAGTTCCTGTTAATACAGAGCTGATGTGTACATTGGCAGTTCACTTTCTACAAAAAAAGAAAAAAAAAACAAAGGTGACAGTTCATTGATAATGTAGGACACACCCACGGTTTGGGGGCAGGTCAGTTCTTGAGTGTCCTAGTGGCTGCTGTAGTTGACTGGGTGCACAGAAGTGGTTTCCTTCTCTCCTTCATCCTGCTTTGGTACTCTCATACTGAACCTTTCTCTAGCTAGCCAGGGCTCTTATTGGCTCTCTCTAGAGTCACAGTTTCTCAGTCTCCACCTGCTGGAAGGCGTGCACAACTCATCAGTCACAAGCCGGGCCAGTCCGGAGGGACTAAAGGAAAGCAAATTAGCAGGTAAGAACTAATTTTTCTTTAATTATTAATCTCAATTAAAAAATGTATTCATGATTAATAATCATATGAAGCCCACCTTCTTCCTCCCTCCCTCCCGCGCCTCCCCTCACTGTGCAAGGTCTGACATCGCTCCCTCCCAGACCTGCCTGCAGCTCTCCCTCCCCACCCGCACTCGGTGTACCTTTTTAAATAGCAAGTCTTCGGCCCTGCAGGCCATCAGCAGCTATAGTACTCAAAGGCTGCCTGCGGCCTTCACTGGGTCTTTCCGTCTGACCTAGTCCGCCTCTTCTGATGCAACTTCCTGTTTGTATCATAGCACTGGTGCTACTGTTGTATGACTTGTTTTCTAACCCCCGTTTACTAAACCGTCTAGCGGCTGCCATGCAGCAGTGCTGACACAGCCCATTCAAAGTGAATGGGTTGTGTTGGCATTAGTGCACAGTAGCTGCTAGTGTGGCTTAGTAAACAGGGGGTAAATGCATATTGAGTTTGAATTTTCTTCAGATTTTATATTCATTCACAATGAATGGGTGGGGGAGGGCACATGGGCCCTAGCCCGGCTGCAAATGCATCTCTTTTTCTACTTCATTGGGGTTCTTCTGCATGCACTCTGTTTTTTTTGTTTGTTTGTTTTCTATTTCATTTTATGTCCACATATTTGTTTCTTGTTTGCAGTCTATTATTATTATTAATTTACACTTAAGTGATGGCCTTTGTTTTCCTTGTATAAAAGAGATGAGGGATTCTGTCGATTTATATAGGTTCCTTATAGGAATCTGAAGCAGTATCTTTTCCATCTGGGAAAGAGCCCCTGAACCTCCTCTCCCTTAATAAAAGACACTCCCCACCCCCTGCGATCTGCCAGCAGCAGAGGGCTGACCCCTGGTAGAATGAACTGGACATTTTTCTTTTGTGTGTGGTTTGATGCCTCAGGCTGTTTGACTTTGACTTTATGTGCATATCTCTCTATATAAAACGCACCTCCAACATTCTAATGAAGCCTCACTTTCCCAACGTTCTAAAGTGAGGCGGCAGAGACCACTTTTTGAACATCAGTGTTTGCCCCGCCCACGTGCTGCTGATTGGCTGTGCCTCAGGTGATGCACACAAAGTACGGTTCCACCTCCCAAACACTCACATGGACTTAGAAACCACCAAGCCTTTGAATGGGACCGGTGCTGCAGAGGATAAGGAGTGGGACAGCGAAGAAAATGCAGCGGCGTTCAGGAAAAAAAAATCAAACACACACGAGTCCCGCCCCTTCCTGAGGAGGGGGTAGCTACCAGCACGGGGACCAACCGCAAGGAAAGCGCGGACGAAGAACGCCACTAAACAACCACTACATCGCGGACCTTACTCTGCAAGCTGTTCATGCGGTGAGTCTCCAAGCCGGCGTTCAGTGCCTACAACAGAGACTTCCAAACACATGCGCCCTCAGCCTCGCCCCCCTACAGAACGCCACTCACATTCCACACTAAAACCAAACCAACCCCCCCCCCCCCCCCCCCAAAAAAAAAACCACCCAAACGGAAACCTCCGGCGCCCAACCCCTCCCCACCCAAAAAAAAAAACGGATCACAGCCCACCTGAGTGCCCAGCTGAAATCAGTGCCTACAAGGAGACCTCCAGACACATGCGCCCTCAGCCCCGTTCCCCCCTACAGAACACCACCCACATTCCACACTCGAAAAAAACCCATATCTACTCCTACTGCCTGCCTGCAACGGATGCCTCTGGTTTCAACAAAAATACAAGTGCCTACAAATACCACATCAGAGTGCCCTGCTGAATTAAGATTCTCCGAGGACAAGCAGGCTGCTTGTTCTCACTGATGGGTTGACGTCCTCGGCAGCCCCCTCCATCGGAAAGTTTACTAGCAAAGGCCTTTGCTAGTCCTCGCGCGCCCATGCGCGGCCGTCTTCCCGCCCGAAACCGGCTCGAGCCGGCCAGTCTTCTTTCGTCCGCGCTCGGTACGGTCGTGTTACGCCGTTCGTGCCCCAGAGAGTCGACCTCGCGCGTCCTTTTCGACGTGTTTTCTCCTTCTTTTCTTTCAAAAAGTTTGGGAAGCGCTCCGGAAGTGTTCCGGAAGACCCTTTCGGGTTTTCTGCCCTTCCCGTATTTTTCTCAGCTTTTGCCCCGTAAGTTTTCTTTCGTTGTCGGGGTAGGCCTAGTTTGGCCTCGGTCGAGATTTTTTCTCCCTCTAAATTTTGGTGCTTCAATTTTCGCCATTTCGGCTTTTGATTTCGCCGGCGTGATTTTTCCGCCCATGACATCGAAGCCTTCCAGCGGCTTCAAGAAGTGCACCCAGTGCGCCCGGGTAATCTCGCTCACTGATAGGCACTCTGTGTGTCTTCAGTGTCTAGGGGCCCAGCACCGCCCTCAGAACTGCAGTCTGTGTTCCCTGTTACAAAGGCGGACTCAGGTAGCGAGATTAGCCCAGTGGAACGTTTTGTTCTCGGGCTCTTCGTCGACATCGGCACCGGAGGCATCGAGTGCATCGACGTCATCAGCGTCCGGACCATCTTCCTTGGCTGCCGCTCCATCGACTGCATCGAGGCATCGGACCTCTGCATCGGCGCCGAGGCATCGGGCGACTGCATCGACGTCGGTGGTACCGAGACTTCGTCTGCTGATGTCGTCGGACGGAGGTGCATCGTCAGGAGTGCAGGTGAGGGCTGTCCATTCCCCTGCTGGTGGCGGTGAGCCTTCGGGTGGGTCTCCACCTACCCTGAGGGCTCCTGCGGTACAGCCCCCCCGGGATCGACCCTCTTCGGTCTCGGCCCCGAGGAAGCGACGGATGGATTCTACGTCCTCCTCGTCGGTGCCGGGGAGCTCCGGTGACATGCTTCGGAAGAAGTCGAAGAAGCATCGACACCGGTCTCCTCCCCGTGTCGGCACCGAGAGCTCTGGGTCGCCGAGGGATTCGGCACCCAGCCGGCATCGGCACCGAGAGGACCGCTCACCCTCTGTTCAGGAGGTGTCGATGCGCTCCACTCTGGACAGCCCGGAACAGCCTCCTCACCCGGAACAGGTTCTGACGTCGACGCCTGCATCGACCTCTCAGCCTTTTTCTGCAGCCACTCTAAACGAGAGCCTCCGGGCCGTTCTCCCAGAGATTCTGGGAGAGCTGTTGCGCCCTACCCCTCCGGTACCGGCGGTGCTTGCGCCTCCGGTACCGTCGAGCGTGGCGCCGGCTGGCCCATCGCCCAGGTTGAGGTCCCCGACGTCCGCGGCCACCTCCCAGGAAGGCTCCCCGACTATGTCGGCGGAGGGAGCTTCGCCGATGCGGGCGAGGGAGTCTACCTCTCGACGCCCCCATCGTGGACGGGGTTCCACCGAGTCGAGCAGGGCGAGGTTGCAGACACAGGTTCGTGAACTTGTGTCTGACACCGAGGGTGAGGCCTCGTGGGAGGAAGAGGAAGATCCCAGATATTTCTCTGACGAGGAGTCTGAGGGTCTTCCTTCTGATCCCACTCCCTCTCCTGAGAGACAGCTTTCTCCTCCCGAGAGTCTGTCTTTTGCTTCCTTTGTCCGGGAGATGTCTACGGCCATCCCCTTCCCGGTGGTTGTGGAGGACGAGCCCAGGGCTGAAATGTTTGAGCTCCTGGACTATCCTTCTCCACCTAAGGAAGCGTCCACTGTTCCCTTGCACCATGTCCTGAAAAAGACATTGCTTGCGAACTGGACCAAGCCTTTAACTAATCCCCACATTCCCAAGAAGATCGAGTCCCAGTACCGGATCCATGGGGACCCAGAGCTGATGCGCACTCAGTTGCCTCATGACTCTGGAGTTGTGGATTTGGCCCTAAAGAAGGCTAAGAGTTCTAGGGAACATGCTTCGGCGCCCCCGGGCAAGGACGCTAGAACCTTAGACTCCTTTGGGAGGAAGGCCTACCATTCCTCTATGCTCGTGTCCAAGATCCAGTCTTACCAGCTCTACACGAGCATACACATGCGGAACAATGTGCGGCAGTTGGCGGGCTTGGTTGATGCTCTTCCCCCTGAGCAAGCCAAGCCTTTTCAGGAGGTGGTCAGGCAGCTGAAGGCGTGCAGAAAATTCCTGGCCAGAGGAGTTTATGACACTTTTGATGTTGCGTCCAGGGCCGCTGCTCAAGGTGTGGTGATGCGCAGGCTCTCATGGCTGCGTGCCGCCGACCTGGAGAATAGACTCCAGCAGCGGATTGCGGACTCGCCTTGCCGTGCGGACAACATTTTTGGTGAAAAAGTCGAACAGGTGGTAGAGTCTCTCCACCAGCGGGACACCGCATTCGACAAATTCGCCCGCCGGCAGCCTTCAGCCTCTACCTGTACAGGTAGAAGATTTTTCGGGGGAAGGAAGACTGCTCCCTATGCTTCTGGTAAGCGTAGGTACAATCCTCCTTCCCGACAGCCTGCGGCCCAGGCTAAGCCCCAGCGCGCTCGCTCTCGTCAGCAGCGCGCGCCTCAGCAAGGCCCCGCGGCTCCCCAGCAAAAGCAAGGGGCGAGCTTTTGACTGGCTCCAGCAGAGCATAGCCGACATCCAAGTGTCAGTGCCGGGCGACCTGCCGGTCGGGGGGAGGTTGAAAGCTTTTCACCAAAGGTGGCCTCTCATAACCTCCGATCAGTGGGTTCTGCAAATAGTCCGGCAAGGATACACCCTCAATTTGGCCTCAAAACCTCCAAATTGTCCACCGGGAGCTCAGTCTTACAGCTTCCAGCACAAGCAGGTACTTGCAGAGGAACTCTCCGCCCTTCTCAGCGCCAATGCGGTCGAGCCCGTGCCATCCGGGCAAGAAGGGCTGGGATTCTATTCCAGGTACTTCCTTGTGGAAAAGAAAACAGGGGGGATGCGTCCCATCCTAGACCTAAGGGCCCTGAACAAATATCTCGTAAAAGAGAAGTTCAGGATGCTTTCCCTGGGCACCCTTCTCCCCATGATTCAGCAAAACGATTGGCTATGCTCTCTGGACTTGAAGGATGCCTACACTCACATCCCGATACTGCCAGCTCACAGACAGTATCTGCGATTTCAGCTGGGCACACGCCACTTCCAGTACTGTGTGCTACCCTTTGGGCTCGCCTCTGCGCCCAGGGTGTTCACAAAGTGCCTAGCTGTGGTAGCAGCGGCACTTCGCAGGCTGGGGGTGCACGTGTTCCCATATCTCGACGATTGGCTGGTGAAGAACACATCCGAGGCAGGAGCCCTGCAGTCCATGCAGATGACTATTCGCCTCCTGGAGCTACTGGGGTTTGTGATAAATTATCCAAAGTCCCACCTTCTTCCAATGCAGAGACTCGAATTCATAGGAGCTCTGCTGGATTCTCGGACGGCTCGCGCCTATCTCCCAGAGACGAGGGCCAACAACTTGTTGTCCCTCGTCTCGCGGGTGCGAGCGTCCCAGCAGATCACAGCTCGGCAGATGTTGAGATTGCTGGGCCACATGGCCTCCACAGTCCATGTGACTCCCATGGCCCGCCTTCACATGAGATCTGCTCAATGGACCCTAGCCTCCCAGTGGTATCAGGCCGCTGGGGGTCTAGAGGACGTGATCCACCTGTCCACGAGTTTTCTCAAATCCCTGTATTGGTGGACGATTTGCTCCAATTTGACTCTGGGACGTCCCTTCCAAATTCCTCAGCCACAAAAAGTGCTGACCACGGATGCGTCCCTCCTGGGATGGGGAGCTCATGTCGATGGGCTTCACACCCAAGGAAGCTGGTCCCTCCAGGAACGCGATCTGCAGATCAATCTTCTGGAGTTACGAGCGATCTGGAACGCTCTGAAGGCTTTCAGAGATCGGCTGTCCCACCAAATTATCCAAATTCAGACAGACAACCAGGTTGCCATGTACTATGTCAACAAGCAGGGGGGCACCGGATCTCGCCCCCTGTGTCAGGAAGCCGTCAGCATGTGGCTCTGGGCTCGCCGGCACGGCATGGTGCTCCAAGCCACATATCTGGCAGGCGTAAACAACAGTCTGGCCGACAGGTTGAGCAGGATTATGCAACCTTACGAGTGGTCGCTCAATTCCCGTGTGGTACGACAGATCTTCCAGGTGTGGGGCACCCCCTTGGTAGATCTCTTCGCATCTCGAGTGAACCACAAAGTCCCTCAGTTCTGTTCCAGGCTTCAGGCCCACGGCAGACTGGCATCGGATGCCTTCCTCCTGGATTGGGGGGAGGGCCTGCTGTATGCTTATCCTCCCATCCCTCTGGTGGGGAAGACTTTGTTGAAACTCAAGCAAGACCGAGGCACCATGATTCTGATTGGTCCTTTTTGGCCGCGTCAGATCTGGTTCCCTCTTCTTCTGGAGTTATCCTCCGAAGAACCGTGGAGATTGGAGTGTTTTCCGACCCTCATCACGCAGGACGAAGGGGCTCTTCTGCATCCCAACCTCCAGTCTCTGGCTCTCACGGCCTGGATGTTGAGGGCGTAGACTTTGCCTCTTTGGGTCTGCCAGAGGGTGTCTCCCGCATCTTGCTTGCTTCCAGGAAAGACTCCACTAAGAGAAGTTACTTCTTTCATTGGAGGAGGTTTGCCGTCTGGTGTGACAGCAAGGCCCTAGATCCTCGCTCTTGTCCTACACAGACCCTGCTTGAATACCTTCTGCACTTGTCTGAGTCTGGTCTTAAGACCAACTCCGTAAGGGTTCACCTTAGTGCAATCAGTGCATACCATTACCAAGTGGAAGGTAAGCCGATCTCAGGACAGCCTTTAGTTGTTCGCTTCATGAGAGGTTTGCTTTTGTCAAAGCCCCCTGTCAAGCCTCCTACAGTGTCATGGGATCTCAATGTCGTTCTCACCCAGCTGATGAAACCTCCTTTTGAGCCACTGAATTCCTGCCATCCGAAGTACTTGACCTGGAAGGTCATTTTCTTGGTGGCAGTTACTTCGGCTCGTAGAGTCAGTGAGCTTCAGGCCCTGGTAGCCCAGGCCCCTTACACCAAATTTCATCACAACAGAGTAGTCCTCCGCACTCACCCTAAGTTTCTGCCAAAGGTCGTGTTGGAGTTCCATCTGAACCAGTCAATTGTCTTGCCAACATTCTTTCCCCGTCCTCATTCCTGCCCTGCTGAACGTCAGCTGCACACATTGGACTGCAAGAGAGCATTGGCCTTCTACCTGGAGCGGACACAGCCCCACAGACAGTCCGCCCAATTGTTTGTTTCTTTTGATCCCAATAGGAGGGGAGTGGCTGTAGGGAAACGCACCATTTCCAATTGGCTAGCAGATTGCATTTCCTTCACTTACGCCCAGGCGGGGCTGGCTCTTGAGGGTCATGTCACGGCTCATAATGTTAGAGCCATGGCTGCGTCGGTAGCCCACTTGAAGTCAGCCTCCATTGAAGAAATTTGCAAAGCTGCGACGTGGTCATCTGTCCACACATTCACATCTCATTACTGCCTGCAGCAGGATACCCGACGCGACAGTCGGTTCGGGCAGTCAGTTCTTCAGAACCTGTTTGGGCTTTAGGATCCAACTCCACCCCCCGAGGGCCCTGTTTGTTCTGTTCCAGGCTACACTCTCAGTTAGTTGGTAAATTTTTTAGGTCAATCTCAGTTATGTCCTCGCCGTTGCGAGGCCCAATTGACCATGGTTGTTGTTTTGAGTGAGCCTGGGGGCTAGGAATACCCCATCAGTGAGAACAAGCAGCCTGCTTGTCCTCGGAGAAAGCGAATGCTACATACCTGTAGAAGGTATTCTCCGAGGACAGCAGGCTGATTGTTCTCACAAACCCGCCCGCCTCCCCTTTGGAGTTGTGTCTTCCCTTGAAGTGTATTGTCTTGCTACATACTGGACTGGCCGGCTCGAGCCGGTTTCGGGCGGGAAGACGGCCGCGCATGCGCGGTGCGCATGGGCGCGCGAGGACTAGCAAAGGCCTTTGCTAGTAAACTTTCCGATGGACGGGGCTGCCGAGGACGTCAACCCATCAGTGAGAACAATCAGCCTGCTGTCCTCGGAGAATACCTTCTACAGGTATGTAGCATTCGCTTTACTGTATCACACTCACACGCAGAGAATCAGCCCCTACCAGCCACAAAAAAACCCCACATCTAATATGGACAATCAGCATCACTCACTAACACACATACATACAACCAAACTGCCCACCACCCAAAATGCCACACACTGCCATGGACAGACAACATCTTGCTTTCACACACATACACACACACTCCCTCCCCCAACCCCCTTAATACAAAAACTGAAACAGTAAAAACCTACATCTCTCTCTTACAAACACCCACAGACTCCCATAATCCCCCCCAAAAAAACACAAACACTCATACAGAACAACCCTACCCCACAAACACCCCCCTACAAACACCCCCCCCACAAAATGGCACACACACTCACAGACACCCACAACCCCCCTCAAAACCACAAACACTCATACAGAACAACGCTACCCTACCCCACAAACACCCCTCCCCCCCCCAAAAAAAAAATAGCATACACCCATAGACCCCCACAACCCCCCCTCAAAACCACAAACACTCATACAGACTTTACAACTTAAAAAAAAAACTCTCTTCCTTTTAAAAAAAATATATATCCCTTAATATCAAACAGAAAAAGAAAACAAACAAAAAAAAAAACACATGCTAGCGCCCGTTTCATTTGTTTTGGAAACGGGCCTTTTTTACTAGTAATATATAAATATAAGACTTGTATATGTATTTTCATGATTTCACAATAAACTTAATTGCTTAATTGTTTTCTATTAATATATCTTTCCCCTTATTCCCTTATTGTAGTTTTGAGGAGGAGCTGGGTGGGGGGCGCCCCATCTCAACCTTCGCCTCAGGCAGCAATTGCCTTGAGCTTCCCCTGCTTTTGATGGTTGAGAAGATATGTGTACCCTAAATGGTTATGTCCAGAAATCTAGCTATTCTAGCTCCTCCTTATCAGTAAAACTAAAATTATAAATAGGCCAAACACTTCTAAAGATTTAGCAATAATTTTGACAGCTAATTGCTTAGCAACATTTTGTGAAAACATTCTACCACCTGAATTAGCAGTTTTACAGAATTTAGAAAATCTTTGCAATTGAAAAGCCCGTGGATGCAAGAAGGGCTCCAGCAACCAGGTTTTGTGAAAGTGCTTATGGAATTTGTTGCAGATCCATGAGCTTCAGTAATTTCTCTCTGTTTTGATTTGGTGTCTTTGGACAGCACAAGGGTTAAGTTGAGTTACATAGACACTGTAATGTGAATTTTTCTCGAATCTGTTTCCTCTTACTTTTTGGTTTAATGTTATAAAATTTACAGTGTCTTGACACATGGCCATTGGAGAAAAGGAGGCAATGTATGAAATAAACATATTTGGTTTTATTTATTTTATTTATTTGTAGCATTTGTATCCCACATTTTCCCACTGATTTGCAGGCTCAATGTGGCTTACATTTGCTGTAATGGCGGTTGCCATTTCCGGGTAACAGAATTACAAAAGGCATTGCATTAAGGTGTATACATACAAGGTAAAGAAGAATATGTTATGGTATTGCATATTGGTTCCTGAGTGATAGATTGGATTGTAACATACATTAGGTCATCGACTACAGAGAGACCATAATCGACATAAGGATTAAAGTGGTAGTGCTTGATCATTATTAACAAAGAGGTTATACATTCAAGTGATAAAGAGTTCGGTTTTCTAGTTCATATGCAATCTTATTCTTTAGTATTGAGAGTGGGTTTTATTGGTATGCCTTCTTGAACAGTTCAGTTTTTAGAAATATAATAGAAGCGTCTGTCAAAGATTTCTATACATGTGATATGCTTATGATCTAATTTGATCATTGGCACATCTTGTATTCTTATTTTAAGTGTGTATATAAAAAATATCTGACATTACATAAAAAAAAATAAAATGCTTTGTCAAATAAGCATTGGAATATTAGTAATATCCCCAAAGAAAGCAAAGACCTTGTTGCACTGTAGTTTGTGGCAGTTTCTCCTCATGTTACTGTACAAGTAATCACATTTATATTTAAGTTAGTGATTTATTTTTAAAAGTTAGTGTTCTAATATTTCTGTCTTCCTTTGTTCCGTAGATTTTCAGCCTCTGTCCCCAATATCTGTCCATGAGCGTTACAATTCTCCAACAGCAGGAAGTGCAAAAAGGAGGCTTTTTAGAGATGACAATCTAAAGGAATTCCATGTAGAAAAAATTAATATGACTGAAATGACTAAATTAAAAATTACACCATCCACAACTGTTGCAGTTGATAATCTATCCATGTCACCGAGCCAGATGATTCTCTCCACGGCATCTACAACAGTGACGGGGACCACGGGACACAGAGTGGCCATTCCTTTGACTGGTGAGGTTTCTTCTTTTCCTTTGTTAGCTATATTCATTCTAGGGTAATAAATGCTATTAGTTGATTGAACTGTTCCTAAAAAATTGAGGTTTGGCTATGAATGCAGTTTGAATTCAGGTGTGGGGATCTCTAAAAGGGTCTTTTAAAAAGGCGCGCTAGCGTTTTTAGCGCGTCCTAAAAATTCATGTGCGCTAAATGCTAAGTTGCCCATAGGAATATAATGGGTGTCTTAGCAATTAGTGTGCACTAAAAGGGGCTGTAAATGAACTATTTTCAGTATGACAGAACATCAACACACACTGATGTAGTGAACACCAGTAACTAGTGCCATTTGCAAAGTAATGAAGTAGTCCAGTAATGTAGCATTTCTGGGTAGAGATAATAAATTATTCTTACATTGTGAGCCGTTTAGGGACAGAGAAAGTACCTGCATATAATGTGTACAGCGCTGCGTATGTCTAGTAGTGCTATAGAAATGATTAGTAGTATTTTAATCAGTTGCTTAGGCAACAAATCAATCTTAATCTGGAAGCCCTTTCACTTGATATATCTGCTAAATTAAATGTTAAAGGACAGGGTGTATTGCTGTTCATAAAGCAAGATTGGTGGTTAAGAAATGCATTTTACAGTCGTAGGCTAGAGCGAAGGCACCTTCATTTTGAAAATGGAGGACTAAACTTCATATCCTTGTGATGTGGGAGGCAAGGGAATGTACTCCTAACCTTTAAACAAAAAAAGATTTTTTTTTCTTGGTCTGGGAACCTTCTATACAATCTCTCTCTGGTGAGAAGTTTGTTATTGAATAAGATTTTTTATTTGTTGCATTTGTATCCCACGTTTTCCCACCTCTTTGCAGGCTCAATGTGGCTTACATAGTAATTGGCGTTAACCGATTCCGGTGTGAACAAATACAAATTCCCTATCATCAAGCCGATCAATCCATAGACTGGTGGGTTGTGTCCATCTACCAGGACACAGCAGGTGCAGATAGAGAGCAATCTTTTTCCTCCTTATATGTGGTCATGTGCTGCCGGAAATTCCCCAGTATGTTCTCTATCTCTGCAGGTGTGTGGTCACACAGCAGCAGCTCTGGCTAGGTCTCCAAGCCTAATTGTTTAGGTTTTGTTGAGTACCTGGGGTTGAGGGCTCTTCGTGAGCAAGTGCAAACCTGGTAGTGCCAGGTCCCTCCTTTTCTCCCCCCTCCCGCTGGCTCCGTTAAAAAAAAAAAAATTAAACGTTCAAAAAGGTCCATTTGCAGCTGCTCACTGGAACAAGTCGTCGCAGCTCGGAGCAAGAAGCAGGTAATTTTTACCTTTTACTAGCGGGCAGGGGGTTCCCCGAATGGTCTCCACGTGGTTGTGGCTGTGGCTTCGGCTTCGGATGGCAAGGGCGCGAAAAGACGCTCCCCGGAACGCGTTCGCGTGCCTAGCGGGGAAGCAGGGGGCTCGAAGGTAGAGTCACCCTTTTTGGGCGCCCTTTCGGAGCCGGGAGAGTTCACCGGTTTTTCCTCCGGCGCAGCGGCCTTTCCCGCCTTAGGCGCCCATCCCCCTCTGGCTGCCCTCCCGGTCGTGACCGGCCACGTGGCTCGGTCGGCTTCTTCTTGGGCCGCCCTCGAGATGGGAGACGTTAACAGCTTGGTCGCCCTTGAATTGGGCGACAGTAAGAAGTCGGCAAAATTAAAACGCCCTTATTCTCGCGCGGCTCCTTCTCGGAGTTTCGCGCCGGACGCCATTTTGGACGCGCAACACGCCTCTCCCCCGCTCCTGGGAGCACAGATGGAGGGCGCCTCTAGGGCCGCGGCACAGGCTGCAGAAATGCACAGACTGGGGGGTTTCTCCCCTGAGTTCATTTTGCTGCTGCATCAGGCCTTTCTTATGCAGAACACTGCCCCTGCTCACCTCTTTGATCGGGGTGATGAGGCCTCTATGCTTAAGCGCCCTAGGGTGGATCTTCCACCCTCGGGGGCTCGGTCTCCTCTGATGTGGATGACGGCAGCGTGTCTGAGTTCTCCCAGAGATTCTTAGCGGAATCTATGGAGGAGACTGATCCTCGCTCGGATGGAGCGGACGACCCCGCTGCAGCGCGGTTTTTTCGCTCAGAGGATTTGCCCAACCTGCTTGTGCAGGCCATGAACATTTTGAAGATTGCCTCTCCGGAGGAAGGCTCTCTCTCAGCCTCTACTGGCTCCGCCATTATGCTGGGAACGAAACGCCTGCCTAGAACCTTCCATGTTCTTGAAGCCATGCAGACCTTAATTTCAGCGCAATGGGATGCCCCTGAGGCGAGCCTGAAAGTAGCCGGGGCTATGTCCCGTCTGTACCCCTTACCTGAGGGGGAACGGGAAGCCTTTGTCTGGCCCACGGTAGATTCCTTAATCACTGCCGTGACTAAGAAAACGGCACTGCCCTGAAGGACGCCCAGGACAGGAGAATGGAGGTGGCCTTAAAGTCGTCCTTTGAGGTGGCCGCTCTGAGTTTGCAAGCCTCGGTTTGCGGCTCCTACGTGGCTAGGGCGTGCCTGACTGTTTTGCAGCGGGCTTCCCCCTCGGGCCCTTCCTGGAGGGCGGAATGGCCGACCCTGGTCGGGTTTGGCCTACTTGGCAGACTTGCTGTATGATGTTTTGAGAGCCTCGGCCAAGGGTATGGCTCAGACAGTCTCTGCGTGGCGGTGGCTCTGGCTTAAGCACTGGTCTGCTGACTATGCCTCTAAATCTCGCCTAGCCAAGCTGCCTTTTAAAGGCAAGCTGCTCTTTGGGGACGAGCTGGACAAGATCGTGTCGGAGCTGGGCACATCCAAGGGCAAGAGGTTGCCGGAGGTCCGGACTCGGGCCGGCAGTGCCCGTCCTGGTTCCTCTAAGGGCCGATTCCAGGAAGCCCGTCGGTATCGCCCGGGCAAGTCGGCCTCCTCTGCCTCCGCTTCATTCAAGCGGAACTTCTCCCCCAAGCAGCATTCCTTTTGTAGGGACCGCCGTCCAGGAGGTTTGTCCTCCGGCCCGCCCCCAGGGTCGCATACCCAATGACGGGGACCTGGTCCATGGCCCAGTGCAGATAGGAGGAAGGTTGTCCTCGTTTCTGGGCAAGTGGACCAGGGTAACTTCAGACGCTTGGGTTCTGGAAGTCATCAGAGACAGCTACAAGCTAGAGTTCTGCCGACCCCTAAGAGACGGGTTTGTAAACTCTCCTTGCAAGTCTCAGGTCAGAGCAGCTGCCGTGCAGCAGACTTTGAACAACCTGATCCGCCTGGGTGCGGTGGTCCCGGTGCCAGTAGATCAGCTTGGCATGGGGCGCTACTCCATTTACTTTGTGGTGCCAAAGAAAGAAGGTTCTGCTCGGCCTATTCTCGACCTCAAGGGAGTCAATCGGGCCTTGAAAGTTCAGCACTACTGGATGGAGACCCTCTGCTCTGTAATAGCTGCGGTGAAAAAGGGAGAATTCTTGGCCTCCCTGGACATCAAGGAAGCTTACCTACATATTCCCATCTGGCCGCCTCATCAGCGCTTTCTGTGCTTTGCAGTGCTGGGCCGACACTTCTAGTTCAGAGCCCTCCCGTTCTGGTTGGCTACGGCTCCGTGGACCTTCTCCAAAGTAATGGTGGTCATCGCGGCCTACCTCCGCAAGGAGGGAGTGCAAGTCCATCCCTATCTGGACGACTGGCTAATCCTAGCCCCTTCCTATGCGGAGTGCGGGAGAGCTACAGACAAGGGTCATTGCTCTTCTGAGCTCCCTGGGATGGGTCATCAACTGGGAGAAAAGCCAGCTGCGCCCGACTCAGTCCCTGGAGTATCTGGGAGTTCGATTCGACACCCAAGTGGGCAGAGTGTTCCTGCCGGACAACCGGAGAGTCAAGCTTCAGACCCAGGTGGACCAGTTCCTAGCCTCCTCTACTCTTCGAGCTTGGGACTATGTGCAGCTGTTGGGCTCCATGACAGCCACGATGGAGGTACTGCCCTGGGCCAGGGCTGATATGAGACCACTACAGCACTCTCTTCTGCGGCGGTGGACTCCAGTCTTGGAGGATTACGCCTTCCTTTGGATCCAGCGGTGCGAAAGGCGCTGAGCTGGTGGCTGAGGCCAGGCAAGCTGTCCGCAGGAATGCCTCTTATAACCCCGGAGTGGGTTGTCGTCACGACGGACGCCTGCTTGACGGGCTGGGGAGCCCACTGCCTGGGACGGACAGCGCAGGGGCTCTGGTCTCCTGCAGAGACGAAATGGTCCATCAAGCTCCTGGAACTCCGAGCCATTCGGTTGGCGCTTCTAGAGTTTCTCCCGGCACTGGTGCTGAGGCCTGTGTGGGTCCTGTCGGACAGTGCCAAGGCTGTGGCCTATGTCAATCGCCAGGGAGGTACCAGGAGCACCCCTTTAGCCAAAGAGGCCATGAAGCTATGCCTGTGGGCGGAAGTGAATCTGCAGCAGCTGTCGGCGGCCCACATTGCGGGAGTCATGAATGTCAAGGAGGACTTTCTCAGTCGCCATACCTTGGATCCCGGAGAGTGGCAACTGTCTGCTCGGGCGTTCTTGGGCATCATGAATCACTGGGGCCGGCCGAGCCTGGATCTGATGGCGTCCTCGGCCAATTGCCAAGTGCCGCGTTTTTTCAGCAGAGGACGGGACCCTCGATCTCTGGGAGTCGATGCTCTTCTCCAGCAGTGGCCGGCACAGGAGCTTCTCTACGTGTTCCCGCCCTGGCCCATGATGGGCAGGGTGCTAGGCCGGGTGGCAAAGCATCCGGGCCGGGTGATCCTGGTGGGTCCGGATTGGCCCAGACGTCCCTGGTATGCGGACTTAGTCAGACTCTCGGTGGACGGCCCTCTGCGGCTGCCAGCAGAGCGGGGCCTCTTACATCAGGGTCCCGTGGTGATGGAGGATCCCTTCCCCTTTGGTCTTACGGCATGGCTCTTGAGCGGAAGCGGCTGAGGAAGAAGGGCTTCTCAGACAAGGTGATCGCCACTATGCTGAGAGTGAGGAAGCGCTGTACTTCTACCACTTACGCCAGGGTTTGGCGTACCTTTGCGTTGTGGTGCGAGGCAGGCTCTGTATCGCCCTTCACTGCTCCAATTTCTTCAGTGTTGGCGTTCCTGCAAGAGGGGCTGGAGAAAGGCCTGTTGCTCAGTTCGCTGAAAGTCCAGGTGGCGGCTCTAGCTTGCTTCAGGAGTCGTCTGAAGGGGGCTTCCCTGGCTTCACAGCCAGATGTGGTACGCTTTCTCAAAGGAGTTAATCACCTGCGCCCCCCTCTGCACTCGACAGTGCCTACGTGGAATCTCAATCTGGTACTACGGACCTTGCAGAAGCCGCCCTTCGAGCCCTTGCCAAGGGCATCGCTGAAGGACCTGACACTGAAAGCGGTCTTCCTGGTGGCTATCACATCAGCCAGAAGAGTTTCCGAGCTCCAGGCTCTCTCGTGTAGAGAGCCGTTCCTGCGATTCACTGAGGCAGGAGTATCGATTCGCCCGATTCCCTCCTTCCTGCCCAAGATTGTTTCTCGATTCCATGTGAATCAGCAGCTTTACCTACCCTCCTTTCGTAGGGAGGATTACCAGAAGAGTACCCTGCGCTCAAATAGCTGGATGTTAGACGGGTCATCATCAGATACTTGGAAGTGACCAATGCTTTCCGGAAGTCGGATCACCTGTTCGTGCTGTTCGCAGGCCCTCGTAAGGGTCTGCAGGCATCTAAGCCTACGATGGCACGTTGGGTCAAGGAGACGATCGCGTCAGCTTATGTGGCGGCAGGGAAGGTCCCGCCTATTCAGCTGAAGGCACACTCTACTAGAGCACAAGCGGCTTCGATGGCGGAGTCCAGATCCGTCACCTTGGAAGAGATTTGCAGAGCGGCTACTTGGTCGTCGGATCATACCTTCTCACGACATTACCGCTTGGATGTGGCTGCTTGGGCCGAGGCCCAGTTTGGGGCTTCAGTGTTGCGTTCAGGGATTTCCATATCCCGCCCTGGGTGAGTACTGCTTCGGTACATCCCACCAGTCTATGGATTGATCGGCTTGATGATAGGAAAGGTAAAATTATGTATCATACCTGATAATTTTCTTTCCCTTAATCATAGCCGATCAATCCATAGCCCCTCCCAGATATCTGTATTGTTTGTGTTCTGGTTATATTTCAGGTTCAAGTTCAGTCTTCATTTCCTGTTCACGAGGACTTCGTGTTCCAAGTTCTTCCAATTGAAGTCTCTTCGATTTGAGACGATTTTGTGTTACAGTGAGCTGCTGCTTCCTCTCCCCCCGTTTCGGCGGTGGCTGGATTGATAACTAAATTATGCCGGCGTTCCCTCCCACTTCGTGCGGCTGTAGGGTAGCTTTGTATCCCCCCTGCTTCGGCGGTGTTAGGGTAAGCCAGCTGCTCCTGCGGTTGCAGTAGCAGGATAAGCCAGTTCCCCCCGCGTCGGCGGGTGTGGTTTCTCGCCCACCACCCCGGCGGTGGTGCGCTGGAATATTTCCCCTCCCCCGCTTCGGCGGTGGTGAGCTGGGCAGAGTGTCCCTTTGTGGGTGTAATTCTCTAAGTGCTGAGTCCTGCGGACGGAGCTTTGATATTGACATACTGGGGAATTTCCGGCAGCACATGACCACATATAGGGAGGCAAAAGATTGCTCTCTATCTCCACCTGCTGGTAGATCGACACAACCCACCAGTCTATGGATTGATCGGCTATGATGAAGGGAAAGAAAATTATCAGGTATGATACATAATTTTACCTTGCGAGTAATATCAAGGTGATATTATGGTAGAGTGAGATACATGTATGGTAAAAGGCAATTGGGGAGAACTTAGTGAGGGAAAGGAAGAGTTAGGATATGTCCGTTACGATCTTCGGTTATGTTGTGTCGCAAATGTCCAGGTTTTATGTCGGGTATACCCTTCTGAACAGTTCTGTTTTTAGTGCTTTCCGAAAATTCATGTGGTCGAGTGTGGTTTTTTACTGCTTTTGGTAGTGCGTTCCACAATTGTGCGCTCAGGTTGGAAAAGCTGGATGCATAGGTTGATTTGTATTTGAATCCTTTGCTGTTTGGGTAGTGGAGGTTTAGGTATGATCGTGTTGATTTTATGATGTTTCTGAGTGGTAGTTCAATGAGGTCTAGCACAAATAGAGTACAACAGCATACACAACAAGCA
This sequence comes from Microcaecilia unicolor, assembly GCF_901765095.1. Lineage (NCBI taxonomy): Eukaryota > Metazoa > Chordata > Amphibia > Gymnophiona > Siphonopidae > Microcaecilia > Microcaecilia unicolor. Next base: position 245,194,332 of record NC_044038.1, read on the forward strand.
TACAGAAAAAAGCAACACTGGGCTTTTAAGACTGGGACACTTCAAATTCTTTATTGATGACCTGACATGGGCCGTGTTTCAGCGTTAGACAACACCTGCCTCAGGGGTCAAAGAAAAGCTCAATAATATACACGTGGTATAACTTCAATGGCCTAAGTGTCTAACGCCGAAACACGGCCCGTGTCGGGTCATCAATAAAGAATTTCAAGTGTCCCAGTCTTAAAGGCCCAGTGTTGCTTTTTTCTGTATAGTTCAATGAGGTCTATCATGTATCCTGGTGCCTCGCCATAGATGATTTTGTGAACTGTCGTGCAGATTTTGAATGCGATGCGTTCCTTAATTGGAAGCCAGTGCAGTTTTTCTCAGAGTGGTTTGGCGCTGTCAAAATGCGTTTTTTTGTATATAAGTCGTGCTGCTGTGTTTTGGGCGGTTTAAAGTTTCTTTATGATTTGTTCTTTGCATCCCGCATAGATTCCGTTAAAATAGTCTGCGTAGCTTAGTACCATTGACTGTACCAGGTTGTGAAATATTTCCCTCGGGAAGAATAGTTTCACACGTTTTAGTTTCCACATTGAGAGGAACATTTTCTTTATGGTGAGTTTAGCTTGGGACTGTAATTGGAGGTTTCGGTTGATTGTTACTCCAAGAATTTTCAGGCTGTCCAAAATAGGGAGGGTGTATCCTGGGGTGTTAATGTTTATGGGTTTGTATGTGTTGTATTGAGATGAGATGATGAGACAGTGTGTTTTTTCTGTGTTGAGTTTTAGTTGGAATGCATTTGCCCATGAGTTCATGATGTTTAAGCTGAGCTTGATTTTATTGGTGATTTCTGCTAAATCATGCTTGTAGGGGATGTATAGGGTGACGTCATCAGTGTAAATGAATGGATTACGGCCTTGTGTGGATAAGGCTTTGGCTAGTGGGACCATCATGAGGTTGTAAAGGATCGGTGATAGTGGTGATCCTTGTGGTGCTCCGCAGTCTGGTTTCCAGGGTGACGATATGTTGGTGCTTGATTTCACTTGGTATGTTTTGGTGGTTAGAAAGCCCTTAATCCAGTTGAGAGTGTTACCACCAATTCCAAAATAGTCTAGGAATCTTAGCAATATGTTATGGTTAACCATGTCGAACACACTGAACATGTCAAATTGAAGGAGGAGAATGCTTATGCCTATTGCTATCTCCTTGAATTTGGATAGGAGAGTGAGTAGTACTGTTTCGGTGCTATATTGGGGTCGGAATCCTGATTGTGACTCATGTAGTATAGTGAATTTGTTTATGTAATCGTTGAGTTGTTTGGTCACCAGTCCTTTCATAAGTTTGACTACTAATGGGGTAGATGCTACTGGGCGGTAGTTGGTGATGTCATTTGTTTTTTTTTGTCATTTGGGGTTTTTTTTTCTTGGTGTCTTTTGGTATTGGGGTGAGCAGGATATTACCTTTTTCTTTAGGAAAAATACTCCGCTGAAGCACGAAATTTAGATGGGATGTGAGATGAAGCGGTGGGGGGCAGATTGTATTAGGTAGCTGGGGCAGATGTCCAATTAACAGTGGCTTTTGGAGTATTTTTTAATTGCCTGAGTAACTATGTCGGCGCTGAGGAGAACGAAATTTGTCCATAATCAGTCCGCCGGGTATTCACCAGGCAGTAATATACTGGAAGCGAACTGTCAGATCTCCTTTTTTTAAGGATATTGGGCATTGAAGGGGGGTGTGATTGGGGGGGGGGGCGGATATTGGGCATTGAAGGGAGGGTGGGTTCGAGGCAGGTAAGTGTTATAGAAGGGAAGGGATAATGGTCAGTTTATAGTTGATACGTAAGTGACTGGTTATAAGAAAAAAACTTCTCACCTAACCAAGTTCTTTTTATTTTTTAATTGGAGTTTAGGGCCCCTACCCATACCTGCCTCAAATGGCCTCACACATCAGTGACTCCTCTCAGACAGCCAGGGAGGACTCAATCCAAACACTATCTCCCTATAACATGTCGCCTAAAGTTAGGTGCCATTCGTGTGCAGAAGTTATAGAATACTAAGACTTTTATTTTTTTTATTTGAAAAATTTGATGTACTGCCATTCAGAGTCTGTCAAGACGGTGAACAATAAATACAAAACCACTAGAGAACCAAGCGAAATCCACCATAAAGAAAATGTTTCACTCAATGTGGAAACTCAACGCGTGAAACCATTCCTCCCAAGGGAAATATTTCGCAACCTGATACAATCAATAGTACTAAGGCACGCAGACTACTGCAACGGAATCTATGCGGGATGCAAAGAACAAATCATAAAGAAACTTCAGACCGCACAAAACACAGCAGCCAGGCTTGTATTTGGAAAAACGCGTTTTGAAAGCGCCAGACCCCTCCAACAAAAACTGCACTGGCTCCCAATCAAAGAATGTATCGTTTTCAAAATCTGCACAATAGTCCATAAATTTATTTACGCGAAGCGCGGGATATATGGCAGACCTCACTGACCTGCCAACTAGAAACACCTCAAGATCAGCACATTCATACCTAAATCTCCATTACCCAAGCAGCAAAGGACTCAAATACAAATCAACTTACGCATCCAGCTTTTCCTATCGAAGCACACTACTATGGAACGCACTGCCAAAAGTAGTAAAAACTACGTTTGACCACTCAAATTTCCGAAAGGTCCTAAAAAGTAACCTGTTCGGAAAGGCATTCCCCACCAACCCAACATAAAAAACCTGGACATTTGCAACATAACAAAGCCAAAGACCGAAATTGACATATCCTAACTCTTCATCTCTCTCTCTAAGTTCCCCCAATGTATCCACTATACTTGAACCTCATTCTAACATAATACCACCTTGTTTTTGTTTCATACCGGAACTGGCAAACGCCGTTACGGTACTATGTAAGCCACATTGAGCCTGCAAATAGGTGGGAAAATGTGGGATGCAAATGTAACAAAATAAATAAATAATACTAATACAGTATCCAAGATCCAGACAATAAAACAGCAGTCTCTGTTGAGTCAGTGGTCGCCGGTCTCCAAGGATTATCAGCACCTTCTTCCGTAGCAGCCGAAGGCTCGTTGCAGTTTAGTCTGGTGGTTGAAGGATTCCAGTCTGTTGAGAGGGGTTCCATTGGTGACCCCAAAATGGACGGTGGTCATGACAGATGGCAGTCTACTTGATTTGGGGGTGCACTGCCAATCTCAGTATGCACAGGGACTCTGGTCAGCAGCCGAGGTGCTGTAGCCTACAAAACTGGTTGGCGCTACGAGCAGTATGCATTTCAGGTGCTTGTAGAGAGCTGCCAGTTCGCGTGTTCTCCGACAACATGACTGCAGTGGCATATATCAACAGACAGGGCGGCATTTGCAGTCCTGCGTTGACAGTGGAAGCGGATTTGCGCCTAAAGTCGGTGGAGACGCACCTAGAGCATGTCTCAGCAGCTCACATTGCAGGATTGTTGAATGTTCAAGCTGACTGTCTCAGTTGTAGCCCGGTGGATCCGAGAGAGTGGGAACTCATGGAACCAGCATTTTGAGCAGTCGCTCGACGTTGGAGGACTTCCATTTTAAATTTGATGGCAACCCACAGGAATGCCAAGGCTCACCGGTTCTTCAGCAGAAGAAGAGAAAGCGGATCCAAAGACATTGATGCCCTTCTTCAAACCTGGTTGGAGATGGACTTTCTATATGTCTTTCTGCCATGGTCTCTGATCGGCAGAGTATTGCATCGGGTTTGACATCTCAGGGGGCTAGAGAGCCTGATTGCTCATGATTGGCCCAGGAGGCCATGGTATGCGGACTTCATCAGATTTTTGGTAGGCAGGCCATTTCGGCTTCCCGAGTCAGCCTTTTGTCTCGGTGTCCTCTTCTGATGGAGGATCCATCCCCCTTTGGTCTTACGACTTGGCTTTTTAGCAGTCAAAGCTGAGATGTAGGGGGTATCCAGACCCTCTGATTGAAACTTTGCTTCAGGTGAAGATGCGTTCTACTTCAACAGCGTATGTTCAGGTATGGTGCACTGAAAGGACTGTGTCGCCATTCCAGGCATCACTATCTCTTAATTTGCAATTTTTACAAGACGGATTGCAGAAGGGACTGGTGGTTGGTTCCCTTGGGGTACAAGTTGCAGCTTTGGCATGTTATTATGGCTGCCTATCTCATTCCTTTCTGGTATCACACCCAGACGTTGTACGCTTCTTGAAGGGTGCTACCTGCCTATGACCTCTGGTGGTTCATCCGTGTCCTTAGTGGAATATTAATTTGGTTCTTTGGGCACTACAGAAACCTCCATTTGAACCATTGCATAAGGCAACACTTATGTAGTATTTCTGATAGCTATGGCGTCTCTGCGCAGGGTTTCAGAATTACAAGTATTTTCTTGCAGAGATCCATTCCACCGCTTTACGGATGCGGGAGTGACTTTGCGAACGGTTCCTTTGTTTCTGCCAAAGGTGGTTTGTTTGTTTCACCTTAGCCAGCTGTTATTTCTGCTTTTGCTGAGGATCAGTTTCCCTCAGATTTCCAGCTTCTCTTCCTCTTGGCCATTAAACGGGTTCTGTTGCAATATTTAGTGGCGACCAATGACTTTCTTCATTTGGATCATCTGTTTGACCTTTTTACAGGCCCTCGCAAAGGTGAGGCGGCATCCAAGGCGACCATTGCGTGCTGGGTGTAAGAGGCCGTTTCTTTAGCATGTCTTCTAGCTGATTGTTCTCCAGCATGCCTTTGGGCTTATTCTATTCGGGCTACAGCAATCGGAAGCACGCATGGTTGCAGTGGAGGAGATCTGTCTGGCAGCAACTTGGTCTTCGGTTCATATGTTTGTCAGGCACTATCAGGTGGATGTTGCCATGCAAGCGGATGCTTCAGAACGTCTCTGCTAACTGGGGGAGTTTGTTTCCCACCCTGTTAAGTTACTACTTTGCTACATCCCACACATCTCTGGATTTGTCTTGAAGTAATTTTTGCTGTGTTTTTGTTGTTTGCTTTCTCTATTTCTCTATAGATAGTTGCAGTGTGCACGAATTTGAAATTTGATTTCTATGTTCTGTGAGGAAGGAGTTTTAGTGTGTTCTTTGTTTCCTACTGCTTTCATATGATATACTAAATGGCCAGGAAGCATTCCGTCCCATAAGGTACAGTTCAGATCAGTGCTCTCTATCTCTACTTACTGCTAGACGGACACAACCCACACGTCTCTGGATTCATCTGCTGTGACTAAAGGAAAGAAAATTATCAGGTAAGATATAATTTTTCGATCCAACTGCTGTTAACATCTTAGCCTATTTTGGATGTGGCACAAGATGAGTGACAATTTTTTAATTACAAATGGTTTAGGACTTTGTGCTGATTAGATGCTTGGAATTTTCACAGACATAGAAACATGTAGGCAGATAAAGACTTTATGGCCTGTCCAGTCTGCCCATCCATGCTATCTATTCTTCCTGTCACTCCCTTACAGATCCTATGTACTTGTCCCAAGCTTTCTTGAATTCACATACTGTTTTCGTCTCCACCATTTCTACCGGGAGGCCATGCCACAAATTCACCACCTTTTCCGTGAGGAAGTATTTTTTCAGGTTACTTCTTTGACCCCTTTCACCTTCATCCTATGCCCCCTTGTTCCAGAGCTTACTTTCTATTGAAAGAGACTTGCCTCCTGTGCATTTATGTCGTGTAGGTATTTAAATGTCTCTATCATTTCTCCCCTCTCCTGCCTTTCTTCTAAAGTATATATATTGAGGTCTTTAAGTCTGTCTTATACGCTTTATGATGAAGACCGCTGGCCATTTTAGCAGCTGCCCTCTGGACGAACTTCATCCTGTTTATCTTTTTGAAGGTACAGTCTCCAGAATTGTACACAATATTCTAAATGAGATTTCACCAGAGTCTTACACAGGGACATGACCTCCTTTTTCCTACTGGCCATTCCTTTCCCTATGTACACAGGCATCCATCTAGCTTTTACCATCACCTTTTCTACCTGTTTGGCCACCTTAAGATCATCGCATACGATCACACCCAAGTCCTGCTCCTCTTTTGTGCAGAAAAGTTCTTCACCTCCTAAACTGTACTGTTCCCTCGGGTTTTTGCAGCCCAAATGCATGACCCTTCATTTTTTAGTATTAAATGTAAGATGCCAGATTCCAGACCATTCCTCTAGCTTTGCTAAGTCCTTCCTCATGTTATCCACACCATCACGGGTGCCTACCATATTGTAGATTTTGGTATCTCTGCAAAGAGGCAGTCCTTACCAGACAGCCCTTCAGCAGTATCACTTACAAAAATGTTAAGAAGAACCAACCCAAGAACCGAACCTTGTGGCACACCACTGGTAACCACCTCTTCCTCAGAATGAGCTCCATTTACCACTACCCTCTGTTGCCTTCCACTGAAAAAGTTGCTATCAGTCACTTTAGGGCCCATACCGAGGGCACTCTATTTGTCGTCTATGTGGAACCGTGTTAAAAAGTTTGCTAAAATCTAAATATTCTACATTGAGCACCCAGTCAAAGAAATTAATCAGATTTGCTTCTTTCCTCATCAACCCTCCAGACCGGTCAAGACGCTTGGGTTATGCTCGCCTACCAGCAGAGGGAGACTGAGAACAGTAAACTTGAAACTATGTACATATAACCTGTGCCTAGGCTTCTATAGCCAGTATTTTCTCAGTCTCAGCAGAGGGTAGACAGGCAGCCTGTGCAGCTTGCCCGGTCTGGATAGGTTGTTGTGTTTATTTTTATTATTTTCTTTTGTTCTGTGCTGGTTTTGGTGGATCCCTGTACCTGAAAGATTTTGGTGTGCTAGGGGTTGCGGGTCCGCTGGGGCCCGTCTTTGTCCCCTTTGGGGTGTCACACCCGGGTGGCCGGGTCCCTCCCCCGAGCTGGCTCTCCGTTTGGGCAGCTTTGTGCCTCGGCTGCAGTTTGTCATACTGCAGCCTTGAGTGCCGGATGGTTTTAGCAGCAGCAGGGCTCAAACTAAAGGCTGCAGTAAAGTTTTATTGAAAAAAAAAAAAAAAAGAGTCGAGAGAGGCCCAAACTTTGGTGAGAGCTATTGGAGCTGCACTCCGGAGCCTCGGAGCTGTTCAGCTGTGAGTAAGACGCTGAGTTTTCCTGCTCGGGTGAGTTTCTTGGTACTTACAATTGGGGCACTTGTTTTGGCGGTCAGCTGGGGCTTGCAAAAATGTCGGGGAAACCGCTGCGGTGCCAGTCGTGTGCGCATCGGGGCGTCAACGCGGTGGGGAGCGTGCCTCAGTTCCTGTAATACATTGGATTCCAAAAACTTTACTATTCTGTTTTAAAAGCATTTCCATTAGTTTATTTACCACAGAAGTCAGACTTACCTGCCTGTAGGTCCCAACCTCTTCCTTCTGCTTTTGTGAAGATTGACCATATCTGCTCTTCTCCAAGCCTCTGGGACCACTTCCGACCATAGAGAAGCATTGAAAAGGTCAACCAGCAGAGCCGCTAGAACTTCCCTAAGTTCCTCCAGTACCCTCAGATGTATGCCATTCAGCCCATCACTTTCTCTGCCTTTAGTATTACCAGACATTTTTAAATATTGGAACATTATTTGAATAGCACTCAACATATATGAAAATATTGTCACATTACTTGATGACAGAGGGAGTGATGGTAGTACATTCAGAGTAAAAAAAATGATTAACTTCCTTTGAGCAGTAGTGTCAGTTACATATATGCTCTTATGAGGCTACAATATATAACAACAGCAGTTTGAGACACATGCGCACGCACACACAATGAGTAGTGAAGAAGGCTGATTTCGGGCATGTCACATAGTAACATAGTAACGTAGTAGATGACAGCAGATAAAGACCTGTATGGTCCATCCAGTCTGCCCAACAAGATAAACTCACATGTGCTACTTTTTGTGTATAACTGACCTTGATTTGTTTCTGCCATTTTCAGGGCACAGACCATAGAAGTCTGCCCAGCACTAGCCCCGCCTCCCACCACCGGCTCTGCCACCCAATCTCGGCTAAGCTTCCCCTGCAGTGCTAGTATAATATGAAGAAAGAAATCCCTAATACATTCAAAGTAATGAATCCATACAATTCAACATACTATAACACATTGTAAAGCAATAATCAGGCAATAGAACATCCAGTTCAACAGGGATGCATAGATCATGAAAATGTGTGCTGGAACCAAAGCAGACAAGCAAGCCAAACCACCACGAGGGTGAAGGTACACAAATTCCTACGAAAAGTAGAATCTGAGGAAAGGGGGAGAAAGCAGATACAGTGGCCACAGCTTGTCAAATTTCATCAGCTTACCGCGTTTTGAGCAGTCAGCTAACACAAATAATAAGCTTCCCAAAGGGCATTTCTTACTTGAGAAGAGGTAGGAAGCACCTTTGTACACTAACATTTGGCCACCTCACGGCAGAGGACCACAATACAAGGCAATAGCAATGTAACAATCTCTGGTGGCACTGATGTGTGTTGCAAATGCAAAAGAAAAAGACTAGGATTAGCCATTATGGAAAACACAAAGACATTACATAGTAACATAGTAGATGACGGCAGAAAAAGACCTGCATTGTCCAACAAGATAAACTCATATGTGCTACTTTTTGTGTATAACTGACCTTGATTTGTTTCTGCCATTTTCAGGGCACAGGCTGTAGAAGTCTGCCCAGTACTAGCCCCGCCTCCCAACCACTAGCCCCGCCTCATTAGAAAGCATTCTCACCCACTCCTTCCAAAAGTGGAAAACAAAAGCATATTCCCACCACATATGCACGTAGGTGCCCTCCTGCCCACAGTCTCTCCATCACTGACTCCTCCGAGATGGGAAAAATTCGAGCCAATCGTGATGGGGACATATATCACCCATAAAGAGATTTTATCCCATTCTTCACCAAGCTTACAGAGATGGAGAGTCGAAAAGTATTCTGGGAGATATGTGACCAGTCCTGATTAGAGAGTGAAAGGCCTAAATCTCTACCCCATATCCCTACAAACTTGGGTATACAAGGCCCCGAGTTGTCCATTAAAGTATATGCCCCAGATACAAAAACGTAGATTGTGAACCCACTAGGGACAGAGAATTTACCTGTGTATAATGTAAAACCACTTTGGTTGTACCACAAAGAAAAAGGTGGATGGTTCTGGTTAACACACCCATTTTTCTAAGGTTTTTGACATCGGGCCTTTATAAAACAAGCATAATGTATGTATTCCTAACCTAGGCACCCTGTTTTATAATTTACCCTTTTTTGAACCCTTGCATGTGTGGGGTTTTGCTTTTTGTTTTTTTTTTAAGCTGCTTAAGGAGATTAGCTTTTAGATATGCCTTCTTACCCAGGTAACTTGACTCATTATTTGCTTATATAGGTATGTGTGTATGTATGTATGTGTGTGTGTGTGTGTATAGCTTTAAAAATTGCTCCCCCCCCCCCCCCATTTAATATTTTATGGAATGTTATTACTCCTGTTAAGTTCATCAAAAATTGGTACCAAGCTGGCTATAGAAAGAATGAGAACTTTTGCAAAACTTTTATATGATGATTTGGTGTCATGTTATTGAGCAGTCATGAGCTACCTAAGATGTAAACTGATATAAGAGCTAGTTAGTATAAAAAGAATTGATACATAAGAAAAAATTACTGTTTATTGGAGCAAATCATGTGTTTTGTAAAAGTAACATCCCCAAGTTCAAAAGAAATGTATTCATAAAAGTGTTTTATATAAAATCTTAACTATAAAATATTCCATTTTAAATGGTTTTGTTAGTTGCAGAAAAACATGACTTATCTGTCAAAAACAGAAATTTAGTTTAGATTTATATTTGCAGGACTTGATGATGCTACTAGGATCACGTTTATACCCTTCTCAGTGAACTTATCTGGCTCATTCAAAAGCGAGAGAAGTCTGCAGATACCCTTGACTGCTGAAGCCTTGCTAAGTTCTCCCAAACAAAGTCATGTCAACAAAGCACAAGAAGTATATCCAGCACTGGGGAGCAAGCCAAAGAAAACTGGTTCCCTAGCACTGTTCTTCAGGAAGGTGCGTACCGATATGTCAAACACTTTCCAAATCCAAGGTTCCTAGATGGTTTTAAATAACTTCATCTTAACTGGAAGTCTAATGTCTATGCTGAGGACAGAAGTGGTTATCCATCAGTGAAAATATACAGTTATTAGGTGGCAAAGTAAGGCAAGACTGTGTTGCTTTAAAAAAAAAAAAAAAAAAAAAGGTTTATCTGAATTGAAGCTCTAAATTGCTTACAGCTTGTGTTCAATAATATGTTTTTATCTTTTTCAAAACTCATTCTAGAGTAAAATATAGAACAGCTCTCATAGCAATAAATTTTGTTCAGATATTGTGATCAGTTTTATTAATACTGAAATAGAAATAGCTTGGTTGGGAAGACTGAAACATACTGTTAAATTCACTCCAAGGGATTCTTGTCTATATGTGGCACTGAATAATACATTTCTCTAGGACATTTAGGATAGAAAGCCCTCATAGATTGGTTAAGTGATCTGACAGAGCCTGCTGCAGGAAAAGGTATTTCAGAATCCACAAGTTTGTAGAGATTTCTAGCAACTAGATCCATGCCTGGGCAGCACTTCATGTGTTAGTGTTGATATCTCATGTACTATATGCATTACTTGTTGCTGCAATTTAATTTTAAAAATACAAGTAAACAGTCACATTGAACCAACTCAGATTCCTTAGCATCCCACAGGTCAGTCCAGAACATGTAGTTTATATCAGTTGGCCAGTGGATGGAGACAGAAGAAAGTAGTTCTTTGTGATTCTCCCCCTACAGAGTTTCATGCAGCTGTAGAGTACTTGGTATTTCTCTTTCTCCAGCAGATGGTGATGGAAGTTTAGCAGCCGTGTTCTGTAATAATTGTAATTTCAGACTCCATTTCACAGTTAAAGATGAATAAAGAGCATTACAGTAGTCTGACAAAATACATGATTGTACCAGAATGGCAAAATGAGGTCTGTTAAAGTGACGCCTAATATGATTCTGCTGACGAAGCTTAAAAAATATATAAGTTGCTTTAGAAAATTTACCTGTAACTCCTAAGGAAGAGAGGAGTCCAATATAACACCAAGAATCTTAGAATATAAATCCGCTTTAAGAGATAAATCATTAGACACTGGAAGGGATTCAGGAATAACAGTTCCCTTGGTTCCGCGGAATCTTAGCAGAGATTGGGTGGCGATGCTGGTAATTGGGAAACAAAATGGGAGCTGGGCAGACTTCTATGGTCTATGCCCTGATTGTGACTGAATAGATAGGGATGGGCTGGAGTGTAAATTTTAAAGGGCTTCAACATTAGCTCCAGAATTTAGTACAAGAACAATGCTGGGTAGACTTCTATGGTCTGTGCCCTGAGAATGGCAAGGACAAATGAAACTCGGGTATAAATGATCACATACCATGTGAATGAGTTTATCTTGTTGGGCAGACTGGATGGACCGTTCAGGTCTTTATCTGCCATCATTTACTATGTTACTATGTAGATGGTGATGGCACATTGTGCAGCTCCTTGGCTTGAAAACAGCTGTGTCAGTTCCTAAACTAGTTTTTGTTGAGTTCACTTTTCTTCCAGTTGGACAATCCCTTTCTCTTCCTACCCTGGGAGAGGTTCTTGGGGTTGAGATGCATCTCTTGTGCTATTAAGAAGCTTATTTCTACTTTTGACTGAACACCAGTTGAGTATGGGGAGTTTACTGAAGTTGGAGTTGGTGAGTTCCTTCTCTCCTCCCCTTCCAGCACCCAAACCCCTGCACTCAAACCACACTAGTAACAGCAAGTGTATTCTCTGTTTATGGTTTAAATTTCTAATATAAGAATAGCCGTAGTGGGTCAAATCAGTGGTCCACCTAGCCCAGTATCCTGTTTTCATTGGTGGCCAATCTGGGTCACAAGTACCTGGCAGAAACCCAAATTGCAACAATTCATGCTATCAATCCCAGGGCAAACAGTGGCTTCCCCATATCTGTCTCAATAGCAGACTATGGACTTTTCCTTCAAGAAATTGTCCAAACCTTTTTTAAACCCAGATACTCTTAACTGCTGTTATTACATCCTTTGGCAAAGAGCCCCAGAGCTTAACTATTCTTTGAGTGAAAAAATATCTCCTCCTATTTGTTTTAAAAGTATTTCCATGTAACTTCCTCGAGTGTCCCCTAGTCTTTGTACTTTCTGAAAAAGTACAAAAATCTATTCACTTCTACTCATTCTACACCACTCAGGATTTTGTAAACGTAGAAATGGCTGAGGGGAGATATGATTGAAATCATATCTCCCCTCAGCGATTTCTTTTCCAAGCTGAAGAGCCCTAACCTCGTTCCTCATATGAGAGGAGTAGCATCCCCTTTATCATTTTGGTCACTCTTCTTTGAATCTTTCTAATTCTGCTATATTTTTTTGAGATACGGCAGCCAGAACTGAATGTTCAAGATGAATATTATAATATTCTCGGTCTTTGTAACCTCCAGACACAGAGCACAGTGAATGAGTGCGCAGTAACAGGGTCCCTTCCCTGTTCAGTTTTTTTTTTTCTGGTAGTGTTAGCAGATTAGCAGTGTAGGAGCAACGCAAGTGCTACTGAGGCATTATAAGGAGCAGTATGCCCAACCATGGTCCTATATACATGGCACTATCCAGCATTAAGAACCTGATGGTAATGTGCAAATTCAGACATTTCCTGTATAAGACATTGTGGAGGCAACAAGTCTAACAGAAGAATAACAACTTGTTTACTATACAGAAGCTACTGATAAAGGACAGTTATCGGCATTGGCACAGGTTGTTATCAGAATTGATGTCAATGCAGGACACTTGGAGCTACTTGTTTATGTTCTTCAAGAATAGAACATATATCAGAAATAGAGATAAGGCTCTCGATTTCTCCATAAAAGGTAGCTCATGCCAGGATTAGCTGCTTGTGTCCACACCATCAAGATTTGCATTGGACCAGTCTGACATTTGAAGGACTACATCAGGTTGTATGTGCCGTGTATAGCGCTCTGGGGGTTAGATTGACTTTTTTTTTATTTTGTGCTATCAAAACAGGTAGATAGTACAAAAAAAAAATAAAAAAGTATTATGATGTCCAAAGGAGGTACAGAGATATAATACCTGACTATTCATCCACTCTGCTTCTTTGGTAGCTGAAATCTTGTCAGACCTGTCCCTGAATTTGAAACATTGTGGCGGTGGCAGTATTGTTCTTGTAAAAATTATAAACAAATCTAGGGTCTGGTTGGCTCCCTACTCTTTATACTTTAGAGTCTAGGGATTTACAGACCTTTACTCCAAGCTGTTTCTGTAATAGGATTATCTTTGTCTTTATTCCTTTTTACTTTGTCATTTGGTGCTACTGTAGGGAAGGGAAAGGGAATGAGACTTGATATACCACCTCTCTGTGATTTTTGCAACTACATTCAAAGTGTTTTACATAGTATATACAGGTACTTATTTGTACCTGAGGCAATGGAGGTTTAAGTGACTTGCCCAGAGTAACAAGGAGCTGCAGTGGAAATTGAATCCAGTTCCCCAGGATCAAAGTCCACTGCACTAACCACTTAGCTACTTCTCCACTCCTTCCATTATTTTGGCACAGTGAGCCTGGATCTAAGGATAAAGGGTGATGCACTTACTGCTGACACTGTACTTACTAATGTTAGTCTTGTTTGGGACCCATTTCTGTCATAATTTACACTAAGTGTCATGTACACTAATAACACCCTAAAAAGAGAGTACTGTCTGTTTTGCACCCATAGCAGCGTGCTGATGGCGACTGATAGCGGCCATCAGACATCAAATATGCCTGACCCAACACAAGAGTGACTGGATGACCTCAGCGAGGAGGTGCTGCAGGACCTTCCTGTGCGGAGTTCTTCTAGGGGAAGACCAGACTCCTTGTGAGCAGAGGCCCGTGAGTTGGTATGGTCGGATGCCTCACCAATTGAAATCTGGCAGATCTACACTGGCTAGACCAATGGCGGAGTGAAGAGCAGGAATTCCAAATGCTGCATGAGGAGTGTGAATTCCAGCTGCAGAAAATGAAGGTGGAGATGGAAATGACTTGTATCCAAAGCTCCAGCCCAACTTCTGCGCCGAGGCAGGATCCACAGCCCGGAACGGGACCAACTTGTTTGCAAATTTTGGTGATAACGCAAGATGACATTGATGGGTATCTAACTGCCTTTGAGAAAACTTGCCGCCTCAATGAGATTCCTGAGAAAAACTGGGTGCGCTATTTGGGAGCAGATCTCACTGGTAGAACATTCAAGGCATTCCAAGGACTGTCCATGGGAACATGCTCCCAGTTTGAAAAGATGTGAAAGCTTTGTTGAATCATTATGCCGTTACTTCCAAGGCCCGCAGACTAAAGTTTCGGACTTTGCAAAAGGGAGCGGACGATATTCATAGCGAGTTTGTGAACCAGTTAAGATAGCACCATCGGTGGCTCAATGAAACTGAGGTTAAAACCCTGGAGAACTGCCAAAACCTGATGGTCCTGGAGTAGTTTTTACAGTGTTGTCATCCAGAAGTGAGTGGACATGTTCAAGATCACCAGCCCCGTACTCTGGAAAAGGTGTCTGAGTTGGCTGACATCTTTGTGGCTAAATGTCCCTAGTTGGCAAAGAGAAGCTGTCTGTATCAACAACAGCTGGAATCTAAGGGCAGCCAGGGCCCTAAGCCAAATATTCCTGCAACCTCAGAGACAGTCACCAAACCCTCCAGTGTTCCCCTAAAGACTTGAGGCATGAATACCAGTGTGGGCGTACAGGACATTTCAAAGCGGATTGCCCAGATAACCCCAAGCCTGCACTAAAAAGTGTTCCAGTTCCTGCACTGAAGCTGGTGGCTTTCGTGGGTAGCTCCAGTCCCACTGAGGAGGCCTACGCAGTAGCTGCAGCACAAAACGTTACTGGTCAGTCATCAAGCAAGGAAGCAGGTGGGTTTCCACAGCATTATATCACCCCAATAACTGTAAATCAGTTCCAGGTATCTGGGCTGATGGACACTGGCTCTATCATGACTTCAGTACAACCAGAACTGGTGCCGGAAGATGCTATTCTTCCAGGTCACACTGCAGATGTAGTGTTAGTCAATGGATCCAGAGAGACTGTACCCATTGTTCGAGTATATCAGGATTGGTGTTCCAAGCCTGGATACAAAGAAGTAGGAATAATGAAGAACATTCTGATACCAATGCTGTGTGGAACTGATAAGGGTCCAGTGAATATTACCCTTGACAGTGGAGTTGGCATTTCCACCATGGTGACCTGTAGTCAGATACGGGAAGCCTAACAAACAGAACCCACAGAGACCACCTCTCTAGATCCTGAGCCTGTCCAGGTGGAACCAGCTGACCAAGCAACCAGAGGAAGTGCTCCAGTGCTTCCCAGCAGAACCAGTTCCTGAGGTAACCAGGACTGTGAGTATGAAACTAACAGCGGGCAAACAGCTTATAGTGCCCAAAGCATACAGAGAACAACTTCTGCAGATTGCACACGACATTCCATTAGCAGGACATCATGGAGTGACACTCACATGCACTAGTTTGACACAGAACTTCTATTGGCCAGGAGTATCTCAAGCCGTAGCTGACTATTGCTGAACCTGTCATGTGTGCCAGAGAGTGAGTAAGCCCCATGATCACCTCTGAGCACCCCTGAAATTCTTACCCATTATTAATGAGCCATTTAAGGGGATAGCTGTGGATATAATGGGGCCTCTAGCTAGATTGGGAAAAGATATATACTGACTTTGATGGACTTTGCTACAAGGTATTCCGAAGCGGTAGCCTTATCCTCAATAGAATCAGAGAAAGTTACCACTGCCCTGCTAGAAATATTTTTGGGTAGGGTATCCACGAGAAATACTCTCAGACCAAGGAACACAGTTTTATGTTTGAGCTGATCAAAATCTATGGGCACACTGCAGATTGAAATCTGTCTGTACCACCCCATATAGTCACAAAACTACTGAGTTGGTGGAAAGATTTAGTGGGACATTAAAGCATATGTTAAAGACTTTTGTATAGTTGGGAGAACGGGACTGGGAAAAGTACTTGCTCTCCCTACTGTTTGCTTACGTAGAAGTTCGGAACCAGGTATCTTTTAAATATAGTACCAAAACAGGGAAGATAGGGTATCCGATAGTGAGGTTGCAATAGATACCATAGTAGACCAGATGTCTTTAAATACAAAGCAAACAAAAGATTGCAAATTGTCAATGATCAAGCTGTAAATAGGAACAACAAACATAGTTGGAAATGTCTATATGCGAATACCAGAAGCCTAAGAAATAAGATGGGAGAGTTAGAATGTATTGCACTAAATGAAAAATTAGATATAATAGGCATCTCTGAGACCTGGTGGAAGGAAGATAACCAGTGGGACCCTGTCATACCAGGGTACAAAGTTATTTCGTAGTGATTTGGTGGAGGGGTAGCATTGTATGTTAAGGAGGGCCTTGAATGAAATAGATTGAAAATTCTGCAGGAAACAAAACACATCTTGGAATCCCTGTGGATTGAAATTACATGTGTAAAGGGGAAAAGGATAGCGATAGGAGTATACTACCGTCCACCTGGCCAGGACGGACAGATGTAGAAATGTTATCAGAAATTAGGGAGGTTAACAAACTGGGGGAGGTAAAATTCCTTGATGAAATCAAGGACTGCTTTATGGAGCAGCTGGTATAGAAGCCAACAAGAGGAGGAAAAATTCTATACCTAGTCCTTAGCAGAGCGCATGTTCTGGTGCTGGAGCCGTTTGATAACAGTGGTCATAATATGATTAGATTTGATATAAGTTCTGGAGTAAGTACACACAGGAAATTCAATACATTAGCATTTAACTTTCAAAAAGGAGACTATGATAAAATGAGAAGAACTGTGAAGAAAAAATACTGAGAGGAGCAGCTGCAAAAGTCAAAAATTTAGAACATGCTTGGATACCGTTGAAAAATGCCATCCTGGAAGCCCTGGTCAATTATATTCCATGTATTAGAAAAGGAGGAAGGAAGGCCAAGCGATAGCCAGAATGGTTAAAAATTGAGGTGAAGAAATCTATTAGTGCTAAAAGAAAATTTTTCAGAAAATGGAAGAAGGATCCGACTGAAAATAATAAGAAACAAAGTAAAACTATAAAAGAAAGCTGAGCAAGCAATTGAATCTTACATTATAATCTGAGCTGCGTATTACTCCATTACTTGTTTTATAATTCCCATCCCAATGCCTTCCTCATCAAAATAATAACTGAGCTGCAGTGGGTATCAAATAGGCTTATGAGATGTGGAGGAGTGACCTAGTGGTTAGAGCACCAGTCTTGCAATTCAGAGATGGCCGGTTCAAATCCCACTACTGCTCCTTGTGATCTTGGGCAAGTTACTTAACTCTCCATTGCCTCAGGTACAAACTTAGATTGTGAGCCCTCCTGGGACAGAGAAATATCCAGTGAACCTGAATGTAACTCGCCTTGAGCTACTACTGAAAAAGGTCTGAGCAAAATCTAAATAAATAATAATTATTTATTTGTATTTTATTTATTTGTATCCTGCATTTTCCCACATATTAGCAGGCTCAATGTGGCTTACAATAATAATAAATAGTCCTGATAATTCAGTTTGACAGCTCAATGCAGTCTAGTCTTTATTTTCATTCAGAATGCATAAATGGGGTGAATCTCCTCTTGTATGGGAAAAGGCTACAGAGGTTAGCGCTCTTCAGCTTGGAAAAGAGACAGCTGAGGGGAGATATAAAATCCTGAGTGGTGTAGAACGAGTAGAAGTGAATTATATTTTTTTTTACTCTTTCAAAAAGTACAAAGACTAGGAGACACTCAGTGAAGTTACATGGAAATACTTTCAGAACAAATAGGAGCAAACATTTTTTCAGTCAACAAACAGTTAAGCTCTGGAACTCTTTGCTGCAGGATGTAGTAACAGCAGTTAATGTATCTGGGTTTAAAAAAGGTTTGGACAAGTTCCTGAAGGAAAGTCCTTAGTCTGCTATAGACAGACATAGGGAAGCCACTGCTTGCCTTAGGATTGGTAGCATGAAATGTAGCTGCTAATTGGGTTTCTGCCAGGTATTTGTGACCTGGCTTGGCCACTATTGGCAACAGGATACTGAGCTAGATGGGCCATTGGTCTGACACAGTATGGCTATTCTTATGTTCTTGTGAGCTAAGGATTAGACTATTATCTAATGATTGTAGAGGTGTGGGAAAATATTCTACCTTAGAAATATACTTCTTAATATAGCTTTAGTTATTAGACTAGAATATGTCACTAACTAACCTATATATGACCGTTTGCTGAATGTGCATTACCTCACCATCATAAATGTGAATAGCAGGGTATACTGTTATTTGACTTAAAGACCTTTAGGCAAGGAAAAACACTGCAAGTCATTTGTATCTTGACTTAGGGAGCAATTTATTTATTTATTTTATTTTTATTAAACTTTACAAGTTGTATAAATTCACTAGCAAATTGCAATATAGAGAAATTAAATTTAAACAGGTACATGTTATGCAAAGAAAATCATACATCTCTTCCTTAGACCACTTATGGGGGGGGGGACATGTGAAAAAGTGAGGAGTAGAAACATATATATTAGAAATTGGCCTGGCCATTTTTAACTCTCCTATTTCTTAATCTCATTTTTCTCCTTCCTTGGATCCAGTGGGTGCTCTTTTTAATTTCAGAAAGGCACTGAGTTGTTCAGGTTCCCAAAAAACATACTTATTTTCCAAATATTTTACTATACATTTACACGGGTAAGCTAACAAGAATTTTGCTCCTATCGACCTTGTTTCTTCTCTAAGTACTAGAAACTTCTGCCTTCTATCTTGCGTGGATTTTGTTACGTCAGGATAGATCCAAACTCTATACCCACAAAAAGATTTTAGAGAGTTCTTAAAGTACATCTTTAAAACAGAGTTTAAATCCTGCTCAAAGACAAGTGAAACTATTAATGTAGACCTTTGAGTTATATCTGTCAGTGAGTCTTCTAATATAGCTGAAATATCTTGTAAACCTTGCTCAATTCCAAATTTTTGGACCTTATTTCCTATGTCTGCTTGTTCTACTAGGTTCGATTCGATGTTAGCAGATAGAAAGTTTTATTTAATGGAGGAATTGCTTCTGAAGGAAAATGTAAAACTTCAAGCAAATATTTCTTAAAGAAATCCGGCGAATTTATACCCACTGCCATCGGGAAATTTAAGATCCTAAAGTTCAGACGACGGTTATAGTTCTCTATCTGTTCCAATTTACGATGTATCATAGTCATGTCCACTATTGTTGCATTTGAAACAGTTTTTATATTTGTTACCTCTGTTTGTAGCAGTGTAATTTGTTGTTTTGTTTCTTGTTTAATTTCTTCCATCCATAATACAAGACTATCAACTTTGTTGACCAGCAACACCATTTCTTGCTCTGAAGTAGTAACCATTGTTGTTAGTCGTTGTAGAGCACTCCAAATGGATTCCAGGGTTATCACCACGGGAGCATTAGCTGCTTCCATTTTCTTCCCCTCCACGTCCACGGGGGAGGCACTGCCTACGAAAGCACAGTCTGCACCGACCTCCGACGCCTTTGCACTTCCTGCTTCACTCCGATTAAGCGCGGGACGTAGTGGAGGATTGAGATCTGGAGGCGACAATGATGTTTCATTTCCCAGAAGGGTCGATTCTCCTCTCTCGATTCCTTCAGTGGGAGTCTTCACTCCAATTAGAGAAGCAGCAGTTGTATAGTGGTCCAATGTCTGCTGGACCGAGGACGAAGTCCTGACCGATGGCAGTCGGGCTTTCACCGTCCCTTTTCTTTTCATGTGGGGAATTGTTTAAGGAAATCAAGAAGAAGGTAACGCCAGCAGACAAACACTGATCGTTAACAAACTTGCATGGCCGCCATCTTGATACACCTGTTTTAATTTAGGGTTCAGAGACCCCCAAGAAGGCTGGAGTGACCTTAAATCTAACTCCATCTCTAAATAGCACTAGTACTGGGGTAATCAAGAAGTTGTGAAGTTCTAAAAGGAATTGCCACTAAGAGAGACGTTAGGTCTAAGGAAAAGATACCAGCCTTATGACAAACTGGATTTATGTCACAGGTTATACAATGCAGCGAAAGATAGCCTGATACAGCAAAAGCATTTATACTTACAGCCTCTGATCATAAAGTGAAGTCCACAAATCATCATTTGGAATGAGGAGTTTATTTGCCAAGGTACAAGTCAAATCAGTGATTGACAACAGGCACCTACAATTAATTAGTTATAGGAATATAATAATCCGGCTGCAAACAGGTGTTAATTAGTTCCTAATCTTTTATAATTTCTTTTACCAATTAAAGGTTTTACAAGGTTTTACAAGGGAAAGCAATTAGGTAATTTGTCAATTCTGCTGGACACATTGGTTTCCCTTGGAGAGAGAGAGTGGCAACCCTTCTCTCTAGCTTAAACCAGGAAATACTCTGATTTTTATAGGTGCCCTCAGGATATGGATAATATGACAGTAGATATACCTGATTGGATCTATGCTAATGTCATGGTTGTCACTGATTGGCTCATGCTAATGAGTAGCTTCTATCTTGCTAACATGGTTTTGTCTTTAGCTCGCTTGACCACAAATCTTAAGCAAGACCCTGCATCCAGCTACACCTTTCCTTTCTCACACCATGGCTGACCACAATCCTGCTCACAGGAAAGTCTCCCTCCCCTCTTGGACAGCTAGTTCCCTATTTTCTTTGCACCTGGCATGACTCACTCATTTCTCAACTTGTTTTTCTAACTTACATTAGAGAAAATTCCACTTTGTAACAGATACGGCTTCCATTTTGTGCTGAAATCCTCCATTTTGTTTCCATATCTATTGACCTAACTTTTCCTAATTTAGCTTATTTAGGCCTCAATCCGGGCTACAAACTAGGCCATACTTTTCCACTAAGCTCCCAGTTATGTCAGCCATCAGATTTCTGACTCAGCCAAGGTCTGTAATGGCCTGAGCTCTATGACTGGGCCCGCCACCATTCCAGTGGGGGGGGGGGGGGGGGGGGGGGGGGGGGGTTTCTGGCTGTACCATAATTATACATTCCCCACTTGTCACCCCATCTGGGGGAGGGTGACACAAAGCTTGTCAAGCTTGTCATCATCCATTCCAGAAGGTGGCAAGCTATCAAACGAGAGGGCGAGTTTTGGTCTTACAAATTGCTAGAAGGTATGGTGCAAGATAGGAAACTTCATTCTCAGGTGATATATTATTTGGGGCGTATGGAATTCCCGTTATATTACCCAATCCCTTGGGCCTCAATCATGATTGAGACTTGCTTAAACCTGTGGTAAGAAAGGTTTTATGAATGGGACAGACCTATGGGTTCATCTACAAAATCCATCAGGCTTACCCTATTGATTTTGCAAGCATAGTTCCATGAAATAAGTGTAGGTATCAATGTGAGCAGATTGTACATAGCTTCGCAGGTTATATATGGATTAGCATTGATGAGCCTGTTCAATATTCATTTGTTGATAGTAGCAATCCTAGGTGTATCATACTACTATATAGTTGCAGGTCTTTCTATGGTTTCCATTGTATCTGTTGCATAGTGCATGGGGAGATAATCTAATGTATCTATCTCAGTGGTCTTGGGAAGGAATAGTGGTTTCGATTATGGGATCAACAAATATATGATTAGTACTCTGATTGTAGTCTGTCTTAGGTTACAGGTATCCAGAATCCCTAAGCGGGTTGGAATTCTTGGGCCTATCTTTACCGTCATAGCCATGCAATTATGAGCACTAAGAAGCAAATAGTAGTCATAAGGTTGCATTATACAACAAGGTGGTAGCAACAATTCTATGGGTCATTCCCATGTATATTTATAATTATGAAACTGTACAGGAGAAGAACTTTGGAAAATTATACTAAGGGCATAACGATGGGGGAGCATGGGGTTTCCCCATCCCAGGGTACGTATATATCCTTTACTATAACCCCACTTGGAGCTTGGTCAAACCTACAGAAAGACATGCAACTGAGTCTATAAATATCTACTCTGTTATGCCATAGTATTATAGGTTCTGGTGTTATCCTGATTGAAGCAATATCAATTTGAATTACATAAACAGAAATAACGGGGAAACTCTTAGAAAAACAATAAGAACAATAAAGGAAATAATAGGAAAATAAAAATAAAACTTTTTCAATATATAGACAGGATTACTGCTAAACTGAAAATAAAACAAGATATGAATCTATAATGTCCATAAACAGCAACAGTAAATCTCAAATTAAGTATCAGTTGGTTCTGAATTCTCTTTCATCGATCATGGTTGAAGCGGTGGAAGCACTGAAGAATCTGGACGGAGATCTGGAAGATCTAACAGGGCTGGATTTTCACAGCGACTTGGGCAAGGAATCAGTAGAAGTGACAGTCGCTGCTGACCAGCTGAAGGAAGTGGTTGGTCTTGAGATGGTTGGGCCGGTAACATCTGGTTCTACAGCTGAGTAAACCCGTATATCTTTCACATGGACCCAAGACTTGTGGTCCAGTAGATTGCAAGGTGTAAAGATTATTGCCACAACCTTGGAGGATCTAACATCATTTGGGCCTGAGAAAAAATTTTTATTGTCTTAATACTAGGAATTGGGATTTGCAGAATGTATCCCCACTTCTGGCTTGCATAATGTGCAAGACATTGGTAATTACTACTAAGAGATGATCAAATAACAATAGTTAAGTATGTGGAACAAAAGAAAAGGGTACCAAAAAAAAACAATAAAAATTAAAATTGTGAGATGATGTTGATTGTTCAAGTTATTGATGTATGGAGGGTCAGGAATATGGTGCACAAAAATAGTCAAAAGGCACGGGCAATGCGTTGCAATCTATCGCCAGTAGGTATGGAATTTTCACCTGCAATGACTACCATTCACCAAGGGTTGGGCCCTCAGCTGCAGGAGGCCAGCAGGACTTACGAGTTAGATGATTCAGAAAGAAGGGTAGCTTAGGAAATAGTCATAGTCAAAGCAGAAGACTAATGTGCAGAAATTTAAAACTCATAACTAGTCCAGGTGATGGAAGTATCTTCTGGAATCACGGTCGCTGTCTGTTGTAACAGAGAGCTCATATGTAAAGTGCCATGTAGGTTCTGAAAAAGATGAGCCTGCAAAAATATTTAATACAGTAGAATATTTAAGAGCATAACTAAGAAGGTCTAAATTAATGACATCATTTGGACAAAAGAAAATTCTCATTGGAGAAGTTGGTGCTTCTTTTTCTTGCCAGAGGTCAGTTGGCAGGATCACCACGCCCTTCCGAACTCTCGGTGGCGTAGGGGGATCAACCACAAAATAGAAAGGTCTGTTTCGGAAAGTCCTTACCAGAGATCTGAATAGATGTCAGATCACCAGTATCTGGCGTTGGGGGCGGAGAGGAAGACATGATATGACGGGTAGTGAACAACATCACCCAATATGTATAATAACAGGACCTAGTGAGCAAGTGGTCTACAAATAAGCTCCAGACCTGTAACATGCTGTAGAACAATGATCTAAGGTAATAATATATATATTGACCAGACCTAGAACCTGGTACAAGGTCAGTGGTTCAAAAGGCAGCTTCAGGGATAGCAAGGAGACCTAGAAATGATAATGTGCTAACAGTTTACAAAAACATGCAATGATTATCCTGATAGTAAAACAGAAGGGTCGATTCTCCTCTCTCGATTCCTTCAGTGGGAGTCTTCACTCCAATTAGAGAAGCAGCAGTTGTATAGTGGTCCAATGTCTGCTGGACCGGGGACGAAGTCCTGACCGATGGAAGTCGGGCATTCACCGTCCCTTTTCTTTTCATGTGGGGAATTGTTTAAGGAAATCAAGAAGAAGGTAACGCCAGCAGACAAACACTGATCGTTAACAAACTTGCATGGCCGCCATCTTGATACACCCTAGGGAGCAATTTATGACTTCAATATTTAATATGTAAAATGATGGTCAAGGAGGTGATAAACCTTATGTATGTAGTCATTGGTAAACTAATCTAGGCTCCTGTAAAAAAATGAATCATTTTATGTATTCTTTTGATCCTTTTGTATTCAATTTGTCAAATTCCCTATATAAGGAGCTGACCTCTGTCTGGAACATACTTTGTCTTTGGTATGTCCTCATGTATTGATATATTAATAAACAATTATTCCTTGTCATCAAGCAGATGAAACCATTATGTATGGGTTGTGTCCATCAACCAGCAGGGGGAGATAGAGAGCACTCAACTTTTCACAGTGCCTCATGGCCAGCTAGCTCTACTGCCTCTTCAGTATTCTCTATCTCCCCAAGCAGGGTGGCTGCAGCTTCTTCGAGCTCCATCAAAAATCTGCCTGGGGGTGGCTCCTGGCTTGCCAGTTGTTAGCCAGGGTGTTAGAGGCTATAGCAGCTTCACTTTGAAGGCACATAGGTCAGCCCTTTCCCTGCCTTACCCATGCCTCTGTGGATGTGGACATATTAGCTTGCTTTTCCCTGTCCTTTCCCACTCAGTGGATGCAGGCACATTGGTTTGCCTTTCCCTGCCTTTCCCACTTATCTGAGCCTCCGGAGTGATTTTATTTACCTCTTTTGCCTCTGCTTTCCTCACAGCGTTTAAATAAATAAATAATTAAAGTCGCGTTGCACTTTAGCGCAGCGATCTTGGAAAAGAGGTTTTTTTCTTGAGATTCTTCTGCAGGACCGGAGCTGTGATACTCGGTCTAGTGAGGTAAGAGTGTTTTCTGACTCCTCCAGGGTAGGCCCGCGATTGGGACGTTTTTGGCATGAACCGTTACCGCCGTTTTCAGCGATGGCTGCGGAGACTGTAAAGTGCTGTTCTAACTGTGGCAAGCGCAAATCAGCAGCGGGGCTCTGTAAATCGTGCTGTACAGATGGTAGAGCCAGCCCGAGCATGGCGAGCGGCGATCTTTTGCGCTCTGAGCTGGCAGCGGACGCCATTTTGGATTTTCCACATGGTGCGGCCTCCGTTGCGACGGAGAACCCTGAATCCGGGGTGGGGGGGGGTCCTCTGAGTGAGGCTAATAATAGAGCTGATAGCCCTGGGCAGGATCTGGGCGGTCAGGGAGCGGTTTTCTCCCCTGATTTTGTTTTAATGCTGCATAAGGCATACATGCTTAAAAGAGCTCTTCCACAGGGATCTTCAGAACCTCTGCCTACCCCCCCCCCCCCCCCCCCCCCCCGGTGAATCCTGGCCTTTTGGAGTTGGCTTTGCCTGTTTCTTATCCTCCTGATAAACGCAGAAGGGCTAATTCCCCCCCCCCGTGGTCGGGCTATGAGGATTCTGAGGGGTCTGGCAGAGCTTCTTGGTCTGAGGAGCCACAGTCGGGTGCAGAATTGCCACAGGAGCTTGATGATCCGTCTGTGGTGAGGATTTTCCACCGCGAGGAGCTGCTAGCGCTTATTTCAGATGCCTTACAAGCCCTCTCGATTGAAGATCCAGGGAGTGGCACAGCCTCCTCTGTTAATCCAAGGATGGCTAGTACCAGAAAGCCTGCTCGAGCCTTTCCTTTGCATGACTCCATCCAAGAGCTTATTTCGGCTCAATGGGCTGACCCCGAGGGACCTTTGAAGGTTGCCAGGGCTATGGGGCAATTATACCCTCTGAGTGAGGCACATTTGGCTCGCTTTGCAGTGCCTAAAGTGGATGCCCTGGTCACGGCTGTGACAAAGAGAACTACCCTCCCTGTTGAAGGAGGTGTTGCCCTGAAGGATATTCAAGACCGCAAGCTTGATTCAGCTCTGAAGCTGTCCTTTGATTTGGCAGGTCTCACTGTTCAGGCTTCTGCATGCAGTTGTTATGCAGCTGCTAGAGCCTGCCTGGTTTGGTTACAGCAGGCAGTGGAAAAGCCCGGTGATGGAGACCTTATCTGAAGTGGCTCCGCGGATGGAGTCGGCCTTGTCCTTTTTGGTTGACGCCCTTTATGATATGGTCAGAGCTTCGGCTAAACAAATGGCTGTAGCAGTGGCAGTTCGCCGCACTCTTTGGCTATGACATTGGGCGGCGGACATGCCCTCTAAGCAAAGGTTGGTGAAGTTGCCCTTTCAAGGCCTTCTCCTGTTTGGTGAGGAGCTGGAAAACATTGTTAAAGGCCTGGGGGATTCCAAACCTCAGTGCTTGCCCGAAGATAGGCCGAAGCCTTCCTCTAAGGGTCAGGCGGTCCGCTCCTCTTACAGACCTCGCTTCCGTGAAGCTAGAAGGTACCGCCCGGGGCATGCTGTTGGGTTCGCTTTGCGTGCCCGCTTTCAGCAGAGAAACTCCTTTCGCTCGGACAAACGTTCCGCAGCTGTCGGTTCAAGGCCTGGAGTTCAGGGGCGACCCTCTCATTGATGGTGCGCCGGCCCTCTCCTCGTTTCCTGTCACCGGAGGAAGACTTTCCCTCTTTTTTGAGGAGTGGGCTAAAATCTCTGCAGATCAGTGTGTCTTGGACCTGATCAGAAACGGATACCGAATAGAATTCGATGCCCCGGTGAGAGACGTGTTTGTGGAGTCCCGATGCGGTTCAGCCGCCAAACGGGCGGCGGTAGAGGAGACTTTGCACAGTCTGTGCCAGATAGGGGCTGTGACCCCGGTGCCTCCCGCCGAACGAGGTCTAGGCCGCTACTCCATTTACTTTGTGGTGCCACGAAAAGGCGGGTCTTTTCGCCCAATCCTGGACTTAAAAGAGCTAAACAAGTCCTTAAGAGTGCGGCATTTTCACATGGAAACCCTGCGCTCCGTCATTGCGGCGGTACAGCCAGGGGAGTTTCTCACGTCTCTGGACCTGAAAGAAGCTTACTTGCACATACCAATTTGGCCCCCGCACAAGAAGTTTCTGCCGTTTGCGGTGTTGGGAAAACATTTCCAGTTTCAGGCCTTGCTTTTTGGCCTCGCCACAGCTCCCCGAACCGTCTCCAAGGTAATGGTGGTAGTAGCTGCCTTTCTCAGGCGAGAGGGTATCCAGGTTCACCCGTACCTAGACGACTGGCTCATCAGAGCAGACTCAGAAAAAGAGAGTCATCTAGCTACAGTCAGAGTGGTTTCAGTCCTTCAATCTCTGGGCTGGGTCGTCAATATGGCCAAAAGTTACCTTACCCCCTCGCAATCTCTAGAATATTTGGGGGCCAGGTTCGACACAGCCTCGGGCTATGTGTTTCTTCCCGAGCAAAGGCGGTGCAAACTTCAGAATCAGGTCCGTCTGCTCCTGAGGATGCCCCGCCCGCGAGCTTGGGACATTGTCCAGCTGTTGGGATCGATGACGCCCACCTTGGAAGTGATGCCATGGGCGAGAGCGCACCTGAGACCTCTACAGTATTCTCTACTTCAACGATGGTCTCCGGTATCTCAGGATTATCAATGCAGACTTTCTTGGCTCCCTGCGGCCCGCCTCAGTATGGAGTGGTGGCTCTCGGACAGCATGTTGCGGCGGGGAATGCCGCTGGCACTCCCCGATTGGTGCCTAGTGGTGACAGATGCCAGCCTGAAGGGCTGGGGCGCACATTGCCAGGGGAGGCATGCCCAGGGTCTGTGGATGCCCGACTAGTCGGAGTGGTCTATCAACCGCCTGGAATTGAAAGCGGTGTTTCTGGCTCTTCTGGCCTTTCAAGTGACCCTGGAAGGATTGGCTGTCCGGGTGATGTCGGACAACACGACAGCAGTGGCCTACATAAATCGACAAGGCGGCACTCAGTGCAGAGCTCTAGCCGCGCAGGCCAAACAAATTTGCCACTGGGCTGAGCTGCATCTACAGTCCCTGTCAGCAGCTCACATTGCAGGTCAGAGCAACGTGCAAGTCGACTATCTAAGCAGGCATCAGATCAATCCAGCGGAGTGGGAACTAGCAGACGATGTATTCCTGCAGATATGTGCCAAATGGGGCAAGCCAGTGATGGATCTTATGGCAACCAGTTCCAATGCCAAAGTCCCGTGCTTCTTCAGCAGACGGAGGGATCCTCGCTCTGCCGGGTTGGATGCCTTGGCTCAACCCTGGCCCCTGGGCTTGCTGTATGTCTTCCCTCCGTGGCCCTTGATAGGGCGAGTGCTCCTGCGGATTCGGCTGCATCCAGGAGAAGTGGTGCTCATCGCCCCGGATTGGCCCAGGAGGCCTTGGTATGCGGACCTCCGACAAATGCTGTTGGAGGCTCCCTTTCCATTACTTCTGGTTCCGCACCTGTTGTCACAGGGTCTGGTAGCCATGGAGGACGCCTGCCGCTTTGGTCTTATGGCATGGCGATTGAGAGGGCACAATTGAGAGATAAAGGCTACTCAAATAAGGTAATTTCCACTGTCCTGCAGGCCCGTAAGCGCTCCACTTCCGTGGCTTATGCCAGGATTTGGCGCCAGTTTGAATTCTGGTGTGTTTCAAGAGCGCTTTCTCCGTTGCGGGCTCCTGTCTCGCCGATTCTGGACTTTTTGCAGGATGGTGTACACAAAGGCTTGGCCTATAATTCCCTGCGGGTGCAAGTGGCAGCATTGGCCTCCCTGCGTGGCAAGGTTGAAGGCGTGTCCTTAGCTGCTCATCCAGATGTGGCACGGTTTCTTAGAGGGGTGCTTCGGCTCCGTCCTCCCATGCGGGCACCTTGTCCAGCTTGGAACCTGGGGTTAGTATTGAAGGCCCTTCAGGGTGCTCCCTTTGAAGCGCTTCGGCGTGCTTCAGAGAAAGATTTGACACTGAAGGCCGTCTTTTTAGTGGCCATTACCTCGGCGAGACGGGTGTCAGAGCTTCAGGTGCTGTCCTGTAGAGACCCTTTTCTGCAATTCTCAGAGTCAGGGGTCACGGTTCAGACCGTGCCTTCCTTCATGCCTAAGGTGGTTTCAGCGTTTCACCTAAACCAGCCTGTTTTTCTTCCCTCCTTTGTTGAGGAGGAGTTTCCAGATTCATTTGGGCAGTTGCACCTTTTGGATGTGCGCAGGACTCTGTTGCAGTATCTGCGAATTACAAATTCTTTCAGGACCTCTGATCATCTTTTTGTGCTGTTTGCAGGTCCTTGCATAGGGACTTCAGCATCTAAAGCCACTATTGCCCGTTGGCTCAAAGAAGCTATCTTTTCAGCGTATCTGCTGTCTGGCCGGGCTCCGCCTGAAGCCTTTAAGGCACATTCCGCAAGAGCGATTTCCTCTTCCTGGGCGGAAACTGGAGCACTATCTCTTCATGAGATTTGCAGTGCTGCAACATGGGCTTCTAAGCTCTCTTTCTCCCGACATTACAGGCTGGATGTGGCTGCCAGGAGGGATGCGCGTTTTGGAGCACAGGTGCTAGCGCGTGGTGTGGCTTGTTCCCACCCTATTTAGGGATTGCTTTGTTCTCCGAGGACAAGCAGGCTGCTTGTTCTCACTGATGGGTGACGTCCACGGCAGCCCCTCCAATCGGAAACTTCACTAGCAAAGGCCTTTGCTAGTCCTCGCGCGCCCATGCGCGGCCGTCTTCCCGCCTGAACCGGCTCGTGTTCATCAGTCTTCTTTTGTCCGCGCTCGGTACGGTCGTGTTTGCGCCGTTCGCGCCCCTTAAGTTGACCCTCGCGCGTCTTTTGACTTTTTGCTCTTCAAAAAAAAAAAAGGGATTTCGGAGAAGGGCCTAACGGTCTTTTTCCCTTCCCCGTATTTCTAGTTTTTCGCCCCGATAAGTTTTCTTTCGTTTTCGGGGTAGGCCCCTTTGAGGCCTCGGGTCGAGTTTTTTTCTCCCTCTCTTTTTGGTGCCTTACCGCAATTACGAGTTTTGATTTCGCCGGCGTGATTTTTCCGCCCATGTCATCGAAGTCTCCCAGCGGCTTCAAGAAGTGCACCCAGTGCGCCCGGGTAATCTCGCTCACTGATAGGCATGCGTCGTGTCTTCAGTGTCTGGGGGCTGGGCACCGCCCGCAGGCCTGTAGTCTTTGCACCCTTGTACAGAAAAGGACTCAGGTAGCAAGATTGGCCCAGTGGAACGTTTCGTTCTCGGGCTCTTCGTCGGCATCGGCACCGGGAGTATCGAGTGCGTCGACAGCGTCAAGACCTCCGCCCTCGGCCGCGACTGTATCGATTGCATCGAGGCATCGATCCTCTGCATCGTCGGGGCCGAGACATCGGAAGTCAGCGTCGTTTGGTACCGGGACCTCCACTAGTGCTGATGTCGTCGGACGGTGGTGCTTCATCTGGAGTGCAGGTGAGGGCTGTCCATTCCCCTGCTGGTGGCGGTGAGCCTTCGGGTGGGTCTCCCCCTACCCTGAGGGCTCCTGCGGTACAGCCCCCCCGAGACTGACCTTCGGCCTCAGCCCCGAGGAAGCGACGGCTGGATTCTATGTCCTCGTCGGTACCGGGAAGCTCCGGTGACATGCTTCGTTTGAAAAAGTCAAAGAAGCATCGACACCGGTCTCCTTCCCGCATCGGTACCGAGAGCTCTGGGTCGCCGAGGGAGTCGGCACCCAGCAGGCATCGGCACCGGGAGGACCGCTCACCCTCTGTTCAAGAGGTGTCGATGCGCTCCACCTTTGACAGCCCGGAACAGCTTCCACGCCCGGAACAGACTCTGACTTTGACTCCTGCATCGGCTTCCATGTCTATCTCCACAGCCGCCCTGCACGAGAGTCTCCGGGCCGTTCTCCCAGAGATCCTGGGAGAGCTGTTGCACCCTTCCCCTCCGGTACCGGGGGTGCTTGTGCCACCGGTACCATCGAGTGAGGCGCCGGCTGGCCCCTTGCCCGGGGTGAGGTCTCCGACATCGGTGCCGCTTGCGGTACCGACTGCAGTCGCCTCCCAGGAAGGCTCCCCGACGACGTCGACGGAGGGAGCTTCGCCGGTGCGGGCGAGGGAGTCTACCTCTCGACGCTCCCACCGTGGCCGTGGTTCCACGGAGTCGAGCCGGGCACGGCTTCAGACACAGGTTCGTGAACTTGTGTCTGATACCGATGGTGAGGCCTCGTGGGAGGAGGAGGAGGACATCAGATATTTCTCTGACGAGGAGTCTGATGGCCTTCCTTCTGATCCCACTCCCTCCCCTGAAAGGCAGCTTTCTCCTCCCGAGAGTCTGTCTTTTGCGGCCTTTGTCCGGGAGATGTCTACGACCATCCCCTTCCCGGTGGTTGTGGAGGACGAGCCCAGGGCTGAAATGTTTGAGCTCCTGGACTATCCTTCTCCACCTAAGGAAGCGTCCACAGTACCCATGCATCATGTCCTAAAAAAGACATTGCTGGCGAACTGGACCAAGCCTTTAAGTAATCCCCACATTCCCAAGAAGATCGAGTCCCAGTACCGGATCCATGGGGACCCAGAGCTGATGCGCACTCAGTTGCCTCACGACTCTGGAGTTGTGGATTTGGCCCTAAAGAAGGCTAAGAGTTCTAGAGAGCATGCTTCGGCGCCCCCGGGCAAAGACTCTAGAACCTTAGACTCCTTTGGGAGGAAGGCCTATCATTCCTCTATGCTCGTGGCCAAAATTCAGTCTTACCAGCTCTACACGAGCATACACATGTGGAACAATGTGCGGCAGTTGGCGGGCTTGGTGGACAAGCTCCCTCCTGAGCAAGCCAAGCCATTTCAGGAGGTGGTCAGGCAGCTGAAGGCGTGCAGAAAATTCCTGGCCAGAGGGGTGTATGACACCTTTGATGTTGCGTCCAGGGCCGCTGCTCAAGGTGTGGTGATGCGCAGACTCTCATGGCTGCATGCCTCCGACCTGGAGAATAGGATCCAGCAGCGGATTGCGGACTCGCCTTGCCGTGCGGATAATATTTTTGGAGAGAAGGTCGAACAGGTGGTAGAGCAGCTCCACCAGCGGGATACCGCTTTCGACAAGTTCTCCCGCCGGCAGCCTTCAGCTTCTACCTCCACAGGTAGACGTTTTTATGGGGGAAGGAAGACTGTTCCCTACTCTTCTGGTAAGCGTAGGTACAATCCTCCTTCTCGACAGCCTGCGGCCCAGGCTAAGCCCCAGCGCGCTCGATCTCGTCAGCAGCGTGCGCCCCAGCAAGGCCCCTCGGCTCCCCAGCAAAAGCAAGGGACGAGCTTTTGATCCAGCAGAGCATAGCCGACATCCAAGTGTCAGTGCCGGGCGATCTGCCGGTCGGAGGGAGGTTGAAAGTTTTTCACCAAAGGTGGCCTCTCATAACCTCCGATCAGTGGGTTCTTCAAATAGTCCGGCAAGGATACACCCTCAATTTGGCCTCAAAACCTCCAAATTGTCCACCGGGAGCTCAGTCTTACAGCTTCCAGCACAAGCAGGTACTTGCAGAGGAACTGTCTGCCCTTCTCAGCGCCAATGTGGTCGAGCCCGTGCCATCCGGGCAAGAAGGGCTGGGATTCTATTCCAGGTACTTCCTTGTGGAAAAGAAAACAGGGGGGATGCGTCCCATCTTAGACCTAAGGGCCCTGAACAAATATCTGGTCAAGGAAAAGTTCAGGATGCTTTCCCTGGGCACCCTTCTCCCCATGATTCAGGAAAACGATTGGCTATGCTCTCTGGACTTGAAGGACGCCTACACTCACATCCCGATACTGCCAGCTCACAGACAGTATCTGCGATTTCAGCTGGGCACACGTCACTTCCAGTACTGTGTGCTACCCTTTGGGCTCGCCTCTGCGCCCAGGGTGTTCACAAAGTGTCTGGCTGTGGTAGCAGCAGCGCTCCGCAGGCTTGGGGTGCACGTGTTCCCTTATCTCGACGATTGGCTGGTGAAGAACATATCCGAGGCAGGAGCTCTACAGTCCATGCAGATGACTATTCGACTCCTGGAGCTACTGGGGTTTGTGATAAATTATCCAAAGTCCCATCTTCTCCCAGTACAGAGACTCGAATTCATAGGAGCTCTGCTGGATTCTCGGACGGCTCGTGCCTATCTCCCAGAGGCGAGAGCCAACAACTTGTTGTCCCTCGTCTCGCGGGTGCGAGCGTCCCAGCAGATCACAGCTCGGCAGATGTTGAGATTGCTGGGCCACATGGCCTCCACAGTTCATGTGACTCCCATGGCCCGCCTTCACATGAGATCTGCCCAATGGACCCTAGCTTCCCAATGGTTTCAGGCTGCTGGGGATCTAGAAGACGTGATCCACCTGTCCACGAGTTTTCTCAAATCCCTGTATTGGTGGACGATTTGGTCCAATTTGACTCTGGGACGTCCTTTCCAAATTCCTCAGCCACAAAAAGTGCTGACTACGGATGCGTCTCTCCTGGGGTGGGGAGCTCATGTCGATGGGCTTCACACCCAGGGAAGCTGGTCCCTCCAAGAACGCGATCTGCAGATCAATCTTCTGGAGTTGCGAGCGGTCTGGAACGCTCTGAATGCTTTCAGAGATCGGCTGTCCCACCAAATTATCCAAATTCAGACAGACAACCAGGTTGCCATGTATTACGTCAACAAGCAGCGGGGCACCGGATCTCGCCCCCTGTGTCAGGAAGCCGTCAGCATGTGGCTGTGGGCTCGCCGTCACGGTATGGTGCTCCAAGCCACATATCTGGCAGGCGTAAACAACAGTCTGGCCGACAGACTGAGCAGGATTATGCACCCTCACGAGTGGTCGCTCAATTCCCGTGTAGTGCGCCAGATCTTCCAGGTATGGGGCACCCCCTTGGTAGATCGCGAGCCAACCACAAAGTCCCTCAGTTCTGTTCCAGGCTTCAGGCCCACGGCAGACTGGCATCGGATGCCTTCCTCCTGGACTGGGGGGAGGGTCTGCTGTATGCTTATCCTCCCATACCTCTGGTGGGGAAGACTTTGTTGAAACTCAAGCAAGGCCGAGGCACCATGATTCTGATTGCTCCTTTTTGGCCGCGTCAGATCTGGTTCCCTCTTCTTCTGGAGTTGTCCTCCGAAGAACCGTGGAGTGTTTTCCGACCCTCATCACACAGGACGAGGGTGCGCTTCTGCATCCCAACCTCCAGTCCCTGGCTCTCACGGCCTGGATGTTGAGAGCGTAGACTTTGCCTCTTTGGGTCTGTCAGAGGGTGTCTCCCGCATCTTGCTTGCTTCCAGGAAAGATTCCACTAAGAGGAGTTACTTCTTTCTATGGAGGAGGTTTGCCGTCTGGTGTGACAGCAAGGCCCTAGATCCTCGCTCTTGTCCTACACAGACCCTGCTTGAATACCTTCTGCACTTGTCTGAGTCTGGTCTCAAGACCAACTCTGGAAGGGTTCACCTTAGTGCAATTAGTGCATACCATTACCGTGTGGAAGGTAATCCGATCTCAGGACAGCCTTTAGTTGTTCGCTTCATGAGAGGTTTGCTTTTGTCAAAGCCCCCCCGTCAAACCTCCTACAGTGTCATGGGATCTCAATGTCGTTCTCACCCAGCTGATGAAACCTCCTTTTGAACCACTGAACTCCTGCCATCTGAAGTACTTGACTTGGAAGGTCATTTTCTTGGTGGCAGTTACTTCAGCTCGTAGAGTCAGTGAGCTTCAGGCCCTGGTAGCCCAGGCCCCTTACACCAAATTTCATCATAACAGAGTAGTCCTCCGCACTCACCCTAAGTTCTTGCTAAAGGTTGTGTCGGAGTTCCATCTGAACCAGTCAATTGTCTTGCCAACATTCTTTCCCCGTCCTCATTCCTGCCCTGCTGAACGTCAGCTGCACACATTGGACTGCAATAGAGCATTGGCCTTCTATCTGGAGCGGACACAGCCCAACAGACAGTCCGCCCAATTGTTTGTTTCTTTTGATCCCAACAGGAGGGGAGTGGCTGTGGGGAAACGCACCGTATCCAATTGGCTAGCAGATTGCATTTCCTTCACTTACGCCCAGGCTGGGCTGGCTCTTGAGGGTCATGTCACGGCTCATAATATAAGAGCCATGGCAGCGTCGGTAGCCCACTTGAAGTCAGCCACTAATGAAGAGATTTGCAAAGCTGCGACGTGGTCATCTGTCCACACATTCACATCTCATTACTGCCTGCAGCAGAATACCCGACGCGACAGTCGGTTCAGGCAGTTAGTGCTTCAGAATCTGTTCGGGGTTTAGAATCCAACTCCACCCCCCTAGGCCCATGTTTATTCTGTTCCTGGCTACACTCTCAGTTAGTTGTATAAGTTGTTAGGTCAATCTCAGTTATGTCCTCGCCATTGCGAGGCCCAATTGACCATGTTTGTTGTTTTGAATGAGCCTGGGGGCTAGGGATACCCCATCAGTGAGAACAAGCAGCCTGCTTGTCCTCGGAGAAAGCGAATGCTACATACCTGTAGAAGGTATTCTCCGAGGACAGCAGGCTGATTGTTCTCACAAACCCGCCCGCCTCCCCTTTGGAGTTGTGTCTTCCCTTGTCTTTGTCTTGCTACATATGGGACTGATGAACACGAGCCGGTTCGGGCGGGAAGACGGCCGCGCATGCGCGGTGCGCATGGGCGCGCGAGGACTAGCAAAGGCCTTTGCTAGTGAAGTTTCCGATTGGAGGGGCTGCCGTGGACGTCACCCATCTGTGAGAACAATCAGCCTGCTGTCCTCGGAGAATACCTTCTACAGGTATGTAGCATTCGCTTTACATCCCATACGCAATGGCTTCATCTGCTTGATGACAAGGAAGGGAAAATTAGGTTCTTACCGTGATAATTTTCTTTCCTTTAGTCATAGCAGATGAAGCCATGAGCCCTCCCTGTATGATTGTCTGTATTGCAGTGATTCTGATTTTAGGTGCTGTTCTTGTTTCCTGAAGTTATTATATTCCTTCCTTGGGGAGTCGGAAAACAGTCTTCAGGATTCTTGTTACAGTGATAGGAGGATGAGTTCATTCTCTCCAGTTCATGTTTTGGGAGGATGAGTTTATTCCCTCCAGGAGGATGCAAGTATTCCCTCTGTTTATACAAAGTGGAGGACGAGTTTATTCCCTCTAGGAGGATGAGTTCATTCCCTCCTTTTGTTGAGCTTATGCCCTTGTTAAGGGGCCATCGTTCGCTGTGAGGAAAGTTCATGTTATTCCCATTGCGGTTTGCCATACTGTTTTGGAAGCTTCAAATACTGAAGAGGCAGTGGAGCTAGCTGGCCATGAGGCACTGTGAAAAGTTGAGTGCTCTCTATCTCCCCCTGCTGGTTGATGGACACAACCCATACGTAATGGCTTCATCTGCTATGACTAAAGGAAAGAAAATTATCATGGTAAGAACCTAATTTTCCTTTAAATTGAGCACAGGCTAGCGTTTTTAATTAAAGTTCTAGAGGTATGTTGGCAAATGTACTTTTGTGTGACAGTATGTTAAACTAAGAATGTGTTTTTCTATCTTGCCTTGCAGGTATATCATTTGGCAAGTGTCCGTCTGCGGGATTTATGTTTGAAGCTTGATGTTTCCAGTGAGCTGCGAAGGAAGATATGGACATGTTTTGAATACACATTAATTCACTGCACAGAACTAATGAAAGATCGACACCTAGATCAGCTCCTCCTGTGTGCATTTTACATTATGGCCAAGGTATATCTTCTGGTTTAACTGGGGGCTTGTTTGTCAGGAAGTATATCAATAAATTGCATCCTGTTTGTCAACAGAGATAGATGATTGGCCACATAGTTGGGTGATGACATCTTGACAGTGCCAGTCCAGAGCAGCTCTCCCAGAATGCAGAGTTGTTGTATGCATGACACTTCCTTCACATAGCAGGTTTCTCAGCTTTGTTTTTTTTCCACTCTGTCAAACATTGTGTTAGTGTTTTCTTCATTTATTTTTAATTTAGAAAATGATTTTATTCTTACTGCTTCTTCAGCAATAGCCCACGATGCAGATTAAGCTAGGATTCTGTTCCTGCTCTACCTCTAAACATAGAATGGCAAACAATAAGGCTTCTCAGATCTTTGTCATCTGCCTTGGCCCTACATACAAACAGGAATACTGTTACAAGTACAGAAGTATCACATCTTTTGTCTCTGGGAGCATTATGAGGCTGAAGAGGATTGAAGCATCAAATTGAGTACTATATGCAAAAGCCGATTGGCTTAATGCAGCAAAGCAAACCTTCCATAGCTCTTGCGGAAACAGGAAATGAGGGCGGGACCAGAGCTGAGAGACAGAGATGGCCCGAGCCTGTACGCCGTTTACCGATGCTGCTGCCACCGCCGTCCACCGTAACCCCGACTGGGTAAGTGAGACTTCAAAAATTCTTAAGGGGGGTTGGCAGTGGGAGGAAGGGAGGCACGACGACCCTGGAACTGAGCAAAACAATCCTCAAACTTCGGCATCCATTGCCTCAGAACCAAAGAGGGAAACAGGAAACGAGTGTCAGAGAAACATGGAGATGAGTTCAAAAAAGAAGGCAAAATTTATAGATTGAGGACTCAGGATGATGATGATGTAAACAACACTTGGAACGGAAACTCTACTCAGCAAATGTAGTTTCTTCCAAGTAATGAATGTGCAATAACCTTTTTTTCTTCTTTGATTTAATTCAACTAAATTTCTGCAGGATGGGGTATGGGGAGCAAGTTTTGCATTTTGTGCCCTGATCTTTCAGTGTAATTTAATTCTGTTGTGGTATGAGATTACAGCCTAAAGAAGGTCAAAACATCTGTTATATCTAATTATTATGGCATTATATGGTACCAGTAACAGTACTATGAATGCTTAGGATTAAAGAGCTGTTTCACCTCAAAAAAAAATTGTTTTAAAACTGCTGCACATCAGATACAGGATGCTTGGAAATGTATTTGGCTGAACATTGTGTATACTTTTTCTTAGAAAACTAAGGCATATTTAATCAAACAAATACAATCAACAGGGAGGCGGAAAAAGAAAAGGACATGAAATGTTTAATATTTCCCTGAATTTTTTCATGGGTTGGTATCTCACACACACAGCGAATCACTCTCTCTGTCACACAGCCTCGCTGTGTCTCTCTGTGTGTGACACACACACACACAGTCGGCATTCTGTCTTTCTCTCTCCCACACACACACACACTGTCACAGTCTGTCTCTCACTCACACACACACACACACATACAGTCTGTCACACACACACACACACACACTCGCACATTCACTCTCTCTCACACACAGTCAGTGTCAAACCTACACACTCAAAGGAAAACCTTACTTACGCCCGTTTCATTTCTTACAGAAACAGGCCTTTTTTTACTAGTATTCTATAATTTATATAGATAAGCATGGCCCTGTCCCAACTCCACCTATGCGAATGCTCACCTGCGAAGTATGCACGATTGCATGTAAATGATTAAAATAACCAGCATACCTGGTGGCTGTCTATAGTATTACCACTTAAGCACCATTCTAACAACATAGATGGCTCAGATGAAGGTCTAATACTGAAACACAAGAATCGCACCAGCTTTTCTCCACTGTAAAAGCACCAGCGCAGTCCATACTTCTGTGCCAGCAGTAGTGCAGATGCTTCTAGTTTCTGCTTCTGCCAAGGTGCTTATATCTTCAGCTTCCCAGCACTGTGATTCCTCTGGCACAGAGCTAGCATAGAACCTTTTAATCACCTTTGCCTACCCAGAGCTCTATGCTTTGCTACCTGCTTCATGTAATATCATTCCACAAGTGGTCTTGCATGTCCTTCCCTCAAGCAAGAAACTGTTGACCTCTACCTCAGTTTTATTAATAGTGGCAGATGTCTTCCTTTTCACTGCTTCTGCCTGAACAGCTTCATGCCTTCTTGAAGATGGTGATCAGTGAATTTGTAAAGGGCTATTGTAAGGATGTTCCTTGTAATGGATACAAAGTTCCACCTAACAATGTGCCTCAAATGTCTCTAATACAGAAAGGTTTGCAAACTGTGCAAAATCCAGTCGTTTTATTCTTGTCATCATATGAATCTGAGTTCTAGTAGACACATTCACTACCTCCATCTTTTTCTTCTTTCTGCCTGTGTACAGACTATTGTCGGAGATTTTGCAGATCATCAGTCTTAAATCTGACTCCTCCCAAATAAAATCAGCAGGGATCCCTTCAGCTTCACCTGTGTAACGCATTGTTGCTCCTGCAAAAGGCAAAATAGAAAGAGTTGGAGTAAACATAAACAAGAAACACATTCCTCCATAAAGATATTTCATACCTGGATTTGTTCAACAGATGGCCAAAGAAGCCCCTTTTCCTCTACTGCAAGAGACTGACCCAAAATTAGATGTATATTCATAGGGGCCGATATTCAGACTGCGTGAGTTAGACCGGCTAACTCCCGCAGTTGATGCTGAATATCTGGTTTATTTTTGGCCAGTTCTCTTTAAACTTACGTCATATTCAGTCTGCCTGTCCATGCTATCTACTATCTACTACTACTACTACTTACAAACTCATTCCAAGCTTTTGTGAAATCAGATAGTCTTCATCTCCCCTGGGAGGGGCGGCATTCCACGTGTTCACCACCCTTTATGTGAAGAACTATTTTCTTAGATTACTCCTTAGTCTGTCCCCTTTCACCTTCATCCTACGCCCCCTCATTCCTGAGCTTCTTTCTATTGAAAGAGACCCAGAGGTCTATAAATTAACAAACTACCTAGTGGCCTCTTGCAAAACAGCATTGGATCAGAATATTCCTGTAGCTATGTTTTTACTATGAATGCAATACCTGAATCACTCACTAATCATATCATGCAAAATAGAAACCATAACTGCCAAATTCAGGACCATTCTTCAACCTTTACTAGGTCCCTCTTCATGTTATCCACACCATTGGGGGTATCTACCCTATTGCAGATACCTTACCAGATAGCCCTTCAGCAATATCGCTTTCAAAAATCTTAGGAAATAAAAAAAAGCCCCAACTTGGCCAAGAACTAAACCTTGTGGCACACCACTGGTAGCATCCCAGAGTGAGCTCCAATTACCACTACCCTCTTGTCGCCTACCACTCAATCAGTTCCTACCCTAGTTAGTCCTTTAGGGCCCATACCAAGGGCACAGTGAATTTATAAGTCATCTATTCAGAACTGTATCAAAGGCTCTACTAAAATCTAAGTATACCACATCTAGTGCTCTCCCCCTCAATCCAAATCTCTGGTAACCCAGTCAAAGAAATTAATCAGATTTGTCTGACAAGACCTGCCTCTAATTAAACCATACTGCCTCAGGTCCTACAATCCATTAGTTTGCAGAAAATTCACTAGCCTCTGTTTTGGAAGCATTTCCGTTCATTTACTTACCACGGAGTTCAGACTAACCAACCTGTCATTCACTTTTCTGGAGAGGGACCATATCTGCCATTCTCTGGTCCTCCAGGACAATTACTGCCATCTCTCTGACCTCATGTGCACCTCTCTTAAATTAGTCACCTTATTTTCTAACTCTTCTTACTCTCTTACCTATCTATATGTTATCCATCTCTGTGACCTCATGTGCAACTTTCTTTAAATAGTAACATAGTAGATGACGGCAGAAAAAGACCTGCACGGTCCATCTAGTCTGCCCAAGAAGATAAATTCATATGTGCTACTTTTTTTATTTGTACTGTCCTCTTCAGTGCACAGACCGTATAAGTCTGGCCAGCCCTATCCCCGCCTCCCAACCACCAGCTCTGGCACAGACCATATAAGTCTGCCCAGCACTATCCCCGCCGCCCAACCACCAGCCCCGGCACAGACCGTATAAGTCTGCCCAGCACTAGTCCCGCCTCCCAACCACCAGCCCCAGCACAGACCGTATATGTCTGCCCACACTAGCCCCACCTCCCAACCACCAGCTCTGCCACCCATTCTAGGCTAAGCTCCTGAGGATCCCTTTCTTCTGCACAGGATTCCTTTATATTTATCCCACGCATGTTTGAATTCCGTTACAGTTTTCATCTCCACCACCTCCCGCGGGAGGGCATTCCAAGCATCCACCACCCTCTCCGTGAAAAAATACTTCCTGACATTCTTCTTGAGTCTGCCCCCCTTCAATCTCATTTCATGCCCTCTCGTTCTACCGCCTTCCCATCTCCGGAAAAGGTTCGTTTGCGGATTAATACCTTTCAAATATTTGAACGTCTGTATCATATCACCCCTGTTCCTCCTTTCCTCCAGGGTATACATGTTCAGGTCCGCAAGTCTCTCCTCATACGTCTTGTAACGCAAATCCCATACCATCCTCGTAGCTTTTCTTTGCACCGCTTCAATTCTTTTTACATCCTTAGCAAGATACGGTCTCCAAAACTGAACACAATACTCCAGGTGGGGCCTCACCAACGACTTGTACAGGGGCATCAACACCTCTTTTCTTCTGCTGGTCACACCTCTCTCTATACAGCCTAGTAACCTTCTAGCTACGGCCACCGCCTTGTCACACTGTTTCATCGCCTTCAGATCCTCAGATACTATCACCCCAAGATCCCTCTCCCCATCCGTACCTAGTAGACTCTCACCGCATAACACATATGCCTTACTTTCTAACTCTTCTTACTCGTGGGATAAACATAAAGGAATCCTGTTCAGAAGGAATGGATCCTCAGAAGCTTAGCTGAGATTGGGAGGCGGGGCTGGTGTTTGGGAGGCGGGGCTAGTGCTGGGCAAGACTTCTACGGTCTGTGCCCTGAAAATGGGAGATACAAATCAAGGTAAGGTATACACAAGAAGTAGCACATATGAGTTTATCTTGTTGGGCAGACTAGATGGACCGTGCAGGTCTTTTTCTGCCGTCATCTTCTTTGTTATGTTACTATCTATATGTTCCATCTTTGCTTATACCCTACACTGTCAAAATGTTCTATTAGTTGGCACTCACTGACTGTGGTTACCGCGCATGAGCCCTTACCATAAGTACATATAAGTACATAAGCACTGCCACGCTGGGAAAAGACCAAAGGTCCATCAAGCCCAGCACTCTGTCTCCGACAGCGGCCAATCCAGGCCCAAGAACCTGGCAAAAACCCAGAATTTAATAACGATCAATGGACTTTTCCTTCAGGAATCTGTCCAGACCCCCTTTAAACTCAGCAAGGCTAGCTGCCGTCACTACCTTCTCCGGCAATGAGTTCCAGAGTCTAACCACACGCTGACTAAAGAAAAACTTTCTCCAATTTGTTTTAAACCTACCACATTCTAATTTCATCTTGGGTCCCCTAGTTCTATTATTGTTAGAAAACGTAAACAAACGCTTCACATCTGTCCGCTCTACCCCACTCATTTTGTAGACCTCTATCATATCACCCCTCAGCCGCCTTTTCTCCAGGCTAAAGAGTCCTAGCCGTCTTAACCTCTCCTCATAAGGTAGTCGTCCCATCCCTTTTATCATTTTCGTCGCCCTTCTCTGCACCTTCTCCAAAGCCTTTATATGTTTTTTGAGATGAGGCGACCAGAACTGAACACAATACTCCAGGTGCGGTCGCACCATGGAGCGATATAACGGCATTATAACGTCCTCATGCTTGTTTTCCATCCCTTTTCTAATAATACTCAACATTCTGTTCGCCTTCTTAGCTGCCGCAGCACATTGAGCGGAAGATTTCAACGTTCTATCCAAGATGACTCCCAGATCCCTTTCTCGGTCCGTAACCCCTAAAGCGGAACCTTGCATGACATAGCCGTAATTCGGGTTCCTCCTTCTCACGTGCATCACTTTGCACTTGTCAACGTTGAACTTCATCTGCCATTTGGACGCCCAATCCCCCAGTCTCACGAGGTCCTCTTGTAATCTTTCACACTCCTCCCGCGATGAGACGACCCTGGATAACTTTGTGTCATCTGCGAATTTAATTCTCCGAGGACAAGCAGGCTGCTTGTTCTCACTGATGGGGTGACGTCCACGGCAGCCCCTCCAATCGGAACACTTTCTAGCAAAGTCCTTTGCTAGTCCTCATGCGCCGATGCGCACCTCGCATGCGCGGCCGTCTTCCCGCCCGAACCGGCTCGTACCGGCCAGTCTTCTTTTGTCCGCGCTCGGTACGGTCGTGTTTCGCCGTTCGCGCCCCAAAGTTGACCTCGCGCGTCGTTTATCGACTGTGTCTTTCAAAAAAAAAAGGTGTCGGAAGGGGACCTTTATGGTCTTCTCCCTTCCCATACTTCCAGTTTTTGCCCCGGTAAGTTTTCTTTCGTCGTCGGGGTAGGCCCTATTTAGGCCTCGGTCGAAGTTTTTCTTCCCCCTAATTTTTGCGGTGCCTTTTTCGCCATTTCGAGTTTTGATCTCGCCGGCGCGATTTTTCCGCCCATGACATCGAAGTCTTCCAGCGGCTTCAAGAACTGCACCCAGTGCGCCCGGGTAATCTCGCTCACTGACAGGCACGCGTCGTGTCTTCAGTGTCTGGGGGCTGGGCACTGCCCGCAGGCCTGTAGTCTGTGTTCCCTTTTACAAAAGCGGACTCAGGTAGCGAGATTAGCCCAGTATTGTTAAAAAGCAGCGGTCCCAGCACAGACCCCTGAGGGACCCCACTAACTACCCTTCTCCATCGAGAATACTGACCATTCAACCCTACTCTCTGCTTCCTCTTTTAACCAGCTCTTAATCCATAATAATACACTGCCTCCGATCCCATGACTCTCCAGTTTCCTTTGGAGTCTTTCATGAGGCACTGTGTCAAGCTCCTTCTGAAAATCTAGATATACAATATCCACCGGCGCCCCTTTGTCCACATGCTTGTTCACCCCCTCGAAAAAATGCAGTAGATTTGTGAGGCAAGACTTCCCTTCACTAAATCCGTGCTGACTTTGTCTCAGCAGCCCATGCTTTTGTACGTGCTCTGTAATTTTATTCTTAATAATAGCCTCCACCATTTTCCCCGGCACCGACGTCAGACTCACCGGTCTGTAATTTCCCGGATCTCCTCTGGAACCCTTTTTAAAAATCGGCGTTACATTGGCCACCCTCCAATCTTCCGGTACCACACCTGATTTTAGGGATAAATTGCATATTACTAACAGCAGCTCCACAAGGTCATTTTTCAACTCTATTAATACTCTGGGATGAATTCCATCCGGACCCGGCGATTTACTACTTTTTAGTTTGCAGAACTGCCCCATTACATCCTCCAAGTTTTCAGAGAAATCATTTAGTCTTTCCGACTCGTCCGCTTCAAATACCTTTTCCGGCACCGGTATCCCTCCCAAATCCTCCTCGGTGAAGACTGAAGCAAAGAATTCATTTAATTTCTCTGCTACTGTTTTGTCTTCCCTGATCGCCCCTTTAACACCACCGTCATCCAGCGGCCCTACCGATTCTTTAGCCGGCTTTCTGCTTTTAATATACCACTAGATCAATGAGTAGCGTTAAGGGCTCAGGCTGTAAATAAGCGTACGCTGGTTTCAGTTTTACCACATGCCCTTTTCCCGGCCCATTGAAAAAAAGCCCTTTCCTTAGCGTCCCTCCGGACCGGCCCAGAATGTGACTGATGGGTTGTGCACGCCTTCCAGCAGGTGGAGACTGAGAAAAAAACTGTGACTTTAGAGAGAGCCAATAAGAGCCCTTGCCAGCCAGAGAAAGATCCAGTAATCTCAGTCTCC
Organism: Microcaecilia unicolor; assembly: GCF_901765095.1. Classification (NCBI taxonomy): domain Eukaryota; kingdom Metazoa; phylum Chordata; class Amphibia; order Gymnophiona; family Siphonopidae; genus Microcaecilia; species Microcaecilia unicolor. The sequence continues at coordinate 245,238,663 of NC_044038.1, forward strand.
AGCGGGTGGAAGGTGGTGAGCCCTTCAGTCTCATTCTTGTACTTCTCTGTTTTTTCTATATTAGGTCAGAGCTCTGATCGTTTTGTTTCCTTGCAGTATCAGGCATTACAGCTCCCGTTTTGATTTTCCCTGCAGTTTGCCTCTGCTGTGCTGGACTGTGTGTACCACTTTAAAGAAATATAAATAATTTAATAGTGATGGCTGAGTAGCTCCGCCGCTGTTTAGTCTGTCAGTGGCAGGGTGTTGTAAATTCTGCACTGCTGTGGTAGCTTCTTTGGGGGAAGGGGTAGGGACGTCGTCTTCGTCTTCAGTGGCGGGGGGGGGGGGGGGTCCATTTTGGCTGATTCTGTAGCGGCAGGCTCAAATCTCCTCGGCGGCTCCGATTTCGTCAGGAACCGCCGCCATCTTGTCTCCCTCGTTCATTGCATCCCAGCCTGCGGTGCTGGTTGCGGTCCCTCCCCCCAGTCCTCCCTGCTCTTGGCTGGGTCACTATATGGGTCCTGCAGCGGCTTAGACTCTTCGGGGGAAGAGACTCTGAATTTGGGAGAGAGAGCCACATTTCTTTCTAGTTTTGGAAGACTTCTCGCTCTGCCGATTTGGCGGTTCTCTTTGAAATGCCGCGCGTTTCTCCTCGTGTCGCTGGAGAAGCTCTGACAGCTGCGGTTTCAGTGTCTGCGGGAAACACCGCCATTTTTACAGAAGGTCCTGCCAAGGCAGAGCGGCCGGTTTCTTTCACGGTTGCATTGTTGGGAGTTTTTTCTTCTCAGCCCTTATTTTCTCCAGTAGCACCGTCTGAAGGGATGAATTCCATATTACTAATTATTTCTTTAGCGTTACGGGATGTGGGCAGCGCTCTACATGTTATAGGCAGGTATTTTTGTCCTGCGGAATTTGTTTGGCTGCGGTACTAGCCATATTATCCCTGCTCCTTCTTCTTTATTTTTTCTACTGCTGAGGGTTTTTTTATTCTTATCTCTGTGCGTTCCATGGTTCTCTCGAACCTGGTGGTTATTTCTGTGTCTGATTCACACCCTGTTATCTTGATAAAGGCCTTGTTATGCCTTTTCTATGAGATGATAATTGTTCACAGATCAAAGAATTTTCTGGGAACGCTGAGTCCATGGGTTTGATTCAGAATGGTTGGCTACCGGGAGAAGTTCCTTCTGTAGGCAGATTCCATATCTTCTAGCTGTTCTTGCATGGCTGTTCTGGAAATTCAGTTTCTCGGACTCAGAACATAGAATGCCACAAAAAGGGGCAATTCTGTGCCTTGATGCTTCAGTTTAGGGTGAGTCTGGTAGGTACGCACATTTACGATAGACTTACTAGTGCAAACCCGCTCATACCAGTTCTTAAATCTCCTCTGGGTGCAGGGGTTTACAGTGAGGGTCTACTCCAGTTCCCCGGGTCCTCAGCTAGCTGCTCTGCCCTTTGGGGTTTTTATTTTTTCCTTTCCGCTCTTTATACCATGTATTCCATGGAGTGGAGGAGTAGCCTAGTGGTTAGTGCGGCGGTTTTTGATCCTGGAGAGCTGGGTTCGATTCCCACTGCAGTTCCTTTTGACTCTGGGCAAATCACTTAACCCTCCAGTGCCCCAGGTACAAATAAGTACCTGTATATATGTAAACCGCTTTGAATGTAGTTGCAAAATCCACAGAAAGGCGGTATATTAAGTCCCATTTCCCTTTCTCTTTTCCTTATATAACTTTCAATTGATACCTGAGTTTGGTTTGTCTTTGCCATTCTCAGGCCATGTCCATGGTCTCCCCGTGCTCCTCCCATATATTTGGCATGTTTTCTTTTTTCCACTTTTCACACGCTTGCATGTGGCACGATCTAGGCATAAGTCTATAGCGCTGGGACAAGGCCATAGTTAGCACTATTTCCATTTCTGATATCACAGTTCTTCCCCTTTTCTTATGATTTGCAATTCTTCTTCCTTCCTGCATGTCACTGACTTTAAAGCCCTTTGGATTCTCCATAGTCTTCATATAAACCAGTCAAGGTCTCTCTCCTGTAATGCTTAATTCTGTTGACTCTCCCTTCTTACTAGTCTTTGCTTTTGTTAGTGTTTCCAGCTTTGTTTTATCAGCTCTGCTGGTTTGGAGAAGAAAGAAGCAAAGTGCATTTGAGTTTGCGAGGAAGTTGCCAGTTACTCTTCTGGAGTCTCCCTGTCATCTGTGTCTCAAAGCGGAAGCTGTTAGGGCTGTTTTCCTACAGACTTCTCATCCTTCAATGGTTGACCCAGTACCTCTGGTAGCTGTACCTGGATTACTCTTGTGTCTGCTGTCTACCTTTTGACTGCCTGTACCTGCAGTACTCTCGTGTCTGCTGCCTGCCTACTGACTCTGCCTGTACCTGGATTCACTCTCTTGCCTGCTGCCTGTCTGGCTGTCACGTTCATTACCCCGCTTCCTGCTCCTTCTCGTAAGCCCTGCAGACTGCCCGCACCTAGGGGCTCAACCTCTGGGGAACGGCAGTCAGCACAGGTGACACCCGAGGTTGTCTGACCGCTAAGCAGAGCCTGGTCCGAGTTCCGTGCTCAGCAACGCTGTATTTGGTTTAAGAACTAGCAGGTCTGACATCGACTTTCCTCCAACTTCAACCTGAAAATTGCAGCCACTACTACCATGGAGGGTATTCTAGTTTTGGATCTCTCTCAGTTCCTCCTTATCTTCTTCGATTTGAAGCCCTCTCAGTACCTATTTATCTTCATCTTGCCAGGGGAAGGCCGCTGGATGCTCCACAGTGGACAATGGTTATGACGGATGCCAGTCTGAAGGACTGGGGAGCACATTGTCTGGGACAATTTGCTCAAAGTCTCTGGGTTTTGGAGGAGGCAAATAGCTCTATCAACCTCTTAGAGTCAAGGACAATATGCATGGCGTTTGGAGCCTTTTGTCCATTCCTAGAAGGCAGGTCAGTCTGCGTCATGTCTGAGAATGCCACTGCGGTGGCCTATCTCAATCGCCAAGAAGGAACAAAAGTCTTCAGTTGGAGCTAGAAGCCGCTTCTTCTTCTAAGTTGTATGTAGATTCATCTGCTAGATCTGTCAGCGGTCCTTATGGCAAGGGTGGAACACGTGCAGACGGACTTCCTCAGTCGCACCTCTCTGAATACCAGGGAGTGGACTTTTAGTGACGATGCGTTCCAGAGTCTCGTGCTTCGCTGGGGACTCCTGTCAGTAGATCTGTTTGTCTCAGCGGCCAACGTGGAAGTGCCAGCATACATCAGTCGCCGAGGAGACCGTCCAGGGATTCAAGGCGCTGCTTCAACCATGGCCAGAGGGTCTCCTGTATGCGTTCTTGCCATGGTCTCTTTTAGGTTGTTTGATCTAGAATATAATAGCTCAGGGGTACAATGATTTTGTTAGCCCCGGATTGGCCTCTCAGTCCCTGGTACGCTGATCTTCGGAATCTGTTGGCTGGTTCCCCTCTCAGGATTGCAGCCCTTCCAGGTTTATTAGTGCAGGAGCTGGTTCTTCATCCAGACCCCGGTCTATTTTGTCTTACAGCTTGGCTCTTGAGCGGGTGAAGTTAGTTAAGAGACGTTTCTCGGTGGGAGTCATTTCTGCTATGCTGCGGTGTAGGCGTCATTCCACTTCTCTTTCTTGTAGATCATCATTTTTGTAGTTCAGCTCGGATCGGGTGTTCCTGCATCCAGTCCCCTCTTTTCCGCCTAAGGTGTTGTCTCGTTTTCATGTTTCTCAGCCGGTGGTACTGCCTGTGCTAAGTTCTTCTTCTGGAACGGAGGAGCAGCATCGCCTGAAATGTCTGGATGTCAAGAGGGTTCTGAAGCATTACGTCAAGTCTACCGATGGTTTGCGCCGTTCCGATCGGTTGTTTATTTTGCTGGGTGGTTCGCGTTACATCCTTATAGCTTCTATGTCCACTATTTCCAGATGGCTTAAGGAAATGGTTGCTTCAGCTTACCTTCTTTCTGGAAAATCCGTTCCGGAGGGCGTTGAGGCGCATTCTACCAGAGGACAAGCAACTTCGTGGGCGGAACGGTGTCTCGTGCCTCCTGAGGACATTTGTAGGGCGGCAACTTGGTGGTCTTTGCATTCCTTTTTGAAGCATTATTGTTTGGATGTATTCAGATGTCAGCAAGCTGGATTCGGGGCGCAGGTTTTGACGGCGGGGCTGCTAGGGTCCCTCCCATGATTGTACTGCTTTGTTACTTCCCACCGTTCCCTTCTCCACTACTGCCAACTCCAGACTTCGCGCCTTTTGTCTCGCTGCACCCTACGCCTGGAATAAACTTCCTGAGCCCCTACGTCTTGCCCCATCCTGGCCACCTTTAAATCTAGACTGAAAGCCCACCTCTTTAACATTGCTTTTGACTCGTAACCACTTGTAACCACTCGCCTCCACCTACCCTCCTCTCTTCCTTCCCGTTCACATTAATTGATTTGATTTGCTTACTTTATTTATTTTTTTTTTTGTCTATTAGATTGTAAGCTCTTTGAGCAGGGACTGTCTTTCTTCTATGTTTGTGCAGCGCTGCGTATGCTTTGTAGCGCTATATAAATGCTAAATAGTAGTAGTAGTAATCAGTCACATTCTGGGCCGGTCTGAAGGGATGCTAAGGAAGGAGAAATTAGGCCTTACCTGCTAATTTGTTTTCCTTTAGTCCCTCCGGACCGGCCCAGATCCCTCCCCTCAGATATTCAGCTTTATTCAGTGATAGTTTGTGGTTATTTCTTGGGAGCTGTGTTGCTTGTTTACGATTTCTTACAAAAATATATATAATGAATTACAGAGTTGGAAGAAATTTCTGGTCTCTCACTTCAAGCCATATTTCTGTGGTTATGGGGGCACTGTTTTCTTCTGTGGCACGTACCCTGTGTTTTCAAGGTGCCGGTGGCTACTCAGGCTTTCGGGTGCACAGAAGGTTCTTTGGCTTCTTTCTGCTTTGTTACTTAGTTACTGGATCTTTCTCTGGTTGGCAAGGGCTCTTATTGCTCTCTCTAGAGTCACAGTTTTTTTTCTCAGTCTCCACCTGCTGGAAGGCGTGCACAACCCATCAGTCGCATTCTGGGCCGGTCTGGAGGGACTAAAGGAAAGCAAATTAGCAGGTAAGGCCTAATTTCTCCTTTTTCCCCAGACGCGGTAAAAAGTGGTCTGGCGCATGCCAGTAACACGCACCTACACTACCGCAGGCCACTTTTTGCCATAGCTTAGTAAAAGGACCCCTTAGTGTTCTAATCAGACGAGCTGATGAATAAGACATCTTATTTGCCTACTACACATTCAAAATTCCTTCCAGGATTTCTTTGCTGCTAGAGGTTGGCCTGGTTGAAAGTCTTAGGGGGAGACAATGCCCATGCTTTGTACAGGTGATATTTTTGGAGGAAAAAAAAACAAATGAAAGAAAATTGCAGATACCGTTAAAGATTAGTTTTTCTGCTATGATCTGAGTATACTTCATCCTTTAGATATACAAGAATTGCACATCTGCCCTCACAAAACCTGCTTAAATACCTTTGGCATCTGTCAATCTATTCTAAAATCACTCGTTAAGGTTCACTTCAGTTCAGTTGGTGCTTATCACCGAAGAGGAAACCGCCCATCTCCTCTCCTCCTCGAAATCCACCACCTGTTCCTCAGACCCCATCCCCACCAACCTACTTAGCACCATCGCTCCTACTATCACCCCCACCATCTGTCATATCTCAACCTCTCTCTCTCCACTGCAACTGTCCCGGACACCTTCAAGCATGCTGTGGTCACACCACTCCTCAAAAAACCATCTCTTGACCCTACCTGTCCCTCCAACTACCGCCCCATTTCCCTCCTACCCTTTCTGTCCAAGATACTTGAACGCGCCGTTCACAGCCGCTGCATTGATTTTCTCTCCTCTCATGCCATTCTCTATCCGCTTCAATCTGGCTTTCGCCCCCTACACTCGACAGAAATGGCACTATCTAAAGTCTGCAATGACCTGTTCCTCGCCAAATCCAAAGGTCACTACTCCATCCTCATCCTCCTCGACCTATCCGCCCACTTTTGACACTGTCAATCACAACCTACTTCTTGACACACTGTCCTGCTTTGGGTTCCAGGGCTCTGTCCTCTCCTGGTTCTCCTCTATCTCTCCCATCGTACCTTCAGAGTACACTCTCATGGTTCGTCCTCCTCTCCTATCCCGCTCTCTGTTGGAGTTCCTCAGGGATCTGTCCTTGGGCCCCTCCTTTTTTCAATCTACACCTGTTCCTTAGGCTCTCTGATCTCATCTCATGGTTTCCACTATCATCTTTATGCTGACGACACCCAGCTGTATCTCTCCACACCAGACATCACTGCGGAAACCCAGGCCAAAGTATCGGCCTACTTATCCGGACATTGCTGCCTGGATGTCTAACCGCCACCTGAAACTGAACATGGCCAAGACTGAACTTATTGTTTTCCCACCCAAACCCACTCTCCTCTCCCTTCACTATCTATCTCAGTTGATAACACCCTCATCATCCCCGTCTCATCTGCCCGCAACCTCAGTGTCATCTTCGACTCCTCCCTCTCCTTCTCTGCGCACATCCAGCAGATAGCCAAGACCTGTCGCTTCTTCCTCTACAACATTAGCAAAATTCGCCCCTCCTCTCTGAGCACACCACCCGAACTCTCATCCACTCTCTCATTACCTCTCGCCTTGACTACTGCAACCTACTCCTCACCGGCCTCCCACTGAGCCACCTATCCCCCTTCAGTCCATCCAGAACTCAGCCGCACGTCTTATCTTCTGCCTTGACCGATATACTCATATCACCCCTCTCCTCAAGTCACTTCACTGGCTTCCGATCAGATACCACATACAGTTCAAGCTCTCCTACTAACCTACAAATGCACTTGATCTGCAGCCCCTCCTTACCTCTCTACCCTCATCTCCCCTTACGTCCCTACCCGTAACCTCCGCTCTGAAGACAAATCCCTCCTTTCAGTACCCTTCTCCACCACTGCCAACTCTAGGCTCCGCCCTTTCTGCCTCGCCTCACCCCATGCTTGGAACAAACTCCCTGAGCCAATACGCCAGGCCCCCTCCCTACCCATCTTCAAATCATTGCTCAAAGCCCACCTCTTCAATGTCGCTTTTGGCACCTAATCACAACACCTCTACTCAGGAAATCTAGACTACCCCAACTTGACATTTCGTCCTTTAGATTGTAAGCTCTTCTGAGCAGGGACTGTCCTTAGTTATTAATTTGTACAGCGCTGCGTAACCCTAGTAGCGCTCTAGAAATGTTAAGTAGTAGTAGTAGAGTTCAGATTTAATTACTTGGGTTTCCAAGGCATTTTATTTCATTTGACTGAAAATCTGCACCAGAGAATTCAGATGACAATCTAAACAGTCTGCCAAAGGTCAGTGCAGACTGTCTTGTTGGTTTTTTTTTTTACTAAAGATTTCAGATATTGCTATACTTCTTCCTACCTGAGACTTGCCCTACTTGTTGGGGGTCAGATTAAGGTACAATATTTTTCAGAGCATGGGAGTATATTCAGCATCGTCAGGGCAAGGTATCTCCCATTATGTCTACTCAGATTGAATCTTCAATTTGCATTCTCTGGCCAAATCAACAAGAAGAGGTGGGACATGCTTCTACAAAGGAAAGCAATAGAACCAGCGTCTGCCAAAGAAATACAATTAGGGGTTGTATTCCAGATGCTTTTTTTTTTTTTTTTTTAGTTACATTTGTACCCCGCGCTTCCCCACTCATGGCAGGCTCAATGCGGCTTACATGGGGCAATGGAGGGTTAAGTGACTTGCCCAGAGTCACAGGGAGCTGCCTGTGCCTGAAGTGGGAATCAAACTCAGTTCCTCAGCGACCCTCCAGACCGGTCAAGACGCGTGGGTTATGCTCGCCTACCAGCAGAGGGAGACTGAGAACACTAACTTCAACTATGTACATATAACCTGTGCCCATCCCACAAAAGCCAAGTATTTTCTCAGTCTCAGCAGAGGGTAGACAGGCAGCCTGTGCAGCTTGTCCGGTCTGGTAGGACGTCAGGGATCAGGAGAGTTTTAGCCTGGTCTATTGTTCATTCCTGAGGAACATCCCTGTGCCTGGACTACTCTGTGTGCTGGGGGTTGGTGGTTGCCAGTGGGGCCTGCCATTGTCCCCCCTGGGGTGTCACACCGGGTGGCCGGGTCCCTCCCCCGAGCTAGCTCTCCAGTTTGGGCAGCTTTGTGCCTCGGCTGCACTTGTTATATTGCAGCCTTGAGTGCCAGGGATTTAATAGCAGCAGGGCTCAAATTGTGCTGCAATAAAGTTAAAAGAAAAAAAAAAAAAACCTTCATAAAGACCCAGACAGTGTGGAGAGCAGTGCAGCTGCACTCCGGAGTGCCGGAGCTGGGCAGCCATTCAAGTTGGGCTGTGAGTGACTCTTTGGGGTGAGTCCAGTTCTTTTACCTTTGGGGAGTTTTTGGCGCGGAAGACTGGCCTCGAAGCCGCTTCGCTGTCGTTTTTGCGCGCGTCGGGGGGTCGATGCGATTGGCGGTTCCTGCCGCTTTTGCGGGGGAACCGAAGCCTCAGTCCTCCGCTCCGCCGGTGTTAGCGGCGGAGCTTCCCGCGCCAGCCTTGCAGGAGGTTGCAGGGGCTTCGGCTAGCGGTTCAGCGGCGGTCCCGGTTTTGGCGGGAACCGCCGCCATCTTGGATTCGGGCCCGAGAATACCGGATTTAGTCAGCGGTCCTCAGGGCAGCCCGGTGGCTGGTGCTTCTGGAGGGGACGTTTCGGGAAGGATGGGTTTCCCTCCGGAATTTGTTTGGTCCTTATTTCAAGCCCTGGCAGGCGGGACCATCGCGCACGGAGCCCCTTAGTCTGGGGGGGGGGCTTGGGCGCTAAGAGGCCACGTGTTGAGTGGGCTGAGGACCTGGACTGTTTTTCTCCTCCAGAGTCAGAGGGCGACTTTAGTCCCCTGGAGGAGGAGGAGGGGTCCTTGTCCGGGCAGATAGAGAGACAGTGCCCGGGGAGGATCCGTCGGTGGTCCGCATTTTTCACAGGGAGGAATTGGCGGATCTTATTGAGCAGGTGTCTGCTATGCTCAAGTTTGACCCGGCAGTAGATCCGGCTCCCCTCTGAAAAGCAGGACCCGTTGGTTAAGGGGATCCGCAGGGTATCTCGGACTTTTCCTATGAATGCGGATCTTAGAGAGATGGTAACGCAGGCATGGCTCTCGCCAGAGGCGCTTGTAAGGTGGCACGGGCCATGGCTAAGCTCTATCCCCTTCCGCAGGAAGATAGAGACTCTTTAAAGCCTCAGACTGTGGATGCCGTAGTGACGGCGGTGACTAAGGCTACTGCAATTCCTGTAGATGGAGGGGCTGCCTGCGGGACCCTCAGGACAGGAAATGGAGACATTCCTGAAGCGCAGTTTTGATTTATCGGCGCTGGCTTTGCAGGCTTCAGTCTTGTGGAGGTCTGGTGGCTCGAGCATGTTTCCGCTGGGCTGAGCGGCTGCTAGATGCTCCGCAGGTTGATAGAGCCGCCTTAGTGCAGGATTTGGCAAAGTTGGAGATGGGCTCGTCCTTCTTGGCAGATGCGCTATATGATTTGTTGCGTGCATCGGCGAAGAACATGACCCTCGCAGTGGCGGCTCGAAGGGCCCTGTGGTTGCGGGGCTGGCTGGCAGATGCTGCGTCCAAGGCAAAGTTGTGTTCACTTCCCTTTAAGGGCGCTTTGCTTTTTGGAGACGAATTGGATAAGTTGGTTAGGGGCCTTGGTGATACTAAGATCCCGCGGCTTCCAGAGCTTCGGCCCAAGGCGTCTAGGGGCTCTGCGGTGCGAGGCCGTTTTCAGGAAGCTAGACGGTATCGGCCGGGTAGGTCCTCGGGGGGGTTCCGGGAGTCGTTATTTTCAGAGAACCCAGCCCTTTCGTGGGGGCCGCCGGGGGGGGCGAGCTGCCTCTTCTGGAGCGGCCAGTACGTCCCGTGGGTCGCAATGATGGTTTTGGGGGTCCAGCCTCTGGTTCGTGTGGGGGCTCGCTTACGCTTGTTTTACCAGAGGTGGGCCCCAAATCACGTCAGACCAGTGGGTACTGCAGATAGTGCGAGACGGGTACGCACTGGAGTTCGACGGTCCTCTGTCCGATTTCTTCTCGTCTCTCCCTGTCATTCAAGGCGCAAGGCAAGGGCAGTGCGAGACCACTCTGTCACGTCTGGTAGAGTTAGGCGCTGTGGTGCCTGTTCCGCCCAGAAGAACGAGGGTACGGTTGTTACTCCATTTACTTCGTGGTGCCAAAGAAAGAGGATTCTTTTCGGCCCATTTTAGACCTCAAGAGGGTCAATGCGGCTCTAAAGATCCCTTCCTTTCGGATGGAAACGTTGCGGCTCGGTCATTGTAGCGGTTCAGGAAGGGGAATTTCTGACTTCATTGGATTTGACAGAAGCTTATTTACACATCCCCATTCTAGAAGCGCACCAGCGTTTTCTTCGTTTTGTGGTGTTAGGGAGTCACTTTCAGTTTTGTGCGCTCCCATTCGGCCTGGCTACAGCTCCTCGCACTTTCTCCAAGGTGATGGTGGTCGTGGCAGCGGCGTTACGGTTGCAGGGCATTTTGGTGCACTCCGTATCTCGACGACTGGTTAATTCGAGCCAAGACGCAGGCGGAGAGCGAGGAGGCTACCGCCCGGGTGGTGTCCTTTTTGCAGTCGCTGGGTTGGGTTGTCAATCTGGCCAAGAGGCACCTAGGCCCGTCACCGTCTCTAGAATATCTGGGAGTTCGGTTCGACACGGAGCGAGGCGGGCTGTTTTTGACGGATCCTCGCATTTCCAAACTGCAGATTCAGATACGTCAGCTCCGAGCTCAGAGGGCGCCTGCGGCGCGGGAGTATCTTCAGGTGTTAGGTCTGATGGCGGCATCTATAGAGGTAGTACCTTGGGCCAGGGCCCACATGAGACAGTTGCAGAGTCGTTGTTGACTCGTTGGTCCCTCAGTCCCAGGAGTTGGAGGAGCGGTTAGCGCTGCCGGAGAGGGTTCGGCGGCAGCCTCCGCTGGTGGCTTCACACTCCGAATCTAGCGAAGGGTTATGCCGCTAGAGGTGCCGAATTGGGTGGTACTGACCACGGATGCGAGTCTGTCAGGCTGCGGGGCGCATTGTCTAGGGCAGGTGGCCCCAAGGGCGCTGGACGTCGGACGAGGCGGCGTGGTCCATCAACCGCCTGGAGGACCCGGGCAATTCGGTTGGCTCTTCGGTCCTTCCAGAGTTGCTAGAGGGCAAGGCGGTAAGAGTTCTTTCCGACAAATGCCACGGCCGTCGCTTATGTGAATCGCGCAGGGGGGGACGAAGAGCCGGGAATTAGCCGTTAGAGGCAGCGGAGTTGTTGGGGTGGGCAGAGGCTCATCTTCAGGCTCTTTCGGCAGGCACGTAGCAGGAGTGGACAATGTGGACGCGGATTATCTGAGCAGGCACATGTTGGATCCGGAGAGTGGGCTCTCATCCCAGTGTTCGAGCGGATAGTGTTGCAGTGGGGTCGGCCGGTGGTTGGATCTCATGGCATCGGACGACAATGCGCAGGTCGCGCGGTACTCAGTCGTCGAAGAGATGCTCGAGCGAGGGTCTCGACGCGTTGGTTCTGCCGTGGCCGACTCAGCAGTTGCTCTATGTGTTTCCGCCATGGCCGCTGGTGGGCCGTGTGGTACAGCGGATCGGTCGTCATCCCGGCTTAGTGATTCTGATAGCGCCCAATTGGCCTCGTCGGCCATGGTACGGAGATCTGGTGAGGTGTTAGTGCAGGATCCTTTTCCCCTGGGGTCTCGGGTGAGACTGGTGCAGGGGTCCGATCGAGATGGCCGACCCTCTCCATTCTTGCTTACGGCTTGGCTCTTGAAAGGCACAGATTGAGAAAGAAGGGTTTCTCGGCCAGTGTCATTGATACAATGTTGCGGTCGCGTAAGAAGTCCACGTCGTGGCTTATGTGCGGGTGTGGCGCATCTTTGAGAGTTGGTGTCTTGAACGGAATGTTGTCCCTTTTGCGGGCTTCGGTGATGGAGGTTTTGGAGTTTTTGCAGGATGGTTTGGACAGGGGGCTCTCCCTTTCTTCCCTGAAGGTGCAGGTTGCTGCTTTGTCTTGTTTCAAAGGTAAGATTGGAGGAGTCTCCCTTGGCAGCTTCTCCGGACGTAGGGCGGTTCCTGAGGGCAGTGAAGTGATTCGGCCGCCCCGTCGTCCGCTGGTTCCGCCTTGGGATTTGAATTTGGTCTTGGAGACTCTGGTGGGTCCTCAGTTTGAACCATTGGCGTCCATCACATGTAAGGATCTTACCTTGAAAACAGTTTTTCTGGTGGCCATTGCTTCCGCTCGGAGAGTTTCAGAGTTGCAAGCCTTGTCTTGTAGGGAGCCTTTTCTGTCCTTTGCGAAAGAGGAAAGTGACTTTGAGGACGGTTCCTTCCTTTGTTCCTAAGGTGGTTTCAGCGTTCCATGTGAATCAAGTGATTTCGTTACCGGTGTTGGGGGATCGTTCGGGGGATGCCTCTCAGCGTCGGTTGGATAAGTTGGATGTTCGGCGCGCCTTGCGGTCCTATTTGAGCAGAAAGCGAGGAATTCCGGGCTTCGGATAGGTTGTTCGTTTTGTTTGGAGGTCCCAAGAGAGGAGCTGCGGCCTCCAAGGGGACTCTGGCCAGGTGGTTGAAGGAGGCTATTGCCTTGGCTTATTTGTTGAGGCGGCGTTCGGTGCCCCCGTTACTTAAGGCGCATTCAACTCGGGGGGGTTGCGGCTTCCTGGCGGAGAGTAGTTTTTGTTCCTCCGCAGGACATTTGTAAAGCAGCGGCATGGTCGTCCATATCATTCCTTTGTGAAGCATTATAGGATTGATGTTCATGCAAAGAGGATGCATGTTTTGGAGCGGCTGTGCTGTCTTCTGCGTTGCGAGGGTCCCACCCTTAAGTTTCTACTGCTTTGGTACTTCCCACGCGTCTTGACCGGTCTGGAGGGTCGCTGAGGAAGGTGAATTAGGCCTTACCTGCTAATTTTCTTTCCTCTAGACCCTCCAGACCGGTCAAGAGCCCGCCCTATGGATTTCAGAGATATTGTTCGTATCAGAAGTATTGAGCCGTGTTCTGCTATGACTATTCCTTTTATCTTTCACTGGGTCGGAGAGTTTTCTTCGTCATAATACTTGACAGAGCGGGGCGCTGACGTTCCGTCTGTCTGAGCACACTGTTGGTGTTGACTATTGGTTTTCCAGGTACAGGGGTTTTCTAGATTCAGAGTTCAGGTGCAGGGGGTTTTCTCTGCTTTGCTAAGCGTATACTGGCTTTTGTGGGATGGGCACAGGTTATATGTACATAGTTGAAGTTAGTGTTCTCAGTCTCCCTCTGCTGGTAGGCGAGCATAACCCACGCGTCTTGACCCGGTCTGGAGGGTCTAGAGGAAAGAAAATTAGCAGGTAAGGCCTAATTTCACCTTCCTCAGTTCCCCACCCTAACCACTTTCTCATCTTGAATCTAAGAGATTTGTGTCTATTTCTTGTCAAAGAAAAACTCAGATGAACACTATTTCCACCATTCTTCCCCAGTTGAACAACAAGGGCTGGATGTGTCCACTATATCTCAAGCATGCTTACACTCACATTCCAGTTTGTCCAAATTACTAAAAATACCTTTGCTTTCCAATGCTGCAACCCATTATTAATACAGAATCCAGCCTTTTATTCTCTCCTCAGGTCCCAGTGTTACCAGATGTATGGTGGTCACTGAAATTCTGCAAACGGTTTGCTGGTGTTCCCAAATTTGACAGTTGGCTCTTACAGCCCTGTTATCTGATCTAGCAGTCCCTCTAAAGAATGAACCCATAACTCTTTTTCAGTCTTTATGGTCCTAATCAACTTTGACAATCGAGTCTGATCTCCCAAGGATCATCCTTTATCAGTCCTTATAGAATACCAAGCAAAGAAGGGCATTTCTTAACTAGACAGATGTCAATATGTTCTCCAGCATATGCATATGATTCTGTGCTCTGCCTGGGTCTTAGCTAAAATGGGATCTAGGCTTAATTGATCTTGCTCTGACCCAGCATGACATTTCTTATGTTTATGTAACAATTTTCTGTATAGTGTAGTAATTTTTTAATTGTTCTTCAAATGAGTTTGAAATGCATTTCATTTGAGTTCCTTTTGTTCTTCAAATTCATTTAAGCAATGTTAAGTAAGGTCTGTATTGTCTGTTAGAATATCTTGAACAAAGACACTATAAAAGAACTAGATTCTTATTATTTCAGCCAAGCACAGCAAGACACAACCTGCCTGTGCTGTCCATCAGATTAAATCTCAGTTCTATTGGTCCCAGCTGGCCTTAGTAATAGAAATATGACTCCCCTTTGCAAACATATGGTAGTATAACTGCCCTGTTAGGCTGGCCTTTGTAGTTCTTCTGCCTCAGTTACGTATACCAAAGCCATTTAATAAACCTAGATTATTTAAATCTGGTTGAATTATGATTGTCTTCCTTTTGTTTTGTACTTTTTTTAATTCAGCATTATTGATTTTTCCAGGTGACTAAAGAAGATAGAACTTTTCAAGAAATCATGAAATGTTACAGGAGCCAACCCCAGGCCAACAGTCATGTGAGTAACAACACTTAAGACTGCATGTTGAGGATGTTGTCCGTCTATATTATATTTCTCAGCTGCACTTTCCTTCTAGGTTACCTATTAAGATGTTTCATTTTATTGTACTCAAAAAGAGAGGCAGTGTCCAACTGCGTACCAGATTTAAGCAAAGAAGAGCAATGGGGATGTTAGCTGGCTTATTGAAGAAAAGTATAAAAAGATTGTTTTACAAGTGTGTATATGTCTAGACTTCTTTGTCTGAAACAGTGTAATACATCCACCTAAAAACAAACAAAAATATAACGTATATAAAACTAAAATAAGAAAACTAAAAATACAAAATAAAGTAAAAGTAGAAAATAAATGACCTTATGAACAATAGCACCTCAGTGTTTGATTGTTCTAATGCATACCTAGTAAAGTCTGTCATTTGTATTCTCTTGTCCACAAGAAAATGCAGATACAATTGGTAGCCTTCTTCACAGGCTGCCTACCTGGAAATGCTCTCCTAGCTTAGTGCAGGGGAATCCCCTAAACTTGAACTGCAAAATAAACCACCTAAGCGGTCTCACTCTGCAACTTCGATGGCATCCATACTGCCATAGGGCTGTAATGATGAGACAAGCATGTCTTCTAAAATGTCTGATAATGTCATGGTTTCTAAACGTTCCTGTGAATCCACTCCATCGTCATTCACCACACAGAGTTGATAGCTTATCCACAGGCTAAAAAGCTCAAGAAGATCAACAAAAGTAAGCACTTACAAGAAAATTGTAAGGAGCTTTGGTACTCCATTACCTCCAGCTCCTGTTAAGGTAACCCTCACGGCTATTCTTCAACTTCAGATGATTACTACTGTCCCCAGCCACACAGAATGTGTTTATAGTTTATTTATTTATTATACCATTCTTATTGCATTCGCAAAACAGAACAGTTTACATCTTAAAAAAGAAAATTATAAAACATACAGGAAATCCATTAATTTGATAGAAAAGCACAGCAAAACAAAAAAAAAATCCATATTAAAAGGTATGTAGACAATAGACAACCATCCATGCCAAAATATAATTATACATATTACTAGTTAATACATATTCATTCTGTCTGTTTTTCCCTTTCATCCCAGATTATTGTCGAACGTATGCTGAAACAAATAGTTTTCAGGAATTTATGGAAGTGAATAAAGGACTCTTCTATTCTAATAGTTTTTGGAAGGCAGTTCCAAAGTGAAGGGGCTAGAAAAAAGAAAGCTGAGGTTCTGGTAGACGCCCATCTGGCCTTTTGGAGTGACATAGTAACATAGTAGATGACGGCAGAAAAAGACCTGCATGGTCCATCCAGTCTGCCCAACAAGACAAACTCATATGTGCTACTTTTTGTGTATACCCTACTTGATTTGTACCTGTCCTCTTCAGAGCACAGACCGTATAGTCTGTCCAGCACTATCCCCGCCTCCCAACCACCAGCCCCGCCTCCCACCACTGGCTCTGGCACAGACCGTATAAGTCTGCCCAGCACTATCCTCGCCTCCCACCACCGGCTGCTCTGCCACCCAATCTCGGCTAAGCTCCTTAGGATCCATTCCTTCTGAATAGGATTCCTTTATGTTTTATCCCACGTGTTTGAATTCTGTGATCGAAGTGTTCGTATGGGAGAGTATGGTAAAATGAGATTGGCTAAATATGATGGAGTCAATAAATGTAAGACTTTGTGTCAGAGTGAGAATCTTAAGTTTTATTCTGGCTTCAACTGGGAGCCAATGAAGATGGTATAGGAGAAGTGTAATCCTTTTTTTTATTCTAGCTCTTTCAAAAATCTGCAGTAGTCTTCACCACAATATTGTTTTTCAGCTTTCCCCTTGTTCAGCACATGCTCAATTTCCAGTACCACATACTTCCTTCTCCAGCTCCATCATTAGGACCACAGAGCTCTTCTTCATCCTTCTACATTGGCAAAACTGTCCTGTACCTTCTGTAGAAGTACTCTTCTCAGATGAACAGCCTGAACACATTCTTCTGGAGAAGCCTCCATGACCCGCACCTTCCTAAAACAATCCACAACAAATGGATTCAGACGCTGTCAAAAAGGCTATGCCTCTAGAAGATATCAATTATATTAAATTCATACAGAAAATTTAAAGGAGATGGGGCTGATTCAGCTGAGCAGGAGTCATCCAACTGCATTACTGCCAAGCGTGGGTGTGTGGTGTGGGGGGGGGGGGGGGGGTGCTTAAATATATATATTTTTTTCAATCTTAGGGACAGGCAAGTTTCCTGGAGTCCTGCAGAACTTGCCTGTCCCTCAGTATTAAATGTGATAGTCAACCAGCATCCCTGACTGGCTGGACTGAAGGAAGAGGACTCCCGCTGAGCTTAGAACATAAGAATAGCCATACTAGGTCAGACCAGTAGTCCATCTAGCCCAGTATCCTGCTTCCACAGTGGCCAATTCAGGTTACAGTACTTAGCAGAAACCCAATAGTAACAACATTCTGTGCTACAAATCCCAGGGCAAGCAGTGGCTTCCCCATTGTCCATTTCAATAACAGACTATGGACTCTTCCTTCACGAACTTGTCCAAATAGTTTTTTAACCCAAGTAAGCAAATGCTGTTACCACATTCTCCAGCAACGAATTCCAGAGCTTAACTATTCTTTTCAGTGAAATACTATTTCCTCTTATTTGTTTTAAAAGTATTTCCATGTACTGATTGTGTCCCCTGGTCTTTGTAGTTTTTAAAGAGTGAAAAATCGATTTACTTTTACCTGATCTACACCAATCAACATTGTGAAGAACCTGTAACCTCTTTAGCCTTTCCTCATATGGGTGGAGTTTCGTCCCCTTTATCATTCTGATTGCTCTTCTTTGAACCTTTTCTAATTCCATTATATCCTTTTGTGAGCTACAGTGACCAAAATTGAACACAATACTCAAAGTGAAGTCACACATGGAGCTATACAAATGCATTATAATATTCTTGGTCTTATTTTTAATTCATAGCATCTTGTTTGCTTTTTTGGCCACCGCCACCCACTGGACAGGTTCAGCATATTGTCTACATTGACACCTAGATCTCACTTGACCAGGACAAGCTCAAAAACTATCAACCAGTCCTCTTAACATTCCTTTCCTAGCAAAACTTATAGAAAAGACAGTCTGCATTCAGCTCAGCGACTGGTTAATTGAAAGTAATTAGCTTAGACCCCATGTCAGTCTGGCTTCAGACCTGGGTGCAAAACAGAGACAGTTCTTGTGTCCCTTCTAGATGATCTATACAGAAATCGTGACATGGGATCTGCCTCGATACTAGTGTTGCTGGATTTTTCATCCACCTTTCACACGGTGGATTATAATATCATGCTTACAAGACTGGCAGAAATAGGTATCACTGGCACAGTACTTACATATTTCAAATCCTATTTGTCAGACAGACAACAATCAGTTCTGTTCAGCAACAACACATCATTACCTTGGGCATTAAACTGTGGAGTGCACAAGGATCCATACTGTCTCCTATTTTATTTTAATATCTACCTCATGACTCTGGCTGAGCTGCTTCCGTTGATGGGCACAACATTCTACATCTGTACTTATGGTGTGTAACTACTCATACCCATGGAACCAGATCTTCATTTCTCTGAGTAAACTGACTGCCTGCCTATCCTCAACTCAGGAATGGGCAAACACCAAGAAACTCTTCCAGATCCCAAGTAAAACGGAGATCTTTGGTCACCTAACACAAGTGGACAAATACCCGACTTCAAAATACATTTGGGAAACATGAACTCCCCCTGAAATCACAGGTCAGAAATCTTGGGAATACTGCTAGACTCATCACTCATTCTGATCCCACAAATTCAAACAACCTCACAGGTCAGAAATCTTGGGATACTACTAGACTCATCACTCACCTTGATCCCACAAATTCAAACAATCTTGGGATACTACTAGACCTTAAAATTTGTCTCTATCACCAATGGCAGCTGTGAAGAGACCTATTTCCTTGCTAAACTCCTAGCCTTTAGCTTACTGTATACGACTTAACAGTGACATTAGAGGGATTCAGGTGGATGAGGAGGAGTTTTAAAATATCTCTTTGCTGATGATATCCTACTGACCATTGGCCATCCATGGTTGTCTTTAAAGACTCTTCTATCAGTTCTGCTAGTATATGAGTCCTCTCTGGGTTTAAGATGAATGCCTCCAAATCTGAATTGTTTGGGATTTTTTTTTTTATTATGTTTATTAATACAATACAGAATGTGACCACAAGAAACATATTGTGTGATAAGGACAATACATAATAATCAGAAAGTCTATAAAACATAGCTGTCAAACATATAGAAGAGTGAAAGTGCCATTCCGCATTGATTTTCTATATGCCCCGTATCAGTCATTCCCTACAGGCAACCTCTCTCTCCTTCCAAATGTCACAACATACACCCAACATGCAAACCCACTCAGCTAATCATATACCCCACTGCTAGCCTTCCCTAACCCCTTCCCACCCCCATCCCTTGTTTGTTAATCAAGTTTAAACAAGGTGTCCATAAAAGGGCATAGTGTCTATTATCTAACTTTAATGACTTGGAATAAATCTGGCTTTCATACCTGCCCACATCTCGCATTTTCATGAGCCATATATCAAGAGGTATTTCCTCAGAGGAGATCCAAAACTGCAGAATAGTTCTCCGAATCAACAATAGGGAAATATATAAAAAACGCATATATGGTTGGGAAAGACCTTGGGCAAAAAGGAGTGATTGATCTCCCAAAAGCAGAATGGCATAGTCCCATTCCAGTTCTCATTGTGTGACATTGTTAAGCAATGGGAAAGCCTCATTCCACAGTGAGAGAGTCGAGTATTCTAAAAAGGAATGGAGAAATGTACTCACACCCCTGTGGCATCTACTGCACTGATCATCATCCCACAGGCCCATTTTTGCCCCTTTGCCTTAGAAATATGGGCTCTATACATAATTTTATATTGTGTCTCCTGTAAATCTGCTGCTTTAACCATTTCATATAAGGTAGAAAAGAGTGCTCCGAATTTGTGGCTTGTATAGGTAGTGCCTATTTCTTCATTCCAGTGTGTAACCAGATTCTCTATGTCACCCAATGGTATAGTCAAGATCTTATACCATGTCAAGAGTCTATTCAGAGTAGTGGGAATATGGAGGAAGATAGTGTCTAAAGCACCCCAAGTCCACCTGTCCCCATATCTAGCCCTCGAAGAGGACCAGTAGTGCCTTGCCTGAAGATACTGCAACAAATTACTGTTTGGTAAATCCCAGTGTTCCTTCGCTTGAGCAAAAGTGATAAAAGAATCTTCTCCATTTGCAAGCAACTGTCCTAGACGTCTGCAACCCCTCTCTCCCCATCTAGTAAATACCGAATATCCCATACCCATCGGAAACGCAGCATTACCCACCAAACTCAAAAGGGAGAGGCATCTGGAGAGCGCTGTTGGTGCCCCCTCCACCAACTCCATGCCCTCCTCAGTGGTTTTAGGAAACCTAATTTGCAGGCAATCTTAGGGTTATTGTTGGAGCTCATGTTTAAGATTTATGAAAAACCAGGGATGGTTCTACTCCTTCAGTCCACCACAAGGCAGGAAACGATAGTATCTCTCGATCACTTCAAAAATAAAATGCATAAGTGCTGCTGCATTATACAAGTGGAAATCAGAAGTTCCCCCCCCCCCCCCCCCAATCTTTATTTAAGGTGAGCCTTGGTGTTCTATCCGCGCCCCTTTCTGACGCCATACAAATGAACAAATTCTACAGCGGAACTTGCGTTCCTCCTTCCTTAGTATCCATATGGGAGCAGCTTGTATAGAGTATAAAATCTTAGGCATTAAAATCATTTTTACTAGAGCTACCTGCCATTAAGGAGAGTGGTAGATCTTTCCACTATTCACACAGCCGCCTAATTTTTTTCCAGCGGATCTAACACATTACAATTATAAAATACAGATTGGGCTGGTGCTTAGAAAAATGCCAGGTATGCATTGCGCCTTTAGCAAGGGATCTAGGTAACATAGAAAGCCCCAGGTTTCCCGTGTTGTCCTGCAAGGGGAAGTAGTTCCTATTTAGAGCAATTAACCCTCAAACCCGAAAGATCTCCAAATGCCCGTACAATAGATAATGCCCTTGCTGGCATCTAGGAGCATTGGCCACGTAAAGTAATATGTCATCCGCACAAAAGGTTAATCTTGGTTCGATCCAAGATGGCGTCTGAAGCAGACGTGCGCTCGTTTAGCTCCTGACTACCAGATGAGCGCCAATAGCCTGGGGCTTCCTTGGATCCCGCGATGGGGAAAGGAAGGAAAGTCTGCGGTACCTACCTCCTCAGGCCCGCACAGACGACAGGCGACTCTGGATACGATGGTCCTACGAGCGCCAGCATCCACGTTGAATGCTTCGGTTAAAACCACAAGGTTGGGAACATAGCGTAGAGGAAGCAACGTTGAGTCCTGCCTCGCATACAGCCCCCCCCCCCCCCCCCGCAACCCGACCGCGAAAGAGAGGCATCGGAGGAGCAGCAACCAGGTACACCCGGAAGTGGTTTAGCCATGGCCGCTCGTGTTGGAGGCCCCGTTGCCACTTCTTCCCCTATGAGCTCACCAGAAATGGGAGGACAGGATATGAATTTCGTATCCTCACCGCTTCCACAACAGGGTGAAACCGCCGAAGAATTCGAGGGATAAAAAGACCAGCTGTGATAACCCTCAACAGTATTTGGGAAGCGATTCAAGGTATGAGTCTCACTCTTCAGCAAAATTTGGTTAGTATGCGAGGAGAAATGGCGGCGGTCAAACAAACACAGGAACAAGCTGTACTTCGGATTGAGACTATGGAAACCAAAGTTCAGGTACTGGAAAATGAAATACAGACTTTTAAAAACTTTTCAGCAGTTGTTGCTAAGGATAAATCTTTCCAGTCCTGCAAAACTGAATATTTGGAAAATCAGTTACGAAGGAATAATCTGAGGCTGTTAGGCTTCCCAAAGTCTCCAATGATTTCTCCTTTGGACATGTTTAGAAAATATTTAATGGAAGTTCTGCTTATTTCCTCAGATAATCTTCCACCTATTACCAGGGTTCAATATATATCGGGTGTTAGAAATGTAAGAGACTCTGGTCCCACAGATATGAATTTAACTGATTTTCTCCAAAATTCATTAGAAGTTATAACTGAGAGAACCACTCTTTTGGTAACATTTGCTCTCGAATTCGACCGAAATAATATTTTCAAATTGTATTTTCGCCATATTAATGAAAACTTTCTGGGAGCAAAAATTCAAATATTCCCTGACTTGGCCAGGGATACTCAGAAAAGACGGAAAGAATTTCTTCAGCTTAAATCTAGAGTACTTAATTTGAGAGGAACTTTTCTGCTTAGATATCCTTGTCGCTGTATGATAGTATATGATTCCTCAAATTATCTTTTCTTTGACCCAGTAAAGTTACTTGAATTTATTTGTAGCAAAGAGCGAGCTCCTAATACCTGAATAATATACACTATGTACCCGGCTGCGCTCAAAATGTATGCTTCTGCTTCTAGCATGTTTTGCTAATCTTTTTTTTTAATTTATTTCTTATCTTATTGATTAATTTCTTTGTCCTTGGATCATATTGGGGACTAATTATTGGATAATTTACCTTTGTTTATTGGTGTATTTGAAATTTCTATATTCCATATATTTATGTTTAATGCATGAATGTAAACCTGGCTCGTACAATATTCATGGAATTCTCCGAGGACAAGCAGGCTGATATTCTCACGTGTGGGTGACGTCACGTCGGCCCCCGGAGGATTTTTAGTAAAAATCTACAAAAGTCTCTTCTGGAACGTTCCACCGTGCGTGGCGCTCCCACTGCACATGCGCGCACGTAGTTTCCCGCCCGTCGCGCGGTCACGCTCCTCAGTTCTTTCTTTCCGCATCTGAGGCGACACGGAGTCCTCTCTACAGTGCTTCGCGTCTCCTCGCTCCCGGAGTAAAGTTTCTTCTTTTCTTCGTCGTCGAAGATTGTTCGTTCCCTAATGGGTACTGTTTTTTAAAAAAAATTCCCTTTAATTTTCTTAGTTTAGTTTCTTTTCCCGCTTATAAGTTTTCTTATTTTCGTTGCGACCGTAGTTAGGTCGCTTGGTCGGGGTTTTTCCTCTTTTTGTGTCCACTTTTTTGACACAATCACGTCCTTTGATTTCACGGAGGCTATTTTTCTCTCCATATCATCGAAGACGCCCAGCGGCTGCAAGCCATTCACCTGCTGCAACCGGACCATCTCTGGCACTGCTTCGCATTCCTGGTGCCTTCAGTGCCTTGGGCCAGACCATCTTCAGGAGAGCTGTAAGTTGTGCCTTAAAATGAAAAAGCGCACCCAGCTTTCCAGAGAGGCCCGAGAGAGAGAAGCTTTTCGGGTCCGGTTCCTAGGCATTGGCGTCGGTACCGTTGACGTCGAGTGCAGCGTTGGCATAGGGAGACCAGGTCAAGACTGCCAAGAGACCGATGCACGCTGGAACAGTGATGCATCGAGTGGGTCTCCACCTGCCTCGGCGCCTCCTGCTTTGCAGGCCCCCCGGGACCGACCTGTATCGGACCCGGCCCCGAGGAAGCGTATGGATTCCACGTCTTCCTCGCCGGTACCGAGAAGTCTCGATGACGGGCATCGGGCGAAGGCCAGGAACCACCGTCATCGTTCTCCTTCTCGACACGGTACCACGAGCTCCGGGTCGTCGAAGCATTCGGCACACAAGAAGCGTCAATGCCGTGAGGATCGCTCTCCCTCTGTAATGGAGGTGTCGACACGACGGTCGTCTGGCAGTCCTGTACCGGCTCCCCAGCTTCTGTAGATTCTTCCTCTGAAGCCCTACCGACATCGCATCCTTCCCCAACAGCTTCTGTGGATGAGCGCATCAAGGCTATTTTTCCTGATTTTATGGAAGCGGTGCTGCACCATTTGCGCGCCGGAGGTTCCTGCGGCACCGTGCCTTTCGCCGGTGGTGAGGTCTCCTTCTCCAGTACCGCTTCCGGTATCGGGGTCGGTAGCCCCCCGGGTCGACTCTCCATTGCCTTCGGTGGAGGAAGCTTCACCGGAGACTCCTGGGGAGTCGACTTCTCGACACCGTCATCAAGGTCACCGCACCTCCATGTTGAGACGGGCTCAGATCCGGGCTGCTCTTTCTGAGTTGTTAGCCCCATCCGATGATGGCTCATCTGATGAAGATGGGGGTCATGGAGTTTTCTCTGCCGAGGATTCTCTAGGTCTTCCATCTGAATCGACCCCCTCACCTCAGAGACAGCTCTCCCCTCCGGAGAGCTTGTCTTTTTCATCTTTTGTGCGGGAAATGTCTGAGGCCATTCCCTTCCCTGTGGAGACTGTGGATGAGCCCAGGGCCAAGATGCTCGAGGTCCTGGATTATCCATCTCCACCTAAGTCTTCTACCACAGCTCCTTTTCATGATACACTCAGGGAAGTGCTGATGAGGAACTGGGAGAAGCCTCTTTCTTGTCCAGCTGAATCCCAGTATCGGATCCACGGGGAACTCAGTTTCGTCCGGCCTCAGTTGCCTCATGACTCTGCGGTGGTGGATTCCGCTCTCAGAAGAGCTAAGAGTTCTAGGAACTTTGCCTCGGCGCCCCCGGGGCGAGAACATAGAACCTTGGATTCTTTTGGGAGGAAGGCGTATCAGGCTGGCATGCTCGCTTCCAAAATTCAGTCGTACCAGCTCTTCACGAGCATTCATTTGCAGAACTCAGTGTGGCAGCTTGAGAGCTTGGTTGATGCAATCCCACCGGAACAGGCCGAGCCTTTTCGCCAAGTGGTCAGGCAGCAGAAGGTGTGTTGCAAGTTCCTGTCCAGGGGCATTTACGATACTTGCGGATGTGACATCCAGATTTTCTGCTATCGATATAGTGATGCGCAGACTCTAATGGCTGCATGCCTCTAACCTGGAGGAACGAACTCAGCAGAAATTGCGGATATCCCTTGCCGGGGGGATCATCTTTTCGGTGAGAAGGTGAAGAGTTGATTGATCATCTCTATCAGCATGATAACGCTATGGACTCTCTCTCCCGCCGGGCGCCTTCTGCATCCGCTTCCTCATCCAGGAAGTTTTTTAAAGGGAAGAGAAGTGCACCTTACGCCTCTAGGGGCAGTAAGTACACTCCTGCTTCTCGACAGCCGGTTCAGGCTCTGCCACAGCATGCTCATTCTCGTCAACAGCGTGCGCCCAAACAGGCCCCTGCAGCTCCCCAGCAAAAACCAGGGACAGGTTTTTGACTGGCTCCAGTTGAGCATAGCCACCATAAATGTGTCCGTGCTGGACGATCTGCCTGTCGGGGGGAGGTTAAAATTTTTTCACCAAAGGTGGCCTCTGATAACCTCCGACTGGTGGGTTCTTCAAATAGTCCGGTTAGGATACACCCTCAACCTGGAAACCAAGCCTCCAAATTGCTCACTGGGAGCTCAGTCCTTCAGCTCCCAACACAAGCAGGTACTTGCAGAGGAACTCTCTGCCCTTCTCAGCACCAATGCGGTCGAGCCCGTTCCACCAGGGCAAGAAGGGCTGGGATTCTATTCCAGGTACTTCCTTGTGGAAAAGAAGACAGGGGGGATGCGTCCCATCCTAGACCTAAGGGGCCTGAACAAATATCTGGTTCGAGAAAAGTTCAGGATGCTTTCCCTGGGCACCCTTCTTCCCATGATTCAGGAAAACGATTGGCTATGCTCTCTGGACTTAAAGGATGCTTACACTCACATCTCGATACTTCCAGCTCACAGGAAGTATCTGCGGTTTCGGCTGGGAACGCAGCACTTTCAGTATTGTGTGCTGCCTTTTGGCTTTGTATCTGCACCCAAGGTCTTTACCAAGTGCCTGGCAGTTGTTGCAGCATCTCTACGCAGACTGGGGGGTGCATGTGTTCCCTTATCTCAACGATTGGCTGGTGAAGAGCACCTCCCAGGAAGGAGCTTTGCAGTCCATGCGGTATGACTATTCAAGTGCTGGAGCTACTAGGGTTTGTCATCAATTACCCAAGTCCCATCTCAACCCAGTTCAAAAATTGGAATTCATAGGGGCTCTGTTGTGCACGAAGACAGCTTGTGCCTATCTTCCCGAGCCAAGAGCAGACAACCTTCTGTCTCTAGTCTCCAAGGTTCAAGCGTCTCAGCAGATCACAGCTCGGCAGATGTTGAGACTTCTGGGGCACATGGCTTCTACAATTCATGTAACTCCCATGGCACGTCTTCACATGAGATCAGCTCAGTGGACCCTAGCTTCCCAGTAGTTTCAAGCTACAGGGAATCTAGAGGATGTGATCCAGCTGTCCATCGACTTTCAGAATTCACTTCAATGGTGGACAATTCGATCCAATCTGGTTTTGGGGCGCCCATTCCAAATTCCTCAGCCACAAAAAGTGCTGACGACGGATGCATCCCTCCTCGGGTGGGGAGCGCATGTAGATGGGCTTCACACTCAAGGAGCTTGGTCCCTTCAGGAAAAGCGTCTTCAGATCAACCTCCTGGAGTTGCGAGTGATCTGCAACGCTCTACAGGCTTTCAGAGATCGGTTATCCAACCAAATTATTCTGATTCAAACAGACAATCAGGTTGCGATTGTACTACACAAACAAGCAAGGGGGCACCGGATCTCGCCCTCTGTGTCAGGAAGCTGTGCAGATGTGGCTTTGGGCTCGCCAACACAACATGTTTCTCCAAGCCGTTTATCTGGCCGGCGGTAAACAGTCTGGCCGACAGGTTGAGCAGGATAATGCAACCTCACAAGTGGTCCACTGAGCATGGCTGTCGCCAAAAAGATCTTCCGAGCGTGGGGCACCCCCTCGGTGGATCTTTTTGCCACTCAGTTCAATCATAATGTCCCTCAGTTCTGTTCCAGACTACAGGCCCACGGCAGGCTACTGTCTGATGCCTTTGTCCTTCATTGGGGAACAGGCCTTCTGTATGCGTAATCCTCCCATGACTCTGGTGGGGAAGACTTTGCTGAAACTCAAGCAAGACTGCGGAACCATGATTCTGATTGCGCCTTTCTGACTGCGTCAGATCTGGTTCCCTCTTCTTCTGGAGTTGTCCTCCGAAGAACCATAGAGATTGGAGTGTTTTCCAACCCTCATTACTCAGAACGAGGGGGCGCTTCTACATCCCAACCTCCAGTCTCTGGCTCTCACGGCCTGGATGTTGAGAGCTTAGAATTTGCCTCCTTGGGTCTTTCTGAGGGTGTTTCCCGAGTCTTGCTTGCTTCCAGGAAAGATTCCACTAAACGGTGTTACTCCTTTAAATGGAAGAGGTTTGCCGTCTGGTGTGACAGCAGGGCCCTAGATCCCTTTTCTTGTCCTACACAGACTGTGCTTGAATACCTTCTGCACTTATCAGAGTCTGGTCTTAAGACCAACTCAGTAAGGGTTCACCTTAGTGCGATTAGTGCTTATCATCAACGTGTACAAAGGTCAGCCTATCTCTGGACAGCCTTTAGTTGTTCGCTTCATGAGAGGTTTTTGTCAAAGCCCCCTGTCAAACCTCCTCCAGAGTCATGGGATCTCAATGTCGTTCTCACCCAGCTGATGAAACCCCCTTTCGAGCCACTGTAATCCTGCCATCTGAAGTATTTGTCCTGGAAGGTCACTAGCTCGTAGGGTTAGTGAGCTCCAGGCTCTGGTAGAAAATCTCAAGAAGAGGAACACGGGGAGGAATACCAGATGAAACTGAAAGAAGCCAAGAGAGAGGTATGTCTGGCGAAGTCGCAAGCGGAAGAACAAATGGCTAGAAATGTAAGGAGGGGCGACAAAAATTTCTTCAGGTATATTAGTGAAAGAAGAATGACTAAAAAGGGAATTGTGAGACTAAAAGATACAGCGAACCGCTATGTAGATAATGATGAAGAAAAAGCCAATTTGCTAAATAGATACTTTTGTTCGGTTTTCACTGAAGAAAATCCTGGAGAAGGACAGCGAGGGACTGGCAAAAGTACACCTGAGAATGGAATGGATATAGTACCGTTCACGGAAGAGAGTGTGTATCAACAACTTGGAAAGCTAAGGTGGACAAAGCCATGGGACCGACGGGATCCACCACAGAATATTGAGGGAGCTCAGAGAGGTCCTGGCGGGTCCTCTTAAAGATTTGTTTAATAAATCCTTGGAGACGGGAGAGGTTCCGAGGGACTGGAGAACGGCGGAGGTGGTACCTCTTCACAAAAGTGGTGATAGGGAAGAAAGCTGGAAACTACAGGCCGGTAAGCCTCACTTCGGTTATTGGAAAAGTAATGGAAGCCATGCTGAAGGAAAGGATAGTGAATTTCCTAGAAGCCAACAAGCTGCAAGATCCAAGACAACATGGTTTTACCAGAGGGAAATCGTGCCAAACGAATCTCATTGAATTCTTTGATTGGGTAACTGGAGAATTGAATCATCGATGTGCTATAGACGTAATCTACTTAGATTTTAGCAAAGCTTTTGACACAGTTCCTCACAGGAGGCTCTTAAATAAACTAGATGGGCTGAAGATAGGTCCCGAAGTGGTGAACTGGATTAGGAACTGGTTGATGGACAGACGACAGAGGGTGGTGGTAAATGGAGTTCGCTCGGAGGAGGGAAAGTTGAGTAGCGGAGTGCCTCAGGGATCGGTGCTAGGGCTGATTCTGTTCAATATATTTGTGAGTGACATTGCCGAAGGGTTAGAAGGTAAAGTTTGCCTATTTGCGGATGATACTAAGATTTGCAACAGAGTGGATACCCGGGAAGGAGTGGAAAGCATGAAAGGGATCTGAGGAAGCTAGAAGAATGGTCTAAGGTTTGGCAATTAAAATTCAAAGCGAAGAAATGCAAAGTGATGCATTTAGGGAGTAGAAACCCACGAGAGACGTATGTGTTAGGCGGTTAGAGTCTGATAGGTACTGAGGGGGAGAGGGATCTTGGGGTGATAGTATCCGAGGATCTGAAGGCGACGAAACAGTGTGACAAGGCGGTGGCCGTAGCGAGAAGGTTGCTAGGCTGTATAGAGAGAGGTGTGATCAGCAGAAGAAAGGAAGTGTTGAGGTGTGATCAGCAGAAGAAAGGAAGTGTTGATGCCCCTGTTGGTGAGGCCCCACCTGGAGTATTGTGTTCAGTTTTGGAGGCCGTACCTTGCGAAGGATGTTAAAAAAATGGAAGCGGTGCAAAGAAAAGCTACGAGAATGGTATGGGATTTGCGTTCCAAGACGTATGACCAAAGACTTGCTGACCTGAACATGTATACCCTGGAGGAAAGGAGGAACAGGGGTGATATGATACAGACGTTCAAATACTTGAAAGGTATTAATCTGCAAAACAATCTTTTCCGGAGATGGGAAGGCGGTAGAACGAGAGGACATGAAATGAGATTGAAGGGGGACAGACTCAAAAAAGATGTCAGGAAGTATTTTTTCACGGAGAGGGTGGTGGATGCTTGGAATGCCCTCCCGCGGGAAGTGGTGGAGATGAAAACGGTAACGGAATTCAAACATGCGTGGATATGCATAAAGGAATCCTGTGCAGCAGGAATGGATCCTCAGAAGCTTAGCCGAAATTGGGTGGCGGAGCAGGTGGGGGAAGAGAGGTTGGTGGTTGGGAGGCGAGGATAGTGGAGGGCAGACTTATACGGTCCGTGCCACAGCCAGTGATGGGAGGCGGGACTGGTGGTTGGGAGGCGGGAAATACTGCTGGGCAGACTTGTACGGTCTGTGCCCTGAAAAAGGCAAGTACAAATCAAGGTAAGGTATACACATATGAGTTTATCTTGTTGGGCAGACTGGATGGACCATGCAGGTCTTTTTCTGCCGTCA
Source organism: Microcaecilia unicolor (assembly GCF_901765095.1). Classification (NCBI taxonomy): domain Eukaryota; kingdom Metazoa; phylum Chordata; class Amphibia; order Gymnophiona; family Siphonopidae; genus Microcaecilia; species Microcaecilia unicolor. The sequence continues at coordinate 245,268,017 of NC_044038.1, forward strand.
TCTACTATGTTACTATGGTAGTTCATTCTCCTTATCTTAAATTTCATCATAACAGGCGTAGTCCTCCGCATGCACCCTAAGTTCTTGCAAAAGATGGTGTTGGAGTTTCATCTGAACCAGTCAATTGTCTTGCCAACATTTTTTCCCCGTCCTCATACAAGTCCTGGCAAAAGCAATCTGCACACTTTGGACTGCAAAAGAACATTGGCCTTTTACGTGGAGAGGACAAGCCCCCACAGACAGTCCGCCCAGTTGTTTATTTCTTTTAATCCCAACAAGAGGGGAGTTGCTGTCAGGAAACGCACCATCTCCAATTGGCTAGCAGATTGCATTTCCTTCACTTATGCCCAACCTGGGCTGGCTTTAGAGGGCCATGTCATGGCTCATAATGTTAGAGCCATGGCTGCGTCAGTGGCTTATCTGAGGTCAGCCACTATTGAAGAGATCTGCAAGGCTGCGACGTGGTCATCAGTCCACACATTCACATCTCAGTACTGCCTTCAGCAGGACAGTCGACGCGACAGTCGGTTCTGCAGAATCTATTTGGGGTTTAGAATCCAACTCCAACCCTCCTAGGCCCATTTTTATTCTGTTCCAGGCTGCACTCTCAGATGTTTTTTTGTTTCAGGTCAATCTTTGTTATGCCCTCGCCGTTGCGAGGTCCAATTGACCAATGTTTGTTGTTTTGAGTGAGCCTGGGGGCTAGGGATACCCCACACGTGAGCATATCAGCCTGCTTGTCCTCGGAGAAAGTGAAGTTTCTTACCTGAAGCAGGTATTCTCCGAGGACAGCAGGCTGGATATTCTCGCAAACCCTCCCACCTCCCCTTTGGAGTTGTTCTTTCTTTTCAACTATTGAATTCAACTGAGGAGCGTGACCGCACGACGGGCGGGAAACTACGTGCGCACATGCGCAGTGGGAGTGCCACACGCAGTGGAACGCTCCAGAAGAGACTTCTGTAGATTTTTACTAAAAATCCTTGGGGGGCTGACGTGATGTCACCCACACGTGACAATATCCAGCTACTGTCCTTGGAGAATACCTGCTTCAGGTAAGAAACTTCGCTGCATAGCGACACAGCACAAAGCCCACTTTGTGGGGATTACCACATTCAGGCGCCTGGCCAATATGGCCATCAGTAACTTAACGTCCTGATTCAACAGCAAAATGAGACGATAAAAGTACTATATGAGCCATATTTTGATGCAGGCTCATATCTCCTTCGCTAGCCCATTATACATTGCACATAAAGGTGACACTGCCAATTCGGCCAAATACGATAATACTCTGGGCGAAAACCATCTGGCCCAGGGGCCTTTGTCAACTTCAGGAATTTGATTCCCTGCCTAATTTCCTTCTCTGATATCGGGGCGTTCAAAGTATCTACTTGGTCCTTCGTTGGATTTGGAAGATTCAGGTGTTGGAAAAAAGCTTCACATGTTTCTGTATCAAAATCCCGTGCCTCATATAAGGAGCTATAAAATATAACAAACTGTTGCATGATGTGTGATTCTGTGCTATGTACCTGCCCCGACTCATCCTTAATGGAAGTGATGACCTGCCTCTTTTAAGGGGGACGAACTAAGTTGGCTAATAATTTTCCTGTTTTACTGCCCCATTTAAACAATTTGTAGCGCTGAAAATATATATCCCTCTCTATCTGTTTCCTAACCTGCATCATATATTGCTTAGTGGAATCGCTCATGTGTATTACATGTTCTCCAAAGACAAGCAGGCTGATATTCTCACAAGTGGGTGACGCCACGTCGGCCCCGGAGGATTTTAAAGCAAAATCTCAAAATCTCTTTACGGCGTTCCGTCACGCGAGCGATCGTACTGCGCATGTGCGCACACCTCTTCCCGCTCGCCGTGCGGACACGCCCCTCAGTTTTTCTTTTTCCGCGTCTGAGGAGACACGGAGTTCGTTAGGGCTTCGTGTTTTCTTCAAGTCTTCGGAGTTAAATCTCTTTTTTTATTTTTTCATTTGTACTTTTCATGGCAGGCTCATTGTGGCTCAGATATACAGGTATTTTTTGTACCTGAGGCAAGAAAAAATTTAAGTACTTGCCAGAGTCACAAGGGGCTGTGCCTGAATAAAGCATTTAAACTTCTCTTTTCTTTTTTCTTAAAAGTGCTGGTATATTGTTATCTGTGGGCTCCCTCTAGCCAGCAAATAAAACAAGCCCACATTTATAGGAATCCATTTATTAAAACTTTACAAATGGCTCTCCAGAGCTGTGAGAGCCTGCTCCAGCACACCACTGTCTTAAGCCTGTATGTCACAGAAAAAACCAGGAACCTAAGCAGGTGCATCCCTGGTCAGCCACTGAATGGGCAACCTGGTGACACAATATCAGTGGTGTAACCTTTGAAGTGAGTCTCCACCCGCCTCGGCGCCTCCTGCTCTGCAGGTCATTCGGGCGCATCGGAGGATGTGTCTTGGGCTGGATCATCTCCCTGTGAAGCGCAAGTAGTGTCTCAAAGAACCGAGACGTATTCTACTCTGCCAGGGATGCCCAAAGGAGATCATTCTGGAGTCTGACAGAGACCGATGCATGCTGGGTATAGTTATGCATCGAATAGGTCTCCATCTGCCTCGGCGCCTCCTGCTTGGCAGGTCATTCGGGCGCATCGGCGGATGTGTCTTGGGCCGGATCATCTCCCTGTGAAGCGCAAGTAGTGTCTCAAAGAACCGAGACGTATTCTACTCTGCCAGGGATGCCCAAAGGAGATGCCCAGAGCTTTGCTCCCTCGGTTATGGAGGTATCCGGGCTTCAGACATCAGTCGGTGCCGAGAGCGTTGCTCCCTCTGTTATGGAGGTATCCTGGCATTGGACGTCGATGCACCGGTACATCGGTACCAGGTATCATCGGTGCGTGGATACCATCGGTGCCAGGTGTCATGGGTACCAGTCGGTACCGGGAACGTCGGTACCGGGTATATCGGTACCGTGGGTCCCCGTCGGCACCGGGTATCATCGGTACCATGAGTGCCGTCGGTACCAGGGTATCATCGGTACCAAGGTGGGTTCCCGTCGGCACCGGGTAGCGTCGGTACAAATGGGTGCCGGCGATGCCGAGTGTCATCGGTGCCACGGTGCTGTCGGTACCGGTATCATCGGTACCATGAGTGCCGTGGTCCCGTCGGCACCGGGTATCGTCGGTACCATGGGTGCCGTCGATGCCGAGTGTCATCGGTGCCACGGGTGCTGTCGTACCGTGTATCATCGGTACCATGATAGTGCCGTCGGTACCGAGTATCATCGGTGCCATGGGTACTGTCGGTACCGAATACCATCGTCGGTACCAGAAGAGTATCGATACCAACTACATTGGTACCATGTCGTGTCATGGTCCCGTCGTTACCAGGTAATCATCGTACCATGAGTCCCTCGGCACCGGGTATCAATCGTTACCGATAGGTCCGTCGACTCGTGCCGATGGTTGCTGTCGTTGCCGTGAGTCAATAGTACCATCGCACCAGGTATCATGGCACCATCGACTGCCATCGTTACCAAATAGTATCAGGTATCGTCGGTACCAGTGGATACATGGTGTATCAGGTATCATGGATGCCGTCGGCACATGAGTACCATCAATACCAGATATCATGACCAGGTACCATCGGTGCCATGGGTGCCATTGGTACCAGGTGTCATGAGCACCGTCGGTGCCATGTGTACGAGAGCGTTGCTCCCTCTGTTATGAAGGTATCCTGGCATTGGACGTCGATGCACCGGTACATCGGTACCAGGTATCATCGGTGCCGTCGATACCATCGGTGCCGGGTGTCATGGGTACCGTCGGTACCGAGGAGTATCGATACCAGGAGTACCAGGTACCATGGGTACCATTGGTACCGGGGTCCATCGGTACCATGTGTATCATCGGTACCGTCGGTGCCATCGGGACCATGGGTACCATTAGAGGCCATGGGTGCTACCGCCTCCTGCGGCATCTGGCTTTTCACCTGGTCTCCTTCTTCGATGCTGCCTCTGGTACGGGTGTTCGCACCCTACTGGAGCAACTTCTCGACCCATAGTAGCCTCCATATCGGACGCGTTTGGATCTGAGCGGCTCTGCTTGAGTAGTTAGTTCAGTTCAATGATGGTCATCTGACATTACAGTGGAGATTGTGAATCCCAATGCCCAGATGCTAGAGGTCCTGGACTACTATCTTCACCTGAGTCTTCGGCACTCAGAACAGATAGGAGTTCTAGGAACTTATTTCGGCCTTAGCCTCTTTTGGAGAATGGCGTACCAGGCTGGCATGATCGCATTACGAGCATTCCCACCGGAGTAGGCTAAACCTTTTCACCAAGTGGTCAGGTAGCACACAGTGTGTCGCAAGTTCCTGTCCAAGGGCATTTTCCACACTTGTAATGTAACACCTAGATTTCTGCTCTAGGTACAGTGATGCGCAGACTCTCATGACTGTGTGCCTCTCTCCTGGAGGAGGAGACTCAGCAGACAACTGTAGATATGCTGTGCATACACTTCCTCATCTTGGAAGTTCTTTAGAGAGAGGAGTAGTTTTCCTTGTGCCTTAAGGGGTTGTACCTATACTCCTACTTCTTGACAGCCGGTTCGGGCTATGCCTCAGCACGCTCATTCTAGTCAGCGGCGTGCACCTAATCAGGCCCCTGCACCTATTCCCCAGGAAACAGAGGGGTTTTTGACTGGCTCCAATTCAGTATAGCCATTCTGCTGTCGGGGTGGGAAATTTACATTTTCTCCACCAAAAGTGACTTCTTTTATCCTCCAACCGGTGGAGTTTTTCAACTAGTCCGGTTAGGATACATTCTCAATCTGGAATCAAACCCTCCACATTGTTCATTGGAAGCTTAATCCTTTAGCTTCCATCAAAAGTGAGTACTTGCAGAGGAACTCTCTGCTTTTCTCAGCGCCAATGCAGTCGAGCCCGTTCCACCAGGGCAAGAAGGGTTGAGATTCTATCCCAGGTCTTTCTTTGTGGGTTGCGTCCCATCATAGACATAAAGGGCCTAAACAGATTTGGTTCAGGATGCTTTCCCTGGACATCCTTCTTCCCATACTTCAGGAAAACGATTGGTTATGCTCTCTGGATTTACAGGATACTTATACTCCCTTTGCATCCAGAGTATGGTATTTTTCCTAGTGCCTGGCTGTTGTTGCAGCGTATCTTCATGGACTGAGAGTGCATGTGTTCCCTTAACACGATGATTGCCCGTCTCAACAGATTACAGCACAGTACATATTGAGACTTCTTGACACATGGCTTCCACAGTTCACGTAACTCCCATGGCACTTTTGCACATGACATCCGCTCAGTGCATCCTAGCTTCCCAGTGGTATCAAGTTTAGGGTATCTAGAGGATGTAACCCGACTGTCTGCCAGTCTTCGGTATTCCCCTCAGAGGTGGTTAACTCTCTCTATTTTGATTCTGAGGCACCTTACTCAGTCAAAAGCTGCTGACGAAGGTTGCATCCCTCCTGGCTATCCAACCAAATTATTTTAATTCAACAAACAATCGGGTTGTGATGTACTCGATAACAAAGGAGTACTGGATCTTGCCCTCTGAGTTAGGATGCCATGCAGATGTAGCGGTGGGCCCGCAATGCGGCATGTTTTCTCCAAGCCACTTATCTAATTGGCGTAAACAGCAGTCTGGCCGACAGGCTGAGCATGCCTATAGTTCGAAAGACCCCTCAGTGGATCTTTTTGCTACTTAGTCCAATCGCAAAGTCCCTCAGTTCTGTTCCAGGCTGCAGGTTCACAGCAGGCTACCATCGGATGCCTTTCTCCTTCTTTGGGAGACAGGTTTTCTGTATGCGTATCCTCCCATACATCTGGTGGAAAAGACTTTGCTGTTTTTCAAGCAAGATTGTGGAGCCATGATTCTGATTGCTCTTTTCTAGCTGCGTCAGATAGGATTCCCTCTTCTTCTGGAGTTGGAATGTTTTCCATCTCTCATTACGCAGAACGAAGGGGCACTTCTACATCCCAACCTCCAATCTCTGGCTCACACGGTCTGGATGTTGAGAGTGGGGTTTCGTTGAGTTTTCCAGAGTGTCTCCCGACTCTTGCTTGCTTCAGAAAAGATTTCACAAAGAGGTGATATTCTTTTCATGGAAAAGGTTTGCCGTCTAGTGTGACAGCAAGGCCCTAGATCCTGCATCTTGTCTTATACAGACCTTGCTTGAGTTCTTTCTGCACCTGTCTGAGTCTGGTCTCAAGACCAACTCTGTCAGTATTCATCATCGTGCAATAAGAGCTTATCATCAACGTGTGAAAGGTCAGCCTTTAGCTGTCCACTTCACGAGAGGTTTATTTCTCCCCCAATATTGAGAGAATTCCTTGTATGTGTCTAAGGGAGATTATTTCTGTTGGGCTTAGCACCCACAATAACTTTGACAGTTGGCTCTTATGCTTCGGTCAGAGTTCCTATCACTCCTTATCCAGTATCTTGGGGCCCAATGTCGTTTTCATCCAGCTGCTGCAAGCTCAATTCGGGCCACTGGATACCTGCCACCTGAAGTATTGGACCTGGAAGGTCGTTTTCCTTAGTGGCTGTTCCTTCAACTCGTAAGGTCGGTGAGCTTCAGTCTCTAGTAGCTCAAGCGCCTTACCTTACTTCTCATCTTAACAGAGTAGTTCTCCGCATGCAGACAAAGTTCTTACTGGCGCTGGTATCAGAGTACCAGCTGATCCAGTCAATTGTCTTGCCAACATTCTTTCTCCCTCATTTTACATCCCTGGCGAAAGCAAGCTGCGCACTTTTTACGAGGAGCAGACGAGCTCCCTCGGACGGTCCGCCCAGTTGTTTATTTCTTTTAATGCCAGTTGCTGTTGGAAACCGCATCATTTCTTCTTGGCTAGCAGATTGCATCTCCTTCATTTTTGTCCAAGCTGGACTGACTCTAGAGGGCCATGTCACAGCTCACAAAATTAGAGCCATGGCTGAGTCGGTGGCTCACCTAAGATCAGTCACTATTAAAGAGATCTGCAAAGCTGCGGCGTGGTCATCAGTCCACACATTCACATCTTACTACTGCCTTCAGCAATAGCCGACTCGTCAGTCGGTTTGGGCAGGCGGGGCTGCAGAACTTCTTTGGGGTTGAGAATCCAACTCCAACCCTCCTAAGCCCATTTTTGTTCTGTTCCAGGCTACACTCATTTAGATGTTTCTTCTTTTCAGGTCAATTTTATTCTGGCCTCGCCATTGCGAGACTCAATTGACCACTGTTTGTTGTATTGTGTAAGCCTGGAAGCTAGGGATACCCCACTTGTGAGAATATCAGCCTGCTTGTCTTTGGAGAAAGAGTAGTTACTTACCTGTAACAGGTGTTCTCCGAAGACAGCAGGCTGCATATTCTCACAAACCCTCCCACCTTCCCCTTTTGGAGTTGTCTCCTCCATCTTTTGGATATAACTGAGGGGCGTGTCCGCACGGCGAGCGGGAAGAGGTGTGCGCACATGCGCAGTACGATCGCTCGCGCGACGGAACGCCGTAAAGAGATTTTGAGATTTTGCTTTAAAATCCTCCGGGGCCGACGTGGCGTCACCCACTTGTGAGAATATGCAGCCTGCTGTCTTCGGAGAACACCTGTTACAGGTAAGTAACTACTCTTTGCCTACGTAGCTGATGATACTCCTGCGACAGGCGCAAAAGATCAGCCTCTCTTTGCTTCCTTTGCCCTGAGGTATAAGCTATGATGTGACCTCTCATTACTGCTTTAGACACTTCCCAGTTAGGTACCTGGATTAATGTCTGGTGTATTATTGTGAAATTGATAGTCTAGACACTTCTCAAAAATGCATGAAATTCCCTGTCATACAGAGAGGGGGAAAACCTCCACACCTTTTCACCAGGTTCTGCAGCGAAAGGTACACAGGCTTATTTTCAAAAGGGATCGCTGGCGATCTTCCGACAGAAATCGGGAGATGGCTGGTGATCTCTCAAAAGCGGCCAAATCGGTATAATCGAAACCCCCTTTTTTGACACCATCGCCGCTTTCCCCGTCGCCGAGCCGACGAAAGTTCAAGGGGGCGTGTCGGCGGCGTAGCAAAGGCGGGACATGGGTAAGCATGGAAGTGGCTAACAGATGGCCGGCTTCAGCGCATAATGGAAAAAACAAAAGCGGTGTTAATGAGTATTTTGCCGGTTTTACTTGGTTCTTTTATTTTCACAACCAAGCCTCAAAAAGGTGCACCAACTCACCAGATGACCACCGGAGGGAATGGGGGATGACCTCCCCGTATTCCCCCAGTGGTCACCAACCCCCTCCCGCACTAAAAAAATAAAAATAAAATCCTTTTTTGCAAGCCTGTATGCCAGCCTCAAATGTCATACCCAGCTCCCTGACAGCAGTATGCAGGTCCCTGGAACAGTTTTTGTTGGTTGCAGTGGCCTTCAGGCAGGCGGACCCAGGCCCATCCCCCCCCCCCTCCTGTTACACTTGTGGTGGTAAGTGTTGAGCCCTCCAACCCTCCCCCCCCCCCAAACCCACTGTACCCACATGTAGGTGCCCCCTTCACCCATAAGGGCTATGGTAATGGTGTAGAGTTGTGGGGAGTGGGTTTTGGGGGGATTTGGGGGGCTCAGCACCCAAGGTAAGGGAGCTATGCACCTGGGAGCTATTTGTATATATATATTTTTTAATTTTTAGAAGTGCCCCCTAGGGTGCCCGGTTGGTGTCCTGGCATGTCAGGGGGACCAGTGCACTACAAATGCTGGTTCCTCCCATGACCAAATGCCTTGGATTTAGCCGGGGTTGAGATGGCCGCTTTTAGTTTCCATTATTGCTGAAAAACAAAAGCGGCCATCTCAAACCCAGCGAACTCTGGCATTTGGTCGGTCCAAACCATATTATCAAAAGAAAAGGTGGCCGGCCATCTTTTTCGATAATACGGTTCAGGCCAGCTGTTTGCGGTGCCGGCAGTCTATTTCGATTATGCCCCTCACATTCATCACAACCGTAGAGTGATCAGATAAAAACATCAACTATATATATATATATTTTTGTTTACATTTGTACCCCGCGCTTTCCCACTCATGACAGGCTCAATGCGGCTTACGTGGGGCAATGGAGGGTTAAGTGACTTGCCCAGAGTCACAAGGAGCTGCCGGTGCCGGGAATCGAACTCACTTCCTCAGTTCCCCAGGACCAAAGTCCACCACCCTAACCACTAGGCCACTCCTCCACTCTTGTAGCCCTGGAAATTAAAGATAGAGCTATTAGGAGATAGTCTCCTTGAATATACCTTGTGAGGATGATAGAAAAAAGTAAACTCCCTATCCTGGGGGGTGGAGGAGTCTCCAGATATCTGTTATTCCCAAGCAAGCTGACAAAACATTAATACCCCTGTTGTCAAATCTCCCCCTTTTAGGTTTAAGTGGCTTACAATCAATCTAGGGATCTGCTACTGTATTGAAATCACCCCCCATAGTAAGTTGATAATTGGACTAGGGTATCACTTTAGCCACCAGATCTGAGAAAAGTTTGTGAGAATATATGTTGGGCCCATAAACATTACACAAGAGAATGTGATGGCCCCACAATTCCCCCATTACCAGTACAAATCTACCTTCCTTGTCTTGAACCGTTTTGTGAATATGGAAAGGCAATTGCTTGTGTATTAAAATAGCCACCTCTCTCTGCCTAGTGTTATAAGATGAGTATCCCACCTCCCCCACCCATCCTCTCTTTAGTTTCTGAAGTTCTAAAGCTGACAAATGAGTTTCTTGAATATAAGCAATATCAACTCCCTCTTTTTTCAACCAAGAGAGTATCTTAGTTCGTTTTATGGGAGAATGTATACCATCAACATTGAGGGAGATTATTTTCAAATTAACCATACTCAAAAGATATGCTAAAACCAACAGAAGCAGGTTTTAAACTGATCCCGCAGGTCTCCCACTCAACCCACAGGATCTTTCCCCTTTTGTATCTGGCAAGCATACATTTGCAAGATAGCAAAAAGTGAATAGAGCATGTATCATTTCGCTGTCCTTCCAATTCATGACAAAATGAGAAAAACCCTTTGCACATAGACAACCATTTCCAAAATGTTCACCACCCCCCTCCTCAACGACCACTTATTCACCCCCAAACATCTCACACGCACACTATATTCCACAACCTCATCTAGCCGCTCTCCCCATACCCCCTCCCCTCCCCATCCATCCTATCCACATCCTTCACCTACCCAAGTCCAGCTGAGAGATTACCCCCCCCCCCCCCCAAACCGCCACCCCATCATGAGAAATATAAAGTACAAGAAGATCACCAGCTTTTAAGGCGTATGCCCCATTAAACCTTCCTGGGTGACTAAAGATATAAACGTTAATATTAAAGAAAAGTCCAAATGTCCCCAAGGGCCAAACTCGTCGCATTATAAACAGCTTTACCATCTCTGACCAAATGTGTCTTCTCTCTTCATATTGTTCTCCAAATGTGAAATAGGAATTAAATCAGTGTAAGTTTAACTCTGTCCACAGCCTCAACAGTCAAGAATACAGGTACCTTTTTGAGCCATCATTGTATCAGCCCACAGCTTAAATTCATAGTGGCTCATCGCTGCTTGCCCTATTCCCCTTGTTTAGATCCTCTAAGAAGGTTCTTGCTTCTGCCGCTTCATTTATGATATCGACTGTCCTCCATGCCAGCTCCGTAATTTGGCTGGATAAAGTAAGGCGAATCCTATTCCTTTCTTATGGAGTGCAGAGCATGTGGGCACCATTTCTTTACGCAGAAGAGCAACTCTCGACTCATAGTCATTAAAAAGCAGCAGGCGGTGTCACTCGTAGTCCAAAGCAGCTTTAGCCCGGAATGCCTTCAGTATTTGTTCTTTTGCTTGCCAATTAAGGAAATGGGCGATCTCTGTGTGGGGCCTGGCATTAGGCTCACTTAGTGCTCTTGCGGTGCGCTCGAACACAGCAGAAAAAAGCCAGCCCAGATGCTCTGGAAGCCAGGAATCAAAGAAGTTATAAAGATTTTTGTCCAGCACTGCCTCTGGTAAGCCTATTACCCGCAGGTTATTTCTCCTTTTGCGGTTCTCTTGTTCCTCTACACGCTCCCGCAGCTCTCCCGTTTCCTTCTGGAGCGCAGCGATCTGGGCTGCTACAGTCTGCGCCTCATCTTCCCTCGTGGACAACTGGTGTTCCACCTCCGCAATACAGTACATATGAGAATCAAATTTCTCATTGATTTCATCTACCGCCGACTGTAGTTTATTGAGCTTATCTTCCAAAGCAGCCGAGACCGAGCGCAGAATCTCCTGTGCCCATTCATTCGTCTGCACTTGTTGCGAGGCCTTCAATGGCTGTATCTCCGCCATTTTGTTTGGGCTGCTCTTCGAAACAATCGCCGACCTTTTTCTGGTTCCTCGAGGGCATGCCACCTGGCAGTCGTTCTTTCAGAAACCAGACATGTAAAGGATATCTCTGGTGCAATCAGTGAGCCAAAGATCACCATGAATGTTATTGTAAAAGCAGATATTTGCCGGTTAAATGCAGAGCCTCTCTTCCTTGCTGCTGCTTAGGTAGCAGGCATCATGTGACCCCCCCCACCCCCCCAAAAAAAAAAAGAAAAAAAATCTGAATTGTTAAATGTCAGCCTTGATCCTGACCCTGACCTAGTACAAAAATTAGAATCTCAGCTTCCCTTTGGCTGGGCCAAAGAACATATTCGGTACTTAGGGGGAATGGAGGAGTGGCCTAGTGGTTAGAGCACTGGTCTTGACATCCAGTGGTGACTGGTTCAAATCCCACTGCTGCTCCTTGTGATCTTGGGCAAGTCACTTAGGGGTCTTTTACTAAGCTGCGGTAGTGTTTTTGTCTCGTGGTAGAATCAGCTGGCAGTAAACACTGAGATGACCATTATATTCCTCTGGGCGTCTCATCATTTACCGCCAGCTGATTTCTACCGTGAGCTAAAAATGCTACGGCAGCTTAGTAAAAGACGCCCTTAAACCTCCATTGCCTCAGGTACAAAATTAGATTGTGAGCAATACCCAGTGTACCTGAATGTAACTGACCTTGAGCTACTACTAAAAAGGTGTGAGCAAAATCCAAATAAATAAAAATTAAATTAAATCTTTGTCTGTATATTGGAAATCTCTCTCCATATATTGGAAATCTCTCTCCATATATTGGAAAGACAAGTCTGACCACAGTGGTTCATGCCATGATAACATCACAACTAGACTATTGTAATGCCCTGTACACTGGTCAAACAAAAAAGAGTTTGTATCGGCTCCAACTAATTCAGAATGCTGCAGCATGACTGATAGGCTGCAAAGGGCGTGACCACATCCCACCCTTCCTGCAAAAACTGTACTGGTTACCAGTACCTTACAAGGCTAAATTTAAAACTCTGATTTTCAAGGCCCTCAGACAAAATGGGCCAGGGTACTTAAAGACCTCTAAGATCATCTCAAGGATCTTCACTATCTGTCCCCTCATCAAAAGAAATTGTACGATGTGATACCCACCAGGGAGTCTTCTCAGGAGTAGCCTCCATGCTCTGGAATTTACTCCCAGAGGGGCTACATATAATTCAAGACTACCTCTACTTCAGGAAGCAGGTAAAAACCTGGCTCTTCTCCCAAGCCTTTAATACATACACTCATTCTGCACCTGGACTAGCTTACTACACACACTGTAACTTAAACTAGTTCCTTATGCCTTGATTAAGTGCATAAAGAACTTGCCTTTAGTTTAGCCACCCATTTATTTATCCCAACTAAATCTGTACCACAGATCTTGTCAAAGAGGAAGTGATCCACCGAGGTGGATGAACACTGACTCCCACGAGAAAACAACAGTTAGAGGGAAGTGGGAAGTGGACCAATGACTCCTGGGAAACAGGATACTGATGTACCGAGTCTTTCTCAAGGTACGTTTTTGCATTCATGCCCTTTTCATTTCGTTCTTGTGTCTTCTTATTTTTAGATCATGTTGCTTTTACGTTTATATGCCGCTGTTTATGTTGCGCTTCATTCTGCTGCACTTGCCCCGTTCATCTGTTAAATTCTTAAACGACGTCATCCTTACATATACCTGTGTTACGCCCTTTTACCTAGGTGTTATTCAGCTGATACATTCACGTTACCCCTTTTACCTAGGCGGTCTTTAGATTTCTCATTATTTATATTTTTTGTTTATGTTTTTCTTTTCCAGACCATTTAATTTCCAGACCTATCCCTAGTACCAGAATCATTTAAGGTTTGTGTAATTGTTTCCCTTCTTTGAGCAATAAAGTCACAGTTTTTTTATTCAGTGTCACATTTTCTATTCATAACCACATCAACATAGTATCTCCAGCACTCTTCAGTAGATTAACTGCAGCACAATTTCCAACCATATCAGTATAGTATCTCCAGCACTCTTCAGCAGTTTAACTGCAGCCCAATTCCTATCCACTCTGCAAGTCTACTACTACTACTATTTAGCATTTCTATAGCGCTACAAGGCGTACGCAGCGCTGCACAAACATTGAAAAAAGACAGTCCCTGCTCAAAGAGCTTACAATCTAATAGACAAAAAATAAAGTAATCAATTAATGTGTACAGGAAGGAGGAGAGGAGGGTAGATGGAGTCCTACTAGTCTATTAGCAAATACATATGTATTATTAGCAAATACATATGTTTCTTTATTTTTTTGTTTCTTTATACATATATATCCCTAGGGTACACTACATCAGCATTTATGTATTTTAGATTTTAGATCATCATTACTGCATCAGCTTTATGCATTTTCTATTGGTACACATATTTTCATTATTACATTAGTATTATGCATTTTATTATTTAATCTTTTTTATACATATGCCTTAACATTAGTTTCCTTAGCGTCCCTCCGGAACGGACCAGGATTGGACTGATGGGTTGTGCTCGCCTACCAGCAGGTGGAGACTGAGAAAATTCTAAAACTAGAGAGCCAATGAGAGCCCTGGCCATGTGACCCTAGCCTCGGTATTTTCTCAGTCTCCCAGCAGGTAGGAAGTGAGCCCATTAGTCTCTCTTGGTTGGTCTATAACTTATTTCTGTTTAATCTTTATTCTGTGCCAGGGGAATCCTTTAGAGGCATGTTAGGTAGTCAGCGTTTTTACATTTTAGCCTCTGGGGTGTTACACTCGGGTGTCCCGAGTCCCTCCCCCTTTTCCTCCCCACCTCCCTTAAAAAAAAAAAAAAAAAGAAAGGGAAGGGAGGGCTATCCTTGTTGCTAGAAGGGGATATTGCCTTTGGGAGAGGCAGCCAGTATTAAATAAATAAATACAAACAGAGAAAAGAGAAGCAGTGCTTTCCCCAGTGACCTAACGAGCAAGCAGCTCTGTTCTCTGTGAGTGCTTTCTTGTAGCTGATCAGCTGTTAAGTATCTAATTCAACGATCGAATTAAGCCTCTCATCTCTTTCAGTATCTGGGATATTTTTCTTCGTTTTGTTACCGGTAGTCGTGCAAGCGGGGCTTTAGTAAAAAAAAAAAAAAAAAAAAGGCGCGAACCGTGGAAGCGCGTGCACGCATTTTTCCAATATGGCTGAAAAGCTGAAGAGCTCTGCTGTCTGTTAGCGTCCCGGAGTTAACGCGGCCGGCACTTGTAAATTGTGCTCTGCTTTGGATGTTGCTTCAGGGTCTGTGCTTCCTCCAGTTTCGGCGTCTATTTCGCCGGCTGTTATTTCTTCACCGTCCCGCTGTACTCCGCTTGCTGCAGAGGTGTCAGGCGTGCTTTCGGGGACCGCCACAGCGAAAGTGGCGCGAACGGCAGCATTTTGAATAGCCCTCCGTCTTCTCGGGTGACCTCTCTGCTGTAGGCAATGCTGCATATCCAGGAGAACCTGATTCAGGCGGAAAGCCGCCATTTTCCCTGCAGCTCCAGTTTTTTCAACACGGGAGCTCTTCTTTGTTTCTCAGTTTTCTAAAGGGCAGAAGGAAACGGAGGTAGTGTTTATGGTGCAGTCTGGGGGGACCCTAGGAAAGGGGTTTTTTCCTTTCAGTTTGTCCTTCAATGTCACTCTTTTAAATCTCATATTGGGACTTAAATACCAGAGGAGTCATCCAGGTCTTTTTCTCCTTCATAAGACCTACTGGTTGAGATCCATAAGGGGCTTCTTTGTTGCCCAGAATCACACCACTAGGATATTACACTTCTCTATGGTGTATGCTTTTCATATATATTTTACATGCAATGTTTACTTGCTGGTGCCCAGTGTTGTGGCTGTACCATGTTTCAAATTCAAATTTTTCCTTGAGGGTATGCAGATACTGCATGGTTGTACCTTCACTTTTTACTAATTATATGTTTTCAATTTATGTATACCCAGAGTTTCCTTTCCATGGCATGTTTACATTCACTGCAGCATCGACAGTGAAATCTAAATAATTGAATGAATGAATAAATAAATAAATAAATAATGCTTATGCCCAGGTAACTTCTTTTCTAGCATTCTTAAGTTTAGTCTCTATTACAAAGCCTCTGGTGATCTGGTTGCAGGGGCTTCATCTTCAGGTGGTTTCTGCCTGTTATGTATTACACTTTTACACATTATTTCTTCAGATTTCATATGTGCCTGAAGGATAGTTTGTGCATATGGCACTATAGCTAACTCTGTGTCAGAAGATGCTATACCGTTTTTTCTTTGATATGAGATATGTTCTGGGTGTGCATATTTATCTCTCCTCTTACATGATAGTCATCTTCTTATTTCCTCTGTCCAGGAGTTCTTGCGGTTTATTTACGATGGTTATGCTTCCACTTCGCCAAATTTCTCTCGGATGTCTTTCGGCAGTCTCCTTATTGCTCTCACAGCAAGGCAGGTGAAGTAGGGGAACCCCTCTAAAGGCTCTTGGATCATAGACCATTTCCTCGCTAGATTCTTCCAAATGCAATTTTACTTTCTAGTTCCTAAGAAGGAATTTTTCTTCAAGCGCGCTCTCAAAGTCTCCAGTCTTTCTCACAAAAGACCTTCCATCCATCATGGTGGCGCTTTGGGCAGCACTTTTTTTTGACAGAAACTTTTCTGCATATTTCTCTCAGGACCAGTATCTAAAAGTTCACCATAGTTGGCTACCCCTCTGAAAAGAGGATGTTCTTGTTCACTCATGGCTAGACGTCTAGCTATTAAAAAAAAAAAAAAAAACAAGAACCATTTTGTTGACAGAGTCAGCAGGCTACAGACCGAGCCGTGCAATTTTATTGTTCTCAGGATGCCTGCTAGTAATGGTGGCCAAGAGCCGTCTAAATCTTTCACAGTCTCCACAATATTTCGGGGTTACCTGCGACTTAGTTGCAGGGTTTTTGTCCCCTGGCATTTGCCTTTTCCAGTCGCATGAGCTGCACTCCCATACTCTTTCTTTTTATTTTTTTTTTGGGGTGTCCTGAAGCATTTGCAACCTTCTTTGCCAGTGTTAATTTTGGCGTCTTGTTTATGGGGCAGGTCCTTGGCATTTCAGCTTCTCTTTGGTATCTTCCCCTCAGACTGCTGGTCTTGTTTTTGTGCATCAGTTGGGTAGGACATTCCGGAGACTGCTGCTCTTGTGTTTGTGCATCAGTTGGGTAGGACATTCCTACTGGCATTCGGGTTTTCCTTCTAGGACTACCATGTGGTCTCTTTACATTGCAACTTACTTTATCTCCGGGTGGCATTTTGGTGCTCTAGGGGACTGTCAGTCGCTCTTGGATCAAGTAGGTGTCCCTGGGGGCTACTGATTTATTCTGAGCAATCTGTCTTTTGTCAGCATTGTTTCATGTTATGTTAGTCCGGAATACTATTCCGGTTCTCTGGTCAGACCGTTATCATCTTAGGTTACTTCAAAATACTCAGTCTTGCTCTCTGGCAGGACGGTTTCTATCTTATGTTCTTTCAGTATGGTCTTCGGTCTCCTGGCACATCTGTTGCCTTCTTAAGTTCGTTCAGTATAGACATATGGTCCCCTGGTAGGTCGGGGGTCATCTTGTGTACAGAGGGCGCATCTTTTCCTCTGGCAGATCTCCCATCTGGTCTCTCATAGGGAAGGTGTGTTCCCTCTTTTAAAGGTGCTTCTTTTACTTTTTTTTACAGGGCTCGCAGGTAGCCTCTTTACAGGGTTGACACGTAGGTCATTTTGTTCCTGCATGTTTCACTCATCTCTCTCTAAAGACTGCGGCGTAATCTAGCGAACAGTGCAGTGGGATGTCATCTGGGAGGCCCAGGTTACGTTCCCTCTCTCTTTCTAGACGTCCTGTCCCCTAGGAGGGTTGACACCTGGTCTTTTACAGCACTGACATTTAGTTTATTTTGTTCCTGCATGTTTCTCTCATCTCTCTGCAGACTGCGGCGTAATCTAGCGAACAGTGCAGTGGGATGTCATCTGGGAGGCCCAGGTTACGTTCCCTTTCTCTCTCTCTAGACGTCCTGTCCCCTAGGAGGGTTGACATCTGGTCTTTTACAGCACTGACATTCAGTTTATTCCATGGCTGGTGTCTGTTTTATTCCAGGGGGGTCCTTTGTATGGCTCTTCCATCTGGCAAGCCCTGTAGCGTACTGTCCCATTCTGGCATGGTGGCCTTCTCTTCAGGTTCGGCATTTCAATCAGGCATTTGAATCTCAGGGGGGTAACCCTTATGTTTCCTTGCGGAGATACCAGGCTACCTTTTCATCTTGCCTTTTTGTGTTATGAGGCTTGGGTTTCTGCTTTAGAGGCCTGGGGTTTTTTGGTTCTCTAGAGGAGCTTCACTCTTCCCCAGTCTGCTATCTTTGTTTCTCTCTTACTCAGGCTGGTGCATGCTCTCAGTCTGGGACAGGCATCCAGCCTTGCTAAGCAGGACGGCGTCCATTGTAGTTACAGTATTCTCATCTCAGCTTTCAGTCTCTGTGCCTTAGACCATAGAGCGATAGGGAGTTACTCTTCTTCACCCGATAGTCCGAATATCATCTTGTTTCCTTTAAGGTTTTCTTTCTCTTCTAAGACTGTGTTTTTAGTAGCCATTGCTTCAGCTAGGAGAGTAGGAACTGCAAGTTTCTTTCATATAGGTTTCAGTTTTTTCTTTTTGGAATTTTTTTCCAAGGAGCAAGTACGTCTGTGTAGGGCCCTGATGGCGAACCTATGACACGCGTAGCCATTTTCGATGACACGCGGCCGCATGTGGCCGCATACAGAGAAGCAGCGGCGTTCCTTGCTGACACCCGGGCGGATCGCTGATGCGCCCCCCCCCCCCCGGTGCATGTTTACCCGTGTGGCTCCCTCCGAGTCCTCCGCTCGTTCCCTCCCTGCTGCTCCCTCTGCCCCGGCTCCTGCACAGCCGTTTGACCTCACTTCCGGCCGGCGGAGCAGAGAGCAGTGGAATGCCGTGGGGGACGCATCTCTGAGGGCCCTGTGATCGCCATTACCAGCAACCACATAACCACAGCAACCATCATCCAATCTACTGTTCTGGGGTATCGTGGATTTCTAATTGACCATCATTACTGAGATAGGTGAGGGGGAGGCTGGGAGAGGCAAGGGCATGTGCTACGGGTGCCGTTTCCCGCCATTAGAAATGGCGGCAGCCATCTTAATTTACATAAGGTGGTCAGTTAGGCTAGTTAACCCCTAATTGCCTGCAGGGCTAACAGGCTATCTATAATTCTATCTTCTGTCACTGCCCCCCTGATGGAGAACCCCAAAAATAAAAAAACAAGGTTAAGTAAAGGAAGTGGTAGTAGCAGTTGCCGACCCTTTCAAGAGACATGGACCGAGATGTATGGCATTATAGAAAAAAATGGCAGATCATTTTGCGTTCTATGTACTGAAACGGTAGTAAGCAGAACATGGAATATAAATAGACATTTTGAAACTAATCATTCCCAGCTCCTGAAAAAAAGTGAGGATGAAAGGAAGGAATACATTTCCAGGCAGCTACACTTTTATAAGAGCCAATCTAATTCCATCCTTACATTTCTAAAAAAAGGTTCTACAAATTTAACATCTGCAAGTTTGAGCATTGCTCACTCCATAGCTCAGCATGGAAAAGCACTCAGTGAGGGAGGATTTATTAAAGAAACTCTCCTAAGATGTGCACCAGTTCTATTTCACGATATGCAGAATAAAGATGCAATTATTAAGAGAATATCTGAGTTACCAGGAAATTTGGAGTGCCTGGATCCGATTACCAGACACTTTTAGCACCCTGAAAAATATAGCAATGGCTTTACTCACAATTTTTCCCTCTAGGTACTTTTGTGAAACCTTATTCTCAGTGTTAAATAATATCAAAACCAACAAAAGAAACAGATTGAAAGATGAAGTTAGTAGCGCATGCTTGGGCTTGAAGTGTACAAAATACCAACCTTCAATTGAAGATTTAGCCAATGAAATTCAGCAACAAAAAAGTCACTAATAGGCAGATTAGTTAAAGAATTCCCCCTCCCCCTCACTTATCTTAGTTCACGGCACCCCACACAAGTTAAATAATACCAAGACCAACAAAAGAAACCGATTGACAGATGAACAAAGAAGTCACTAAGCAGGTAAGTTAAATAATTAGTTTTTGGTTTATTAAATACAGTTATATATTACAATTATACATTTTTGTTATTTAAACTATAAGTATCGTGAAATTATGGTTTTTTTTATCGAAGTGACACACCACCCGAGTTATGCTCGGTTTTTTGGCGAATTTTGACACACCAAGCTCAAAAGGTTGCCCATCACTGGTGTAGGGAGTTCTTCTACATCTGGGTACTACTTTTCTGTCTACCGTAGTTTCCCGTTTTCATTTTTTCCAATCACTTTTTTCTTATTGGTCTGGGGTATTCTGCGAGCGTGCAAGATTATAGGAAATTATATGTTTTACATATTAAAAGAGCTCTTATATATTTATAGAGCTGTTGCAAGCTATTTGGTCCTTCTTTTTGGTCCTTCTAGCCAGTTGGAGTATGGTTTTTGGTTGTTTCGGCCTCACTGTATCTCGACGGATTAAGGAATAGATAACTTCTATTTGTCTGCTCACTGGGGGATCTTTTTCGGACAGTGTTACGACGTATGCTACATTTTGAGAAGTGGGGTTTTTTTCCTTCACACAGTGATTTTTGGTGCCCTAGGTGCACATTTTCTAAGGTGCCATTTTGGGCTTAGCTTTATTCTTTTTTGATTGATACACACTCTACATGTTCATTGTCGCCAGGGGGCAATTTATGCAACTCGCATATTCTTAGCGGGTTTGATAGGGTCCCTCCCTTAAGATTACTGCTTTGGTACTTCCCATCAGTCCAATCCTGGTCCGGTCTGGAGGGATGCTAAGGAAGGAGAAATTAGATCTTACCTGCTAATTTACTTTCCTTTAGTCCCTCCAGACCGGACCAGGCCCCTCCCATGTTTATTCAACTTTTCACATTTTCCTTACGTTTGCAGTGATATCGTTCCTTTCCACTCACGGAATTCCGGAAAAAAACCCCATATGCTAGTATATATATATATAGAACTTCAAGTGGGCCATTCCACGTCTCTGGTGAGAGTTGCTGGTGAGCTCACTTGCTGGTATATGTGTGTATATATATATATATATATATATATATATAAAAGCTTTAAGTAGGACATACCACTTCTCTGCTGACAGTTGTTGAGGTGCTCAGTGGCTGGTATAGATATGTAAAACTGTCATTCTCCGAGGACAAGCAGGCTGCTTGTTCTCACTGATGGGTGACGTCCACGGCAGCCCCCTCCAATCGGAATCTTCACTAGCAAAGGCCTTTGCTAGCCCTCGCGCGCCGATGCGTACCGTGCATGCGCGGCCGTCTTCCCGCCCGAACCGGCTCGTGTTTGTCAGTCTTCTTTTGTCCGCGCTCGGGACGGTCGTGTTTTGCCGCCGTTTCGTGCCCCTCAAGTTGACCTCGCACGTCTTCGTGATTTTCGCTAAAAAAAAAAAAAAGAGACATTTACGGTCTTTACCCCTTTCCCGTGTTTCCAGCTTTTTCCCCGCGTAAGTTTCCTTTCGCTTCGGGACCGGCTTATTTGGCCTCGGTACGGGTTTTTTCTCCCTTCTTTTTGGTGCCTTTCGTCATCATCGCGAATTTAGATTTCGCCGGCGTGATTTTTCCGCCCATGTCATCGAAGTTTTCCAGCGGCTTCAAGAAGTGCACCCAGTGCGCCCGGGTAATCTCGCTCACTGATAGGCACGCTTCATGTCTTCAGTGTCTGGGGGCTGGGCACCGCCTGCAGGCCTGCAGTCTGTGCTCTTTTGAAAAAGAGGACTCAGGTAGCGAGATTGGCCCAGTGGAACGCGTTGTTCTCGGACTCTTCAACGACTACAGCACGGGACGCATCGAGTGCATCGACGTCGACAGCATCGAAGTCTTTGACCTCGGCATCGACTGCATCGAGGCCTCTACCTCCTGCATCGTCGGTACCGAGACATCGAAAGGCTGCGTCGACGTCGGTGGTACCGAGGCCTCCATTATTGCTGATGTCGTCAGACGGTGGTGCTTCGTCTGGAGTGCAGGTGAGGACTGTCCATTCCCCTGCTGGTGGCGGTGAGCCTTCAGTTGGGTCTCCCCCTGCCCTGAGGGCTCCTGCGGTACAGCCCCCCCGAGATCGACCTTCTTCGGCCTCGGCCCCGAGGAAGCGACGGTTGGATTCTACGTCCTCCTCGTCGGTACCGGGAAGCTCCGGTGACATGCTTCGCTTGAAAAAGTCAAAGAAGCATCGTCACCAGTCTCCTTCCCGTCTCGGTACCGAGAGCTCTGGGTCGCCGAGGCAGTCGGCACCCAGTAGGCATCGGC
The DNA here is from genome assembly GCF_901765095.1 of Microcaecilia unicolor. Classification (NCBI taxonomy): domain Eukaryota; kingdom Metazoa; phylum Chordata; class Amphibia; order Gymnophiona; family Siphonopidae; genus Microcaecilia; species Microcaecilia unicolor. Next base: position 245,289,737 of record NC_044038.1, read on the forward strand.
ACAGGGAGGACCGCTCACCCTCTGTTCAGGAGGTGTCGATGCACTCCCCCTTGGACAGCCCAGAACCGCCTCCACGTCCGGAACAGACTCTGACCTCGACGCCTGCATCGGCTTCACAGTCTTTCTCCACAGCCGCTCTGCACGAGAGTCTCCGGGCCGTTCTTCCAGAGATTCTGGGAGAGCTGTTGCGCCCTTCCCCTGCGGTACCGGGGGTGCTTGCGCCGCCGGTACCGTCGAGTGAGGTGACGGCTGGCCCCTTGCCTGGGGTGAGGTCTCCGGCGACAAGCGGTACCGACTACGGCCGCCTCCCAGGCAGACTCCCCGACGACAACGGCGGAGGGAGCTTCACCGGTGCGGGCGAGGGAGTCCACCTCTCGACGCTCCTACCGTGGCCGTGTTTCCACAGAGTCGAGTCGGGCACGGCTTCAGACGCAGGTTCGTGAACTTGTCTGATACCGATGGTGAGGCCTCGTGGGAGGAGGAGGAGGACATCAGATATTTCTCTGACGAGGAGTCTGATGGCCTTCCTTCTGATCCCACTCCCTCCCCTGAAAGGCAGCTTTCTCCCCCCGAGAGTCTGTCTTTCGCGGCCTTTGTCCGGGAGATGTGTACGGCCATCCCCTTCCCGGTGGTTGTGGAGGATGAGCCCAGGGCTGAGATGTTTGAGCTCCTGGACTATCCTTCTCCACCTAAGGAAGCGTCCACAGTACCCATGCATCATGTCCTAAAAAAGACATTGCTGGCGAACTGGACCAAGCCTCTAACTAATCCCCACATTCCCAAGAAGATCGAATCCCAGTATTGGATCCATGGGGACCCAGAGCTGATGCGCACTCAGTTGCCTCACGACTCTGGTGTGGTGGATCTGGCCCTAAAGAAGGCTAAGAGTTCTAGAGAGCATGCTTCGGCGCCCCCGGGCAAAGACTCTAGAACCTTAGACTCCTTTGGGAGGAAGGCCTATCATTCCTCTATGCGCGTGGCCAAGATTCAGTCCTACCAGCTCTACACGAGCATCCATATGCGGAACAATGTGCGGCAGTTGACGAGCTTGGTGAACAAGCTCCCCCCTGAGCAAGCCAAGCCGTTTCAGGAGGTGGTCAGGCAGCTGAAGGCGTGCAGAAAATTCCTGGCCAGAGGGGTATATGATACCTTTGATGTTGCGTCCAGGGCTGCTGCTCAAGGTGTGGTGATGCACAGACTCTCATGGCTGCGTGCCTCCGACCTGGAGAATAGGATCCAGCAGCGGATTGCGGACTCTCCTTGCCGAGCGGACAACATTTTTGAAGAAAAGGTCGAACAGGTGGTAGAACAGCTCCACCAGCGGGATACCGCTTTCGACAAATTCTCCCGCCGGCAGCCTTCAGCATCTACCTCCTCAGGTAGACGTTTTTATGGGGGAAGGAGGGCTGTTCCCTACTCTTCTGGTAAGCGTAGGTACAACCCTCCCTCTCGACAGCCTGCGGCCCAGGCTAAGCCCCAGCATGCTCGCTCTCGTCAGCAGCGTGCGCCTCAGCAAAGCCCCACGGCTCCCCAGCAAAAGCAGGGGGCGAGCTTTTGACTGGCTCCAGCAGAGCATAGCCGACATCAACGTGCCCGTGCCGGGCGACCTGCCGGTTGGGGGGAGGTTGAAAATTTTTCACCAAAGGTGGCCTCTTATAACCTCCGACCGTTGGGTTCTTCAAATAGTCCGGCAAGGGTACACCCTCAGTTTGGCCTCCATGCCTCCAAATTGCCCACCGGGAGCTCAGTCCTACAGCTTCCAGCACAAGCAGGTACTTGCAAGGAACTCTCCGCCCTTCTCAGCGCCAATGCGGTCGAGCCCGTGCCATCCGGGAAAGAAGGGCTGGGATTCTATTCCAGGTACTTCCTTGTGGAAAAGAAAACAGGGGTGATGCGTCCCATCCTAGACCTAAGGGCCCTGAACAAATATTTGGTCAAGGAAAAGTTCAGGATGCTTTCCCTGGGCACCCTTCTTCCCATGATTCAGGAAAACGATTGGCTATGCTCTCTGGACTTGAAGGACGCCTACACACACATCCCGATATTGCCAGCTCACAGGCAATATCTGCGATTTCGTCTGGGCACACGTCACTTCCAGTACTGTGTGCTACCCTTTGGGCTCGCCTCTGCGCCCAGAGTGTTCACGAAGTGCCTGGCTGTAGTAGCAGCAGCGCTTCGCAGGCTGGGGGTGCACATGTTCCCTTATCTAGACGATTGGCTGGTGAAGAACACATCCGAGGCAGGAGCTCTACAGTCTATGCAGATGACTATTCGCCTCCTGGAGTTACTGGGGTTTGTGATAAATTACCCAAAGTCCCATCTTCTCCCGGTACAGAGACTCGAATTCATAGGAGCTCTGCTGGATTCTCGGACGGCTCGTGCCTAACTTCCGGAGACAAGGGCCAGCAATTTGCTGTCCCTCGTCTCCAGGGTACGAGCGTCCCAGCAGATCACAGCTCGGCAGATGTTGAGATTGCTTGGCCACATGGCCTCCACAGTCCATGTGACTCCCATGGCCCGTCTTCACATGCGATCGGCTCAATGGACCCTAGCTTCCCAGTGGTTTCAGGCTGCTGGGGATCTAGAGGACGTGATCCACCTGTCCACGAGTTTTCTCAATTCCCTGCAGTGGTGGACGATTTGGTCCAATTTGACTCTGGGACGTCCTTTCCAAATTCCTCAGCCTCAAAAAGTGCTGACTATGGATGCGTCTCTCCTGGGGTGGGGAGCTCATGTCGATGGGCTTCACACCCAGGGAAGCTGGTCCCTCCAAGAACGCGATCTACAGATCAATCTCCTGGAGTTACGAGCGGTCTGGAACGCTCTGAAGGCTTTCAGAGATCGGCTGTCCCACCAAATTATCGAAATTCAGACAGACAACCAGGTTGCCATGTATTACATCAACAAGCAGGGGGGCATCAACAGCATGTGGCTGTGGGCTCGCCGTTACGGCATGTTTCTCCAAGCCACATATCTGGCAGGCGTAAACAACAGTCTGGCCGACAGGTTGAGCAGGATTATGCAACCTCACGAGTGGTCGCTCAACTCCAGAGTAGTGCGCCGGATCTTCCAAGGACGGGGCACCCCCTTGGTAGACCTCTTTGCATCTCGAGCCAACCACAAGGTCCCTCAGTTCTGTTCCAGACTTCAGGCCCACGGCCGACTGGCATCGGATGCCTTCCTCCTGGATTGGGGGGAAGGCCTGCTGTATGCTTATCCTCCCATACCTCTGGTGGGGAAGACTTTGTTGAAACTCAAGCAAGACCGAGGCACCATGATTCTGATTGCTCCCTTTTGGCCGCGTTAGATCTGGTTCCCTCTTCTTCTGGAGTTGTCCGCCGAAGAACCGTGGAGATTGGAGTGTTTTCCGACCCTCATCACACAGGACGAAGGAGCGCTTCTGCATCCCAGTCTCTGGCTCTCACGGCCTGGATGTTGAGAGCGTAGACTTTGCCTCTTTGGGTCTGTCGGAGGGTGTCTCCCGTGTCTTGCTTCCAGGAAAGATTCCACCAAGAGGAGTTATTTCTTTTTATGGAGGAAGTTTGCCGTCTGGTGTGACAGCAAGGCCTTAGATCCTCGCTCCTGTCCTACACAGACCCTGCTTGAATACCTTCTGCACTTGTCTGAGTCTGGTCTCAAGACCAACTCTGTAAGGGTTCACCTTAGCGCAATTAGTACATACCATTACAGTGTGGAAGGTAAGCCGATCTCAGGGCAGCCTTTAGTTGTTCGCTTCATGAGAGGTTTGCTTTTGTCAAAGCCCCCCGTCAAACCTCCTACAGTGTCATGGGATCTCAATGTCGTCCTCACCCAGCTGATGAAACCTCCTTTTGAGCCACTGAACTCCTGCCATCTGAAGTACTTGACCTGGAAGGTCATTTTCTTGGTGGCAGTTACTTCAGCTCGTAGAGTCAGTGAGCTTCAGGCCCTGGTAGCCCAGGCCCCTCACACTAAATTTCATCATAATAGAGTAGTCCTCCGCACTCACCCTAAGTTCTTGCCAAAGGTAGTGTCGGAGTTCCATCTGAACCAGTCAATTGTCTTGCCAACATTCTTTCCCCGTCCTCATTCCTGCCCTGCTGAACGTCAGCTGCACACATTGGACTGCAATAGAGCATTGGCCTTCTATCTGGAGCGGACACAGCCCAACAGACAGTCCGCCCAATTGTTTGTTTCTTTTGATCCCAACAGGAGGGGAGTGGCTGTGGGGAAACGCACCATATCCAATTGGTTAGCAGATTGCATTTCCTTCACTTACGCCCAGGCTGGGCTGGCTCTTGAGGGTCATGTCATGGCTCATAATGTTAGAGCCATGGCAGCGTCAGTGGCCCACTTGAAGTCAGCCACTATTGAAGAGATTTGCAAAGCTGCGACGTGGTCATCTGTCCACACATTCACATCTCATTACTGCCTGCAGCAGGATACCCGACGCGACAGTCGGTTCGGGCAGTCAGTGCTTCAGAATCTGTTCGGGGTTTAGAATCCAACTCCACCCCCCTAGGCCCAATTTTTATTCTGTTCCAGGCTACACTCTCAGTTAGTTGGATAAGTTGTTAGGTCAATCTCAGTTATGTCCTCGCTGTTGCGAGGCCCAATTGACCATGTTTGTTGTTTTGAGTGAGCCTGGGGGCTAGGGATACTCCATCAGTGAGAAGAGGCAGCCTGCTTGTCCTCGGAGAAAGCGAATGCTACATACCTGTAGAAGGTATTCTCTGAGGACAGCAGGCTGATTGTTCTCACAAACCCGCCCGCCTCCCCTTTGGAGTTGTGTCTTCCCTTGTATTTGTCTTGCTATATACGGGACTGACGAACACGAGCCGTTTCGGGCAGTAAGACGGCCGCGCATGCGCGGTGCGCATCGGCGCGTGAGGGCTAGCAAAGGCCTTTGCTAGTGAAGATTCCGATTGGAGGGGGCTGCCGTGGACATCACCCATCAGTGAGAACAATCAGCCTGCTGTCCTCGGAGAATACCTTCTACAGGTATGTAGCATTCGCTGTAAGCCATACCACTTCTCTGGTGAGAGTTGCTGGTGAACTTTAATACAAGTGAGCCATACCACTTTTCTGGTGAGAGTTGCTGGTGAGCTCTAATACAAGTGGGCCATACCACTTCTCTGGTGAGAGTTGCTGGTGAGCTCTAATACTCGGCATGGCCGAGTGCTTTGTGGCTGCTAGGATTCCATGTACACAGAAGGCTGGTCTTTCTTTCTTTCTTTCTTTCTTTGTTAGTCAAATACTGAGGCTAGGGTCACATGACCAGGGCTCTTATTGGCTCTCTAGAGTCACAGTTTTTTTTCTCAGTCTCCACCTGCTGGAAGGCGAGCACAACCCATCAGTCCAATCCTGGTCCGGAGGGACTAAAGGAAAGTAAATTAGCAGGTAAGATCTAATTTCTCCATTGTGCATTTTATTATTTAATCTTTTTTTATACATATGCTCTAACATTATGTATTTTATAATTTTTTTTAAATATTATGCACTTCATTATTATTTATATGTTGTAGTATTTTATATGTATTTACTTTGTAGTTGACCTTTTTTATACATATGTTTATGAAATATATTAACATTATATATATTATGTACTTCATCATTATTTATATGTATTTACTTTGTAGTTGACCTTGTTTTATTGAGATCATTTATATACAATATTTAAGATATACTTTTAATCATTAATATGAGTTCATGCATATTCATGTTTTTACCTGTACATTTGTCAACTTAAGATATGATTTAGATTATATATGCATTTATACATTACTAGTAAAAAAAGGCCAGTTTCGGAGAGAAATGAAACGGGCACTAGCAAGGTTTTCCTCGGTGTGTGTATGTTTGAGAGAGTGTGTGTGAGAGTGATTGTGTGAGACAGAGAGAGTGAATGTGTGGGTGTGAGAGAGAGTGTGGGTGGCAGTGTGTGTGTGTGAGAATGAGAGTGTGTGTGAATGTGAGACAGTGAGAGACATAGAGTGTGTGGTGGACAGTGTGTGAGAGGGAGATAGACACTGTGTGTGTGGCAGAGATACCTCCCCCCTCCCTGTGTGTGGTCCCTCTTTCCCTGTGCTGTCAGGTCTCAGGACCCCCCCCCTTTCCCCCTATGTAGAAAAATTCCCATGTCTCCATGCTATATTTGGAAAACATATGATAGATGGCCCTTGCAATGACATGACCTTATAGTCGGCATGCATGGTTTCTGGGAAGTGTTGAGGATAAGCTTTTGTAAAAAGGGGGTGGGGTAAGTTTTGTTTTAATACCATCTTTATATTTAGGGATCCTCAGTGTTTATCACCCCATTTTTGTAGTAGAAGCTGCTTACTGAGCTATTGTGTGGATTGTCCGGAAACAGTGTCTTTCCCTTGGTTTAAGCTTACTGTGTAGGTGCATCAGCTGGCTCTGTTGTTGGTAACGTTTATTTGTTTATCACACAAATGTAACTGGATTACATGTAATACAGCACAGTTTATTGTAGTTCCCTGTTGTGAAAAGTGACAGGGAAAGCCGCAAAGAGGTTAAAAGTGTGCGAAGGGCAGAAAATGAACACTTGAAAAGTAACAAAAACAAACCTGTTGATGTCCCAGAGGGAAAAGATGTAGTTGAAAGGTTATGCAAAGTGTACGTGTTTCCTCACAGAGAGCAGAGCTTTGTTGTAGTAGAAGATGGTAGTATTTGTTGTTGTTGTTTTTTTTTTCTTTTTTTTTGTGCAATAGGCAGGGCACAGAAGCTGAGGCCTCGAGGGCATTGTTTTTGTTTCACATGGCAGCGTTTTTGTCGCGTCCCTTCCTTCAGTTTCAAAGCCTCAGCTGTGGGGCGGATGTTGGCGTTGGGAATCGGTGTAGAATTATTATTTATTTATTTTTTTTGTACAGTACGGAGGCACAGAAGCAGAGGCGTCGAGGGCATTTTTTTTCTTTCACACGGCGGATAGGTCGAGGAGGATGAGGATGGAGTAGTGACCTTTGGATTTAGCGAGGAACAGGTCATTGCAGACTTTAGATAGTGCCGTTTCTGTCGAGTGTAGGGGCGAAAGCCGGATTGAAGCGGATCGAGGATGGCATGAGAGGAGAGAAAATCAAGGCAGCGGCTGTGAACGGCGTATTAAAGTATCTTGGAGAGGGAAGGGTAGGAGGGAAGTGGGGCAGTAGTTGGAGGGGCAGGTAGGGTCAAGTGATGGTTTTTTGAGGAGTGGTGTGACTACAGCATGCTTGAAGGTGTCCGGGACAGTTGCAGTGGAGAGAGAGAGAGAGTACCAGGCAAACTCCTAGAACAGTAAAACAAATTTTATGCTGCTTATCCTAGAAATATAACAAAATATTTAAACACACATGAATACAAGTGTATTGCTTCTTCAGCTTATTGAGAGTGGAGTAGTCTCATATGTAACACACGATAAAGATTATTTGATTTTTCACCCAATGACTGGGTGTATTATCTGTGTGTATTGTCTAATCATTGACTGAACCTCCACCACCCTTTGCTAATCTTATATATGAAGATATATTTCTGTTTATCAATATGCTATCATCTAATTTTATGCAGCACTTAGCTTGAACAATGTTGGTGCTCTTAAAACCCCGACAGGTCCCCGTTTCGTGGCTACTTTTTCAAGGGGGAGTCACCAGTTCTAAAACCAAAAACAAGATGCAGCACAAAGTTACTTACAAAATTGTTCTAAAAGGCATATTAGTTGTATAATTACTTGTATTCTAAATAAAATTGCTGTTAGCTTACCAAGTAACAGTCTCAAGTGCAACAGCAGCATTACTCTGTCTCTCTCAAAAATGGCCACTTTTTGTTAGTGCTCAGCCGTGCCAGCTAGTTATGAAGCTAGCTTCAAAATAAAAGTCCTTAACACAGTCTTCTAACTAAATAAAAGCCCTGTCTGAGACTAGTATAGAAAACTGCCACTGTTGATATTCATCTTGTATGTCTCGAGGAAACACTCCTTAATTGACCATTTGTTTGTGGCAAAAGTTTTAACATATCAAAAGATTTTTCTATATATTAGGAAATGGAGAAAATTGAAAAACATTGAAAAAAATTATGTTAAACTTAGTGCCTATTGATAACTCTAGAACTGATATGGGAATATCCTAGAAATAAGCAGTGGATTTTCCCAAGTCCATCTTAATAATGGCTCATGGACTTTTCTTTTAGAAAGCTACCCACACCTTTTTTAAAGCACGCTAAACTAACTGCTTTTCCCACATCTGGCAATGAATTCCAGAGTTTAATTAATTACACGTTGAGTGAAGAAATATTTTCTCCGGTTTGTTTTAAATTTACTGTATACTAGCTTCATTGCACGCCCACTAGTCCTATTATCTTTGGAAAGAGGAAACAAGTGATTCACATCTACCCATTCCACTACACTCAGTATTTTATAGACCTCTATCATATCTCGGCTGCATCTTCTCCAAGCTGAAGAGCCCTAATCGCTTTAGCCTTTCCTCATAGGGAAGTCATCTCATCCCCTTTATCATTTTTGTCGCCCTTCTCTGTACCTTTTCTAATTCTGCTATATCTTTTTTTTCAGATGAGGTGACCAGAATGGCACACAGTATTCAAGAGGTGCGGTTGCACCATGAAGTGATACAAGGGCATTATAATATTCTCATTCAATCTTACCTAATAATTCCCAGCATTCTATTTGCTTTTTTAGCTGCCACTGCACACTGAACAGAGGGTTTCAATGTATCAACGATGACACCTAGATCCTTTTCCTGGGCAGTGACTCATAGTGTGGAACTTTCCATCGCATAGCTGTAGTTTGGGTTCCTCTTTCCCAAATTTCAGTACTTTGCACTTGCTCACATTAAACATCGTCTGCTATTTGGATGCCCAGTCTCCCAGTATCGTAAGGTCCTCTTACAATTTTTCACATTGCTCCTGTGAAACTTTGAATAACTTTGTGTAATCAGCAAATTTAATTACCTCACTAGTACTCATCTCTAGATCATTTATAAATATGTTAAAAAGCAGTGGCCCCAACACAGACCTTTGGGGAACCCCATAGTTTACCCTTCTCCACTGAGAATACTGACCATTTAATCCTACTCTGTTTTCTGTCTTTTTAACCAGTGTTTAATCCACAATAGGACATCTCTTTAAGCAAGCCTACCCAAATGCCCCAACCTAATCTCGCCAACGTCCACCCCCAATTCTGTTCTGACTTAAATACCAACCTCCCATCCTTCTCTTTCCATCTCTTCTTAATTTTAAACCTCCTTACCCTTTCTCCCAAATTACACTATCCTATCCTGTCTACCCTCTTTTATCCTAGTCATATATTATCTAGATCAACTTCCATATCATCATGCTGATCAATCCATAGACTGGTGGGTTGTGTCCATCTACCAGCAGGTGGAGATAGAGAGCAAAGCTTTTGCCTCCCTATATGTGGTCATGTGCTGCCGGAAACTCCTCAGTATGTTCTCTATCTCAGCAGGTGGTGGTCACACACAGCAGCAGCTCTGGCTAGGTCTCCAAGCCTAATTTTTAGGTTTAGTTGAGTACCTGGGGTTGAGGGCTCTTCTTGAGCAAGTGCAAACCTGGTGGCGCCAGGTCCCTCCTTTTCTCCCCCCTCCCGCTGGCTCCGTTAAAAAAAAAATTTTTTTGGACATCCTTAAGGGCGTTTATTTCGACGTTTATTTAAACGTTTATTGCAGCTACTCACTGGGACACCAGGTCATTACAGCTCTGAGCGAGAAGCAGGTAATTTTTACCTTTTTATAGCGGGCAGGGGATTCCCCGATCGATCTCCACGTGGCCTATGGCGTCGGAGGGCGAGGGCGCGAAGAATCGCTCCCCGGACCGCGTGTGCGCTTCTAGAGGGGATGTGGGGGTTTGAAAGTCTGATTCGCCCTTGTTGGGTGTCAGTTTGGAGGCCGGTCAGTGTCCCGGGTCTTCCTCCGGTGCGCCATCTTGGCCGGCCACTCTGCTCGGACGGCTTCTTCTTGGGCCGCCCTTGAGCTGGGAGACGTTCATGCCATGGCCGCCCTTGATTTGGGCGACGGCAAAAAAGCGGCTAAAGTTAAGCGCCGTTCTTCCCGCGCGGCTCCTTCGCGGAGTGTCGCGCCGGACGCCATCTTGGATGCGCAGCATGTTTCTCCCCCGCTCTTGTGAGCGCCGGTTGAGGGTGCGTCTAGGGCTGTGGCCCAGACTGCTGAAATACACAGTCTGGGGGGTTTCTCCCCCGAGTTTATTTTGCTGCTGCATCAGGCCTTCCTTATGCAAAACGCTGCCCCTTCTCCCTTGTCCGACAAAGGGGTTGAGGCCCCCGGAAGTAAACGCCCTTGGGTGGATTCCCAGGGCTTAGAGGACTCTGTCTCCTCTGATGTAGATGAGGGCAGCGTATCTGAGTTCTCCCAACGGTCCTTTGGGGATTCCTTGGAGGAGACGGATTCCTTCTCGGATGGAGCGGATGACCCCTCTGCAGCGCGGATCTTTCGCTCAGAGGATTTGCCCAACCTGTTAGTGCAGGCCATGAGCATTTTGAAGATTTCCTCTCCAGAGGACGTCTCTCCCTCAGCCCCTGTTGGCTCCGCCATTATGCTGGGGACGAAGCGCCCGCCTAGAACCTTCCACGTGCATGATGCCATGCACACCTTAATTTCGGCTCAATGGGATGTCCCGGAAGCGAACCACAAAGTGGCTAGGGCTATGTCCCGCCTCTATCCTTTGCCTGAAAGTGAACGTGAGGCCTTTCTTTGGCCTACCGTGGATTCTTTAATCACTGCGGTGACTAAGAAAACGGCGTTGCCGGTGGAAGGTGGCACGGCCCTAAAGGACGCCCAAGACAGAAGATTGGAGGTGGCCTTAAGGTCGTCCTTCGAGGCGGCTGCCTTAAGTTTGCAGGCCTCAGTTTGCGGCTCCTATGTGGCCAGGGCGTGCCTGACGATTGTGCAGTGGGCTTCCCCCTCGGATCCTTCCTTGAGGGCTGATTGGCCGGCCCTGGAATCGGGCTTGGCTTATTTGGCAGACTTACTGTATGATGTCTTGAGAGCCTCGGCTAAAGGTATGGCTCAGACAATCTCTGCGCGGTGCTGGCTTTGGCTGAAACATTGGTCTGCTGACCACGCCTCTAAGTCCCGCCTGGCTAAGTTGCCTTTTAAAGGCAAGCTGCTCTTTGGGGTAGAGCTGGACAAAATTGTGACCGATCTCGGCACGTCTAAGGGCAAGAGGTTACCAGAGGTCAGGGCTCGGGCCAGTGCTCGCCCCGGTAACTCCAGAGGACGGTTTCAGGAAGCCCGTCGGTACCGCCCGGGCAAGTCGGGCTCCTCTGCCCCCTCTTCCTTCAAGAGGAACTTTTCCCCCAAGCAGCATTCCTTTCGCAGAGACCGCCGTCCCGGAGGTGCGCCCTCCGGTCCTCCCCCAGGGTCTCGTACCCAATGACGGGGTCCTGGTACATGGCCCAGTGCAGATTGGAGGACGCCTGTCCTCGTTTCTGGGCGAGTGAACCAGAGTAACTTCAGACGCTTGGGTGCTGGAAGTCATCAGAGACGGCTACAAGCTAGAGTACTCTCTCCCTGCAAGTCTCCGGTCAAAGCTGTGGCAGTGCAGCAGACCTTGGACAATCTGATCCGCCTGGGTGCGGTCGTTCCGGTGCCAGAAAGTCAGCTTGGCAAGGGACGTTACTCCATTTACTTTGTGGTACCAAAGAAAGGAGGTTCTGTACGGCCTATCCTCGACCTCAAAGGGGTCAATCGGGCCTTGAAAGTTCGGCACTTTCGCATGGAGACTCTCCGCTCTGTTATAGTGGCAGTGAAGGCAGGGGAGTTCCTGGCATCCTTGGACATCAAGGAAGCATACTTGCATATTCCCATCTGGCCTCCTCATCAACGCTTTCTGCGTTTTGCAGTCCTGGGCCGACACTTCCAGTTCAGAGCCCTCCCGTTCGGGTTGGCTACTGCTCCGCGGACCTTCTCCAAAGTAATGGTGGTCATCGCGGCCTTCCTGCGAAAGGAAGGAGTACAAGTCCATCCTTATCTGGACGACTGGTTGATCCGAGCCCCCTCTTACACAGAGTGCGGCAAAGCTGTGGACCGGGTGATTGCTCTTTTGAGCTCCCTGGGGTGGATCATCAACTGGGAGAAAAGCCAGCTGCGCCCGACTCAGTCCCTGAAGTATCTAGGAGTTCGATTCGACACCCAAGTGGGCAGAGTGTTCCTGCCGGACAATCGGATTGTCAAACTTCAGGCTCAGGTGGACCAGTTCCTAGTAGCCTCTCCGCTTCGGGCTTGGGACTATGTGCAGCTGTTGGGCTCTATGACGGCCACGATGGAAGTAGTGCCCTGGGCCAGGGCTCATATGAGACCACTACAACACTCTCTGCTGCAGCGCTGGACTCCGGTGTCGGAGGATTATGCTGTGCGCCTTCCCTTGGACCCAGCAGTGCGAAAGGCGCTGAGCTGGTGGCTGAAGACAGACAAGTTGTCTGCAGGGATGCCTCTTGTGACCCCGGAGTGGATTGTCGTCACGACGGATGCCTCTTTGACGGGCTGGGGAGCCCACTGCATGGGAAGGACAGCGCAGGGGCTCTGGTCTCCTGCAGAGGCAAAGTGGTCTATCAACCTCCTGGAACTCAGAGCCATTCGGTTGGCGCTTTTTGAGTTCCTCCCGGTACTGGCGTTGAAGCCAGTACGGGTCCTGTCGGACAATGCCACGGCTGTGGCCTATGTCAACCGCCAGGGAGGTACAAAGAGCGCCCCTCTAGCCAAGGAAGCCATGAATCTATGCCAGTGGGCGGAAGCGAACCTGGAACAGCTGTCAGCGGCCCACATTGCCGGAGTCATGAATGTCAAGGCGGACTTTCTCAGTCGCCACACCTTGGATCCCGGAGAGTGGCAGTTATTGGCTCAGGCGTTCTTGGACATCACGAAGCGCTGGGGCCAGCCGAGCCTAGATCTGATGGCGTCATCGGCCAATTGCCAAGTGCCGTGCTTTTTCAGCAGAGGACGGGACCCTCGATCTCTGGGAGTAGATGCTCTTCTCCAACAGTGGCCGACACAAGAGCTTCTCTATGTGTTCCCGCCCTGGCCCATGTTGGGCAGGGTACTAGACCGGGTGGCAAAGCATCCGGGCCGGATAATCCTGGTGGGTCCGGACTGGCCCAGACGTCCCTGGTATGCGGACTTGATCAGGCTCTCAGTGGACGACCCTCTGCGGCTGCCAGTGGAGCAGGGCCTGTTGCATCAGGGTCCCGTGGTGATGGAGGATCCCTCCCCCTTTGGTCTTACGGCCTGGCTATTGAGCGGCAGCGTCTGAGGAAGAAGGGCTTCTCAGACAAGGTCATCGCCACTATGCTGAGAGCGAGGAAGCGCTCTACTTCTACTGCTTACGCCTGGGTTTGGCGTACCTTTGCAGCGTGGTGTGAAGCAGGCTCACTTTCTCCCTTCACTGCTCCAATTTCTTCAGTGCTGGCGTTCCTGCAAGAAGGTCTGGAGAAAGGCCTGTAGCTCAGTTCCCTTAAAGTCCAGGTAGCGGCTCTGGCTTGCTTCAGGGGCCGCCTGAAGGGTGCTTCCCTGGCTTCGCAGCCAGATGTGGTACGTTTTCTCAAGGGAGTTAATCACCTGCGCCCTCCTCTGCGCTCAGTGGTGCCTGCGTGGAATCTCAACCTGGTGCTAAGAGCCTTGCAGAAGCCGCCTTTTGAACCCTTGTCGAGGGCATCTCTGAAAGACCTGACGTTGAAAGCAGTCTTTTTGGTGGCTATCACTTCAGCCAGAAGAGTTTCCGAGCTCCAGGCACTCTCATGTCGAGAGCCTTTTCTGCAGTTCACTGAGGCAGGAGTGACTATTCGCACAGTGCCTTTCTTCCTGCCCAAGATTGTTTCTCGCTTCCATGTGAATCAGCAGCTCTGTCTCCCTTCCTTTCGTAGGGAGACTACCCAGAGGAATACTCTGCTCTCAAATATCTGGAGGTGAGACGAGTCATCATCAGATACTTGGAAGTGACCAATGATTTCCGGAAATCGGATCATCTGTTTGTCCTGTTTGCAGGTCCTCGTAAGGGTCTGCAGGCTGCTAAGCCTACAGTGGCAAGATGGGTCAAGGAAGCCGTTGCAGTGGCTTATGTGGCCGCGGGGAAGGTGCCGCCTATCCAGCTGAAGGCTCACTCCACTAGAGCTCAGGCGGCCTCGATGGCAGAGGCCGGGTCCGTCTCCTTGGAAGAGATTTGCAAAGCGGCAACTTGGGCATCGGCCCATACCTTCTCCAGGCATTACCGCTTGACTGTGGCTGCTCGGGCGGAGGCCCGGTTTGGAGCTTCAGTGTTGCGGTCAGGGATTTCTATGTCCCGCCCTGGGTGAGTACTGCTTCGGTACATCCCACCAGTCTATGGATTGATCAGCATGATGATATAGAAGGTAAAATTATGTATCATACCTGATAATTTTCTTTCCATTAATCATAGCTGATCAATCCATAGCCCCTCCCAGATATCTGTACTGTTTATATTCTGGTTGCATTTCAGGTTCAAGTTTAGTCTTCAGTTCCTGTTCAGGAGGACTTCGTGTTCAAGTTTTTTCAATTGGATTCTTCAAGAGTTGAGACGAGTTTGTGTTACAGTGAGCTGCTGCATTCCTCTCCCCTCCGTTTTACGGGGCTGGATTGAGACATAAATTCTGCCGGCGCTCCCTCCCGCTTCGTGCGGCTGTAGGGCAGCTTTGTACCCCTCCCGCTTCGGCGGTGTTAGGGTCAGTCAGCTCCTCCCGTGGTTGCGGTTGCAGGATAAGCCAGATCCCCCCGCATCGGCGGGGTGGTGTCCCTCCCCCGCTCCGCGGGGATGAGCTGGACGGATTCCCCTCCCCCACTTGTGTGGGGATGAGCTGGGTTAATTCCCCTCCCCCGTTTCGGCGGTGGTGAGCTGGGCAGAGTGTCCCTTTGTGGGTGTAATTCTCTAAGTGCTGAGTCTTGCGGATGGAGCTTTGATATCGACATACTGAGGAGTTTCCGGCAGCACATGACCACATATAGGGAGGCAAAAGCTTTGCTCTCTATCTCCACCTGATGGTAGATGGACACAACCCACCAGTCTATGGATTGATCAGCTATGATTAATGGAAAGAAAATTATCAGGTATGATACATAATTTTACCTTATCATACACTACTAAGCCCAACTTTACATTGTTTTCTACTGTTTTATTAAAATTCTATTAACTTTGTATTTCAAATTACTGTGTAAGCAGCATTGAGCCTGCATTATGTGGGAAAGCGCGGGGTACAAATGTAATAATAATAATCCCTTGACATTCTAATTACCTCAGGAGTCTTTTAAATGTTAAATTTATTTATTTATTGCATTTGTATCCCACATTTTCCCACCTCTTTGCAGGCTCAATGTGGCTTACAATACATCATGGATAGTGGAAATGAGAAAGGAGTAGACATTTGGTGTTACGGAAGGATTTTGGGATGCATGATAATGGAATACATGATAGTAATATAACAGGAGGCATTATTAAACATTTCTGGATATAAATGGGATTTTCACATGTTTTGGTCTTTGTGGTATATCTTGTCGAAGAGATGGGTCTTTAGTAGTTTACGCAAGTTGGTCAGTTCAATGCCTTTTAGAAATCCAGATACACTGTATCGACCGGCTCACCTTTATCCACGTTTATTCACCCCATCAAAGAAATGTATTAGATTGCTGTGGCAAGATTTCTCATGACTAAATCCATGTTGCTTTGTCTCATTAATCCATGCTTATGTATATGCTCTGTAATCTTGTTCTTTATAATGGTCTCTACCATTTTGCCCGGCACCAACATGAGGTTTACCAGTCTATAATTTCCCAGATCACCTCTGGAACCCTTTTTAAAAATTGGCATTACCTTGGCCACCCTCCAATCTTTTGGTACCATGCTTGATTGTAAAGATAAATTACATATTATTAACAATAGCTCTGCAAGTTAATTTTGCAATTCTATCCATACTCTGGGATGTTTACCATTTGATCCAGGCGACTTGCTATTCGTCAGTTCGTCAAATTGCCCCATTACATCTTCCAGGTTTATAGAGAAACAAACAGATCTCTGACTTATCAGTACTGAATACCATTTTGGGCACTGTTATCTCGCCCACATCTTCCTTGGTGTGAAAACCAACGTAAAGAATTAATTTAATCTGTCCGCTATGGCCTTGTCTTCCCTTAGTGCCCCTTTTACCCACTCATCTAGTGGTTCAACTGATTCTTTCATTTTGATACAGAAAGTGAAAGTGCCTTGGTGCTTTGTAGCTTTTACTACATGAGACGTGGGGACCCCTGACGCAGGTGCTAGTCACCGAAACACGGCCCGTGTCGGGTCTTTTTGTCAAGGCTCATTCATTAAAGAACTGTGTTCCATTTTTAAAGGCCCGTGGTGCTGTTTTTTTTGTTTCAACTGATTCTTTCACCAGCTTCTTGCTTCTAGTATATCTAAAAAAAAGTTTTTAATATGTGTTTTTGCCTCCAGTGTTGTTTTCTTTTCAAAGTGTTCTCTCTCTCTCTCTCTCTCTCTCTCTCTCTCTCTCTCTCTCTCTCTCTCTCTCCCTCCCTTCCTTATCAGTGATTTGCATTTGACTTGCCATTCCTTATGCAGTTTCCTATTATTTTTAGTTGGATCCTTCTTTCATTTTCTGAAAGATTTTCGTTTCTGTGTAATAGCTTCCTTCACCTCACTTTTTAACCATGCCAGCTGTTGTTTGGCTTGCCTTCCTCCTTTTTTAATACATGGAATATATGTGATCTGGGCTTCCAGAATGGTATTGTTGAATAGCTTACAAGCCTGATGTAAATTTTTGACCTTTGCAGCTGCTCCTCTAAGTTTGTTTTGTTTTGTTTACACCATTCTCATTTTATCATAGTCACCTCTTTGAAAGTTAATGCTAACATATTGGATTTCCTGTATGTACTTACTCCAGAGGTTATGTCAAATCTAATCATTTTATGATCACTGTTATCAAGTGGCCCCAGCACCATTACCTCCTACACCAGATTATGTGCTCTACTAAGGAGTAGGTCTAGAATTGTTCCCCATTTTGTTGGTTCCTGAATCAGCTGCTCCATAAACAATCCTTGATTTCATCAAGGAATTTTACCTCCCTTACATTACCTGATGTTACATTTACGGAGTCAATATCGGGGTAATTGGAAATGTTCCCCAGTTTGTTAGCCTCACTAATTTCTGCTAACAGTTCTGCATCTGTCAGTTCATCCTGGCCAGGGGAACAGTAGTGCACTCCTATCACTATCCTTTACCCCTTTACACATGGAATTTCTATCTATAGGGATTCCAAGATGTGTTTTATGTCCTGCAGAACTTTTAGTCTATTCTTTTCAAGGCCCTCCTTAATGTGTAATGCTAATCCTCCACCAATTCGATCCACCCTATCACTGTGTTATAATTTGTACCCTGGTATGACATTGTCCCGTTGTATATCTTCCTTCCACCAAGTCTCATAGATGCTTATTATATCTATCTTTTCATTTAGTGCAGTATTTTCTAACTCTCCCATCTTATTTCTTAGGCTTCTGGCATTTGTATATAGACATTTCAAACAATGTTACAACTTGTTCAGCTGTTGACGGTGTATTTTCAAAGCACTTAACGTTACATAGAAACTTATGAACTTTATAAGTCTAAGTGCTTTGAAAATGAGCCCCTTGGTCTACTATGGTCTCTATTATAACCTCACTATCAGGATGCCCTATCTTCCCTGTTTTGGTGATATCTTTTACAGATATCTTGTTCTGAACCATGTGTTTTTGAGCACCTGTCAGCCTTACTCCAGTTTGTAGTTTAAAGCTTCTTTCTCCTCTGCATCGTCATCTGTGGTTCAGGTAGATCTCCACATCTTCAATAAAGACCGAGGCAAAGAATTCATTCAGCCTCTCTACTATGGCCCTGTCCTCCCTGAGTGCCCCTCTTACACCTACACCTTGATGATCTAACAGTTCCATGGATTCTTTCCAGGCTTTCTGCTACTACTACTACTACTTAGCATTTCTATAGCGCTGCCAGGCTTTCTGCCCCTAATATACCTGAAAAGTTGTTACTATGAGTTTTTGCCGCCAAGGCAAACATCTAATAAGCATGCATTAGAACATTCAAATAATATAGATATGATTCTAATGCTAATACAGCTTATCGTATAGCCAAGGTGCCAAGTGCAGATATAGGTGGGGACAAGTTGGGTGGTACAGAGTCAGTTAGGAAAAACAGAAGGGTGGCTTAACTCAAGGCAAGTTCTTTGTACAGTTAAACAAGATATAAGGAACTGGTCAAAGTTACAGTGTGTGTAACAATCTAGTCTAGGTGCAGAGTGGTGTATAGTCAACCTATGTATTAAAGTTTTGGGAGAAGAGCTAGGTTTTCACCTACTTCCTGAGGTAGAGGTAGTTAGACAGTAACCCCTCTGGGAATAAATTCCAGAGCATGGAGGCTACTCCTGAGAGTTACCAGAGGATGCCCAAGTATGTCTTGTGGTATGCCATTGAAAGCTTCATTAGGCGTGCATTAGCACCTAATGCAGCTTAGTAAAAGGACCTCTATGCTGTCAAGATAACCATGCCACAGAGAAGGCTACCAAGTGTGTCTGCATTATCCTGATGTCCACGAAGAACACCTGTTACCTACTGTACACCACACCACCTTGGGTGAATCTCCTTATAAAAGCAGTTAAAGCAAACTTATTTATTGGCGAAAATTAAGTTTTTAACCTATTCTACCTTTCTTCTTTAGCTCAAAATGTAACAAGGGTTAGCACAGACATACTTAATAATTCTGTCTTAGAGGTGAAGATTCAAGAATTGGTACATGGATGTACAGCCTTTCACCTGTAGGGCTTAATAAATTCCAATAAATAAATAAAAATAGTACAAGGGATTGTCAGAGTTTGCAGAACTTTTACGCTCTAGAAACTGCTAGGTACTGCCAAGTGACCAGGAATGGCCAGCATTGGAGACAAAATGCTAGAATTGATTTACTTTTGGTCTAATCCAGTATGGTACTTCTTATATTCTTATTCTTTTTTGGCTCAAACCATATTTAACATATATTCCTCATCGACCCTCCAGACCGGTCAGACGCTTGGGTTATGCACCATACTAGCAGAGGGAGACTGAGAACACTAAAACTTAATGCAGTATAAGCTACCTGCCAACCCCCAAGCAGCCAGTAATTCTCAGTCTCCATCAGAGGGTAGACGTGCAGCCTGAGCAGTCAGTCTGGTCTGGTAGGCTTAGAAGTGGTTCTTTTAGGCTTTTCTGTTCTAATTTGCACCCTGTACTTAGTTTCTGTGTGCTTTGGGGAAGTGGGTCCGGTGTGGGCTCCCTGTTTCCCTGGGGTGTCACACCCGGTGTCGGGTCTCCTCCCCCTGCCTGATCTCTTCTGAGCAGTCAGCCCTGTGCCTCGGTTCCTGTATGGTAGCAGGAACCTTGAGAGCCATAGCCCTTCTCAGCTAGCAGCAACTGGGCTGGGAGGTTAAAGTTGTGAAAAAAAAAAAAAGATAAGAGAACCAGGAACGCTTGGTTTCTTTCTTTTGGGGCTGACTAGGAGCACTACAAGGCGTTTGTGTGAGAGAGTGAATGGGGATTCGGCTGCCTGTTCGGTTGCTTACCTCCTTTTCCCTTGTATGATGTCGGCGGGAAAACCTTCTCGTTGCTGCTTCTGTGTGCGCCGAGGTGTAGACACGCCGGGGGCGCAGTGCAGGCTCTGCAGGGAGCCAAAAGCCGTCTCTCTCTTTGCCTTCAGTGTTTATCCCGCGGAGATTTCTGGGATCGGGTCCGGTTACTGCCACATTGCATTCGGAGTGCGGTAGCGGTTCCAATGTTTGGCGGGAGCCATCTTGGATTCCTCCAGCGTAGCGAATTCTCCTTTACCAGTGCAGGATGGTTCAGGGCTGAACTTAGGAGGACCTTCTGAGTGCGCAGGGGGTATGGGTTTTCCTCCTGAATTTGTATAGTCAATGTTCCAGGCGTGGAAGTCTGGTTCTCAGCAGGTAGATAATCAGAAAGGAGTAGGTCCCTCACTTCCTAAACGCCCTCATTTTGAGGGGTCCGAAGACTCTGAATTATTGTCATTTCAGCATTTGGAGGACGAGGGCAGTGATTTTGGGGATAGAGAGGCACTTAGGCACAGTAATTCTGGTAGCTCCCAATTGGCCTCATCGTCCGTGGTACGGAGACCTAGTGCGTCTAGTGGTTCAGGGTCCGCTGTTTCTGGAAGAGTTGGTCCACTTCCTTCACTTATATTCGCATGTGGAGAATTTTTGAGAATTGGTGTCAGGAGCATTCTATTCTCCTTGGCGTGTTTCTGTTCCGGAGGTGTTAGAAATTTTTGCAAGATGGGTTGGATAGAGGTTTAGCTCTTCCTCGTTGAAGTACAGGTGGCAGCTTTGGCTTGTTTTCGAGGAAAGATACAGGGGTTATCCTTAGCCTCTTCTCCGGACGTAGTTTGTTTTTTGAAAGAAGTAAAGATCATTCGTCCACCGCGGCATCAGCTAGTTCCTCCGTGGGATTTGAATCTCATAATGGAGGTGTTGGTCAGTCCTCCGTTTGAGCCTTTGGTTTCTAGTACTTTTAAGGATCTCACTCTGAAGACTGTGTTTTTAGTGGCAATTGCTTCGGCTCGGCGGATTTCGGAGCTGCAGGCCTTGTCTTGTTGTGCTCCTTTTTTGACTTTTTCTAAGGAAAAGATGTCTCTAAAGCCTGTCCCATCTTTTTTGCCCAAGGTGGTTTCCTCCTTTCATGTAGAGGAGTGTGGTAGCCGTGTTAGTCCACTCTTAAGGTTATCAATAGAAATCAAACAAAATAAAACATGGAAAAGAAAATAAGATACCTTTTTTATTGGACATAACTTAATACATTTCTTGATTAGCTTTCGAAGGTTGCCCTTTTCCGATCTGAGGAAGAAGGGCAACCTTCGAAAGCTAATCAAGAAATGTATTAAGTTATGTCCAATAAAAAAGGTATCATCTTATCTCCTTTCATGTGAATCAGGACATTTCTCTGCCGGTTTTGGGCGATAGGTCGGGGAATTCGTCTCAACGCCGTTTGGCTAAACTGGATGTTTGTCGAGTTTTGCGATCCTATTTGTCAAGGACTCAAGGTTTTCGGGCCTCTGATAGGTTTGTGTTGTATGGAGAACCTAAAAAGGGAGCTGCAGCATCTAAAGCAACAATCTCCAGATGGTTGAAAGAGGCGGTTTCTTTGGCGTATTTGCTCAAGGGGCGTGACGTGCCTTCAATATTTAAGGCACATTCTACTCGGGGTGGCTTCCTCCTGGGCTGAAAGTACTTTGATTCCTCCTCAAGATATTTGCAGGGGGGCTGTCTGGTCCTCTTTGCATTCTTTTGTGAATCATTATAGGATTGATGTGCAGGCTAGAGAGGATGCAAGTTTTGGTGCGGCAGTTTTGACTTCTGGTTTTCGAGGTTCCTGCCCTTAGACTGTTTACTGCTTTGGTACTTCCCAAGCGTCTTGACCGGTCTGGAGGGTTGATGAGGAAGGTGAAATTAGGCCTTACCTGCTAATTGTCTTTCCTCTAGACCCTCCAGACCGGTCAATAACCCTCCCGATATGTTTTTAGTGTAGAGTGGTCTGCTAAGTAGTTTGGTTTCCTGCCTTGGTGTTGCTACTGTTGATAGGTCTTTTGTTTTTTGAACTTCCCTTTTCGGAAGTTCAGTGGTAATAGCCTCTGCTTTATTAGGGGCGACCGCAGCGCTTTTGCGTTCAGTCAACAGAAGCACTTATTGTTTTCATTTCTGAGTACAGGGTTCTATGTCTTTTCTGCTATGTTTGTTGTTTCTTTTTGCTTTGTTACTGGTTTACTGGCTGCTTGGGGGTTGGCAGGTAGCTTATACTGCTTTAAGTTTGTGTTCTCAGTCTCCCTCTGCTGGTAGGCATGCATAGCCCAAGCGTCTTGACTGGTCTGGAGGGTCTAGAGGAAAGAAAATTAGCAGGTAAGGCCTAATTTCACCTTGGTTATGATAAAATTTAATGGACATTCATTTCGGTTCTCAGTGATTCCACCATCTAGTTCTTAGGCCAAAGATGGTGCACTATGAGGCATTATCCAGAGTGCCTATAAACCCAAGTTTTATTTGCATAACTATTGCTAGATGTGATTAAAAATATCACACTCTCATTCCAGGTTTACAGAAGTGTTTTGTTGAAAACAGCTTCCGAAGAAGTCATTAAAGATAATGCAAATATAGACTTGAATGTGGAGATGGAAGATTCTGGTTTGTATTCACATTTAATCTGTGGAGTCATATGCAAACTGTAGTGTTCTCCCTTTCCTCAGTCTCTACCCCAAATCCTTCAGCAACCTCTTAACATGCAGTCATTTCCAATGCTGTTCTGTAGATGATAATTAGGAATCAGTTACTTAATTTTCCTTAACTAAGAGACTGTCATCTCTGACCAGGAATGAAGGGATTGAATGAGCTAGATAGAGTGGGTCTACCTTTCTTCCCCATGATCTTTATCACTAATTGTGCATAGGATGGTTTTGTTTCAGTGACAGTGGTAAAAGCAAGGGTTGGGGGCACAGGTTCTGATCGTATATTGATATATAATTCCTTCTATTATTGCTGGCAGCTACCACTACTCCTGGGCTAGGGCTAGCACCAGTGGTGTCAGTAGTGAGATTCAGGGGAGTAAGGAGTGATAAGATTGGATGTCAATCCTAATAAAATGACCTTTGCTCTGGGATTAGTGGCTATGAAGGGGAAGGGCTAAGTCTAAATGGCTGTAGATCTGAAAATAGTTTCCACTTCATACCATATCATTTCAAAGTAGGAGCCGTAGCCCAGATTATTATCTATTGATCTGTCCAGCTGCCAGGATGAGTTTATATTTTTAAAGAAATAGGTAATGCTGTCATTCAGACTGCCGAAGGGATTTGCTTTAAATACATCTCCCCATTACTTCAACAGTATCTGATGGTAGTGCTTGCTGTTCGTCGCAGAGGAAGTCACCAGAGAGCTCCAGTGAGCAAAGAAAGGAGGAGAGGGGTGATCTGATCACATTTTACAATGCCATCTATGTGGCAAAAATGAAATTCTTTGCACTAAAGTACTCATTTTCCATCCAGGATAACATGGTATGTGAAATGCTGTTAATGTGAGCTGCTGTATGTTTGCACCTAGTAATTCAGATATTCTGTGAGATATTTTCAAATAGCCTACTTAGCTCATATGCTGATTATTATTTTTCTTTGAAAATTGTAATTAACTGCAAACTTTAAAAGTACTGGTGCATTTTGTGCCTATTTTGATGTGGGCAAATGTGAAGAGTAAAGTTATGCACATACTGCTGAATGTGTCATACTGTATATGTATGCTATTTTCTCCAAGGACAAGCAGAACACGGTAATTCCACAAATGGATGACGTTATCCAACAGACCCTGATGTGGATGCGTTCCACAGTTTCTAATTCCAGAAGTTTTTGGAAGCTTAACCATGCATGCACACACACCTCACCTGCAAGCACCGCGAGGGCCAAGGCAGACTGCATTTTTCCATGGAGCGGAGCTGATGTACCTAGGTCATTTCCTCAGAGTGTGCCTGGTTTTGCAAGACGTTTTGGCCTTCCCATCATCTCTCCTGTGTCTTTTTCTGTTTGTAAGTGCTGCGTGGGACCTTCTCCTATTTCCTCCCAAGTGTCGGAAACTTGGGAAAACTAAAGTACTTAAGTATTGCCATACTGGGACAGACCAAAGGTCCATCAAGCCCAGCATCCTGTTTCCAACAGTGGCCAATCCAGGTCACAAATACCTGGCAACATCCCAAAACAGTACAAAACATTTTATGCTGCTTATCCCAGAAATAAGCAGTGGATTTTCCCCCAAGTCCATTTTAATAATGGTCTAGGGACTTTTCCTTTAGAAAACCATCCAAACCTTTTTTAAACCCCGGTAAGCTAACCACATTCTCTGGCAACGAATTCCAGAGTTTAATTACACGTTGAGTGAAGAAACATTTTCTCAGATTCGTTTTAAATTTACTACTTTGTAGCTTCATCGCATGACCCCTAGTCCCGGTATTTTTGGAAAGAGTAAACAGATGTTTCACATCTACCCGTTCCATTCCACTCATCATTTTGTAGACCTCTGTCGTATCTCCCCTCAGCCGTCTTCTCCAAACTGAAGAGCACTAGCCGCTTTAGCCTTTCCTCATAGGGAAGTCGTCTCATCCACTTTATCATTTTTGTCACCCTTCTCTGTACCTTTTCTAATTCCACTATATCTTTTTTAAGATGCGGTGACCAGAATTGAACACAATATTTGAGGTGCAGTCGCTTCATGGACCAATACAAAGGCATTAATAACGTCCTCATTTTTGTTTTCCATTCCTTTCCTAATAATACCTAACATTCTATTTGCTTTCTTAGCCGCCGCAGCACACTGAGCAGAAGGTTTCAATGTATCATCGACGACAACACTACTACTACTACTTATCATTTCTAAAGCGCTACTAGACGTACGCAGCGCTGTACACTTGAACATGAAGAGACAGTCCCTGCTCGACAGAGCTTACAATCTAACACCTAGATCCCTTTCTTGGTTGGTGACTCCTAATGTGCAACCTTGCGTTACGTAGCTGTAATTCGGGTTCCTCTTTCCCACATGCATCACTTTGCACTTGCTCACATTAAACGTCATCTGCCATTTGGACACCCAGCCTCGTAAGGTCCTCTTGTAATTTTTCACAATCCTTTTGCGATTTAACAACTTTGAATAGCTTTGTGTCGTCACCTCTCCCCTCTCCAATCGGTTCAAAACTCTGCTGCCCGTCTCGTCTTCCGCCAGGGTCACTTTACTCGTACTACCCCTCTCCTCAAGTCGCTTCACTGGCTCCCTATCCGTTTTCGCATCCTGTTCAAACTTCTTCTACTAACCTATAAATGTACTCACTCTGTTGCTCCCCAGTATCTCTCCACGCTCGTCTTTCCCTACACCCCTTCCCGTGCACTCAACTCCATGGATAAATCCTTCTTACCTGTTCCCTTCTCCATTACTGCCAACTCCAGACTTCGCGCCTTCTGTCTCGCTGCACCCTACGCCTGAAATAAACTTCCTGAGCCCCTACGTCTTGCCCCTTCCTTGGCCACCTTTAAATCTAGACTGAAAGCCCACCTCTTTAACATTGCTTTTGGCTCGTAACCACTTGTAACCACTCGCCTCCACCTACCCTCCTCTCCTCCTTCCTGTACACACATTAATTGATTTGATTTGCTTACTTTATTTTTGTCTATTAGATTGTAAGCTCTTTTAGCGGGGACTGTCTGTCTTCTATGTTTGTGCAGCGCTGCGTACACCTTGTAGCGCTATAAAAATGCTAAATAGTAGTAGTAGGGATGCTGGGCTCGATGGACCCTTGGTCTTTTTCCAGTGTGGCATTACTTATGTACTCTCTGTTTTCTATCTTTTAACCAGTTTTTAATCCACAATAGAACACTACCTCCTATCCCATGACTCTCCAATTTCTGAGAGTCATGGGTACTTTGTCAAAAGCATTTGAAAATCCAGATACACAATATCAACCGGCTCACCTTTATCCACATGTTTGTTTGCCCCTTCAAAGAAATGTAATAGATTGGTGAGGCAAGATTTCCCTTCACTAAATCCATGTTGGCTTTGTCTCATTAATCCATGCTTTTGAATATGCTCAGTAATTTTGTTCTTTATAATAGTCTCTACCATTTTGCCCGGCACCAACGTCATGGGAAGCATGGGGGAGCTTTCCACCTACCTCAGCTTCAAGCATCGCTAGTGCTCATCGGGACTGAGTTTCTTTGGTTTGGCACTGGGGACGTGTAAGGATTTGACATCATCCTCATGGGCACCAAGGATCTTAAATGCTGGGCATCGGGCAGAGGTCAAGAAGCACTGACATTGGTCCTCTTCAAGATACGGCGCCAGGAGCTCCAGGGCATTGACTTTGGTACCCAGGAAGCAGCGGCACAGTGAGGGCTGCTCCTTTATGGATTTGGCACTGATACATCAACCTACTTTGTGTCGGGACTAGACCTCCAATTCAACCTCAGTACCTTCTATGAACCTGGACACACTAGCCCTGGCCCAGCCTTTCCCAGTATCTGCCCTCGACGAAAAGTTCTGGGTCATGTTTCAGGAGAAGCTGGATCGTATCCTGGCTCAATGGAACATCGAGGCTTTGAGGGCATCTCTGTCAACCCTGGTGCCACTCCAGCCCATACTGGAGATACACACCCGTGCCTCGACACCAGTGCCCAAAAGGGCATTGGTATCGGCCCAGGCCAAAACAGTGCTCCTTTCCAGACCCTTGGGGGAGAAAGCTCACTTGGGGCCCAGGAGAGACTACATTCCTAAGCACTCCTGATTCCAGTAGATCAAGGCAGGCTCAGACTCAGACATAAGTACATAAGTAATGCCACACTGGGAAAAGACCAAAGGTCCATCGAGCCCAGCATCCTGTCCACGACAGCGGCCAATCCAGGCCAAGGGCACCTGGCGAGCTTCCCAAACGTACAAACATTATATACACTAGTGAAAAGGCCCGTTCCTGGCTCAAATGAAACGGGCGCTAGCAAGGTTTTCCGCTGAGTGTGTATGTTAGAGAGGGTGTCTGTGTGAGTGACTGTGTGTGATAGAGTGAATGTGCAAGTGTGTGTGTGTGACTGAGTGGTTGCGACTGTGTTTGTGACAGTGTGTGTGTCAGAGAGAGAGAGTGAGTCTGGGTGGGAGTGTGTCTGTGAGAGAGAGAGAGTGTGTTGTGTGTGCGAGAATGAGGATGTGCAAGTGCGTATGTGAGTGACAGTTAATGCACCACCGGCTCTGTGATATATGGTATGCCAGGTAGCATGGGATCAGTACATGTAAGTTGATGCAGGTCCACCTTAAATAAATAAGAAGCTCTGAAGTTCCCCCCCCCCCCCCCTCGCTCGCCAATCACTCCCCATGATGCAGTCTCACTGATGCTACTTCTCTCTAGCTTTGTGGGTGTCTAAGTTTGAAGGAGTGGTTTCGTGCCAAACTCACAAATGCCTTATAAGATGTCCTTTTATGTAATAATATAAGAACATCTGGCTTTGCTGAATGCTGTTAGAAACAACTTTTCTTTAGTCTCCTGCACTCTGCTCTTCTCTTGTTTCCTCGTAGTTGCGCCCCTCCGCTATCATCTCGTTGTTCCGGCCCCGGGGGGGGGGAGGTGTAGGTGTGATTGTGTGCGGTCCCGGGGGGGCGGGGCATTTTGGTTGCTGTAACTGCACTTTCGCTGGTATTGGTGAGGAGCTTGTTGCAGCCGCTCTGCGTTTCCAGTGAAAGCGGGGGTGGCGAAGGTGTTGATGTTGGGGGGGGGGGGGGAGGGGGGTGTTTGATGTGGCTGGGATTTTGCTGTCTCCCCTTGTTCCCCCCGCAACCATTGTTCTCAATCGGGTTTTGGAAGTACCTGCTTGCCATGGTTTTCTTGATTTTAGGAAGCGGGTGGGGGAGTCCATTGTTTCTCTCCGCCTTTAGTCTTCTTGTCTCTGCCTTTCTCGTTTCTCCTTAGCTGGCTTGTTCTGCGATGCGTCTTTGGTGACGTTTCGCTTAG
The DNA here is from genome assembly GCF_901765095.1 of Microcaecilia unicolor. Classification (NCBI taxonomy): domain Eukaryota; kingdom Metazoa; phylum Chordata; class Amphibia; order Gymnophiona; family Siphonopidae; genus Microcaecilia; species Microcaecilia unicolor. Next base: position 245,317,294 of record NC_044038.1, read on the forward strand.
CAATGGTTTGTTTTGCTGGTTTTCGGCGATCCGATTTGTTGTGTGTGATTGCTTCGCCCTCAATGTCACTACGTTTGACGCGTGGGCGGGGCAATCAGGCATGGGTGAATTTCGGGTTTCACCACCATGCATGTGGAACGTTCGGAGTTGTTGAGGCTTCATAGAACGTTGGAGGTGCGTTTTATATAGAGAGATGTTATTCCTGGAATTCTGGATTTTTCCCAAGTCCATTTAGTAGTGGTTTATGGACTTGTCCTTTAGGAAACCGTCTAACCCCTTTTTAAACTCTGCCAAGCTAACCGCCTTCACCACGTTCTCCGGCAACGAATTCCAGAGTTTAATTATGCGTTGGGTGAAGAAAAAGTTTCTCCGATTTGTTTTAAATTTACTACACTGTAGTTTCATCACATGCCCCCTAGTCCTAGTATTTTTGGAAAGCGTGAACAGACACTTCACATCCACCTGTTCCACTCCACTCAATATTTTATATACCTACATCATGTCTCCCCTCAGCCGTCTCTTCTCCAAGCTGAATAGCCCTAGCCTCCTTAGTCTTTCTTCATAGGGAAGTCGTCCCATCCCCGCTATCATTTTAGTCGCCCTTCGCTGCACCTTTTCCAATTCTACTATATCTTTCTTGAGATGCGGCGACCAGAATTGAACACAGTACTCAAGGTGTGGTCGTACCATGGAGCGATACAACGGCATTATAACATCCTCACACCTGTTTTCCATACCTTTCCTAATAATACCCAACATTCTATTCGCTTTCCTAGCCGCAGCAGCACACTGAGCAGAAGGTTTCAGTGTATTATCGACGATGACACCCAGATCCCTTTCTTGGTCCGTAACTCCTAAGTGGAACCTTGCATGACGTAGCTATAATTTGGGTTCTTTTTTCCCACATGCATCACCTTGCACTTACTCACATTAAACGTCATCTGCCATTTAGCCGCCCATTCTTTCAGACCCGTAAGGTCCTTCTGTAATTTTTCACAATCCTGTCACGAGTTAACGACTTTGAATAACTTTGTGTCATCAGCAAATTTAATTACCTCGCTAGTTACTCCCATCTCTAAATCATTTATAAATATATCAAAAAGCAGCGATCCTAGCACAGACCCCTAAGGAACCTCACTAACTACCCTTCTCCATTGTGAATACTGCCCATTTAACCCCACTCTCTGTTTCCTATCCTTCAACCAGTTTTTAATCCACAATAGGACATTTCCTCCTATCCCATGACCCTCCAATTTCCTCTGTAGCCTTTCATGTGGTACCTTGTCAAACGCCTTTTGAAAATCCAGATACACAATATCAAACGGCTCCCCTTTGTCCACATGTTTGTTTACTCCTTCAAAGAGAGTATTACCCTGATACGGACAGCTCATGGGAGTCCAACCAAAAGCCAGAAGGGTCTCAGAGGAGGGGTCCCTGGTTCTCCCATTAGACCCCTCCCCTTCTTATTAGCTCTTCTTTACAGTGTTGTCCAGGAGATAGTTCAAACCATCCCATTTAGGTTGGGATGAGCCCAGGGCAGAAATGTTGGCTATTTGACTTTGACACCCCTTCTAAGGAAGAAGTGACAGTGCCCGTTCACAATATTCTCAAGACTGTGCAGATGAAACAGTGGGAGACCCCTTTCTCTGTACAGCCTGTTCATAAGAACGCTGACGAAGCTCCAGCTTCCACATCACTCCTTGGCAGTCAAATCCACTCAGACCAAAAGCTCCAGAACTCACTCCTCAGTACCCTCAGGGAGGGATGCGAGGACTCTAGAATCTTTGGGGTAAAAAGTGTTCCAGAACGCTATTCTAACTTTCCGCATACATTCTTACCAGCTGTTTATGAGTATGTACTTGAAGTCCTTCGTGAACAGTGTGGTGGAGTTTGCAGATACTCTACCAGAGGTCAAGCTGTACAGCTGTACCAGCTAGTAAACTGCTATGATGGCGCTAATCCTTTAGCGGTATATCAAGAATAAAAAAAAAATTTGAAGAAAACTAGTAGCTAAGCAATGGGAGCGTTGAAAGCACATGGCACAAGCAGCCTATAATGCTTTTGATATGATGTCCAGGGCCTCCACCATAGGATTGGGATGCATGCCTCAAACCTTGAACTAGCAGTTCAGAAGCTGGCGGACCTCAACAAGAAGAGAACTGAAACCATCAAGTCACTCTCCCAGTCTGCTCCTGGTGTGTCCTTCTCTTCCAGGAGATATTCAGGCACAGGACAAAGAACATACTTCTCTCAAAGGCATAGGTTTTCTCCTCTCTCCCACCCTTCACAGCCAACCCAGAACTCACACTCTTGGCCGAGGCAGCAAAGAGCTCAAATTCCAACCAGCTCCCCAGCCTAAGCAAAGGACGAGCTTTTGACTGGTTCCAGGAGAGCATAGCCACGGTAAAAGTAACCATTCTGGATAGCCTACCTAGGAGAGAGACTGAAGTTTTCTCCAAGAGAGGTGGTTCCTTGTAACCTCAGACTAGTGGGTCCTCAAAATAGTCCACATGGGCTACACACCCTTCATGTGTGAAAACTCCTTGTCCACTGAGAATGTCAAAATTAAGATCTCAGCACTGGGAATTGCTTTTACAGGAGCTTTCTTCCCTGTTACAGACAAATGCAATCAGACCCATTCCACCAAAGGAAAAAGGAAAGGATTTTACTCCCAAGTAGTTCCTGGTCCCCAATAAAGCAGGAGAATTCTGTCCTATCCTAGATCTAAGGGCCCTGAACAAATATTTGGCAAAAGAAAAGTTCAGGATTGTTACCCTGGACCCCTTAATCCACATGGTCCAATTGGCTATGTTTTCTGGACTTCAAGAACACTTACCCACATCCAGGTACATCCCAGTCACAGGAGGTATCTCAGGTTTCTAATAGGGAAACACCACCGCCAGTATCTCGTTCTGCCTTTTGGCCTAGCATTGGCACCTAGGATCTTCATGAAAGACTGGGAGCGTATGTTTCGCTCATTAGAAAATTGTCTGGTAAAGAGCACATCAAAGGAAGCAGTCAGGTAACTTTGTTTCCAAGTTTATTAAAATTGTATATACCATCTAAGCAGTGTACAACAAATAAAGTGAGAAAAAAGAATACAAATTCAAACAGAAAGTAAAGGTTTTCTCCATGAGTCACAGCCACATCACACAGACAGAGCCTCAGTGCTACAATTAAGCTGAGTCATAAGTTTTCCTAAAAACATGTGTCTTCAGAATTGATTTAAAAGTTTGATAGGAAGATTCTACTCGCAGAGGGAGTAGAAGGTTATTCCAGAGCATCGGTCCTACAACGCTGAAGATGAGGAGTATATGACTTTGTAAAAAATCTGCACATAACAAGAAACTAATAAATTCTTCAAAGCAGTGAGTATTTTTTTTTGTTACATTTGTACCCCGTGCTTTCCCACTCATGGCGGGCTCAATGCGGCTTACATGGGGCAATGGGAGAGTTAAGTGACTTGCCCAGAGTCACAAGGAGCTGCCTGTGCCTGAAGTGGGAATCAAACTCAGTTCCCCAGTGTATATGTACACTTCAACACTTTTCAATAATCCTTGCAATCAGCACGAACAAATTCTGAAAAAATGCAAGTAGGAGGAAAAAAGTCTCAACAGGCTCCAGTAAACAATGCTCATATCAATAGAACTCTAGTTGTCATCATTGGCTAAAAAAAACCCTCCTATAATACATATGTATTTTTTTATCCAAATGCAAAATACTGCCAACTCTTAATGTGCTGTAATGCCTTCTGTGCATGCTTCACCACCTGGTGGCCAGCATTTCGACTTGCTGCTTCAGAATACGTGGATTATAAACTGCAAATAAAACAGAGGATCAGAGCACAAATAGTTACCCAAGAGTAAAAATTATACCATATACCACTTGAAAAGCTCCAGACTTCTGATTGTTTACTGTCAGGCTGTAGACAGTCTAAAGGTAGCTCCCTTATGTGTAAAGTAACATCAGATGCTGAGGGGCAGCTTACCCAATCCAGTTGTAAGAACAGTTTTCTCCAATCAGGCTGCAGTAAAGATCTCTTTAATAAAAATGACACCATTCAATATTTGGATTCCATTCCAAATTCCTCCTCACAAGATGTTGACAACAGATGCATCCAACTTCGGATGGGGAGCTCATACAGATGGTTTCCACACTCAGGGTCAGTGTCACTCCCAGGAGACAGTTGCACATAAACCTCCTGGAACTACAAGCATGTGGAATGCTCTAAAGGCTAATTCACAAATTTATTCTCATCCAAATTAACAATTTATCAACAAGCAGGAGGCATGGGGCTGTATTTCCTGTCTCAGGAAGCAGTCGGGTTGTTGACTTGGCATCCAAACACAACATAGTGCTCAGAGCCACTTACCCGGTGGAAAAGAACAACATTCTGATGGACAGGCTGAGCAGGGTGGTTCAGCCGCAAGAGTGTTCACTCAACATGGGTGTGGCTCCGGAGATCTTACAAGAGTGGGGCACCCCCTTGGTGGATCTGTTTGTCACTTAGTTGAACAGCACAGTACTGCTCTAGACTGGGATCACATGGCATACTAGCCTTGGATGCCTTCCTCCTCCATTTGGGGACAGGAGGTCTGTATGCATATCCTCCCATAACTCTTGTAAGGAAAACTTTACTGAAACTCAAGCAGAACAAAGGGACCTTGGTCCTCATCACTCCGTACTGGCTGAGGCAGACATGGTTCCCTCTACTTTTGGAGCTAGCCTCCAGAGACCCGTGGAGGCAGGAGTATTTTCGACCTTTATCACCAAGAACAAGGGATCACTTCTGCATACCAGCTTCCAGTCTCTAAACCTCATGACATGGTTGTTGAGAGGTTAGAAGTTAATTCTATCCGACTGCATGAGAGTGTTTTCAGTGTCCTGCTTGCTTCCAGAAGACTCCCCTAAGAGGTTTGCCATGTGGTGTGAATTCAGGGACCTAGATCCTGTTTCTTGTCCTGCACAAAAACTGTTTGAATACCTTTTACACTTATCAGAGTCTGGACTCAAAACTAACTCTGCTAGAGTTCATCTTTGTACAGCTTCTAGTTGTCAGCTTCATGAGAGATTTGCTATTACTCAGGCCCCCCTATGTGTGTCATAGGATCTCAATGTCACTCTTACTCAGCTAATGGAAGCTCTGTTTGAGCCACTTGAAATGCTGCATGGCAGGGGGAGTCAAAAAAGAGATGCATGGTGGAGAGGGGGAGGACAGAGAAGATGTGGTGGGGGTGAAGACAGGAGATGCAGCATGGCAGGGGACATAGAGAGACAAACACAGAGGACATGCTGCATGGTGGGGGAGGACAGGGAGGAGATACTGCAAGGGGAGACGGAGGAGAAACTGTGGGTGGGGGGAGACAAGATGCTGCATGGCAGGGGAGAGAGAAAATGCTGCATGGCAGGGAGAGACAGAAAAGATGCTGCATGGTGGGGGGGGAGAGGATATACACAGAGGACATACTGCATGGCAGAGGGAGAAAGAAAAGATCCTTCATGGTTGTGGGGAGGGGGGGGGGGGGGAGACACAGAGGACATGCTGTATGGCGGGAGGGAAAACATAAATGCTACAGGGGGAGACAGAGGAAATACTGCATGGCAGGGAGGTGGGACAGAGGAAATACTGCATGGCAGGGGGGTGGGACAGAGGAGATGCTGCATTGGGGGGGGGAACCACTGCCCTAGGGAAAAAGTAACCAGACAGATTGCACTAAGTTTTTTTCCAATTGATAACTTTCTCTTAACCCTTCAGTTGCCATATGGCAACGAGAGACATGAAAGGATTAAAAACAAGGCAAATGGTTTTGAAATCTTTATTTTGATATAACACAACTTGTATTGTTGCCTCACTCGAGAGCCATCATACTTTATCCTTGTGCATAATTTTGCTTGAGAAAATGGTGGTCAGTTTTCAGACAGCGTATTCACCTGGATGAATAGCTATTTATCCAAGCAAACAGTTCTTGAAATTGCTCTCCTAAAGTGATGGTATTTAGCTTTTATTCTGGACTTTAAAAACTTTCTCACCTCTTTCTTGGATTTCTTTAAGGTGGTGGCTCCACCCTTGTCTCCTTTTCCGAATATAAAACAGCAGCCTCTGTCTCCTCGGCGAGTCTCTCAGCAGCATTCAATCTACATTTCACCACACAAGAATGGCTCTTGCCTGACACCAAGGACTGCTCTTCTGTACAAATTCAATGGGAGCCCTTCTAAGGTAGGACAATGCTGTACTGCTAGTGTTGCAAAGAGGAGAAAGTGTTAGACTGGTTTATTCTTCAATTTTTGTTTCAGCATAATGTTTGAAGATATTTAAAAATATGTGCCATGTGCCTTCTCTACTTGTCAAGGGTATATTACATCTGATATGTCAGATTCAGTCAAGTACATTTTGTAGATTACATATGAAGCTGAGGTGTAGTAATAGGTGTGTTCATGAGCAGGACTGTCCATCCTTCTTCAGCACACAGGAAGACATGCAATCTGCTCAAGCCATAAGACAAAAGGACCTCAAAATGTTAAAATGAGGTCCTTTTGTCTTATGGCTTGAGCAGATTGTAAATATTGTATTTAGAAAAACAGAAGGATCGATCTCCATGGGTAGAAAACAGAAGCAAAAAAACAGCGGAAATAACCAAGAACTTAAAATAAGTTTTAAGAGAAGATGATTTAGACAAAGGATCTCAAACTCCATTCCTTTAACTGGGCTAATCCAATATTATATATCAACAAATTCAATCCCAATGAATAAATATATTGTTGATTCTACTTCCTAATCTATTTACTCATATCTAAAAAAATCACTTTAAAATTTTGATATTATGGTAGCATCATTTTAAAATTTAAAGTGATTTTTTAGTTTTGAGTAAATAGATAGAAGGTAGAATCAACAATATATCTATTCATTGAAATATATTCATTAGGGATATCCTGAAAACCTCTTAAGAACATAAGAATAGCCATGCTGGGTCAGACCAATGGTCCATCTAGCCCAGTATCTTGCTTCCAACAGTGGCCAATCCAGGTCACAAGTACCTCGCTGGTTTAACTCTCAAGGACTGACAGGCTGTCCCTGCACGAACGTCGACTCTGCCTTTACTGATGCCTACCCCCAAGGGGTGGCTTCAGGCCCTCTTGGCAGGAGGAGTTGGAATGGACATTGGCTTGGTGCGATGGCAAAGCCTTGAGAGCATCAGTGCTTAACATGGCTCCACCCAACCAATCCTAAAGGCATATGCTCTGTCTGTTGCCTGTTTGTCGACACCAGTGCTTTGCAAGGTCCTAGAGTAAATTGGAGGAGGTGGTGCTTCTCTCCAGCCCATCGAGAGAGCAAAAGTCCCCCCCCCCCCCCCCCCCCCAATTATCCAAGAATGAGCCTGTCCCTTGGCATTCTTGCACAGAGTCTGTACTTCATTCCAGTAGACCAAGGTGGACACAAACTCCACATTTTGCTGAGTCTGGCTCAGACCACTCTTGGGCATCTGAGGTTGAACCAGAGGAGGGCTCCTGTGGTCACCCTTCAGGAAGTGTACCCCAGAGGAGCTCTTCTTTTGTTAGTTTTTTCAGAGAGCTGGCTACGGTCATCCCTTTTGATTTGGAGGTTGAGGACAAGCCCAGGCCTGAACTTTGAACATCCTTGATTTTGAGGACCTCCCTAAGGAAGCTGTGACAATATCTGTGCACCTCATTCTTCGAGCAGCACAGATGAGTAATTGGGAAACCCTTTGCTGTGCAGCTTGTGCCTAGGAAAGTGAACTGTTGTGTTTAGAGTTCAAAAGGCTTCTGGATTTGAGAAGCAGCAGCTGTCACACCATTCTTTAGTGGTCAAATCTGCCCTCAAAAGACCCATGCTTTAGTATCCCAAGGGCGAGATGCTAGAACCTTTCCTCATATGTTTTTATGCCCCATCCCCTTTATCATTTTCATTGCCTTTCTCTGTACCTTTTTTAATTCCGCTATATCTTTTTTGAGATGTGGTGACCAGAATTGCACACAGTATTCGAGTTGCAGTCGCATGGTTTTGGGTTGTAATAAATGTACTAATCTGTCAGTCCCTAGGCATTCAGTGTAACAGTGATCACTGAAAGAAAGGTCATTGTATGGTTATAGTTATTAATTCATATTTCACTGTAGGTATACATAGTGTGGTATCTCATTATTTAAATTGGGAAAGGGTAAACATAACAGCATACTAAACACATCACTCAAATCCAGCTGCTCAAAACAGAATTAACGGTGGCATGCTAAAAGTCTGCCTATCTTATGATTCTCTGTTATTAGTTGTGAACCAGATTGTTCCATTGTAGTAGGCTCGGAGATAAATTTTAATACAGTGGGTACCCACCTTAGTGCAGTGTGGGTACCTTAATATGCAGGATTTGGACTTGTCTTCATTAACTGTTCAGAAATCTTCTGCAACTTTAATGTCTAGCAGCTGTGTATAGTACTTTGCACTAGTATAATTGTCTTTCTGTACAGAGTCTGAAGGACATCAACAACATGATTAAACAGGGTGATCAACGGAGTAAGAAACGAGCATTAACTATCGACAGCGACTCAGAATCACCTGAAAAGCGACTTTGCCCAGAGAAAGATGATGTTTTGCTGAAACGGCTGCAGGATGTGGTCAGTGAGAGAGCCAACCATTAAGCCTTCCTGGATGCTTCATTCCTGCAACGCTACCCAGTTGTTTGTAAGACAAGATTACATATTTAAACTATTTCTGTGGTATGTTCCATGCCTGCAGATCTGCCCAGAAATGTGTATGTCATATATTCCTGTACTGTATGTAATAATTTACTAAATAAAAAAAGCAGCACGGCTTAGCACAAAAGGGAGAACCAGAGGAAAAGAATGATGGAAATGAAAGGGAATGAACAAAAAAGAAAGGATGTTTGTAAATATGTTCTAGGGTTTTAGAAAAACAGAAGGATCGATCTCCATGGGTAGAAAACAGAAGCAAAAAAACAGCGGAAATAACCAAGAACCAGTTCAGAACCAAAACAGTCTCTTGATAAACTTTAATTAATGAAAATAATTGACAGGCAATGACAGGGACTTGACATGGGCTGTATTTCGACTAGAGTGCCTGCATCAAGAGTCCACAGTACACAAGTTGAAATGTGTATGTATTACATGCACAAAGTTGTTTAAAGCTCACAAAGCATAGCAGAAAGTGAGACAATATGAGTGACTTCCTTCAAAAAGGCAGTAAATAAATCCTTATAAATAATCAGCATTCAGTAGAATCAGTACAGCAACATATCCCCTGATGTTGACTCGCTTTCTTTCTCCTTTAGAAAAGAGAGTTTTTAAGTTCCCAAACAAAGGTTTTCTGCTATGCTTTGTGAACTTTAGATGCAGGCACTGTAGCCGAAATATGGCCCATGTTGAGTCCCTGTCATTGTCTGCAAATTATTTTCTTTAATTAAAGTTTATCAAGAAACTGTTTTGGCTCTGCACTGGTCCTTGGTTATCTCCACTGGGTTTTTGTTGTTTTTGCTTCTAGGGTTTTAGAACCCCTATGTTTCCATTCCCTTTGATTTTCACCACTTCTTTTCTCAGAGGTTCCCAGTCATGTTCTGGGGAAACCCCTAGCCATTCAAGTTTTTAGGATATCCACAATAAATATTCATGAGGTAGATCTTCATGCACTTCTCTGCTGCATGCAAGTCTGTCTCATTCATATTCATTGTAGATATCCTGAAAACCCCACCTGGCCTGGGGTCTTCCAAGACAGGTTTGGAAAACTCTACAGTAGTGCTGCATGTACAGTCAACCCCAGGACCTTATAATTATAGTTCAGACCGACAGCACCTCACTGTGGTAACTATTGTTCTACTAGAGTAGAATTGGATTGACATTTCTCAGTGGCCAAAGATTAAGCTGACAGCAATTTTTTTTTTGTTACATTTGTACCCCGCGCTTTCCCACTCATGGCAGGCTCAATGCGGCTTACATGGGGCAATGGAGGGTTAAGTGACTTGCCCAGAGTCACAAGGAGCTGCCTGTGCCTGAAGTGGGAATCGAATTCAGTTCCTCAGTTCCCCAGGACCAAAGTCCACCACCCTAACCACTAGGCCACTCCTCCACTGTTGCTACTATTTGAGATTCTACATGGAATGTTGCTATTCCACTAGCGAAGTCAGCCCTTGCAGATCACCAATGTGGCCGCGCAGGCTTCTATAAGTGCAGGACGTCAGACTCACAGAAGCAGAAGCCTGCGCAGCCTTCTACATGGAATGTTGCTAGTGGAATAGCAAAATTCCATGTAGAATCTCAAATAGTAGCAACATTCCATGTAGAATCTCCAATAGTATCTATTTTATTTTTGTTACATATGTACCCTGCGCTTTCCCACTCATGGCAGGCTCAATGCGGCTTACATGGGGCAATGGAGGGTTAAGTGACTTGCCCAGAGTCACAAGGAGCTGCCTGTGCCTGAAGTGGGAATTGAACTCAGTTTCTCAGGACCAAAGTCCACCACCCTAACCACTAGGCCACTCCTCCACTGTTGCTACTATTTGAGATTCTACATGGAATGTTGCTATTCCACTAGCAATATTCCATGTAGAAGTCGGCCCTTGCAGATCACCAATATGGCCGCACAGGCTTCTGCTTCTGTGAGTCTGACGTCCTGCACGTACTTGCAGGATGTCAGACTCACAGAAACAGAAGCCTGCGCAGCCTTCTACATGGAATGTTGCTAGTGGAATAGCAACATTCCATGTAGAATTTAGAAATGTCAAGTAGTAGTAGTAGTAGAATCTCCAATAGTAGCAACACTCCAAGTAGAATCTCCAATAGTATCTATTTGATTTTTGTTACATTTGTACCCTGCGCTTTCCCACTCATGGCAGGCTCAATGCGGCTTACATGGGGCAATGGAGGGTTAAGTGACTTGCCCAGAGTCACAAGGAGCTGCCTGTGCCTGAAGTGGGAATTGAACTCAGTTCCCCAGGACCAAAGTCCACCACCCTAACCACTAGGCCACTCCTCCACTCTGCATGAATGTAGTACATAAAACTACATTTTAGCTCCCTTTATTTGTGTGCAAACTATTTCAGACAGGAATCTTGTTTTGGTTTAGGTATTGTGCTATAAATAGGGCATCTGATCCTAGATGTTTATCATTTGGAATTTTAGGGCCTATCTGAGGCAATGAGGTACTTTCCCAGGGTGAGAAAAATAGAGATTTGTTATTGACTTTTTAGTTGGGTTCCATTCAATGCCCAAATCCAGTTTTACATCATTGGCCCTTTCTCTAAGTCCTCCTCCTTCTAGTATCAGCCTTCATTTTTCCCAGTTCCATCTTCCCTACCTAGGTCAAGGGCCGTGGGAGTGTCTCTTTGCTCTCACAGATCTATGCTGCTTCTCCAGCTCTGCAAAAGGGTTCAAAACACAAGTGTCAGTTATGTTAAACCCTTTTCAAGAGTCAGGGAAAGCAACAGAACATGGCCGGAGTAAAGACACGAGACTCAAAGGCTGCATAATGACACTGCTGTGGCAGAGGCCCCTATGTCATCCACCCGCAATAGCAGATGCTAGGTGAGGTTATCGAATGGCCACTGGAGGATACAGTTTTCAAGGTTTATTAGTTACAACTGGTCATTTCCCCATTAGGTTTGTTCTATAAGGGTTTTTTGTTGTTTTGGGATTCTTTTTTTAATCTTTTATAACCCAAAGTTGGAAGCCCCAAGTGAAAATACTAATCCCAGCATTACATTGAAATAGTTGTGAGTTTGAAAAAATAACACTGCAGAGTAGGCATTCCTGCCTTGTGTGAGAATCAGTTCCCAGTACTGACCTGGCCACAAGTAGGCACAACCATTCTTGGCAGGTACTGCCAAAGTTCTTGGGGAAAGAAGAATTAGTGCCTTATATCAGAGAACGGACGCTCCTGTCAATTTTGAAATAAGTCTTTATTTTAAAAAATGTTAAGAGCACAAAAGCTGCTGGACTTTGTCCAGTGCATAATGTTGCTATGAGATTTAAGTTCTTACTATACCTTAGTCATTCCCTGAGGGCAAGCAGAATATACAGCCCTCACAAATGCATGACATCATCCAAAGGGGTCTGGGTCATACACATGCAGACAAAGCTTGCAGAGCACCTTGCATTTGACTGTCAAAAATTAGGATAACGTCAGCCACACATGTGAGTTGTGTCATCTGATGATGCGGAGATGGATCTGCTTTCTGAGCCTATGCAAGTGTTTCTGTACATCCACCTGCTTCTTAGCGGTCTTAGTACATTTTACTCACTCCAGTGAACATAATTATTTTTCAGAGCGCAAAATCATGCTTTATCTTTATCTCACTGAAGCTACATATTTCTTTTCTTTTTCCCATCCTTACTTTCCTCCAGTTTGATTTGGCTTCTCACTATTTCACTGGTTCTAAAAAGAAAGTAGAATTCAAGTGCTGCCCCATATGTAAAAGAAAAATGACCATTTCAGGCATAGCTGTAGGAAATGCTTGGCTCCTTGCAGGCCCAGTGGTAGACGTTCAAATATGACGTACACAAAAAAGGGGATTTTGATTTAGTTCATGCCTTTTCAATATTAGTTCAAAGTGAGTTACATTCAGGTACTTCAAAGAGGCAATTCTATAACAGGGCCTATGGTTGGCACATATTCTATAAAAGAATGTAGCCACTTTTCCTTTATAGAATACTAACATAATACTAAGACTACACACCTATAATTTAGGCATGAGTACTTGCCATAGAGATTTGACACTTGGCAGAGTATGGTATATCAAAAATAAATAACAATAGAGCTCTGGCATATATGTGCTTAAGTGCCTGAGCTATGCATGTGAGTCCCATCCACATACCTATAAGATACATATTTACAGAATAGCACTTAGGCAGAATTTTGGCATATACACACACACGTGCATTAGTCTAGTGACATATATGTATAATTGGCATTTAATAAATCACACATACTTTATAGATCTTCTTTGCATGTGTTTTCTCATATCTGGAGGCCATGGAGGGTGAAGTGGCTTACCCAAGGTTACAAGATATCAAGCATTGATGGGGTAAGCTTCTCTTTAAAACCTCCAGAGGGCAGACTATCAAAGCAGCACAGTAACTCTCCAATGGAGAGAAAGCCTCTATGCCTCTGGCATCTTTGGTACCAAAACACAAGTTCTTCACTAAGACCCTCATGGGCAGATGACTAGACGTAAACACGGGCACTAGAGGCTATTAGCGCCATACTAGCGCCCATATTTGTTACCGCCCCCAAATGCAAGACACAATGCGCTTGCGGGCTCTGATCGCAAGTAGCATGCAAATGCCATGCTAAACAGACATTTTATTATCCCTCCCCAGTGATCAGCGGGCAGCCACCTAACATTGGTGTGCTGTCTGCAACAAACCCTATGCCAGCTCTGAGCTAGCATTAGGGTTTGCAGAGCATTGGTTAGGAATGGTGAGCCCTGTCTAGCTTGCATTTGTATGCTAGCAGGCCCCCCATACCCCCCCCCCCCCCACTTCAAGCCAGCGACATAGGGGCTGGAGGTTCGGCAGACCCCCCACCCACACAAATTCATGGGGGGGGGGGGCTAGAGATACGGTGAATTTCCAGCCCCCCTAACCACCCCTCACACTGCAAAATAAAAGCACATGACAGTGCCAAAGAACCCATTCATAGGGTGTAAAGATGCATCTTTATGTTGCTAAGCACCATAATCACAGTGCTGACAAGCGAGATAAACTTGATTATAGTGGTACAGAATGTACTAGTGGAAGAGTCCATTTGAAGCACAGTTCTGTTTCAGGTCAGGGAACTGAGTGGAAAAAAGGGAATGCCCCTTTGAGTGTTAGAGCAACCACTTCTACATCTCAAGTACTAGTTCCTGAATCAAATGCCTTTCAGGATAAGTTCCAATCCACTTTCCTCCCCTCCCCCACAAAATCTGCATTTGTTCATGTTGAAGTTATGATCACAGTTTGCAAATGAATACCTCAAAACCCTCAAGCTGGAGAACCCTTCTTCCCCTAAAGTCTTTATTCATTCATCTCAGTATTGGGCAAAGTACAATAAATCACCAAACAGTAAGCTTTAAAAAAGGGTACATGAAAAACAAAATAGCACAGAATTCTTTGCATCGAGGAAATGCCACCGAACGTGAAGGGCATACTGGTGAGTCTTTTACCTTTTGGCTAAAAGATAACAATCATGAATTAATAGATATCTCAGGCTCTAGGACCATCAATTGTAAAAGTGCACATGTGGGTCTTCATTTTATTGTGCTTCCACCTTTTCAAAAGACAGTTATATGTTCATAAGTTGGGGCTACCTAGACATTGATTGACCTGTTAAGCCCAGAGCAGTTCTTTTCTAGATGATCTGGCTAGCTCAGGACATGTTTGCTATTTTCCCACCATAGAAACTTCTCTGTATGCTTCACCCCATTTTACTGCTGATGTTAAGATGAACAGACATACTAGTTGTTTCCTTCTGACCTTAGTAGGCTTAGTTCCCATAGCTCTTGAAAATAACCTTAGAAGATTCAGGGGGGGGTTAAATCTATATCCATCTTTTTTGAGTTAGCAGCAAGGCTAACTCTTGCATCCCCAATGTTTAAACCCTAGCCAATAATGTGGATCAAAATGTGTGAAATCTTTGCTTTGGTGTTCCACCATCAATCAAGGTCCATCAGGATAACTTCTTCTGAGCTTTATCAGCATCACCACTCAATGGCTGCAGTTGGTCCATGAACAAACTCAAGAGTTCATATGATGCGATAGCAGCTAATCACAACCACCTGGATGGAGCTTTGGTCTCCATACTTCAAGTAAGGAAACTTAAGAATTGCTTCTTGTATAAGGTATAGAACCACCTTTGAATGAATAGCGAATTCTCTTCTAAAGTTTATTTCCTGGAAAGTCTCTTAATTTTGATAGCAATAACCTCACCACTTCATTAAGTGAACTTCAAGCCCTGGTAGATTGTCTTCTTAATACTATCCAATCTGGGTAGAACTGGGTGTACCTCAAAAGCTGCGCCTGTAGGCAGTCTCTCCAGATAGGTTAGTTTTGCACATACCACGACAGTAATGAACTTCACTGCTAAGCCAGAGTATGTTGGATATTTCAGTCTCTAAAAATGTACTGCTGATATTGTGAAAGTACTTCCTTTCTTCTGGAGTTCATAAGATGTAATATTTATAGGCATCCTGAAATGTGTCTGATTTTTCATATAAACCAGTCCATGGTGCGATCCATTTGTCTTATCCACACGATAAAAGCTTTTATAACAGTAGTGGTGTCACTCTAGGGCAGTCAACAGATGCGATAGTTTTGTGCATACTATGACAATAATTGTTTTTCTGTGTGCATATCCTACGATCGTCCCTAGATGGTGTCAGATTTCCTCCCTAACCAATCAGTCATCTTTCTAAAATTTTTGTCAGGCCACATATCCACACTTTGAATTGCAAAAGAACCTTAGCCTACTTGGAATGGCCAAAAGCCCTTATAAAAGCCAACCTAGATTTTTGTTTCTTTTGATCCCATTAAACTTGAAACTGCCATAGTCAAACACACAGGGGGGCTAGAGTCAGTAAATGGTGCTCATATTAACAGCAAAAAAAAAAAACTGTGCTAAGTGCCATTCTATAAAGGGCACTATAAAGTAACTGCACTTTATAGAACAGTACTTACAACCAGTACTTGCACCTAAAGTTGAGTGCCAGAATTTACACCAGCACAACTTTTTGAAACATCCATGCTCCTCCCCTGGCCACACCATCTTTTCAGTTACATGCTAGAAGATTTAGACACAGGGTGTTACAGAATAGCATGCAGGAAGATGTGCACACAAATCCAAATTAGTGTCAAATGCTATTATTGATTTGATAAGGCCTTTTAATTCATTGTTTATAGCTCATTAACTAATTTAGATACATGCGCATCTTGGATCTGCACCTAAATTTAGGTGTCAAAATCTGGGGGACACTTTTTCTTAAATAGCAGATTGCATCTATCATTTATGCTAAGGTAGGCTTGACCTTGGAAGGTCATGTTGAGGCTCACCCACCTAAGATCAGCTTCTGTGGAAGAGATCTGCAAGGCTACAACATGGATGTCCCTTGGAACATCTGTAGCCCATCATTGTGTAGCAAGGGATTCCTGATGCTGCAGTACGTTTGGTCAGTTTCACTTCCAGCATCACTAAGATTTAGAGTCCAACTTCACCTTGCCGTGGACAATTTTTATTACTTTCAGTGGCCTCCCTAGTAAGAAAAGTGTGCAGAAAAGGCCCATTGCCAACAAAAAAAAAAGTCTGTTTTGTTGTCCATGGACCTTGCTTTCCTTTCATTTTTATTATTAAAAGCAAGCTGTACCCAGGTAATCCAACTTATGAAGATAATATATCTTGCCTGTCCTTGGAGAAAGCAAAGCTGCTCACCTAGAACAGGTGTGCTCTGAGACATGATATTGGTCCTCACAAAACCCACCCACCCACCTTCCCTAGGAGTTAGTTTTTACAAGCTCAAGCTATAGCTTTATCCAGATCTGAGATGGCCAACATAATGACACCAGTGCAAAAGTTCCAGTAAATGCACGGTGCCCTGCTCTAGAACATTCTAAAAGCTTTTTTTACAACTGGCCCAGGTTCTATTAGGTGACTTTTTTCCACTTGTGGGGACTGAGATCTTGCCATCCTAAGAGAACATCTGTAAGCAACTTTGCTATTGCAGTTGATATGTCATATGCATTAAAATGGAAATAAGAAGATCAGACTACAGTCTCAGAGTGGCATGAGATCAGTTAACGCTGAATTACATAGGAATAGTGTCCAGAAAAAAAAATGGACCTCTTGCACAGTTTCCAAAATACTTTGCAATTGAATACTTTGAAAATACATTAGTATAATGGGTTTTTTTCTAGTTAATTCATAATTTGTGTTCAAAATGTCTTCCTTCAACATTGACACATTCACAAAGTCTTCAATGCCACTGAGCTGTTGGCTCAATGAATTCTGGGGTTTCATTACTTAAGAGCTCAACTGTTTTGTGAGCTTAATGCACTGGAGCTTCATCCTGTTGAAAAATAAAGTACTCAGAAATGTCTGCTGCAGTAGGACATTTTTGGGTTATTTGGAAAAATGCTGGGGGTCCTATTTTTCCAGACACTGTGTAGATAACTAATATTCAGATTGAAATTGTGCAAGAAAATATTTTGCGTGGCCCACTGACAAGGTGAAGTAACAATACTCTTGTAGAAAACATTCTTTTAATATCAAAATACTACAAACTCTAAAACAGTTGAGGCAGTTACCTTTGAAATGTCCAAGCTACTAGTAGTGTGTACAGATCTATGGAAATATGTACAGACAGATCCTAAATGTGTAAATCTTTACCATTTTATTTTCTCATTGGTAATTTGACCAATGCAAACAGATGCAGTTCTTTTAAATTTCAATATGAATATTTTCTAGTTGGACTGCCAAAAGGGTAAGACTAAGTAATACTGTATACTCTGTTATGACTTAAGCTGGTACTGCTGTTAGCCTAGGCTGTATACAGCTTTAATCCACAGATTACATGCAGAAAGAGGCACATAACCTAGAAATTCCATTTTTGAATAAGATGATAAATATGCTTTCTGCATGTTCTAGAGTTGTCTTTTGCTGTCTGCAGTTGGTTGCTACTACATGACATTGAGGATGTGTTGCTGTGATCTAGCTCCAGTCAGCTTATGGGCCATCTATTCCATCACAGCTGTATATGTTTTTTTTTTTTTTTTTTTAAAGCTTTGTGTTTTAAAAGGGATCTCTGTCTTCTGGAAAGCTTGAAATTATATATACTGTGTAGCATCTACACAGCCTGTACCTGGCTCTAAGAAATACTGGTTTGGAATATTGTATATAGCAATTGTTTTTATTTCAGCATAATGGAAAACATGACCACCCTGCCTTTTGATAAAAAAAATTGTGTGAAATGTTACTGGCAGCATTGTTTGATAAGAGTGTTCTATCACGAAGGGAAACATACTTTTTTATCTAGCACATGATTTTTTTGGTTTAACAGCTTATTAATCAATACAAGAATTTATATTTTAGAACAGAAAAGCAGAAAGTATATTTGCTATATGCATAAATTTGTATATACCCATGTATAATAAACCTAATATTTTGCCTTTTAATGTTCAGATTTGCATTATGTATTTTTTATTTCTTACAGTTAATGACTAGACAAACTATCCTTTTAGAGGTGGGTATTTTCAGTTGCAGGCTTGTAGATGCCCATCAGATGTGCAAGTTGGTTTTCAAAAGGGAACTGCAAGGGGTTTCTCTTCAAAAATCCTGTGGCAGGCCAATGCTGTGGGATTCTATACCCCGTATTTAATCTGCTGGAGCAAAGTAGATGAGGTAAAGAACATGCAAAATTTCAAAATGAAATTCACCCAGGCACTTTAGGGGCTCATCCTGACCCCACTCACATTACAACCCTTTTTCTCTGCATAGAGAGAAGGATAATTTTTAGAAGGTGTTTTTTTCCATGGGTAAAAATCTGTTCACTCACAGAAACCTTCTGAAAATTACCCCAAATATGTCACTTTAAGCACAGGCCCTTAGAACAGCAGCTACTTTACCATTATCCTTATAATATGTAAAATTAGGTTTCAAAACCACAGTAAGAACAAAAACTGAGTTCTCTTACCTCCTAACCACAGACGCTGAGGGTAATTTTAGAATAAGGCACACATGTGTGCCTTTATAAAATAGCCTACTTGAATAGTCTGCAAAGCTATACTGATTAAACATAGGAGTAACTTACATGTGTGTTTTATGTGCTGTATCTATAAGTGCCCATTCTCAGACTGATCACCTAGGCATATAGGACCAGATTATATAGTGCCAGAAAAATCAGCACCGAAAAGTCCGTTGACCATTATTAAATTGACTTGGGGGAAAATCCACTGCTTATTTCTGGGATAAGCAGCATAAGATTGAACTTTTTTGGGATCTTACCAGTTATTTGTGACCTGGATTGGCCACTGTCGGAAACAGAATGCTGGGCTTGATGGACCTTTGTTCTGTCCCAGTGTGGCAATACTTATGTACTTATAAGCGAACAAGTCTACTGGGGTTCCCCACTCCTGGAAGATTTGACAAATGACCAAGGTACCGAGAGACCATTCGTGATGTTGAAGGAATCTGCTGAGTTTATCTGCTACAGCATTCTATTTGCCGGCTAGATAAATAGCTCATAGAAAGAAGTTTTGAGAAGCTGCCCAAATCCAGATTTGGTTTGCTTGGCAACAGAGGAGTAAGATCCAGTTCCTCCCTGCTTGTACAGGTAATACATCGCCACCTGATTGTCCGTGTGAACCAGTTTAACCTGATTAAGAATACAATTCTGGAAGGTTCTGAGAGCGTTCCAAACAGCTTGCAATTCCAGGAGCTTTATATGATGTCATTGCTTTCATGGGTACTAAGAATCTTGTGTATGGAGAACACTGATTCAAGCAGATAGGAATCGCACAGCTTTGGACCATTGAGAGGAGAGTGTCTACTTAGAATTTATCATGAAGTCCCTGAAGTAGCATTCTGGCATAATGTGGGCAATAAAAGTTTTTCACTTTTTTATTTGAAGATTATTTTGACATTAAATTTTTTTTTTTTTTTGGTAGAAGCAGGAAGTAACTACTCTTATACTGCTTTGTGGAGATGCTTGACCAAGAACTTGGGCTTGTGAGTATGCTGACGACTGAAGTCATTTCCTCACATAACTTTTTTGGCATTGAGGCAGACTATTTGCAGCAGTTATTTTAATTTTTGTATTTATATGGTGGACCATTTAGTTTTGTTTTGGACTGTTGACATTGTCCACTAGGCTCTTTGGTTAATCTATATGCATATTTGGCAGTCACATCCATTTGCCTGCCAATTTTGAGTAAGTATTGAAAAACAGGTGTCAGTATATTTCTGTTTCCCTAAACTAGTGTTGCACCTATAGGACAGTGGGCTTTGGACTCAATTCTGACCTCATCCCTCTTACAACTAAGCTAGTTCCTGCTGCTAAATATACTTGTAGGTTATTTTTTAACATATTTCCTACGATTTGAAACACAAAGTGTGCCAAATCACTAAAGCCACTGCATATGAAAGACTTACCTTCTCTTAAAGCTAAACTGGAACAGTTGTTCAATGTATCCACAAAGGTTATCCAGCATCAGACAAACAAAAACCACATTTTGTCATCATCTTTATATGATTGCTTTTTATTTCTGAGGTAACTGAAGTCAGCATTTTATACAAATATCTATAGTTCACTTATGCTTTATAAAATATTTTCACCATTACATAATTACTCCTCACTGTGGCATTACAAAACATCTTTTTTTTTTTAAGTCAAATATTTCAATTGTAACCCTTCAAGAATATAGACAGAACTGTTTCTGAAACTCTGTGCATTCTTCCTAAAAATTTACAAGACAATAGGATGTACAGTTCTAAGCTGACAAATATAATTCTTAGAGCCTCAAGATCATTGCAGAGATATAGTAATTCTTTTACAGCTGGAATTAGTCTGGTGTCCCTGAGCTCCAGTGGATTTGCCCATTACCATTGGTCTAAGTGGTGACTTCAGCTTAAACATCTCCACTGCAAGTATAAATGAGGTATTCATATCTGTACCAAAAGTAAGGGTGTAGGCAACAAATATAACCAGATTCATTCTGATGTTGGAACATATATATATATATATACACACACACACACACATACAGTGCAATCCGCTTAAGTGCAAGGGTCTGGGACCAAAGAAATACATGCAGTTAACCGGAGCATGCACTTAACCGTTGTGACCCAAAGAAGCTTGACATCTGGTAAACGCATGTACAGTACTGTTTATTATTATACGTACAGTATACAGTCTCAGTTGGACATTAGGCTGGCTTGAAGTAATTAGTTATAGTCCTCTGTACATTCTTGTGTCTGTGAGTTCCATAGACCACGTCTGGCAGACGGTAAAAACTGTCATAGCACTGACATCCAGTGGCCTCCAGATAGGCCCGCACGATGTTGAGACTCTCCAGCGCTCTTGCAAAAGTAGCCGGAGGTTGTTGAATTTCGTCAGCATGTGCCTCGCTGCTCATTTCATCATCTGTTTCATCATCAGCCGTTGCGCCTGTGTGTAGGAGCATATCTGGATGTCAGTGCTGTCGTCAGCTCTTTGTAGATCGTAATCAACAGCTACATTGCTGAAACTCCTCTTCAGTAACACGGTCTGGGATGTCAATAGCCTGTTCATCTGACGCGTTTGCAACAGCTGCATCTGTTTCGTCCCTCTCCACATCTCTAACAATGCTTGCCTGCTTGTAGCAGTTCACAATGGTTGCCTGTGTAAAATGATTCCAGGCTTCTTTCTGCATATGTAGGGAATCCAACAGTGATAGATTAAGAGCCAGTTCAACAGCACGTTTGTCCTTGCCAGTCTGGTCATCCATAACGCTCATCAGACAACGTAGCACAAGAGCCCGATAATGTTGTTTGAAATTGGCTATTATGCCCTGATCCATAGGTTGGATCAGAGAGGTAGTGTTTGGTGGCAGGAAGACCACCTTGACGTTAGCCTGACATCATCCCTGTGTGCAGCACAATTATCACAAAGCAACAAACTCTGACACTTTTGTGCCCACATTCTAGTGTCTAACTTCTTTACCCACTGCTTCCAAATTTCCCCAGTCATCCATGAATTTGCATTAGCCTTGTATGACACAGGAAGTTGCTTAACATTCTTGAAGCAACGGGGCTGTTTGCTCTTTCCAATGACGAGTGGTTCCAACTTCACTCCCATCCATATTGCAGCAAAGGAGGATAATCAGTCGGTCCTTCAACGTTTTACCTCCTGTAGTTTTGACTTGTTTCAATGCAAGTGTTCCATCAGGAATCGCTCGCAAGTAGAGACCGTTTTCATCAGCATTGAAAATGTCACGAGGTGCAAACTCGTTCAAGATGGTAGGAAGAACTGAAACAACCCAATTTTCAGCACCAAAGTCATCAGCGTCTTGTTTTTCACCATGCTGTTTCTTGAATTTTATGTTGTTCCTCTCCTTCCATCTTTCCAACCATCCAACAGTGGCTTTCAATTCTGTTAGTCCAAGACTTTCAGCTAGCTGATTAGCTTTCGCCATAAGCAGTGGACCACTGACAGGAAACTGTCTGCTGACTTGAGAAAACCACCGAAGAACAGCATCTTCTACCTCCTCAGCTTTTCCTGCCCGTTTTCGTTTCCGTTGTGGATTTGTATTGTTTTGCCAGTCTTCCAGAAGCTGGTCGTTCTGCTTCAAGATACGTGAAATTTGACTGGGATTGACACCATATTCTTTAGCAATAGATGCTTGACTTTGTTTTCTAATTTTTTAAGAACTTCTATTCGTTCAGCCAGTGTTAAAGTCTTACAGTTACACGACGACTCAACATTCTTTCGCTTATTCTGCCTGTGGCAGTTAAAGGGACGGTAAATTTGAATCTCGTTGGTTGTCACACGCCAATCAACTTCCATATTCTGTGTGCGTGCTTATGCGGAATCTTTCCTGCAAAGCAGCGGTCTTAAACCATGCATATAAGTGAATCTTGCACTTATCAGTGGTGCGCTAACCTGGTTTGTCCCCATAGAAATTGATGGCGCCAAAAACGGGACCGAAGTACAGCATGCAGTTAAACAGAGCATGTGCTTATCTGACATGCACTTAAATGGAGTGCACTGTATATAATATGTTATCTAGTTACACAAACAGATTTCATCATAGGAAAATAATCTAAAATGTATGCATGTATACATAATATATATGGTGTGGTATAACACTGCACAAAAAGAAGAACCAAAACCCGCTTGACACAGCAACAGAACAAAAGGAGTGGGGGTGACCAGGTTCAAAACATCATCCTTTATTTGGGTAAAAGGAAAGCAAAACCAACCTTTTGAACATGGTCACCTTCTCTCTACTTATTTGGTCACCTCCACTCCATTTGTTCTGGTGGTATAATGCTGGAGAGAATTCAATGTAGTAAGGAAGGGGAAAAACAGGATAAGCATTTATTTTGTGACAGATGTATATTAGAAAACATTTGCAAGATGACTTCAGAGAAGGAAGAATCAATGTTAACATACAAAATAATAAAATGGCCTATCTGATCTTAAAAATTAAGAGAAAGAAGTACAGACAGGACCTAAAAGTATGACTGGAAAATATAATATAAGAGGATCTGACCAACACCATCCCCAATTTTAACATAAACATGCTGAAAACCAGAATAAACTCATCATATTTATCTCTCAAGCAAGGCTATATTAATAGTGATAGGAAGCAAAAATAAATCCATAATTGAAGAGCACATTCTCCGAGGATAAGCAAGCTGCTTGTTGTCACAAGTGGGTCAACGTCCGCATCGGGCCAGGAAGCGGCAAAATTTTTCCAGCAAAAATATAAAAACTTTGCCAGAGTCTTCTGGCGCGCGAGCAGATGACTTCCCACCCGTCACGAGCGTGCCTCCTCAGTTTGTTTTCGTCCGCGGCGAGGTAACAGGCTGTTTTCCTGTTCTCAATTTTTGGGCCCAGTCTGACGACTATTGTGTTTTCTATTCACTTTTTTTTTTTTTTTTTTAAAGAAAATGACAATGTATTACCCTTAGTTTTTTTGCCTACTTTAAATTTACTTTCTTTTTCGCGGTCGGGTTTCTCCTTTTTTGTGCCCTTCGCTTTTTTTGGCCAAGGCCGTTTTTCTGTCCATGTCATTGAGGACACCCAGCGGCTTCAAGCGTTGTACTCGCTGCAACCGGACCATCTCAGGTACCCATACCCACGCCTGGTGTATACAGTGCCTTGGGCCCAACCATAGAGCAGTCGCTTGTAGTCTGTGTCTTTGTATGAAGAAATGGAATCAAAGAAAAGCTTTTTGGGGCTCGGTACGGTCCTTTGACTTCGGTACCGAGGTCGGCGGTGTCGACATCGTCGGGAGCAGCGCTAATGGCTGCTGAGAGACCATCTCGTGCTGAGAGCAGTGAGGCATTGAGTGGGTCTCCACCTGTCTCGAGGCCTCCTGTTATGCAGGCCTCCCGGGACCTTCGTTGGATCTGGCCCTGAGGAGACGTGAGGATTCCACATCCTCCTTGGTACCGAGGAGTCTCAATGACAGGCGTTGAGCAAAGGCGAAGAAGCACCATCACTGTTCTCCTTCGCACGGTACTGGGAGCTCAGGGGCGTCGAGAGAGTCGGCACCCGAGAAGCGTTGCCGCTGAGAGGATTGCTCCCCCTTGATACAGGAGGTGCGTCGGTATCCTAGCAGCCACATGCCTGCTCCCAAGCCTCCACAGATTCTGACACCGCCTGTTCCACCGACCCCGCAGCCTTTTCCAAAGGTGGCTCTCTACGAGTGCATCCGGGCCCTGCTTCCAGAGCTTCTGGAGGGATTGCTGCGCCAGTCTGCTTTGGTGTCAGGAATGCTTGCGCCTTCCATGCTGCCGGCTGCAGCGGCGTCTGGCCCTTCTCCTGTGGAGAGGTCCCCGGCCTCGGCGGCATCGACGTTGGCTGCCACCCGGGTGGAGGAAGCTTCACCGCAGTCTAGGCGGGTGTCGACTTCTCAACATCGCCATCAAGGACATTTGTTCCTCGGTGTTGAGGCAGGCTCAGTCTCGGAGTGTCCTGAGGGAGGTCTTATCCGATACTGAAGAGGAGCGTTCATGGAAGTCAGAGGGAGACCCCAGGTACTTTTCTTCTGACGAGTCCTTTGGGATTCCCTCTGATCCTTCCCCTCCACCAGAAAGGAGACTATCTCCACCAAAGAGTCTGCCCTTTACATCTTTTGTCCGGGAAATGGCTACGGCTATTCCTTTCCCTATGGAGGTTGAGGATGAGCCCAGGGCTGAGATGCTCGAGGCCCTGGATTATCCTTCTCCACCTAGAGAGGCTGTGATGGCTCCTCTACATAAGGTACTGAAGGAAGTCCTTATGCGGAATTGGTCGTTCCCTCTGTCTGGCCCCGTGATCCCGAAGAAAACTGAATCCCAGTATTGGATCCACAGTGAACCTGGATTGATGAGGTCTCAGTTACTCCACAATTCCATGGTGGTGGATTCCACCCTCAAGAGAGCCAAGAGTACTAGGGACTATGCCTCGGCGCCCCCAGGCAGAGAAGCTAGGACTCTTGATTCTTTTGGGAGGAAAATGTATCAGGCCGCTATGCTCGCCGCCAAAATTCAATCTTACCAGCTCTTCATGAGCATCCACTTGAACTCGGTAAGGCAACTGTCCAGCTTGGTTGATGCACTCCCTCCGGAGCAAAAGCAAGGGACGGGCTTTTGACTGGCTCCAGTTCAGCATAGCCTCTGTAAACATGTCCGTACTGGACGACTTGCTGGTTGGAGGAAGGTTAATGTTTTTTCACCAAAGGTGGTCTCTTATAATCTCCGACCGGTGGGTTCCTCAAATTGTCCGGTTAGGATACACTCTCAATCTGGAATCCAAGCCTCCAAATTGCCCACCGGGAGCTCGTTCCTACAGCTCCCTGCACAAGCAGGTACTTGCAGAGGAATTCTCT
Source organism: Microcaecilia unicolor (assembly GCF_901765095.1). Lineage (NCBI taxonomy): Eukaryota > Metazoa > Chordata > Amphibia > Gymnophiona > Siphonopidae > Microcaecilia > Microcaecilia unicolor. The sequence goes on from NC_044038.1 coordinate 245,342,860, forward strand.
GCCCTTCTACAGGCCCAAGCGGTCGAACCCATTCCACCAGGGGAAGAAGGGCTGGGATTCTATTCCAGGTACTTCCTTGTGCAAAATAAAACGGGGGGTGCGTCCTAAGGGCCCTGAACAAATTACTTATCCGAGAAAAGTTCAGGATGGTTTCCCTAGGCACCCTTCTTCCCATGATTCAGGAAAACGATTGGCTATGCTCTCTGGACTTAAAGGATGCTTACACACACATCTCGATACTTCCAGCTCACAGGAGGTATCTTCATTTTCAGCTAGGAACACAGCACTTTCAGTACAGTGTACTGCCTTTTGGCCTGGCATCTGCGCCCAGAGTGTTTACAAAATGCCTAGCTGTAGTCGCAGCATCGCTACGCAGACTGGGAGTTCATGTGTTCCCTTATCTCGACGATTAGCTGGTGAAGAGCACCTTGAAGGAAGGTGCTCTGGAGTCCATGTGAATGACTATTCAGGTGCTGGAGCTACTGAGGTTTGTCATAAATTATCCCAAGTCCCATCTCACCCCAGTCCAAAAATTAGAATTCATTGGAGCTCTGCTGAACACTCAGACAGCTCGAGCTTATCTACCCGAGGCAAGGGCAGAGAACTTTCTGTCTCTGGTGTCCATGGTTCGAGCATCTCAGCAGGTCACGGCTCGGCAGATGTTGAGACTTCTGGGGCACATGGCCTCCACAGTTCATGTAATGCCCATGGCACGTCTACATATGAGATCAGCTCAATGGACCATAGCTTCCCTGTGGTTTCAAGCTGCGGGGGATCTAGAGGATGTAATCCAACTGTCCACTGACTTTCAGAATTCTCTTCAATGGTGGACGATTTGATCCAATTTGACCATGGGGCGACCATTCCCTCAGCCACAAAAAGTGCTGATGATGGATGCATCGTTCCTGGGGTGGGGAGCTCATGTAGATGGGCTCCACACTCAGGGAGCCTGGTCCTTTCAGGAAAAAGGTCTGCAGATCAACCTCTTGGAATTAAGAGCGATCTGGAACGCTCTAAAGGCTTGTGCAGATCAACCTCCTGGAATTAAGAGCGATCTGCTGGAACGCTCTAAAGGCTTTCAGAGATCGGCTGTCCAACCAAGTAATCTTAATTCAGACAATCAGGTTGCCATGTTTTACACCAACAAGCGGGGGGGGGGGGGGGGGGGGGGCGGGGGGCACCGGATCTCGCCCTCTGTGTCAGGAAGCCATCCAGATGTGGCTTTAGGCTTGCCGTCATGGCATGTTTGTCCAAGCCATTTATCTGGCAAGCGTGAACACAACAGTCTGGCCGACAGGTTGAGCAGGATAATGCAACCTTACGAGTGGTCACTGAACATGGACATAGTCCGCAAGATCTTCCGAGCGTGGGGCACCGCCTCGGTGGATCTTTTTGCCACTCAGATCAATCACAAGGTCCCCTCAGTTCTGTTCCAGGCTTCAGGCCCACGACAGACTAGCGTCAGATGCCTTTCTCCTACATGGGGGGGGGGGGGGGGGGGGGGGCAGGCCTTCTGTATGTGTATCCTCCCATACCTCTAGTAGGGAAGACTGCTGAAACTCATGCAAGACTGCGGAACCATGATCCTGATTGTACCCTTCTGGCCGCGTCAGATTTGGTTCCCTCTTCTGGAGTTGTCCTCCGAAGAACCGTGGAGATTGGAGTGTTTTGCAACCCTTGTCACTCGGAACGAGGGGTCACTTCTACATCCCAACCTCCAGTCTCTGGCTCTCACGGCCTGGATGTTGTGAGCTTAGAATTTGCCTCCTTGGGTCTTTCAGAAGGTATCTCCCGAGTCTTGCTTGCTTCCAGAAGAGATTCCACGAAGAACTGTTACTCTTTCAAAAAGAGGAGGTTTGCCGTCTGGTGTGACAGCAAGGCCCTAGATCCTCTTTCTTGTCCTACACAGACCCTGCTTGAATACCTTCTACACTTGTCAGAGTCTGGTCTCAAGACCAACTCCGTAAGAGTTCACCTTAGTGTGATTAGTGCTTTTCATCGCCATGTAGAGGGTAAACCTATCTCTGAACAGCCTTTAGTTGTTCGCTTCATGAGAGGTTTGCTTTTGTCAAAGCTCCTGTCAAACCTCCACCAGTGTCATGGGATCTCAACGTTGTTCTCACTCAGCTGATGAAAGCTCCTCTTGAGCCACTGCCATCTGAAGTACTTGACCTGGAAGGTCGTTTTCTTGGTGGCTGTTACTTCAGCTCGTAGGGTCAGTGAGCTTCAGGCCTTGGTAGTGCATGCACCTTAAATCAAGTTTCATCACAACAGAGTAGTCCTCTGCACGAACCCTAAGTTCCTGGCAAAGGTGGTGTTGGAGTTCCATTTGAACCAATTGTCTTGCCAACATTTTTTCCACGTCCTCATACCCGCCCTGGCGAAAGCAGTTTGCATACCTTGGACTGCAAGAGAACACTGGCCTTTTACGTGGAGCGGATGAAGCCCTTCAGACAGTCTGCCCAGTTGTTTGTTTCTTTCGACCCCAACAGGAGGGGAGTCGCCATCGGAAAATGCACAATCTCCAATTGGCTAACAGATTGCATTTCCTTCACTTACGCCCAAGCTGGGCTGACTCTGGAGGGCCATGTCACAGCTCACAATGTTAGAGCCATGGCTGCGTCAGTGGCGCACTTAAAGTCAGCCTCAATTGAGGAGACTTGCAAAGCTGCAACGTGGTCATCAGTCCACACATTCACGTCTCACTACTGCCTTCAGCAGGATACCCGATGCGACAGTTGGTTAGGCGAGTCAGTGCTGCAGAATCTGTTCCAGGTTTAGAATCCAACTCCACCCCCCCCCCCCCCCCCCCCCAAAAGACCCATTTCTGTTCTGTTCCAGGCTGCACTCTCAGTTCTTGATGTTTTCAGGTCAATCTATGTTATGTCCTCGCTGTTGCGAGCCCCAATTGACCAATGTTCATTGTTTCGAGTGAGCCTGGATGCTAGGGATACCCCACTTGTGAGAACAAGCAGCCTGCTTGTCCTCTGAGAAAGCGAAGATACTGACCTGTAGCTGGTGTTCTCAGAGGACAGCAGGCTGATTGTTCTCACAATCCTCCCCCCCCCCCCCCCCCACCACCTCCCCTTTGGAGTTGCTTTCTTATTTATTTGCTTTTTGATTTAACTGAGGAGGCACGCTCGCGACGGGCGGGAAGTCATCTGCGCAGGCGCAGTGTGCGCTGCTCACGTGCCAGTAGACTCTGGCAACGTTTTTTTTATATTTTTGCTGGAAACATTTTGCCTCTTCCTGGGCCGATGCGGACGTCGACCTACTTGTGAGAACAATCAGCCTGCTGTCCTCGGAGAACACCAGCTACTGGTCAGTATCTTTGCTTTTCCAAAACTTACTTAGTCCATCAGCAACAGTTTTGAGGAAAATAGGTAGCGGCTTTTGGACCGAGTGAATTTTGCATAGAGTATGCAACATAAAGGGGTCCTTTTACTAAGCTATGGTAGGCACTAACATGTGCCTACTGTGCAGCAAAATGCACTGCTGCAGGACACTATAGTGTGTCTAGCACACACTAATCCCATGCTGAAAAATATTTTTTATTTTTCAGTGTGGGATGTGTGACTATGGGCGGAGAGTAGGCATGCCCTTTGCTTATCAGGTAGCTCAGGCATATTGCTGCACATTGCCAGATTACCATGGGGTTAGCGCAAGAGCCCTTAGTACCAATGAAATAGGTGGCAGTAAGGGCTCCCATGGTAATTACGCACTAGTTGGGAAATCAGCATGTGTCATTAGATACAGAAATGCGGGCATTTTACCACCACTCTAAAAGTGGTCACAGCGCATAGCAAAACCCACATGCTAACAACAGTGCCAACCACTTTTTAGCACGGCTTGGTAAAAGGGCCCCAAGTCATTAAAATGCCATGGATTTAGTGAGTTTACAACAGGCATAAGCTACAATAAATAAATTCTGCCCTGCTGAACAAAAATTAATCACAACTCAAAAATGAATTACGTGAGTTTTGGAAAAGAGCTGTTCAATTGCTCCTTTCACCTTTATAGGGGAAACTTGATACTACCCTTCATTTTTCAAATTTTCCAAGACATTTTGAAATGGTATATTGTGTATTCTATTGTGCTGTATAACTTACTAGTGCAATTGTTCATAAACATAAAGGATATTTATATAAGAAGTATTCACTTAAAAAGTAACCTTACATCACCAAAACCCTATAGTTTAGTGCTGGTTATTCCAAGGATGAAAACAAGAATCATAAAAGAAAAATGTAGTGAAACTTACACTAGTATATACAAATAATATCTGAATATTTTAAAGGTAGATTCTACTAGATTTAAATAAAACTTGCAATTCAACAACTTAGATGTACAGAGGTCACAAACCCAAAGTTACCAAAAACTAGTACATTAAATGCTCAGTTTTTACTTGCTGAAAATAATAGGAATTCTGTTGAATACAGTTACCATTATGAATATTACGATAGCTATTTTGTGTGTTTTAAAATGCACAGGAAAAAAAAATCAAGCTTCCTAAACAGCAGGCAAAATAATGCAACCTAAAACTTGACTATTTGCCAAGACCCTTTCACCTAATTAATCTTAGGAGCAGACCTATCATTACTTATAGTCTTTCTTAGTTTCACTCCACGTCTGATCATTTTCAACATATTGTCTTCAGCTGGAGTTAGGGCACATGTCTGAAGGCCATAGGTACCCAAACAGGACTCTATGTTTTCCACTCTCTGAAGATCATAAGGAATAGTCGTCTGTGGTTCTGACCTAGGATCTGCTACACTATTAATAGCCGAAGTATTTAGGCTGTTGCTTGTTATTGTTTGTGAACTAGGGAATGACTGATACATATTCCTATAATAAGAGTAGGGTTGATTGGGCATAACTGCACAGTACGGTGTGTGAATTGCATTGAGACTTTGGGATGAAGAATAGAGGCATGGTTTCATTTGAGAAAGATCAGATCTAGCATCCTGGATATTTACAAATTCCTCGCTGTTAGTTCGCCCACTAAAAATTCCTGAGGAATGGCTGAAGTAGCTTGGTACCACCGGTGTCTTTATAGGAACAGGAATGCTGCTTATTGTGCCACGCCTGAGGGGAGGTTTACCCGATGGCTTTCTCTTAATGGTTGCCACATAGGGTGACCTAATCATGGGATCAGGGTCAGCAAGAAGACTCACTGTAGAGGCAGGTCGCTTGGTCTTGAACATTCTTCTGTAATTCTGACTGATATCACTGTTCCTGGGGATTGTGGAAGATTTGTCAAAGTCTAGCTGATCTGTTTCTTCTTGATCGTTGTGCAATGAGATGTAATCATAGTCTGAAACTAAAAATTGTATGAAAGACAACTGTTAAAAAGAAAAAAAAAGCAGCTGGCAGATACACAATTATTTTCTTTTGAGCAATTTAAAATTATTGTTCAAGCATAATCACTGTTTGAATTTGTATGCAGTTTTTTTGAGCAGCCTAAGTAAAGATGTTACAATAATCAAACTCTTCAAAATACTACAGGTAGATTATGTTCCCCTAGAAAGCATCATGAGTGACACCTTTGTTAAAATTATATTACACTGGTTACCTATTTCAATCTTGCTATCCCACAAAACATAGTAATATATCTACACAGTTTACAACTCTAAAAATCACAGAACAGAAAGAAGTGAGAAAGAAGAGAAAATGGGAAAACAGCAAAGGGAGGGAGAATCAGAACAATAATATGAAAGAAGAGTATAAGCAAGGTTAGAGAGAAGGGTAATAAATACGCTGTGCTGACTTGCTGGCCAGCAGGTCGATCCCACGGACAGTATTATGTAGATGTAAACACATCTTCCGAATGGAACTTTTTAAGATCCATTTTTTATTTAGCTAAGGAGGTTTGTGATCTAAGATACAGAGATTTAAATTGAGCTATAGGATACTTAAAATTCTGTATGGTCTGGCTCCTTCCTATATGAGCAGTGTTCACATCACACTGATCAAAACTCCTAAAAAATCTGTCGGGAAAACCACAATGACTGGTTGAGCACGTTTAAGGAGATGCCATTTGCCGGCTTTTGTTTGAATTAGTTTGTGTGTTTTTCAACATTGTACATTTGCAATCCATGTTGTAACGGCAGGAAGACTCAGGAAGCAGGTACAGAAGGGTGCCGAAATGCCAAGAGAGGCTGTGTATCCTCAATTTGAATTGGATTTGACATTTGCAGGTGTCGAGTGAACATTTTTTCTTCTGGACTCTGCAGAGGCTGCTTATGTGAAGCTAAGTGCTCGTTTTTGAGCTTGCTCGATAAAGTGAATGATACATACCTGTAGCAGGTGTTCTCCGAGGACAGCAGGCTGATTGTTCTCACGACTGGGTGACGTCCGCGGCAGCCCCCACCAACCGGAAGAAGCTTCGCGGGCGGTCCGCACGCAGCGCACGCCCACCGCGCATGCGCGGCCGTCTTCCCGCCCGTGCGTGACCGTTCCCGCTCAGTTGAATAACAAGCAAAAATGATCAACACAACTCCAAAGGGGAGGTAGTGAGAACAATCAGCCTGCTGTCCTCGGAGAACACCTGCTACAGGTATGTATCATTCACTTTCTCCGAGGACAAGCAGGCTGCTTGTTCTCACGACTGGGGTATCCCTAGCTCTCAGGCTCACTCAAAACAAGAACCCAGGTCAATTGAACCTCGCAACGGCGAGGATACAACAGAAAATTGACCTACGAAGAACAACTAACAGAGTGCAGCCTGACCAGAATAAATGCGGGTCCTGGAGGGTGGAGTTGGATTTACACCCCAAACAGATTCTGCAGCACCGACTGCCCGAACCGACTGTCGCGTCGGGTATCCTGCTGGAGGCAGTAATGTGATGTGAATGTGTGGACAGATGACCACGTCGCAGCCTTGCAAATCTCTTCAATAGTGGCTGACTTCAAGTGGGCCACTGACGCTGCCATGGCTCTAACACTATGAGCCGTGACATGACCCTCAAGAGCCATCTGGTGTGACAGCAAGGCCTTAGACCCCCCGCTTACTTGTCCTACACAGACCCTACTTGAATACCTTCTACACTGTAAGGGGTCACCTTAGTGCAATTAGGGCTTATCAACATGTAGAGGGCAAGCCTATCTCTGGCCAGCCTTTAGTTGTTCAGTTCATGAGAGGTTTGCTCCGGCTGAGTGTACTACCATCCATCTGGCCAGGATGAACAGACAGCTGTAGAAATGTTATCAGAAATTAGGGAGGCTAACAAACTGGGGAACATTTATTTATGCTGCATGATAATAATGGATTATTTCAATTACTCCAATATTGACTGGATAAAGTAAAATCAGTGCATACTAGAGAGGTGAAATTCCTTGATGGACTCAAGGACTGCTTTATGGAGCAGCTGGTTCAGGAACCAACACGAGGAGGAACAATTCTAGACCTAGTCCTTAGTGGAGCGAATGATCTGGTGCAGGAGGTAATGGTGCTGGGGCCTCTTGATAACAGTGATCATAACATGATCACATTTGATATAAGCTCTGGAGTAAGTAAACACAAGAAATCCAATACGTTAGCATTTAACTTTCAAAAAGGAGACTATGATAAAAATGGTGGAAAAAAATTAGAGCAGCAGCTGTGAAGATCAAAAATTTACATCAGGCGTGGATGCTGTTCAAAAATACCATCCTGGAAGCCCAGGCCAAATATATTCCATCTATTAAACAAGGAGTAAGGAAGACCAAACAACAGCCAGCATGGTTAAAAAGTGTGATGAAGGAAGCTACTAGAGCTAAAAGAAAATCCTTCAGAACATGGAAGAAGTATCCGACTGAAAATAATAGGGAACTACATAAAGAATGGCAAATCAAATGCAAAGCGCTGAAAAGGACGGCAAAGAGAGACTTTGAAAAGAAGACTGAGTTGGAGTAAAAAAAAAAAACGCATAGTAAAATCTTTTTTAGATATATTTAAAGCAAGAAGCCAGGAAAAGAATCGGTTGGATCGCTAGATGACCGAGGGGTAAAAGGGGCACTCAGGGAAGATAAGGCCATAGCGGAGAGATTAAATGAACTCTTTGCTTCGGTCTTCAACAAGGAAGAAATGGTATTCAATGCTGACGAGTCAGAGAAGCTGAATCAAATCTCTATAAACCTGGAAGATGTAATGGGTCAATTTGACAAACTGAAGAGAATTCCGTTACCGTTTTCATCTCCACCACCTCCCGCGGGAGGGCACTCCAAGCATCCACCACCCTCTCCGTGAAAAAATACTTCCTGACATTCTTCTTGAGTCTGCCCCCCTTCAATCTCATTTCATGCCCTCTCGTTCTACCACCTTCCCATCTCCGGAAAAGGTTTGTTTGCGGATTAATACCTTTCAAATATTTGAATGTCCGTATCATATCACCCCTGTTCCTCCTTTCCTCCAGGGTATACATGTTCAGGTCAGCAAGTCTCTCCTCATACGTCTTGTAACGCAAATCCCATACCATCCTCGTAGCTTTTCTGTGCACCGCTTCAATTCTTTTTACATCCTTAGCAAGATACGGCCTCAGACTGAACACAATACTCCAGGTGGGGCCTCACCAACGACTTGTACAGGGGCATCAACACCTCTTTTCTTCTGCTGGTCACACCTCTCTCTATACAGCCTAGTAACCTTCTAGCTACGGCCACCTCCTTGTCACACTGTTTCATCGCCTTCAGATCCTCAGATACTATCACCCCAAGATCCCTCTCCCCATCCGTACCTAGCAGACTCTCACCGCCTAACACATATGCCTCTCTTGGACTTCTACTTCCTAAGTGCATCACTTTGCATTTCTTTGCATTGAATTTTAATTGCCAAACCTTAGACCATTCTTCTAGCTTTTTCAGATCCTTTTTCATGTTTTCCACTCCCTCCGGGGTGTCCACTGTGTTACAAATCTTAGTATCATCCGCAAATAGGCAAACTTTACCTTCTAACCCTTCAGCAATGTCACTTACAAATATATTGAACAGAATCGGCCCCAGCACCGATCCCTGAGGCACTCCACTACTCACCTTTCCCTCCTCCGAGCGAACTCCATTCACCACCACCCTCTGGCGCCTGTCCGTCAACCAGTTCCTAATCCAGTTCACCACTTTGGGTCCTATCTTCAGCCCATCCAGTTTATTTAAGAGCCTCCTGTGGGGAACCGTGTCAAAAGCCTTGCTCACCCAATCAAAGAATTCAATGAGATTCATTTGGCACGATTTCCCTTTGGTAAAACCATGTTGTCTCGGATCTTGCAACTCATTTTCTTCCAGGAAATTCACTATCCTTTCCTTCAGCATCGCTTCCATTACTTTTCCAATAATCGAAGTGAGGCTTACCGGCCTGTAGTTTCAAGCTTCTTCCCTATCACCACTTTTGTGAAGAGGGACCACCTCCGCCGTTCTCCAATCCCTCGGAACCTCTCCCATTTCTAAGGATTTATTAAACAAATCTTTAAGAGGACCCGCCAGAACCTCTCTGAGCTCCCTCAATATCCTGGGGTGGATCCCATCCGGTCCCATGGCTTTGTCCACCTTTAGTTTTTCTAGTTGTTGATACACACTCTCTTCCGTGAACGGTGCTATATCCACTCCATTCTCAAATGAACTTTTGCCAGTCCATCGTGGTGAGCCAATAGATAGTGTGTATCTGGATTTTCAAAAAGGCATTTGACAAAGTACCTCATGAAAGACTTCAGAGGAAATTGGAGCCATGGGATAGGAGGTAATATTCTATTCTGGATTAAAAACTGTCTGTATTACTTAGATTGTAAGCTCTTTTGAGCAGGGACTGTCTCTTTGTATCAGGTATTCAGCGCTGCGTGCGTCTGGTAGCGCTATACAAATGCTAATAATAATAGAAAACAGAGAATAGGGTTAAATGGTCAGTATTCTCAATGGAGAAGGGTAGACAGTCGCTCAAAAGAGCATGGTTCGGGATAAGGTATCTTTCAAAGATATCACCATAACAGGGAAGATAGAGTATCCTGATAGTGAGGTTGCAAAAGAGATTGTAGTAGATCGGGTATCTTTAAATAACAATAAAAATCAGACAAAAGATTGCCAATTAATACTGTCAAGTACTAAGCATGATGTACTTAGGAACAACAAACATAGTTTGAAATGTCTATATTCGAATGCCAGGAGCCTAAGAAATAAGATGGGGGAGTTGGAATATATTGCACTAAATGAAAAATTAGATATAATAGGCATCTCTGAGACCTGGTGGAAGGAGGATAACCAGTGGGACACTGTCATACCGGGGTACAAATTATATCGTAGTGATAGGGTGAATCGGATTGGTGGAGGGGTAGCATTGTATATTAACGAGAGCCTTGAATCAAATAGATTGAAAATTCTGCAGGAAACAAAACACTCCTTGGAATCACTGTGGATTGAAATTCCATGTGCAAAGGGGAAAAGGATAGTGATAGGAGTGTACTACCGTCCGCCTGGCCAGGACGAACAGACGGATGCGGAAATGTTAAAGGAAATCAGGGACGCAAACAAACTGGGCAACACAATAATAATGGGGGATTTCAATTACCCGCATATAGACTGGGTTAATGTAACATCTGTACACGCAAGGGACATAAGATTTCTTGATGAAATCAAGGACAGCTTCATGGAACAGCTTGTTCAGGAGCCGACAAGAGAAGGAAAAATACTAGACTTAGTCCTTAGTGGTGCTCATGATCTAGTGCAGGGGGTAACGATACGAGGGCCGCTTGATAACAGTGATCATAATATGATCGGTTTTGATATTGGCATTGAAGGAAGTGAAACTAGGAAATCAAGTACGCTAGCGTTTAACTATAGAAAAGGTGATTACGACAAAATGAGAAAAATGGTGAAAAAAAGACTGAAAGGAGCAGCTCGCAGAGTAAAAAACTTGCATCAGGCTTGGATGCTGTTTAAAAACACCATCCTGGAGGTTCAGGACAAATATATTCCACGTATTAGAAAAAAGGGAAAAAAGACTAAACGTCAGCCGGCGTGGCTAAACAGTAAGATAAAGGAAATCATTAGAGCCAAAAAACAATCCTTCAGAAAGTGGAGAAGAGAACCAACTGAAAGTAACAGGATAGATCATAAGGAATGCCAAGCCAAATGCAAAGCGGAGATAAGGAGGGCAAAAAAGGACTTTGAGAAGAAATTAGCGTTGGAAGCAAAAATACATAGTAAAAATTTTTTTAGATACATTAAAAGCAGGAAACCGGCCAAAGAGTCGGTTGGGCCGCTGGACGAAAATGGTGTTAAAGGGGCGATCAAGGAGGACAAAGCCGTAGCGGAGAAATTAAATGAATTCTTTGCTTCGGTCTTCACCGAGGAGGATTTGGGGGGGGACACCGGTGCCGGAAAGAATATTTGAAGCGGGGGAGTCGGAGAAACTAAACAAATTCTCTGTAACCTTGGAGGATGTAATGGGTCAGTTCAGCAAGCTGAAGAGTAGTAAATCACCGGGACCTGATGGTATTCATCCCAGAGTATTAATAGAACTAAAAAATGAACTTGCGGAGCTACTGTTAGAAATATGCAATCTGTCCCTAAAATCGAGTGTAATACCGGAAGACTGGAGGGTAGCCAATGTTACTCCGATTTTTAAGAAGGGTTCCAGAGGAGATCCGGGAAATTATAGACCGGTGAGTCTGACGTCGGTGCCGGGCAAGATGGTGGAGGCTATTATTAAGAATAAAATTGCAGAGCATATACAAAAACATGGACTGATGAGACAAAGTCAGCACGGATTTAGTGAAGGGAAGTCTTGCCTCACCAATCTAATGCATTTTTTTGAGGGGGTAAGCAAACATGTGGACAATGGGGAGCCGGTTGATATTGTATATCTGGATTTTCAGAAGGCGTTTGACAAAGTGCCGCACGAAAGACTCCTGAAGAAATTGCAGAGTCATGGAATCGGAGGTAGGGTACTATTATGGATTAAGAACTGGTTGAAAGATAGGAAGCAGAGAGTAGGATTGCGTGGCCAGTATTCTCAGTGGAGGAGGGTAGTTAGTGGGGTCCCGCAGGGGTCTGTGCTGGGTCCGTTGCTTTTTAATGTATTTATAAATGACCTAGAGATGGGAATAACTAGTGAGGTAATTAAATTCGCCGATGACACAAAATTATTCAGGGTTGTCAAGTCGCAGGAGGAATGTGAATGATTACAGGAGGACCTTGCGAGACTGGGAGAATGGGCGTGCAAGTGGCAGATGAAGTTCAATGTTGACAAGTGCAAAGTGATGCATGTGGGTAAGAGGAACCCGAATTATAGCTACGTCTTGCAAGGTTCCACGTTAGGAGTTACGGATCAAGAAAGGGATCTGGGTGTCGTCGTCGATGATACGCTGAAACCTTCTGCTCAGTGTGCTGCTGCGGCTAGGAAAGCGAATAGAATGTTGGGTGTTATTAGGAAGGGTATGGAGTCCAGGTGTGCGGATGTTATAATGCCGTTGTATCGCTCCATGGTGCGACCGCACCTGGAGTATTGTGTTCAGTACTGGTCTCCGTATCTCAAAAAAGATATAGTAGAATTGGAAAAGGTACAGCGAAGGGCGACGAAAATGATAGTGGGGATGGGACGACTTTCCTATGAAGAGAGGCTGAGAAGGCTAGGGCTTTTCAGCTTGGAGAAGAGACGGCTGAGGGGAGATATGATAGAAGTGTATAAAATAATGAGTGGAATGGATCGGGTGGATGTGAAGCGACTGTTCACGCTATCCAAAAATACTAGGACTAGAGGGCATGAGTTGAAGCTACAGTGTGGTAAATTTAAAACGAATCGGAGACAATTTTTCTTCACCCAACGTGTAATTAGACTCTGGAATTCGTTGCCGGAGAACGTGGTACGGGCGGTTAGCTTGACGGAGTTTTAAAAGGGGCTAGATAGATTCCTAAAGGACAAGTCCATAGACCGCTATTAAATGGACTTGGAAAAATTCCGCATTTTTAGGTATAACTTGTCTGGAATGTTTTTACGTTTAGGGAGCGTGCCAGGTGCCCTTGACCTGGATTGGCCACTGTCGGTGACAGGATGCTGGGCTAGATGGACCTTTGGTCTTTCCCAGTATGGCACTACTTATGTACTTATGTAGATAGTGGGGTTCCACAGGGATCTGTGTTGGGACTGCTGCTTTTTAACATATTTATAAGTGATCTAGATATGAGAACTAATGAGGTAATAAAATTTGCCAACGACACAAAGTTATTCAAAGTTGTTAAATCGCAAGAGGATTGTGAAAAATTGCAAGCCGACCTTACGAGACTGGGCATCCAAATGGCAGATGTTACAGGAGTCCATCATTTAACAATCCTACTAAATTCCTTCCTTCCTTCTCTCTACTTCTTCCCCTAATTAATCTCTGCACAACAATAATTGTACCTGACATCCAGGATTAACTGTGTATAACAAAACTATGTAAGCCACTTTGAGCCTGCAAATAGGTGGGATAAGGTGGGATACAAATGCAATTAATAAGTCACCGACCAGTAAAAGGATCTAGGAGTCATCGTTGACAATACTTTGACTACTTTGCTGCCATAGCACACTGGACAGAGGGTTTCAAAGAAAACAAACAGAATGTTAGGTATTATTAGGAAAAGAATGGAAATAAAAATGAGGATGTTATGCCTTTGTATCCCTCCATGGTGCGACCATACCTTGAATACGGCATGCAATTCTGGTCGCCACATCTCAAAAAAGGTATAGTAAAATTAGAAAAGGCACAGAGAAGGGCAACGAAAATGATAAAGCGGATGGGATGTCTTCCCTATGAGGACTGGCTGAAACGGCTTGGGCTCTTCAGCTTGGAGAAAAGATGGCTTAGGGCAGATATGATAGAAGTATATAAAATACTGAGTGGAGTGGAACGGGTAGACATGAATCGCTTATTTACTCTTTCCAAAAATACTAGGACAAGGGGGCACGCAATGAAGCTACAAAGTAGTAAATTTAAAACGAACTAGAGAAAATATTTCTTCACTCAATGTGTAATTAAACTCTGGAATTCTTTGCCAGAGAATCTGGTAAATGAAGTTAGCTTAGCAGGATTTTAAAAAGGTTTGGATAGCTTCCTAAAAGAAAAGTCCATAAGCCATTATTAAAATGGACTTGGGAAAATCCACTGCTTATTTCTGGGATAAGCAGCATAAAATGTAGTGTACTGTTTTGGGATCTTACTTTGCCTTTGTGTCATATGCTTGGAATAGACTTCAAGTCGATATTTCATACTGCATCTCTGGACCTATTCAAATCTAGACTAAAAGCCCACTTTTTCTTTGGCTGCTTTTAACTCTTAATTCCATATTCACATGATCAGTACCAACTGTCTTCATCATTCCGACGATAAACTCCCTAATACCTTATTTGTCCTATCTGTCTTGAATAGATTGGAAACTATCTCGTGTGTTTTGTGTAAAGTGCTGAATATGTCTAGTAGTGCTATAGTAAGTAATCATGATATATTTCTTTTAAGAGACAATTGAAAGCCTTGTATCTACAGGAATATTTAACTGAAAGTAGACTGTGGTAGTTACTTATGTGCAGTGTTTAATTATGGTATCTTGATTGTTATTGTGCTTTATAATTATTTTTATAAGCTTTAACTTACCTCAGGCTTACTAGCAAAGAGTATCATTAAAGAAGTGTAGTCTTATATCCATGTTGTTCAGTAATACTGTATAGCAATGTCCACACACTCTTCATTATCAATTCATTACAATGATTGTAAACTACTTTGACATTCTAATGAAAGCGTAAGCAAGCACGTGAAACCCTCCATTGCCTCAGTTCACTGTTCCAGAGGGCTTATAATGTGTTTGTACCTATCTACTGTACTAAATGCAACTTGCCTTGAGCCTAAATTTGGAAAGGCAAATAAAAGTGTTTAAAAAAATTTTTTTAAAGGGAAAATCTTGCTGTAAAACAGGCTTAGGTTCAGCCTTGCATTTGTGTACCAGTAGAGATTACTCATGCAGAAGCTCTTCCTCAGAACTCAAGACACACCAATCATTGCTAGAAGATTCATACTGCAGACCTACAGATTCTTACCATGAGCAGGGATGGTATCTTCAGAGCAGGATGGAGTTGTGGTCTGTGTGCTGTATCCACTCGAACAATGTAGAGAATCCCGGCTACTGTGCTGCAGATCTGTACAAAAGTCTGGATTCAAAGCCAAGGTCAGACGATCCTGGTTGGGCTATAAAAATTGTCCACTGATTAAAGAGTTGGTACAATCACATTTAAGAATGTTTTTAATATATTTTATTGTTCTCTCTTTTTAGATGGCTGGGTCTCAGAAAAGTGGTATATCCATGTCACGAAATGCCTTGCTACTTGCCTGGGCTACCCCGTGGCCATTTAAGAGGGTCTATCCACAGCACAACTCAAGTCCGCCTGCACCTGCCACTTGTGCTCTACACTAGCACCCTCCTCCCACCGACTAGGTTCCAACCACCTCTGAGCGAGTCTCCCACTCTGAAATTAGCCCCAGTGATTTCTAGGATACTGGGGCCACACTCCCAGTGGCCTCACAGTTTCTGGAAAGCACTCACAGACCCAACACAAACCACCAGGATTCTTAGTCAGTCCAGACAAGCAGAGGCAATAAAATAAAAATGTTTCTCATGAAAAATTAGAACAATGAACAGACAAGGAGTAAACAGTAACAAGTAACTGAAATACGGATCAGTTATAACACTATCTAAACATTTGTTTACTATCTAGATAGTACCTTGGGAGATCAGGACATATAGCTGCTCACAGATTATCAAATATAACGTTCACAGGCCTCAAATAAGAGATCTCTTTGCTACCTGGCAAAGACTGGAGAAAAAGCCAGTAGTCCTAGCTGAATTTTGAGCTCTTGGGCCAATCAGAGCCGGAGCAAGTTTTAAAACTAGCTGGCCACATCACTGCAGGTTATCTCTTATGTATGTTACTAAAGACGGAATAGTCAGTTCTCTGTAACAGCTTTAAACAAACATGCACCACCTGCTGGCCAAACTTGAGAAATACATTTCAAGAAATAATACAGTTTTACAGGCTTAAAACCCATTGTTTTGTCAGAATCCATTTCTCCGAGGACAAGCAGGACATTACTTTCTCACATATGGGTGGCATATCCACAGAGTGCCAGTGCAGACGCTGCCCAGTGTTCTATTGTTTCTAGAAGCCTTTGGCAGGTCCCTATCATGCACGCGCAAGTGCCTTCCTGCCTGCCCAACTCACAAAAGACTCGCAGTTTCATCTTCCACAGAGCAGTAAAGATGTCTCTTCAATCATCGTCAACTTCAGTTTCTCTCTACCTTCCTGCCTCTTCATTTTGTTTGTGAGTAGTGTGGGACCCATTCTGTATCAGTTACTGTTTTTCCCCTTTATTTTTTTTTTCTTACTTTGCCAGCCTTTCTAACTTTTTTTCCTTTTTCTGGGGCTTGCAGCCCCTTAAGCCTGAGCTCCAGGTCGGGTCTTTTGTTTTTGCTGTGGCTATCTTCCCCACAATGTCCAAGAAGCCTTCCAGTGCGTTCAAGCGATGCATGGACTGTGCTGGGACCACATCTATGACTGACACACATGATGTGTGCCTAACCTGTCTGGGCCCTGATCATAAGGCCTCTTACTGGTCTCTTTGAGCTCAAATGCAGAAAAGAACCCAGAAAAGTCAGGAGGCCCTGGCATGAGGATTCTTTGACACGCAGAAGTCTGGCTCATTGACATCAAAAGCATCAGTCCCCATGGCATCAGGAGCTGCACAGGACACTGGAGACACATCAGCATTGTGGAAGGCCTCCCTCTGCCTCGACACTGGGCACAGACAGTGTTCTAATCAGGATGAGCATCCTTGGACCTGATACCACAGAATCGCGAAGATTCCACATTGTCTTTGGCACCAAGGGACGCCAATGCTGGGCACTGACAGCGAAGAAGCATCAGCATTGACCTTCTTGGAAGCATGGCACCAGGAACTCCAGGGCACCGTCATTACCAGTACCCAAAAATAGTTGGTGCCATGAGGATCACTTCCCCTCTATGGAAGCGGTGCCAATGCCCCAGTTCCCCCGAAACTGGGACCCTGCCTCTGATATGACTCCAACATCATCACAAGCTGTCTCCACACCAGCACTGACCCCCCCCCCCCCC
Organism: Microcaecilia unicolor; assembly: GCF_901765095.1. Classification (NCBI taxonomy): domain Eukaryota; kingdom Metazoa; phylum Chordata; class Amphibia; order Gymnophiona; family Siphonopidae; genus Microcaecilia; species Microcaecilia unicolor. The sequence continues at coordinate 245,359,973 of NC_044038.1, forward strand.
CAAACACACACCTTTATTAATGCCTGCCCTTGAGAAGCAGCTCCAGGTCATGTTACAGGAGTAACTGGGGCACATCCTAGCTTGGTGCAGTGTAGGGGCATCAAGGATGCTGGCACAGACTATGGTGCTGCTCTAGCCCACCCTGGAGATCCATGCTGTTTCTGTCAGGTGTTCAGCACTGGTGCCTCTTCAGGCATTAGAGCCGACACCGACAGATGCCATGCGCCTTTAGTCTCCCCCAGAGGAACTTTTTCGTTAATTTTTGAGGGAAATGGCAGAGACCATTTCATTTAAGATGGAGATCAAGGACAAGCCCAGAGCTGAGATGTTGCATGTCGTTGATTATGACTTCCTAAGGAAGCTGTGACAGTGCCTGTGCACAACATCATTAAGACTGCACAGATGAAGAATTGGGAGACCCCATTCTCTGTACAGGTAGTTCCAAAGGTGGCTATGTATACAGTCCAGAAGGCTCCCGAATTTGAGAAGCCACGGCTTCCACACCTTTCAGTGGTGGTCGAATCCACTCTCAAGAGAGCCAGAAGCTTGAAGACGCATGCCTTCGCTCCCCCAGGCAAGGATGCTCGCACTCAAGTATTTTGGAAGGAAAGTGTTTCAGAGCATGATGCTCATTTCCTGCATCGAGTCTTATCTCTACATGAGCATTTACTTGAACTTGGTATACAGTGTACTACAGTTTGCACTCTCCAGCCACGGCAGCCCACAGAACTTCACTAGACAGCCACTAAGCAGAAGCACATCACCCAGGCCATTTTTTATGCTGTTAATGTGATGACCAGATTTTCTGTCATAGGTATCAGCATGTGCAAACTCTCATGGCTGTGTCTCTGACCTCAAGCCAGCAAGTCAAAAAAAAAGTTGGCAGACATCCCTTGCCAAAGTGACAATCTTTTGGGGGACAAGTTGGAAGAGGTGGCAGACCTCAAAAGAAAAGAACTGATACCATAAAGTCCATGTCTTGGCTCACAATCCTGCAGGCTCCTAGGAGGTTTTCCGGCATATGTTGAAAGAATACCTACTACTCTCAAAGGCGTAGGTTCACTGCCCTCATCCTTCCCTCCTCAAGTGGGCCCAGCTTCTGTGCTCCCATCATAGGCAGCAACAGACTCAAAAGCTCCAACCAGCTCCCCCAATCGAAAGTGGACAAGCTTTTGACTGGCTCCAGCAGAGCATATCTGTACTGGACGACCTACTGTTCAAATGGAGGCTGAATATCTTTTTCAAGAAAGGGGGCCCATTGTTAACCTCAGACCTGGGGGGGGGGGGGTGTACTTAAAGTAGTGCAGGTGGGGGTACACCCTCAGTTGGCATTAACGCCCTCCAAGAGCTTCAAAGCTCAGCTCATGGCATCAGAAAATGCTCACAGAGAAACTCTTCCCTTTTAAAGGCCTGCAGGGTGAAACTTGCCCCACTAGGGGAAGAAGAAAGAATCCTATTTTAAGAACTTCTCAGTGCCTAAAAAGACAGGGGGGGGGGGGGGGGGGATGTCTTCCCATCTAGACCCAAGGGCCCTGAATAAATTTCTGCCAAACAAAAGGTCAGGAAGATTCCCTGGGCACCCTTCTTCCATGATGCAGGCAAACAATTAGCTATGTTCTCTAGATTTAAAGGATGCTTATACTCATATCCAATTACATCCATGTCACAGGAGGTGTATCATATTTCAAGTAGCGAAACACCACTACCAGTACCATGTTCTGCCATTTGGTCTTGCATCCACTCCCAGTGTGTTTACAAAGTGTCTTGTAGTACTCGCAGCATTGCTATGCAGACTGGTGTATCCCTAGCCGGACGACTAGCTGGTAAAGAGCACGTCAAAGGATGGTGTGCAAGAATCCATGCAGAAAACAGTTTGGGTGTTTGCGTACTCGATTACAAATCCTAGTAACTGTAAGTCCCACCTGCTCTCAATTCAGTAATTGAAATACATTGGAGGCCTACTAGACATGGTTCAAGCCCTACCTTCCTCAGGTGAGGGCAGATGCACTCATTTGCATCACTTATCAGGTTCACAACAGCTATCAGGTCACAGCAGGGTAGATGTTGAGGTTGTTAAGCCACATGGCCTCCAATGTGCATGTCACACCCGTGGCATTCCTCCATTTGTGAGGTGCCCAGCAGACTCTGGCTAACCAGTGGTGTCAAGCCACGGGGAATCTGATAGATGTCATCTTGATCACCCCACAATTACAGCACTCCCTTCTCTGATAATGTGCAACTACTCATACCTATTGAACCAAATTTACCCACAGCTTTGAATAAACTGACTGCCTATCTTAACTGCAACTCAGAAAAGAGTAAAAAGCAAAAAAAAAAAAAAAAAACCCAAGCAAAATAGATTTTGTGGGTTCCTAACACCAGTGGACAAATACCCAAATGAAAAATAACTTAAGTATGGACTCCCCCTAAAACCACTGGTCAGAAATCTTGAGATACTTCTAGACTCATCACTTACTCTGATCTTGCAAATTCAAACAACTTTCAACAATCGTTTCTACCATCTGCAGCAGCTATGACCTCTTTCCATATATTGAAAAGATGAGTCCAATCACAGTGGTCCATGCTATGTCATGGCTGGACTACTGTAATTCCATTTGCACCAGCTCCAATTAAATACAGAATGCTGCAGCATGATTGATAGGAGGCTGGAAGTGGCATGACATCCCATCACACCCTTCCCTCAAAAACTACATTAGCTACCAGTACCTTACAGGGCTAAATTTTAGATTTTCAAGGTCCTCAGCCAAAATGGACCAAAGTACTCTGAAGAACAGATTAGCCTCTGCACACCTGTGAGACCTCGAAGGTCCTCTCAAGGAGCATCACTATCTGTACCCACATCAAAGAATTGCACAATGTGATACCTGCCAGTGAGCCTTCTCAGGAGTATCCCCTACACTCTGGAACTTACTCCCAGAGGGGCTATGTCTAACTTCAGATCACCTATATTTCGGAAAGCAGGTGAAAAGTTGGCTCTTCTCCCAAGCCTTTAATACAGCTGGTGTCCACTCACTCCACACCTGGACTAGCTTTCTGCAAACACCTGTAACTTAATTTAAAACGAATCGGAGAAAATTTTTCTTCACCCAACGTGTAATTAGACTCTGGAATTCGTTGCCGGAGAACGTGGTACGGGCGGTTAGCTTGACGGAGTTTAAAAAGGGGTTAGATAGATTCCTAAAGGACAAGTCCATAGACCGCTATTAAATGGACTTGGAAAAATTCCGCATTTTTAGGTATAACTTGTCTGGAATGTTTTTACGTTTAGGGAGCGTGCCAGGTGCCCTTGACCTGGATTGGCCACTGTCGGTGACAGGATGCTGGGCTAGATGGACCTTTGGTCTTTCCCAGTATGGCACTACTTATGTACTTATGTACTTAACCAAGATATGAGGAACTGGTCTAACTAAACATATATAGTAAATTGTCTTGAGTTTTATATTTGTTACATTTGTACCCCAAGCTTTCCCACTCATGACAGGCTCAATGTGGCTTACATATTGTATACAGGTACTTATTTGTACCTGGGGCAATGGAGAGTTAAGTGACTTGCCCAAAGTCACAAGGAGCTGCCTGTGCCTGAAGTGGGAATCGAACTCAGTTCCTCAGGACCAAAGTCCACCACCCTAACCACTAGGCCACTCCTCCACTCCACCCACCTGTTTATTCCACTTTGTACTACCTATCTTGTCCCCGTCTATATATCCGCACTTGGCCCCTCAGCTACACAGTAAAATGTCTCATTGTATTGTAGGAACAGCATTAAAATGGCTACTAGGAAAATTGCCTTCAAGGTAAGATCCTTAACCGTAATCACTGATAAGGTTTTGAAAGGAGAACGCTGAAGAATTGAGAACTAGATTAAGGTTCCAGGATGGCAGAACTGGCACGTGTAGAGGATGCAACTGATTTACACCCCTCAAGAAAACGAACCACATCTGGGTGGGAGGTGATCGACGCCCCCTGAAGCCGGCCTCTAAAGCATGACATAGCTACCAACTGCACCTTAAGAGAACTCAACGAGTGATTTCTGTACACCCTCCTGAAGAAACGCAAGGCTAACCGATACCGAAGCCGCTGACAATCCCGAACTCACACACCACAAATCGGAGGTACGCCACACCCTAGCATAAGCTATCAAGGTGGATCTTTTCCGAGCCTGAAGCATCGTAGCAATAACCGGGTCTGGATACCCTTTCCTTCTCAACTTCGCCCTTTCAAGGGCCAGGCCGTAAGACCAAAGGGGGAGAGATCCTCCATCATGACTGGTCCCTGCAGCAAGAGACCATCTTGCGCCTGGAGCCGGAGAGGACGATCGAACAAGAGCCTGACCATATCCGCGTACCAGGGATGTCTGGGCCAATCCGGGGCCACCAGGATCACTCGACTGGGATGACTGGCAATGCGAGTCAGTAACCTGCCCACCATAGGCCACGGGGAAAGGCATAGAGCAAGCCCCTAAGCCAAGGTTGCAGAAGAGCATCGATGCCTTTCCGAGCCCAGCTATCTTCCCCTGCTGAAGAAACGGGGAACCTTCGTATTGAATGCGGTGGCCATTAAGTCCATCACTACCATCCCCCAATGGGCAGCTATCTGATCGAAGGCCAGTGGGGAGAGTGTCCACTCCCCCGCCCTGGCTCCAATAGGTGGCGACTGAGAAAGTCCGCTTGCACATTCGGTGACCCCGCTATATGAGCCGCCGTCAAGAGAGAGAGATGAGTCCCTGCCCAACGGCAGATCAGGGCCACCTTGCGCTCTAGTGGTGCACTCCTGGTGCTCCCCCCCCCCCCCCCCCCGACGGTTCATGTAGGCGACCGTCGTCGCATTGTCAGAGAACTCGAACTGGGCAACAACGGAGAAGAGACAAACTCCTGAAGGGCCAGACGAATCGCCTGCAACTCCAAGAGGCTGATGGACCAAGACACCTCCGTTGAGGTCCAAATGCCCTGGGCCGGCTGTTGGAGGCAATGAGCCCCCCAACCAGACAGCGACGCATCCGTGGTCACAATCTTCCATTCCGGGCTTTGTACAGGGATGCCCGACACCAGATTCTTTTGAATGAACCACCAGTGCATGATTGTGTGCAGACAGGTCGAATATAGCACCAGAACCTCATAATCCTCCGAGAGAGGAGACCAACGGCTCAGAAGGTGCGACTGCAGGGGGCGCATGTGAGCTCTGGCCCACTTTACGACGTCCAAGGTGGAGGCCATGGAACCCAGAACTTGTACATAGTCCCCAGCCTGCGGGTTCGGAGTTTGGAACAGAGCTCACAACTGACCCTGCAACCGCTGTGCTCGAGCTGAAGGAAGAGAAACTATCCCTGTTCGGGTATCGAAGCACACTCCCAAGTATTCCAGTGTCTGGGAGGGCGTAAGGCTGCACTTTGGGAAGTTGATCACCCAGCCAAGCGATTGAAGCAATTCGACCACTCTGTCGGTTGCCCATCGACTCTCCTCGAAAGAAGATGCCTGCACAAGCCAGTCGTCTAGATAAGGATGGACTTGAATCCCTTCCTTTCTGAGATATGCCGCTACTACAACAAGGACCTTGGAAAAAGTCTGGGGTGCTGTGGCTAGGCCGAAGGGCATCGCTTTGAATTGAAAATGACGACCGGGCACTGCAAAGCGAAGAAAACGCCTGTGGGGAGGCCAAATTGGAATGTGTAAATAGGCCTCTGAGATCGAGAAACGTCAAAAACTCCCCTGGCTGTACTGCTGCGATTGCTGAGTGGAGGGTTTCCTTGCGGAAATGCCGAACCCGTAAGGACCTGTTGATGTACTTGAGATCTAGGATGGGTCGCCAAGAACCGCCCTTGTATGGCACCACAAAATAAATGGCTTCCTATCAGAGAACGTATTACTTTCAAAATCTGCACCTTGGTCCATAAGATTATCTACGGTGTTGTCCCAGGTTATATGGTCGACCTGATCAATCTCCCAATCAGAAATAGTACCAATTCATCACGGTCTTACCTGAATATCCACTACCCAAATTGTAAAGGACTAAAATACAAGACTACCCATTCGCCCAACTTCTCTTACATAAGCACGCTTCTGTGGAATGATCTGCCAAAAATGTGGGAAAACAACTTACAATCACCTAAAATTCAGAAAATTATTAAAGACTCACCTATTTGGAAAGGCATACCCGAATGATCCAACTTAAATGCCTCAACCCTGCAACACTTCATTATCAAAGATCGTATTGGACTTTATCAAACCCTTCTACCCTAACCCAACGATTGTATCTTATCTTCCCTATCCCATTATACATCTTTGTACTTGTCCCTCACCGGACTTGGTGAATGCCTTTACGGTATTATGTAAGCCACATTGAGCCTGCAAATATGTGGGAAAATGTGGGATACAAATGTAACAAAATAAATAAATAAAATGGAGTATCGACCGCACCCTCTTTCTGCTGGGGGTACAGGCTGGACGGCTCCCAGTCGTTGTAAGTTGAGGAGGGTGTGATGAACTGCCCGCACCTTGGTGGGAGATTTGCAAGGAGATTCCAGAAACGAGTCTACTATCGGACGAGCCAATTCCAACTTGTTGCCGCCTCTGATAACCTCCAAGACCATCTGTCAGATGTTACCCTGGTCCACTCCACCGGGAATGGGGACAGCCTGCCCCCAATAACCGGCTGGAGATGGACCAGGGCCCCATCATTGGGCGGATCTGGCTGCGGTCTGGTTTCTGTTATCGGAAAGGAAGGTCTGCCTGTCACTTCGAAAGGGCTGAGGTCTCTGAGAAGACCTTGCTCTCTGAAAAGAGGCCCCGCGACCTGGACGGTAACGACGTGTATCCCTAAACTTAGGTCTAGGTCCCGCTGATCGCACAAATTTGGACCTGTCCTCCGGGAGGCGCTGGCCCTTAGAGTCACCAAGGTCCTTCACAATCTGTTCTAGGTCTGACCCAAACAAAAACTTTCCACTAAAAGGAAGCCTTGCCAGCCGTGACTTAGAGGCCACGTCTGCAGCCCAATGTCGCAACCACAGCCAGCGATGAGCGGTGACCTCTAGGGAAACCTCCTTCGCCGAAGCCCTCAAAAGATCAAAAAGAAGATCCGCAAGGAAGGCTAAACAAGACTCTAAGGCCGGCAAAACAGCTACAAGGTCCTCCGGAGAGGAGGCTTTCTGTACCCATGATAAGCATGCCCGCACCACATAGTAGCCACAAACTGAAGCTTGCAGGGAAAGGGCTGCTACTTCAAAGGACATCTTCAAGCAAATCTCCAACTTACGATCCTGAGGGTCCTTGAGCGCCATGCCACCCTCCACAGGGAGAGTGGTTTTCTTAGTGACTGCTGTGATTAATGAATCCACTGTAGGAACCTTCAGCAAGTCTAAGTCAGCAGCAGGCAGCGCGTAAAGACGCAACATAGCTCTAGCAACCTTAAGCCCGCTGTCCGGCATATCCCACTGTGCCGAAATAAGGATTTTCATGGCCTCATGCACATGAAAGGAATGAGGTGGGCATTTGGTGCCAGACATAATAGAGGGCACCAGACCTGTTCCCCCTGACGATTCAGGAGATGAAATGGCCAAAACCTCAAAAGCCCTAATAATCAGGGAGGGAAGCTCTTCCCTGTGAAAAAGGCGGGCAGCCGTCGAGTCATCCCCCTCCTCAGAAGGCAGGGTGACCTCATCTGCCAAATCCAATGATTCTGAGGGAGAGCCCGGAGACAAAACCGGGCCATCTGTGTCAGATAACTCCTGGGGATACAAAATCTCCACCCGGGGACGTTTTGGCAGGAAAGACTGAGAGGCTGCAGCAACTGAAGTTTGCTGAGGAAGAGACAGGACTGCCTGAAGAGAAGCTCCTGATTTCTTAAGAAGAAAGGCATTGTGCATTAATAAAACAAAATCCAGGGAAAAAGGAACTGAAAGGGACTCCCCCTGCTCCCTCTAAATTGCTTTCCTCCATCGGAGCCTGTGCCACAGAAGCATGCTGTGCCTCCTTGTCTGTCAACCGCCACATGCGGAGCTGGTCGTACCTGAGAGGAAAAAATGGTGCCCGCCGAAGCACGCTGCACTAACTGCCCAGAGGAAACCGCCGAAACTATCCCCTGTGCTTCCGACTCACCGGACGCCTGAGGGGAACCCCCATCGCGCTGAACACCCGCTGTGGGCTGACGGCGGCACGACTCATACTCCCCCGACGCTGCTCTCTGGCCCCCACACCGGGAGCAGCGCTTAGCCGCCTCAGAAGGCAATGACATGCTCCACAAACGCCTGCCCCTCAAACAGACTCGACAGCCTGTCTAGCTCCTCCACATGATTAAGCAAAAACAAAGTCTCTTAAAGAGACGCATACCTTTTTTTTTTTTTTTTAATACTCAGGAGAGAAAGGAAACACCCCATCAGGCCCACAGCCCCGGGTGAGGGAGGAAAGGTAGGGGGAGACCGGGAGGGACCTGGCACCACCAGGTGTACACCAGAAGCTACAAACAACCACTCAACCCCTGACTGTGCTAAACTAGGCCCAAAGGACACCAGTAGCCAGATCAAACCAGAGCTGCAGAGATGTCCCTGCACCTGCTAGATAGAAAGAATACTGAGCTTTACTTGGCTGCACAGGTCCACATATAACAAACATAGTAACATGGTAGATGACGGCAGAAAAAGACCTTGACTGTCCATCCAGTCTGCCCAACCTCGGAGGTTCTCTCTATCTCCACCTGCTGGTAGAGGGACACAACCCACAAGTCTCTGGATTGATCTGTTGGAAGTTATGGGAAAATAAATAAAAAGTAGAACATCCCTCTTGTGACAAGCTTTAATCCACCAAACTCAATCCTATACCCTCTGTTTTATGGGCACTCAATTGTGATTCAACCCCTTCCCCCCCCCCCCCCCCCCCCCCCCCCCACACACACACACAAAAAAAAAAAAAGAACATATACATCTAATCCCCCTGCCCCCAAACATTTTAATAAAAAAAAAAAAACTCAATCCTGTAGCCCTCTATTTCCTGATTAAAAGGAAGACACAGAGTCACAATACCTCACTACCAGCACCATCCACACACACCCTTACTTCCCAAACTCAGCATTGATGGAGTCGGCTATGAGAAAATTCTTTTACAGATTTTGTACATTGAACATAATGTGCATAATTTTAAAAGGATTAAAAAAAAAATCTAAAATCTGCCATACAACCTAGTTTTTTTGTTTTTTTTAATGTTGTTGGGACTTGTGAAGAATGGCAGCCAGCTGACAGTAGCATGAGGAAAGAGAAGTCTTATGAGATCTCTTATGTACGATAAAGGCTAACAAATACCTTTGTTACAGTATAAGATGTCACAGACCAATGACCATCTGCAGACTGACTGTGCATTATATTGCTGTTCTCGCCTCCAGTTGCCAAGTGTGGAAAACTGACAGCCTTCTGGTCCTGTTAAACAAACATAAATATATATTTTATTTTATTTATTTAGATTTTGCTCAGGTGAGTTACATTCAGGTACACTGGATATTTCTCTGTCCCAGGAGGGCTCACAATCTAAGTTTGTACCTGAGGCAACGTAGGGTTTAGTGACTTGCCCAAGTTCACAAGGAGCAGCAGTGGGATTTGAACCAGCCACCTGATTGCAAGACCGGTGCTCTAACCACTAGGCCACTCATCCACTATATCTGTAGCTATATTTGCTATACTGTTAATAACACCTCAGTAATCTTCCCAATTGCAAATACAGTAAGCAGCAGCTATCCGTGTACTTGTTTATGTTTATTTTGATTAATCGCTACTTCATGGCAAAGCCAAATCTAAGTGAATTACATAATTTAAAACCACAAAAGGTTTAAAAACATACTTAGAAAAGGAATGCCATTTCAGATAGTAAAGAGAAGAATAAAAGCTAAAAACAAGACTATAAAAATATACACAAATAGTGCTATATAGCTAGAACTGATCATGGGCACTGCCCAGAAGACCACACTAACTCAAATCAAACACCAGGGTAAAGTGGCCATAATTGCTCTGGTAGAGACTCAAAGTTAGTAAATTCCTAAATGTTTTCTCTTCAGTGTTAGTAGCATATTGCCATTTGTTGTGCAACAAGTTTTTCTTACTTGATGACAAAAGGGATGATAATACAAGGAGAAATTAGATCTTACCTGCTAATTTACATTCCTTTAGTCCCACCGGACCGGGATTGAACTGATGGGTTGTGCTCGCCTTCCAGCAGGTGGAGACTGAGAAAAAACTGTGACTCCAGAGAGCCAATAAGAGCCCTGATCATGTGACCCTAGCCTCAGTATTTGACTAACAAAGCAGGAAAGAAAGAAAGACCTTCTATGCCTTATGGAATCCTAGCAGCCACAAAGCACCCGGCAATGCCAGGTATCAGAGCTCACCAGCAACTCTCACCAGAGAAGTGGTATGGCTCACTTGTATTATAGCTCACCAGCAACTCTCACCAGAGAAGTGGTATGGCTCACTTGTATTATAGCTCACCAGCAAATCGCACCAGAGAAGTGGTATGGCTCACTTAAAGTTTCACCTATATATATACCAGCAACTGTGGACCCCAGCAACTCTCACCAGAGAAGTGGTATGTCCCTCCTATAGTAAAGCTCACCAGCAACTCTACCAGAGAAGTGGAATTTGGCACTTGAATTAGAACTCACCAGCAACTCTCAGCAGAGAAGTGGTAAGGCCCTCTTAAAGTTCTATATATATACTAGCATCTGGTTTTTTTTTTTTTTTTTTTTTTTTTTAAATATTCCGCTGAAAAAGTGACGAAACATGGGAGGGGCCTGGTCCGGTCCGGAGGGACTAAAGGAAAGCAAATTAGCAGGTAAGATCTAATTTCTCCTTCCTTAGCGTCCCTCCGGACCGGACCAGGATTGAACTGATGGGAAGTACCAAAGCAGTAATCTTACGGGAGGGACCCTATCAAACCCGATGCGAATACTGGAGTTGCAAAGACCGCCTATTGGCGACAATGACCATCTAGTGTATAAAAGTACTCTGAGGACCCAGAGAAAATCATCCTGCCAAGGAACAACCGATTATCAAGTTGTGGAACGTGTTTTAGCCCTTACTGTAACTGTCCCCGGAGAGAAGACAATTAGAAGTCCTGATTTCTTTAATGTATCAAGATATAGTAAGGAAGAAACGGCCAAACCCTTACGCCGACCGACTAGGAGAAAAAGACAGGCCCAGCGCCGAAAATGTTCCATAGCTGTGAGATACCGTGTAACAGCTCCCTCAATTGGTAAGATCTCTGTTAATATCAAAATTATTGAATTTCCTGTGATCTTGTACTCACAAAGAAGACCCCAGAACAGAAAGAAAAAAACAATTGAGAAAGATGAAAAAAAAAAACATGAAACTCCGGTAGACAGAAAAAGAAGGGACCAGAAGAAAAAACAAATGCAACTTGCAGGAAAAGAAAAGAGAGAACATCCGTTATCCAACAGAGAGAGACATGGCTTGAAGACGCAACCGCAGCATAGTAACAAATACTGAAGCATCAAATCCTGACTTAGCTCAGCAAGGCCGTAGAACAGCCAAACCATAAGGCAAAAAAGAAACCTGGTCTGGATGAAAGATGGGAGTTTGGAACAGCAGGGCCCTGCAAACAGGAAGATGTAGAGAAGACGCCAAGAAAGATGCTGAAGATCCGCATATCACGGACCGCAGGACCTATATGAAGCTGCCAGATCTACCGGATCCCCATGTGTCTCGATTTCTTGAAAAAGACAAGCTAAGAGAAAAAAATGGAGGAAAGAGATAGAGAAGACTACTGCCGCAAGAGGGCATCTCCCCCTGCCACTGACGAGACTTTTCAGCGAGAGACCAAGCAAGGAACCTGTGACGACAGAGCGAAAGCAAAAGGTCTAGAATTGAAGCGTCCCATTAAGGTACTATCAGCTGCAGCTGACAACACTCAGAAGGTGAGAGTCCATTCCCCTGGAACTAGGGTGAAATAAAAGAGAAAAATGCTCTTAATTAATCCTTTTTTTTTTTTTACTCCGCCACATGGAAAGGTGAAAGTGGCAGTAAGGCGAAAACCTACCCATGCTAAAAGACTCGTCTTCTGCCATGTGAAGAGTAGATTCTACATTCTTCTTTGAGAAAAGACATAGGCTACTGCCAAGGAATTGTCCGACAGACTCTCAACTCCTCGCTATCCAGAAGGGAAAGAAACTCCTCTAGAGCTAAATAAAGTATGCAAATTTCTAAGAAATGGAAGGACTGACAAGTTGCCAAAGAAAACCACTGAAAACGGGGTAGCCTGCCTAACCAACGGGCACCCCAGCCACAGAAACTGAGAAGGGACGATAAAAACTGTCCACTGTGTATATTCTACAGACATACCTGCAGTGAGGATGTTTAATCTCAACCAGCAGAACCGAGTGCTGCACTACTGAGAATACAGAGACTATCTCAGCTGAAGGGATTCATCCGAGAGGAATATCTGGATATGACAGAATATCAGAGAAACGTCAAGAAAAGTATAGCCCAGGAAAGAACTCCAAAAGTCGCTGTCATGGACAGTAACCTGAATATAATGTTGAACATAAAGAATGCGACCTAGAAGCAAGATTTGAATGTGGACCACCTTTAGTAGCCAGCCTAAGAACTGGCAATATATATATATATATATATATATATATATTGTCCCGCTCAGTCTAAGACCTGCCAACTCTCTTGATAATAAGTTTCCCTGATTAGTCGGCCATCTAGATAGTGGAACGTAGAATTCCCTCTTCCAAAAGAGCCACTGCCACCAGTACGAAAAGTTGGGTGACAGCAGGAGGGACTGTTGCGATATGCAACAGCAGAGCCTGAAATGGAAAAAAATGGTGTCCCAGAATCTCAAACCGTACCAAACTTTTGGAAGCCAATCCTGAAAGGAATATGTAGATAATCTGCCAGCAGATCTAAGGATATTAAAAAAAAAAAAAAACAGTGCCCTGCACGAACTACCAGTAGGACATCTACAAATGTCTCCATACGAAAAACATGTGACATTGAGACTGGGGTAGAATACCTTGAAAACAAACAAAATAGGATGCTTACAAAGCCAAAAACTTGAAGATCCAAGAACCGCCAACAAACAAAATAGGATGATTCCATAGCAAAAAGCTTGAGGGTGCAAGTGCCGCCGTGGATAAGCTTTCGCCAAACATTGTCCTGCACGAAACGTCACTATAACGAATTGAAAGTTCTTGTGACAAAGTTTTGATACTGTAAGAGCGCGATAGACGGTCTTGAGATTCCCAATAGACTGAAGGAAAACTTCTGCTTGGGAACTAGAAAGTAAAATTGAACTCTGACAAATGGAGCAAGGAAATGGCCGAAGGACCAAGAGCCTCTGTAAAGTCTCCCTTACCTCACCTGAATTGCTGTGAGAGCGATAGGGAGACTGTAGGAAGACATGTGAGAGAAGCTTGGCGAAGAGAAAGCATAAATATCTCGAATAACGTGCCAGAAGCAGTGGTCAGAGGAACTATGACCGTAACTGAGCTGCAGAAAAACAGAAATCCTGAGCTACCAAATCTCACATGCAACACTAGGTCCCTAGGCCAGTGCCCAGATACGAACAGAAAAAATGATGTATACAAAAACTGCCGTGTAATTAGCATTTCATCCCCTAAAGCTAAAGAGGGAAGAAAAAACAGTCGATAACTATGCACCCATAGAAGATATGTCATACCCGAGAAGGTATAGAATGTTCTGCTACAGGATTATCTATAGTCCCAGATGAATTGGCAGCCGCTGTAGATGCACTAAATAGCCATCAGACACCTAAGCTATCTGAAAAAAGAAACTCCTCAAAATGAGATACATACCAGGCAGTCCACAGCTGAAGATGCTACCCCTGCAAGGAGACCACCAGTGGCTTTTGCGCTAGAGACTAAACCTGAGTGCGCTAGAACTGAAGCTATATGAGTTAACATACCTGGGCATTATTCATATTTACTTATTATTGACTTGCTTGTTTGTTTATTCATATTTTTCAGTGTCGCTGCTGCAGAGAAAATAATACGCGACTGTAACCATGTCTGGGAAAGGAAAAAATTCTACACATACAGAAAGAATTAAAACCATGGAACAACCTCCACACTGGAGACCCACAGACAAAAATTACCATAGCTTACACAGCAACAAACATCAAACAAATTGTGCAAATGCTGTGCATAAAGGCGAAAGCAAGCAAACCTTCCCAGTAAAAAGTAGATTGCATAAAATAGACTAATAGCACCATGGACTAACCCTGGGCGAACCATGAATCCACATGTGGAGCTTAAATCCATAGCTGAGAATCTTTTACCCTGGAATGGCGACACTATTACAGGCCATTGTAAGCCACATTGGGCCTACAAATAGGTGGGAAAATGTGGGATACAAGTGCCATCAATAAATGTGAGTGACCTTTGAGAAAAGAAAAAACCCTGGATGACTCCCCTGAAAACTGCAGCCTCAAGGCCATAGTTCTTGTTCGAAAATGTGTGGAATATGCAGCAAAGTCAGGGAAAAAAATTCTCTTCTCCTGAGATTCAACAGACTACAGCCAAAAACACTACCTCTGTTCCGTTCTGCACAGTAGAAAAATCAGAAAAAAATGGCGCCGCGGAGGAGCTACAGCTGCGGGGGGGAAAATGGCGGCCTTCCGCGCCAAAATTAAAAGAATGAGACACTAAAAAAACAGACGCGATGGACCAGGCCAACAAAGCAGGAAGAAATCGCTGACGCCCCACGAAGCAGAGGGACCGAAGAAAAGTCTAACTGCGTACATGAACGATCCAAAAAGACTACACGCCGGCACTGACCAAAACATGCTTTAGCCTCCCCTGCATGGCGGAGCTCTCGCTTCGCGCCTTTTTTTTTTTTTTTTAAACAAACCGTCGCCCGCTGCCCAAAAATGCGAGGAAACAGAGTTAAGAACTTCGCGGAAGAAAATGCTCCTTAAAGTCCCGGTCACTGTGTCGTTTTCCTCTGGGTTTTTTTTTTTTTTTAACCAGCTGAGCTAGAAAAGGAAAACGTGCTGAACAGTAATAGACGCAGCCTGGGTTTTAACAGCTGAACTTGCTCGTTAACAGTCTGGGGAAAGAAAGAACTCCCTCTTTTAATGTCCTTTAAAGTAAAAGTGGCTGCCTCTCCCAAAGGCAATACACCTTTCTAAGCAAAGGGTAGCCCTTCTCGTTAGCAGCCTGGGTTTGAACAGCTGAACTTGCTCGTTAGTCTGGGAAAGAAAGAACTCCTCTCTTTTAATTTCCTTTAAAGTAAAAGTGGCAGCCTCTCCCAAAGGCAATACACCTTTCTAAGCAAAGGGTAGCCCTTCCCAGCTAAGTATGGGAGATGAGGAGGAAGGGTGGGGGTGAGAGACTCGGGGCACCCGAGTGTAACACCCCCGAGGCTGGACAAGAAAGAAAGAAAAGAAATACCTATCTGTCCAGGCTCTTACTGAGATTCCCCATGCACAGAACTATTATCATTAGCAATAATATTATTAGCTTCTTAAAGAGAAAAAGAGAGACTATTGGGCTCACTTCCTACCTGCTGGGAGACTGAGAAAATACTGAGGCTAGGGTCACATGATCAGGGCTCTTATTGGCTCTGGAGTCACAGTTTTTTCTCAGTCTCCACCTGCTGGAAGGCGAGCACAACCCATCAGTTCAATCCTGGTCCAGCCCGGAGGGACGCAAAGGAATGGATACTTGTTTTCATATCATCAAGGATAGGATCTGCCCTTGATGCAAAGTAAACATAGTAGATGACGGCAGAAAAAGACCTGCACGGTCCATCCAGTCTGCCCAAGAAGATAAATTCATATGTGCTACTTTTTTTATTTGTACTGTCCTCTTCAGTGCACAGACCGTATAAGTCTGGCCAGCCCTATCCCCGCCTCCCAACCACCAACCCCGCCTCCCAACCACCAGCTCTGGCACAGACCCTATAAGTCTGCCCAGCACTATCCCCGCCTCCCAACTACCAGTCCCGCCTCCCACCACCAGCTCTGGCACAGACCGTATAAGTCTGCCCAGCACTAGTCCCACCTCCCAACCACCAGCCCCAGCACAGATCGTATAAGTCTGCCCAGCGCTAGCCCCGCCTCCCAACCACCAGCTCTGCCAGCCATTCTAGGCTAAGCTCCTGAGGATCCCTTCCTTCTGCACAGGATTCCTTTATGTTTATCCCACACGTTTGAATTTATCTTCTTGGGCAGACTGGATGGACCGTGCAGGTCTTTTTCTCACGATGGCACACAGTTTGTTTCTTTCATTTGGTTAACATGTTTTTGTGTTTTTCGCAGTTCATACAGATCTCCAATTATGTCACCTCTGGGCTTTCCTACAACTTGCTAAGCACTCTTTTGCTCAATATTCATTTCCAAAGGTTATTTAAATTTATTCATATCTTTGGATATCAAGGGGCTTAATCTTGTTAAGTGGCAGAAGTTATGGTGCTGGGCCTTATGAATGGAATTGTTTTACCTCCTGGTTTGAACAAGAGACTTATTTATGGACTTAAGTGCCAACTTAAAGCACACTTGATGTGTTTGGCTTTCTCTGCTACTATTGGTTAAGTATAAAGCTGTGCTTTGAACATTTTTGGCTGTCTATTTAAATTCCTGATGATTGTTAGAATTTAATTCTTGGTATGTTTTGTTTTTATGTTTTTTTGTATTTTTGTGTGCATATTGTACCTCGCCCTGGATAAGGGCGGGTTATAAATAAAAAATCTAAATCTATTTGGCACATCAACCAGACCTTATATATCTGCAAGAAATGCACTTGAAATATCGTAATTCTATCAAATTGCATAGCAAACACTACTAAGTTCTTGGCTTTTTGTCACCTAAAAAAATGATGTAGCCATTTTGTCCTGACCTGCCTTCCAATTAGACATTTCATCTCAGTAATCTGACAGAAGGATGTGTATGGTTACAGATGGCAATAGCTTACAGACCCCACTGTTATGTAATATTTATGCTACTATTATGGACTCCTAGTTTTTTGTATTGTTTTTTCTCTAGGGAGCTCGCCATGGCTCTGGCCCATGGCACACCATCCCCTCTGCTATGGATTTTAATCTCCTACTTGATCTCACCTTAAAACAGCATTCCCAAGCCTGACCTTGGGGAATCCCAGCAAGTCAGATTTTCAGGATATCTGCAATGAATATTCATGAGATTGATTTGCATGCACTGCTACTACTGCATGCAAATTTCTCTCATACATATTCAGTGTGAATATCCAGAAATCCTAGCTGGCTGCCATTATGAATCCAGAGCACAAAGAGGCCCATCCTGGACCACTAGGTAACCAAGGTGACCCCTGGAAGTTTGAGAATTGTGGAAGGGAATCAAATGGAATCAAGAAGCCTTGATCATTAGAGAACTGGAGAGGGAGGTCACATGCACTGCCACTGCAGATATTTTTTAGGTTGGCACTGCATTACATGCTTTTGACAGATAGCATGAGTGCTCCTGAGCTACTCTGTCCCTGTATATATGTAGTGGCCCATAAGTGTGTACCCTGTGTGGTAAATGCAGGGCAGATGCTGAGCACCCCCCCCCCCCCCTGCAATTACTACACAAGCGTTGCAATTTTTGCACCTTAACTGCAAACATTAAGGTGCAGTAAAGTACAAATACTTCATGTACTATGGGCCCCTCTTGTGTTACAGATAATTATTTATTCCAGGACTTGATGCCTTTACAAAATCAAGGTCAAAGCGGTTTACAAATCAATGAAAAAAGAAAAGCAGAATCTCCAATAAAAAATATCACCACAATCAGCCAGCATATTAAAATCGGCATAGAATACAAACACATGCACCTTGTCTTTTATGTTTGTAAACCATTTTGAATGAATTTACTTTACTTTACCAGGGGTTTACATTCCACTCACACCTCAGAAGATTTGAAGTGGATTACAATGTGTGGAGATGAAGTACAATACAGATAAACCAGTAAGAATTACAATACAGATAAAGCAATACAAATAAGAATTTGTTTCAGTTATAAGCAATGCTAAATAAAACTATAAAGTTACAAACTTCTCCTGGTGGGATTTTATTTTCCTTGAATTGATTAGGATACTTTCACCTTTTTGCTGAAGGTTTGCACCTAGACACTCCACACCTTATAATTTATTGATATAGAGGACGACTGAAACCTGGGTTCTCAGTTTCAACTGAAATGGTCTCAGTTTCAACTGAAAATGAATCAGCAGCTAAAAGTTTGGCTGAAAATCAAAACAACAACAGTGCCTCACAATGCAGATCCTCCCAAATCAGCTATTGCTACCACCTTCCCTGCCCCCCGGCAGAGGGTGGGTCCTTCTGGACCACACTCCTGACCACAATCCCTCTACCCTCCCCAGGCATACCTTGAAATGTCCTGGTGGTCTAGTGGTCTCTTCCAGGCAATAGCAATTCTCAGTTGCTCTTGCTCCTGCTGGTTCCTTAGTCATAATGGCTGCTGTGACCTCCCACAGCCATCTTAGCTGCTGGTGCACATCCTGGTGGCCATTTTAACTAAGGAATCGATGGGGGGCAGGTTGTCGGGCAGCCTGAGGTGGCAGAGGGAGAGTTTTGGTTTCAGCCAAAAATGCACTGGATTTCAGGCCAGATTTGGTGCCGACTCTGAAAACAAAATTTGGTCAGCCTCTATATTGATGTTTAAAGTCAAAGTTTGCTTTACAGAAAATATAAATAACACCATTACCACAGACTTCAAGTCTATGCAATACAGCACCTGGTAAATATCATCTGGTAATAATGCATTAGTTGATGTAAGATGAAGTCCTTCAATTGAGCTGGAGATGGAGTCCATGGAGGGGACATGTCTTATTGATCCATGTGTATAATTGCTGTGCAAGGGGGGAAAAAAACAAGAAAGTGTGGGTAAATTATTTTTTACCTGCTAATTTTCTTTCCTTTTGTAACCCCAGACCAGTGGAGACAACTGGGGTTTGTGCTGTCCTGCCAGTAGATGGAGACCGAGAATTACTGAGCTGTGATGTCTTAACTCAAAAACCATGCAACCCCCTGGCCAGTCACTGTTTATCATAATGAAGAAGAGCAAAGGCAACAAAGCTCCCCTAGGAACTAATGAACCACTCAATAGAGAACCACTTACAATGGAAAAAGCCCTCCAGTCTAAAGATCCAATAAGAATAAGCTAGCCAGAATGAAAATGTTTATGCATCAAGAGATAGAAAACAAACTGGTGCTAAGAACCATCATTGAGTTTGATCATCTAATCTATGACAAACGACAAAAGAATGCACAGATTTCCAGTTTGCTGCTGTGCAAATTCCATGAGAAAGTAAGGAGTGCTCTGTCCAAGAAGCAGATTGACCCCTTTTAGAATGCGCATTTTACCTCCCTGATCACAGATCTTGACTTTTAATACTACATTCATCCCTACACATACCGCTGGACACACTCTGGAATTGGTATTGTCCCCACACTCCTGTTCTACTTTGACCTTTTCTAAATTCTCAGCCATACCAGTGCCATGGTCAGATCACCTACTCATCTCTTTTGCACTTCTCCTACTGCATTTTCTTCCAAGGTTCTATCCTATCCTGGCTCATTCTACTGCATCAATCCCTCTATGATCACCCCCTACTCTGTTCACTCTTTCTCCCAAATAACACTTCTCGCCCCTTACCCAAACAAGCTTCTGTTTTGGACACTGTCCTACGGCAACACTTTGACCAACTTGCTCCTTGCCACCCCTCATCAAGACGGCATGTTGTTCGCCAGCCCTGGTTTCATGAGGTTTGAACCTACTTAGGCAGCATGTTTAAACACTTGGAGTGTGCATGGAGAAAACACAGAACCGAGACCTTGCTTCATCGTTACAAGGCAAATTACACACACTATAATCATCAGCTTAAACTTGAGATACAAAACTATTTCACCTCTCTAATCACTAAATCCTCTAACAGGCCAAAAAAAGAAAAAAAAACATTTTGCTGTCCTTTCTGATTTGATCTCACCTAGAATCTTGACTTCTCCCACTGCTAGTCCTTCAGCATCTAATTTTGCTGATTTTGTTTCCTCAACAAAAGTCTGTTGGGTAGACTTATACGGTCTGTGCCAGAGCCGGTGGTGGGAGGCGGGGATAATGCTGGGCAGACTTATATGGTCTGTGCCAGAGACGGTGGTGGGAGGCAGGGCTGGTGGTTGGGAGGTGGGGATAGTGCTGGGCAGACTTATACAGTCTGTGCCCTGAAGAGGACAGGTACAAATCAAGGTAGGATATACACAAAAAGTAGCACATATGAGTTTATCTTGTTGGGCAGACTGGATGGACCGTGCAGGTCTTTTTCTGCCGTCATCTACTATGTTACTGAACTGTGTTCTCAGCTCCAGACTTCTGTTGTACCCTGTTTCATTCCTGTTTCTAGCACCCCCCCCCCCCCAAGTCCCCACTTCTTAACCTACAAGCTTCTTCCTTATCGTCTTTTAGCACTCTCACTCAGCTTTGGCACTTGATCCAGTCTGTTCATAGCCTGCCTCCTCTACCCTACATGGCTTAGCTCTTGTTTTATCCATGATTAATAGCCATGATTAATAGTAGTTTATCTACAGGAGTTTGTCTCCCCCACTTCCCCCAGTATTATTATGAAAGGAATGGAAAAAAAAGTGAGGACGTTATAATGCTTTTGTATTGGTCCATGGTGCAACCGCACCAGAAATATTGTGTTCAGTTCTGGTTGCCGCATCTCAAAAAAGATATAGTGGAATTAGAGAAGGGCAACGAAAATGATAAAAGGGATGGGACGACTTCCCTATGAGGAAAGGCTGAAGCATCTAGGGCTGTTCAGCTTGGAGAAGAGATGGCTAAGGGGAGATATGATTGAGGTCTATAAAATAATGAGTGGAGTGGAACGGGTAGATGTGAATCATTTGTTTACTCTTTCCAAAAATACTAGGACTAGGTGGCATGCGATGAAGCTACAAAGTATTAAATTTAATACGAATCGGAGAAAATGTTTCTTCACTCAATGTGTAATTAAACTCTGGAATTTGTTGTCAGAGAATGTGGTAAAGGCAGTTAGCTTAGAGGGGTTTAAAAAGGGGTCTGGACAGCTTCCTAAAGGAAAAATCCATACACCATTATTAAATTGGACTTGGGGAAAATCCACTATTTCTGGGATAAGAAGTATAAAATGTTTTGTACTTTTTGGGATCTTGCCAGGTATTTGTGACCTGGATTGGCCACTGTTGGAAACAGGATGCTTGGCTTGATGGACCTTTGGTCTGTCCCAGTGTGGTAATACTTATGTACTTAAATAGACCTTGGCACTTCCTATTCTGAAAAAAAAAAATCATTTTCTCTTACTCTACTGTTTAGCAGATATTGGCATCAAGGACCAAACTCTTCAATGGTTATCCTCTTTCTTGTGTGATAGATCTTATAGAGTAATGCTTCCTTGTAGAGGATGACATGAGGACAAAGTTTGTCCCCATCCCTGCAGGTTCTGTCTTTGTCCCCACCCCATCCCCATGGGCTCTGTCCTCATCTGCAGAAGCCTCGAACAATTATGATTTAAACTAGTAAAAAAGCCCCGTTTCTGATGCAAATGAAACGGGGGCTAGCAAGGTTTTCTTCTGTGTGCATGTGGGAGTGTGTGTGTCCCTGCCCTCTGCCCTCTCTCCCTTCCCCTGTGCTGTCTGTCCTCTCTGTCCCCTCCCCCCTCGGAGTCGAGTCCTTCAGTGTTAAGTTTCCTGCTGTGTTTGTGTTACAAAGATAGTGAGGGCTTCTGCCCTCTCTCCCCTCCCCCCTCTGAGTCCTTCACTGTTACAGAGAGAGTGATTTGATTTCGTGCTTTGCTGTGTTTTCCTTCACTGTTTGTGTTACAGAGAGAGCGAGGGCGGGGCAGACACTCACGGGGAAACCGGATATCTCTCCCCCTTCACACTTCTGGCTGGAGGCTTCATTTAGAACGTTGGTAGTGCCTTTTATATATAGAGATCTTTTAATCACAGTATAAAAAGGAATATGCTGTGCAACTATTGTGTATAAATTAAATAGAAAACAAACAGCGAGCAGCTATAATAACCCTCCTCACCACCACCCTCTACCCCTCCAACCCCAATAATAGCCTTTCTTCATATGAGATGAGTTCCATCCCCATTAGCATTTTGGTCGCTCTTCGAACCTTTCCTAATTCCACTATATCTTTTTTTTAGATACAGTGATCAGAATTGAACACAGTACTCAAGGTGAGGTCAAACCATGGAGCAATACAGAGGCATTATATTATTCTATCTTTGCATAAGATGGCTATAGTGCCATGGTCAGTCTGAAAGGTACAGCACAAAACATGGAATGCTGTCTACAGATGGCATTCCCCCTGGTAAAGTTGATGAGTATTTCTTATGGGGATATATAGCTTCCGTTAAATCTAAAGTAGTAAGACTCTCCCTGCTGCACTGCTATAATCACAGATTTAAAAGGTATCGTCTTATTTTCTTTTCTCTGTTTTATTTTATTTCTATTGATCACCAAAAACTTGGAACCTTTAGAAATCTGACCGCTGAGGTTCAGAATTGGATGAAGACACCTTCTTTCTTTGGAACTACAAAATAAATGATATAACATACTGTTCTCTCTTCCAGAGGCAGAACTGGAACACTTCTAACTGAATTATCTTAAATAAGGTCTGCTGGACTGCTGCCACTTTTAGGCAAACATGCTGATTCCAGAAATGCCTTGGGAAGAGGCCAAGCAAACTCGAGTTTAACCATCCCAAACAACTTCTAGTACCCAAAGATCTGTGGTTATCTGGGCCCACCTGTGGTAAAATTATTTTAGTCGACCTCATACCAAAGGCAACCGAAAGCAGGCTCACAAATCTTCATTGTGAATTCTTGGAACTACCTGAGAAGTCTTTCAGAGAAATTTTAGCCTCCTCTATGTCTACATCAAAAGTTCTGACTTTTGAAAGGAAATCTACTGCACAGAGGAGCACTCATTCTTCCTGCTCTATATCACCTGGGTTCCCTAAAGCATCTTCAAGACAAAGAACCTCTAAAAGGTGGTTTGGGGCAATCTTCCAGAAGTCTAGGAACTCAATGACATGTAACCAATTCTTCTAAATGCTCACCAAAAGGCAAGCCTCTTTTACAATATAATTACTAAGATGTTTTTTTGAAGTAATATCTGCAGATCAATTTCTGAGCCAGAGACAAAGCTGAGGAACTACAAGAACCACCATACTTGTTTTTGCTGAAGATCTGATTAATTCATATAAAGCTTCCAACAAATACTTTGTGCCCAAATTTAAGAAGGTTGGTCCACAATCCTTCCTCACCAAGAACTTCACAGCTTTTTCCACCAATTGCTCTGACCACCTAAAACATGTCTGAGCTACATAATCTCAACGGACAGCTGCCTGCAAGGCTGAGGCAGAAACTTCAAACACTTGCTTCAAAAGACTCCATCCTGCGGTCCTGGGGATCTTTCAGTACTGCACCTCCTCTCAAAGAGGATAACAGCATCTTTCTTAGAAATCTTTTAGACTGCTGAGACACTACCAAGAAAAGCCTAGCCATAGATCGCTTAACATGAAAGCTAACATCTGGGACCTCCCATTCTGCAGAACTGATATCATCTATCACCTGAAGGACACATTTGGAAGACTTTCTGATACCAGTCAAAAGGGGTCCTGGGAACTAGAACTGGGCTTATCTACCAAAATCTTAAAGAGTAGACAAAACCTGAGAAATTAGACAAATACTCCTTTACAAAAATATGGACCACAGAAAGATTCTCTCCAGGTGGAACTTCATCCTCCAAGAGGATCACTTCCTCTAGCCTAAATTGCTGCACTGACAAATATAGCTCCTCTACTCCAGAGACTAGATAAAGCCAATCATCCTGATCATCCAGCCTTTCCATGCTAGGCAGCTTAAGAGCTACATTAGGTAAATCTCTGCCCATACAAAAGGCTCTGTAGGCAGAGAATAAATTCAGGCAGAAATTCTAAGCAAAACCTAAGTCTTGTGATCTAACTGCAAGAGAAGGATTAACTGCTGTCAGTTCGGGGGGGGGGGGGGGGGGGGGATTAATTGAAGAGGCGCGTCTCTAGTAGCAACTGCTGCAGGTGCATAGCTGAGATTCCTGCCAAACTGGGTCTACACAGTTTCAGCCACATTAAAACTACCAGCTATACTTGGCCAGACGAACTATAGCACTGCTCATCTGAGTCTTTCAGCACCAAGAGAAGAGGAAACTGCAGGTTTCTTCTCACACTCTGCATTTTCTCACCACCACAGTAGCTGACCTTCACTCCCCTCAAACTTGTTTTTTATCCTGCAGCAGTGTTATAATGAAAACACATCAGCAACCCTGCACTGACACTAGTCTGACAAAGCAAACAGTGTCAAAAGCAAAAGCCTTCTAGAGCAGCCACTTTTTTTTTCAGGTAACCACAGTGAATAAAGACTGAAGCAGAACTGATAACAGGCAACTACTAGTCAAGTCGTTTAGCAGCAATTAAGTTCAATGTCCACCCCCCCCCCCCCCCACCCCTCCCAAGGGAAAGGTCCAAAGAACAACAAAAAAACTAATGGGTCCCCCAGGTGTTACACACCTAAAAAATATTTTTTATATATGACTGACCAAGGAAATGGAAATAAAGTCTTCGACCACTAGAGGTTACATAAAAAGTCTACTACCTACAGGAGACTGAGAAATACCTTAAAGGGTTCTTAAGTGATGACATCACAGCTAAGCAATTCTTAGTCTTCACCTGCTGGCACGACATCACACACCTCAAGCATCTGGACTGATATTGTGGTTCTCTTACTGCAGTAGTTGCCAAACCTGGTCCTGGAGACATCCTAGCCAGTCAGGTTTCAAGATATCCACAATGAATATTCATGAGGGATTTGCATGCACTGCCTCCACTGCATGCAAATCTCTCTCATGAATAATCATTGTGGATATCCTGAAAACCAGACTGGCAAGAGTGCATTCAGGACCAGGTTTGGGAACAACTGTCTTACTTTCTTAGCAAAAGATCTATAATAAATGATACAATTTACACAATTTACCACTAAATGTTAACATTAAGATCTTGAATATGATTCAATAAACTACTGAAAGCCAGCGGAGAGAGTTACATGATCAAATTGTAAAATACCCTAGATAAGTTTCATGGCAGTGCTGTGGACAAGCTGAAAACATTTCATGCTGGCTAGGGAGACAACTATGAAGAGATCATTGCAGTAGTCTAGTCTATTTAGAACTAATGCATGTACTAATGTTGGAGGTCCCTTTTTTCCCCCCTAAAATTGGTCAAAGGAGGCAAGACTGTCAAAGGAAAAATTTTCATAGGACAAGCAGCCAATTTCAGTAAAAGTCAACTCCTGTTTTATATATAGCAACATAGTAAGTGGTGGCAGATAAAGACCTGAATGGTCCATCCAGTCTGTATATTACATTCTAAATAGGAAGGGTGGGGGGACAAATAATGGGGATGTGAGGTCGGGGTGAGAGGAGAGATTATGAATGGGGGTGGTCTCCATCATGTCATATGTGCGCAAATAGTTTATTTTTAGTTTTCTGTGGATAAGAACTTTTTGAACAGGTAGGTCTTGAGGCGTTTTCGAAGTTGGTGTAGGAATTATAGACTCTGGTGGTTTGGGGAGGGTGTTCCACATCTTGGTGCTTTGGTATGAGAAGTTCGCTGAGTGAGCGGTCTTGTAGAGGAGCTTGTGACATCTGGGGTAATGCAGGGTCAGTAATTCCTTGCTTCTTTCAATGTGTTCTTAAGGGGTAAGATGATCATATCTGATAGGTATGCAAGTGGTACAGAGTTTGAAGGTTATGCGTGCTTTGATTGAGAGCCAATGAAGAGTTTGTAATAGAGGGGAGGACTTTTTGTATCAAGGTTTTCTGAGGATGAGTCTGACTGCTGTGTTTTGAGCTGTTTGTAGGCTCTTGGTGTTATGCTCTTTGCATCCAGCATAAATTGCGTTGCGGTAGTCAAGGTGTGTAAGAACTATGGACTGTACTATACTATACGAGTCGGAATACTTGTGAGGGGAAGTTGTTTCTAATTCTTCTCAATTTCCACATAGTGTGGAATCAGGTCGTTACTACCTTTGTGACTTGGGATTCGAATGTCAGTTTTTGATCTACAATTACTCCCAGGAGTTTTAGGTTATTTGTGAGAGGGTATGTAGTTCCATCTATGGTTATGTTGGGTATGGAGGTTTGTTTGTGGGGTGCTGTTATTGCCAGGAACTGGGTCTTGTCTGTTGAGTTTGAGATTGAATTCAGTGGCCCAGTCTTCTAATGTGGTTAGACCTATTTTGATTTTCTCTGAGATGTTGATATGTCATTTTCAAAGGAGCTGTAGATGGTCACGTCATCAGCATAGATAAATGGGATGATCCTTGTGGAACTCCTCATTGGGCTTTCAAAGGGGATGATAGTTGAATTCTCATTTTGACTTGATATGACCACATGGTAAGAAATTGCTCAAACCATTTGAAGACTGCTCCACTTATTCCGATTCTGTCAAGAATTCATAGTAGGGTGTCGTGTGTAGAAGTAGAATTTTCTTGCCAAACTGATTTCTCTTCTGAAGTTGGCAGTGAGAGCAGTTAGCGTCGTTTCTGTGCTCTGACACAATTGGAAGTCTGATTGGAATCATGGAATATGGAGAAGTTATTTGTGTAGTCAGTCAGTTGTTTGTTTATACACTCCAGGAGCTTGACTATGAGAGGGATTGAGGCTACTGGTCTGTAGTTTTTTTATGTTGCTTTTGCTAGCTTTAGGATTTTTTGGGTTGGGTGTTAGGATTATGTTACTTTTTACCTTAGGGAAGATTCCAGCAGTTAGTAGGTCTGTTAGGTAGGTTGTAATGCTTTCTATGAATTGGACAGGAGGATCTTTTAGTAATTGGCTTGGACATGTGTCCAGTGAGCAATTGGATTTGGTAGTTTTGAGTAGTATTTGTCGGACTAGAGTCGTGTTTGGGTGAGTACATAAGTAATGCCATACTGGGAAAAGACCAAAGGTCCATCGAGCCCAGCATCCTGTCCCTGACAGCGGCCAATCCAGGTCAAGGGCACCTGTAAAGCTACTCAAATGTACAAACACTTTATACAAGTTGTTCCCAAGTCCATTTAGTAGCGGTCTATGGACTTGTCCTTTAGGAAACAGTCCAACCCCTTTTTAAACTCTGCCAAGCTAACCACCTTCACTACGTTCTCTGGCAACGAATTCCAGAGTTTAATTATGCATTGGGTGAAGAAAATTTTTCTCCTATTTGTTCTAAATTTACTACACTGTAGTTTCATCGCATGCCCCCCTAGTATTTTTGGAAAGCGTGAACAAACGCTTCACATCCACCTGTTCCACTCCACTCATTACTTTATATACCTCTATCATGTCTCCCCCTCAGCCGTCTCTTCTCCAAGCTGAAAAGCCCTAGCCTCCTTAGTCTTTCTTCATAGGGATGTCGTCCCATCCCCGCTATCATTTTTGTCGCCCTTCGCTGCACCCCTTCCAGTTCTACTATATCTTTCTTGAGATGCAG
The DNA here is from genome assembly GCF_901765095.1 of Microcaecilia unicolor. Taxonomy (NCBI): domain Eukaryota; kingdom Metazoa; phylum Chordata; class Amphibia; order Gymnophiona; family Siphonopidae; genus Microcaecilia; species Microcaecilia unicolor. The sequence continues at coordinate 245,387,531 of NC_044038.1, forward strand.
CGACCAGAATTGAACACAATACTCAAGGTGCGGTCGCATCATGGAGCAATACAACGGCATTATAACATCCTCACATCTGTTCTCCATATCTTTCCTAATAATACCCAACATTCTATTTGCTTTCCTAGCTGCAGCAGCACACTGAGCAGAAGGTTTCAGTGTATTATCAACGATGGCACCCAGATCCCGGTCTGTAACTCCTAACGTGGAACCTTGCATGACGTAGCTATAATTCGGGTTCTTTTTTCCCACATGCATCACCTTGCACTTGTTCACATTAAACATCATCTGCCATTTAGCCACCCAGTCTCGTAAGGTCCTTCTGTAATTTTTCACAATCCTGTCGCGAGTTAACGACTTTGAATAACTTTATAACATCAGCAAATTTAATTACCTCGCTGGTTACTCCCATCTCTAAATCATTTATAAATATATTAAAAAGCAGCGGTCCTAGCACTGACCCCTGAGAAACCCCACTAACTACCCTTCTCCATTGTGAATACTGCCCATTTAACCCCACTCTCTGTTTCCTATCCTTCAACCAGTTTTTAATCCACAATAGGACATTTCCTCCTATCCCATGACCCTCCAATTTCCTCTGTAGCCTTTCATGAGGTACCTTGTCAAACGCCTTTTGAAAATCCAGATACACAATATCAACTGGCTCCCCTTTGTCCAAATGTTTGTGGGTGAGAGAATGATGATCAAAATCTGTCAGCATTGAATGGTTCAACATTACTTGTGAGTTTCTCCAAAAACAGTTTGAGATTTGGGTCGTCTTTTTGGAAACCAGATCTTAGTGATGTTATTTTGTCTTCGAAGTAACGAGCTAGCTCTTGGGCACTTGTTGGGTTTTCTGTTTCACAAGTATGATGAGTTGTGAATAGTATTTATTTTATTTATTTATTGCATTTGTATCCCACATTTTCCCACCTCTTTGCAGGCTCAATGTGGCTTACAATACATTGTGAATAATGGAAATGTGTTAGAAAATATACATTTAGTATTACAGTAGGATCTTGGGCAACATGATAATGAAGAAACATTATAGTAGTATAACAAGCAAATTTTGTAATACAGTTCTGAATATATGTGTAGGATTTATATATATTCACATTTGTTAATTTTTGTGGTATGCCTTGTTGAAGAGATGGGTCTTCAGCAGTTTGCGAAAGTTCGTTAATTCGTAAATCGTTTTTAGGTTGCGCGGCAATGCGTTCCATAACTGTGTGCTCAAGTAGGTAAAGTTTGACGCGTGCATTAGTCTGTATTTTAGAGACCTTTGCAGTTAGGGAAGTGCAGATTGAGGAATGTGCGGGATGATCTCTTGGCATTCCTGGGTGGTAAGTCTATCAGGTCTGACATGTAGGCAGATGCATCTTCTTGAATGATTTTGTGGACTAGGGAGCGTATTTTGAACGTGATGCATTCTTTAAGTGGGAGCCAATGTAGTTTCTCTAGTAGAGGTTTAGCGCTTTTTTTTTTTTGTTACATTTGTACCCCGCGCTTTCCCACTCATGGCAGGCTCAATGCGGCTACTTATTTGTACCTGGGGCAATGGAGGGTTAAGTGACTTGCCCAGAGTCACAAGGAGCTGCCTGTGCCTGAAGTGGGAATCGAACTCAGTTCCTCAGGACCAAAGTCCACCACCCTAACCACTAGACCACTCCTCCACTTTCATATTTTGTTTTACCGAATATGAGTCTAGCTGCAGTGTTCTGGGCTGTCTGAAGTTTTTTTGATTATTTGCTCTTTACAGCTGGCGTAGAGCGCGTTGCAGTAGTCTAGATGACTGAGCACCAGTGATTGTACCAGGTTACGGAAAACAGTCCTTGGGAAGAAAGGTCCTATTTTTTTAGTTTCCACATTGAGTGGAACATCTTGGTTGTGTTTTTCGCATAGCTCTTGAGTGTTAGGTGTCGATCGATGGTGACTCCAAGAATTTTTAGGGTGTCCGAAATTGGAAGGTTCAGATTTGGTGTGTTGTTATGATGAGAGGAGAGCATTAGGCATTGAGTTTTTTTTGCATTAAGTTTCAGCCGAAATGCATCCGCCCATGAATGCATGATCTGGAGACTTTGGTTGATGTCACTGGAAATTTCCTTTAGATCTTGATTAAATGGGATGTAGATCGTTACATCGTCTGCATATATGTATGGGTTGAGGTTTTGGTTTGATAGTAGTTTGGCTAAGGGTATCATCATTAGGTTGAATAGAGTCTGTGAGAGGGGGGATCCCTGTGGGACTCCGCATTCAGGTGTCCATGTGGCTGAAGTAATCGAATTAGACGTCACTTGGTATGACCGTGTGGTTAGGAAACTTTTAAACCAATTGAGAACTTTACCTCCAATTCCAAAATACTCAAGGATGTGTATTAGTACTCCATGATCAACCATGTCGAAAGCGCTGACATGTCAAATTGTAGAAGTAGTATGTTCTTTCCAGTTGCAATCATTTGTTTGAATTTGGTCATGAGATTAACTAGTACTGTTTCAGTACTGTGGTTAGACCGAAATCCTGACTGGGAGTCGTGGAGTATTGAGTATTTGTTTAGATAGTTTGTGAGTTGTTTGGTCACTAATCCTTCCGTTAGTTTAGTTATTAAGGGAATGGAAGCTACTGGCCTGTAGTTGGTTAGTTCGCTGGCACTTTTCTTTGCATCTTTGGGTATGGGGGTGAGTAGAATGTTTCCTTTCTCCTTCGGGAAGAGTCCATTTTGTAACATATAGTTCAAGTGTTTCGTAATGTCTGTTATAAATTGTTGAGGAGCAGCTGTCATGAGGATGTTTGGACATATGTCTATAGTTTGCAGTGAGATTTGGCTCTTAAATAAACTAGATGGGCTGAAGATAGGTCCCTAAGTGGTGAACTGGATTAGGAACTGGTTGACGGACAGACGACAGAGGGTGGTGGTAAATGGAGTTCGCTCGGAGGAGGGAAAGGTGAGTAGTGGAGTGCCTCAGGGATCGGTGCTGGGGCCGATTCTGTTCAATATATTTGTGAGTGACATTGCCGAAGGTAAAGTTTGCCTATTTGTGGATGATACTAAGATTTGCAACAGAGTGGACACCCGGGAGGGAGTGGAAAGCATGAAAAAGGATCTGAGGAAGCTAGAAGAATGGTCTAAAGCTTGGCAATTAGAATTCAATGCGAAGAAATGCAAAGTGATGCATTTAGGGAGTAGAAACCCACGAGAGACTTATGTGTTAGGCGGTGAGAGTCTGATAGGTACTGAGGGGGAGAGGGATCTTGGGGTGATAGTATCCGAGGATCTGAAGGCGACGAAACAGTGTGACAAGGCCGTAGCGAGAAGGTTGCTAGGCTGTATAGAGAAGAAAGGAAGTGTTGATGCCCCTGTACAAGTCGTTGGTGAGGCCCCACCTGGAGTATTGTGTTCAGTTTTGGAGGCCATACCTTGCGAAGGATGTTAAAAAAATGGAAGCGGTGCAAAGAAAAGCTATGAGAATGGTATGGGATTTGCGTTCCAAGATGTATGAGCAAAGACTTGCTGACCTGAACATGTATACCCTGGAGGAAAGGAGGAACAGGGGTGATATGATACAGACGTTCAAATACTTGAAAGGTATTAATCCGCAAAAAAATCTTTTCCGGAGATGGGAAGGCGGTAGAACGAAAGGACATGAAATGAGATTGAAGGGGGGCAGACTCAAAAAAGATGTCAGGAAGTATTTTTTCACGGAGAGGGTAGTGAATGCTTGGAATGCCATCCCGCGGGAGGTGGTGGAGATGAAAACGGTAACGGAATTCAAACATGCGTGGGATATGCATAAAGGAATCCTATGCAGTAGGAATGGATCCTCAGAAGCTTAGCCAAAATTGGGTGGCAGAGCAGGTGGGGGAAGAGAGGTTGGTGGTTGGGAGGCGAGGATAGTGGAGGGCAGACTTATACGGTCCGTGCCAGAGCCAGTGATGGGAGGCGGGACTGGTGGTTGGGAGGCGGGAAATACTGCTGGGCAGACTTGTACGGTCTGTGCCCTGAAAAAGGCAGGTACAAATCAAGGTAAGGTATACACATACGAGTTTATCTTGTTGGGCAGACTGGATGGACCATGCAGGTCTTTTTCTGCCGTCATCTACTATGTTATTTGAGCAATTGGGAGATAATATCCTCTGATAGTGTCTCGAAGTTGGTCCAGGTAGAGTGTTGATTAAGCTGTATAGGTTTTTTGTGCTTTTATCGTAGTCTTTCTAGTTTTCTGCATTCTCTTTTGAGTTCCTTTAGTTCACTGTTGTACCAAGGGTTCGTTTTGGATCTGGTAGTTCTTTGTTTTCAGTGGCGCTATATTGTTAAGGACAATCAGGCATCTGTCTTCCCAGGACGTTAGGAATTGTGTGTTATTGTGGGGGAGGTGACCAGGAGTCTAAATAGATGTTGGCCTAAAAGGTTTCTTTGTGAATTCTTCCTCGGGATTCATAGGTCTTAGGAGTGGTTTTGATTTTTTTTTTTTTTTTTGGGGGGGGGGGGGGGGGTAGATTCTTTCCAGTTGAGGTTTGCAAGTAGTTTGTAGTGGTTGGACCACAGTGTTTCTTCCAATTTTATGCCACTTTGGTATGAGGTGTTTCTGTGAGTTTGTAGGCTATTACATCATTTGTGTGGCCTTTGTTGTGGGTAGGTTGAGGAGGTGGGTACTGGAAGTTCCATTGTTGGAGGAAGTTGTGACAGTCTCTGGTGCTTGCATCATTTGTATTTTCTAGGTGTTAGCATGTGATATACATGTGATAGAGATAAAATCGGTGAATTCCAGCTAGATTTCTGACCATTTTCCTGGTGGTCTGTAGAAGAGGATGCAGCACAGTTGATCTTGAAGGGTGTCAGCTTGTATAGAGCATGATAGAATTTCCAGTTGGGGGGAGGCTATAATTGGAGATAGTTTTGTTTTGAGAAAGGATTTGACGAGTGCTGCTATTCTGTCTTTTTTTGTGCCTCTTGTAGTGTGTAGAATATTGTATCCAGGGGGGTCATATTTCATTTAAGATGGGGTCATCTTTGAATTGAATCCAGGTTTCAGTAATGAATAGGGCACTTAGGTTTTCATCCTCTATCCAATTCCTGATGATTTCTTTTTTGTTCACCACTGATCTGGCATTTGTGTGTGTGAACAGTATTGAGATGTAGTTGGGGTGGATTTTGATGAGCTTTTTGTTGCTACATATGTTTGGTTTGGTCTTTGTTATGTTTGCCTTCTTTTTTCTGTGAGTTCGAGTTGTAGGTGTTCATAGATGGAAGGAACGTGATTTAGATGTACTTCATCAAACAACTCCCCTTTCTGAGACAGTATGATTCCCTAGAGCACATGCACCCTGGTTTAAACTCTATCCTTTCCGATTTGAGACAGCAATGTTGTCATTTGGAACATCGCTGGATCAAAACTCAGGATAAGGTAGTTAAAGCAGAATGGAGAAAATGGTAAGAAATTAAAAGGCTAGTATACTAAAGAGAAAAATGTGATTATGATGATTTGCCAATTGTTTCTGCAACTTCTAATACCAGACAACTAATACCAGAATTATCATCGGTCTTGCAATTGGACCTCCTAAGTTTACAAGTTTATTAATACTTGATATACTGCCTGGGGAAACATTCCATCTAAGTGGTTTACAATATCCAAAAATAATGTGTTATAGTGGAAAAGAAAAGGAACTATAGAAATCATAAGAAAGGGGAGACAGAAGCGACGATACAAATAGAGTCAAAGGAGATAAGCAGGAAGAGGAGAGATTCCCTTCACTAAATCTACGTTGGCTGTGTCACATTAATCTATGCTTACGTATATGCTCTGTAATTTTGTTCTTTATAGTCTCTACCATTTTGCCCAGCATTGACATCAGGCTCACCGGTCTATAATTTCCTGGATCACCCCTGGAACCCTTTTTAAAAACTGGTATTACATTGGCCACCCTCCAATCTTCCAGTACCATGCATGATTTTAAAGATAAATTACATATTACTAACAATAGTTCTGCAAGTTCATTTTTCATTTCTATCAGTACTCTAGAATGTATACCATCTGATCCAGGTGATTTGCTACTCTTCAATTTGTAAATTGCCCCATTACATCTTCAAGGTTTTACAGAGATTTGATTCAGTTTCTCTGACTCATCAGCTTTGAATACCATTTCTGGCACCGTATCTCTCACATCATCCTCGGTGAAGACCGAAGCAAATAATTCATTTAGTCTCTAAGCTATGGTCTTGTCTTCCTTGAGTGCCCCTTTTACCCCTCTGTCATCTAATGGTCCACCTGATTCTTTTGCTTCTAATATACCTAAAAAAGTTATTATATGTTTTTGCCTCCAACACAATCTTCTTTTCAAAGTCTGTCTTTGCCTTCCTCATCAATTCTTTGCATTTGACTTGCCATTCCTTTTGCTGTTTCCTGTTATTTTCAGTTGGATCATTCTTCCATTTTCTGAAGGATCTTCAATTAGCTCCTTCACCTCACTTTTTAACCATGCCAGCTGTCGTAAGGCCTTCCTTCCTCCTTTAATAGATGGAATATATCTGGCCTGAGCTTCCAGGATGGTATTTTTGAACAGTATCCATACCCAATGTAAGAGGGTCTTTGTCAAGCTGTGGCAGTTACAGCACATAAAAAAATAATTACTCAGGAACATTTTCAAGTTGTGGTTTGCGTGCTGGTACTTATGAGCTTGTTTATTATAATTCCTTATATTCTGGCTGTTCTAAATCAATATGGCTGCTTCAGATTTTGCAGAATACAGCAACAAAATTGATTTTTAATAAGCAAAAGTCAAATCACATCCACTGAGACTCGCTGGTTCAAATTACGCACTTTAGTACACCAGGAGGCATATTTTCAAAGCACTTTGGGAGGCTAAGTTCCATAGGTTTCTATGGAACTTTGGGAGGCTAAATGCTTTGAAAATGAGCCTGCAGGTATTATATGTGTTTGTTCCTGATTATCTGGCAGATATTCTTATGCTTGGGAAGTCAGGTTGATAAGACCAAGGTCTACTGCAGTTTCCTACTCCCAAAGGAGTTGGACACAAATTGATTCATGCTATGGGTTTCAATTACATGTCAGCACAATGCTGGAATTCGTTGCCTTTGGAATTAAGATTGTGTAATCATTTACGTTTCCGTAAGTTGTTAAAAACCTATTTGTTTGGATTGTATTTATAGTCACTAATTAATGAATAAATATGTATGAGGCATCTATTTAGTAGTTTTTGCCATATGTTTTAACACAATATTGGTACTTGAATATTGGTAATGTGAATGGATGCAGTAATGGTATGTAATGGAATATACATTTTTATTGTATTGTATTTCAGTGCGGAGTGAGCATCCAAATATTTTACCTGCTTTGTTTGGCAAGTCATTTGATGTAATGGATTGTTTTTGCTATCTGGGAATTATTCTGGATTGTAAACTATCATCATGAACACATTTCAGCTCCTACTAAGAGATGTTTCTATACTTTGCATCAACTGCGCTCATTGAAACAGTGTTTTAATGAGGCAGCCTTACATACTCGTCATATCTCACCTTCACTATTCCAATTTGATATATGCAGGGGTTGCACAAAGCTGTATTAAATGTTTGCAGACCATGCAGAATACTGCTTTAAGGATTTGGGGGAATGTACAGAAATATGATCACATCTCTCCACTATTTAGACTTCCACTGGTTACTGATCCACTTTCGTATTTCATTTAAGATTTTGACTTTGGTTCATAGGGCTTATTTTGAGCGCATCCCAAAAATCTTAGTAATTTGGTCATTCCACATACCCCAGTTAAGACCCTTAGATCACAGCACTTGATATACCGTAAATTATCTGTACAGACATCTATGCAGTTTACAATAAAGAGTTAATGGGGGGGGGGGGGGGTTAGACACAAAATGAGGGGAAGACAAAGTTGAACCAAAAGACTCAGTAAAGAGGAGGGTCTTGAGTAGACTTGAACTTTGGTAAGAGGGTTCTAAACGGTTGTGGAGTGACAGAGTTCCCAGAGGGAAGGTCCTAAGAAACTAAGTTGGTTTCATGAGCGATGGAAGGGAAGGCATGGTGAGGAGATTGCCAAAGGATGACCGAAGGGAGCAAGGTGGATTGTAGGGAATAAGGAGAGAGGAGAGGTAAGCAGGCACTGAAGGGAAACTTGGGGGGGGGGGGGGGGGTTGTAAAATTTATTTTGTCTTTTTTTTTTTTTTTGTGGGATGGGAAAATTAGGTTCTTACCCTTGGTAATTTTCTTTCCTTTAGTTACAGCAGATGAATCCATTAACTGATGGGTTATGTCCGCCTACCAGCAGGTGGAGATAGACAACACTGAAAAACCATAGTGCTCTATGGATGGCTAGCTCCATCTGCCTTCAGTATTCGAAACTTCCAAAGCACAGTGTATCCTCAAAGTAGAATAACATGAACTTTCCTCACAGCGAACGAATGCCCCAGAACAGGAGCAATAATCACACAAAGGAGGGACGATCTCAACCTCCTGTAGCAGAACAGAAATCCTGGACTGTTTTCCAACTTCTCCCAATGAGTGAACATATCTGCAGGAAACAACTGAACAAATAAACAGACAGGGAGGGATCATGGATTCATCTGCTGTGACTAAAGGAAAGAAAATTACCAAGGTAAGAACCTAATTTTCCCTTCCTTGTCATCAGCAGCAGATGAATCCATTAACTGATTTTATTTATTTATTTATTTATTTGTAGCATTTGTATCCCATATTTTCCCACCTATTTGCAGGTTCAATGTGGCTTACATTATGCCGTGATGGCGATCGCCATTTCCGGGTACAGAATTTCAATTGGTAATACATTTAGTTGTATACATACATGGTAAAGAGGAATACATTGTGGTATTGCATACAAATGATTTTGCATCAAGGTGCATACAAACATGGTACAGAGGAATGCATTATGGCATTGCATACAAATGATTTTGCATCAAGGTGCATACAAACATCGTACAGAGGAATGCATTATGGCATTGCATAGAGGTTTCTAAGGGGATGTACAAAAGCAACAGGAGCCAATACTTGAGCTCCAAAAACAGCGTCCTGCTTCACTGCAACATTCAGCCTGTAATGCCGGACAAAAGAGAGCTTAGACCAAGTAGCCGCATTACAGATCTCCTGAAGAGAGAGTGCTCCTGTTTCAGCCCACGAAGAGGAAATCACTCTTGTGGAATGCACTTTAAATGCATCAGGCGGAGACTGTCCTGATGAAGAAAAAATGACTTCCTTGAGTCAACGGGCTATAGTGGCCTTATACGCCGGAGACCCTCTTCGAGGACCTGACAATAGGACAAAAAGGTGATCAGAGCTTCTGAAGTCATTTGACATTTGCAGATACTGCAAGAGAGCCCTGCGAACATCCAGAAGATGTAACTGCCCAAAAGATTCAGGAAACTCCCCCCTAGTAAAGGAGGGCAGATAAATACGCTGGTTTAGGTGAAACGCTGAAACCACCTTAGGCAGGAAGGAAGGCACAGTACGTACCTTTACACTGGACTCTGAGAACTGCAGAAAGGGGTCTTCACAAGACACCGCCTGGAGCTCAGACACACGTCTCGCCGAAGTTATGGCCACCAAAAAAGCTGTCTTTAGAGTCACATCCTTCTCTGAAGCTCGCCTCAGCGGCTCAAAGGGCGAACACTGGAGAGCCTTCAACACTAGCCCCAGGTTCCAAGCCGAACACGGCAGCCGCACTGGCGGACAGAGCCGAGTGCCCCTCTTAGAAATCGGGCAACGTCCAGATGAGCGGCCAGGGAAAGGCCAGAGACCTTCCCTCGAAAGCATGCCAATGCTGCCACTTGCACTCGCAGGGAATTGTAGGCCAACCTTTTTGTAAACCATCCTGCAAAAACTCCAGTATCGGCGAGACAGTAGCCCTCATGGGTGTGATCGCCTTTCAAACACACCACACCTCAAACTGGCACCAGATCCGAGCATAAGCAACGGAAGTGGACCGGCTTGCGGGCCTGCAAGAGAGTGGAAATGACTGTTAGAATAGCCTTTGTCTCTCAATTGCGCCCTCTCAAGAGCCATGCCGTAAGACCAAAGCGGCAGGGATCCTCCATGGTCACCGGCCCTTGAATCAACAGGTTCGGTACCAGAGGCAAAGGAAGAGGGGCCTCCACCAGCATCTGCCGGAGGTCCGCGTACCACGGCCGCCTGGGCCAATCCGGGGCAATGAGAATTACCACTCCTTGATGTAAATGTACTCACTCTGCTGCTCCCCAGTATCTCTCCACACTCGTCCTTCCCTACACCCCTTCCCGTGCACTCCGCTCCATGGATAAATTCTTCTTATCTGTTCCCTTCTCCACTACTGCCAACTCCAGACTTCGCGCCTTCTGTCTCGCTGCACCCTACGCCTGGAATAAACTTCCTGAGCCCCTACGTCTTGCCCCATCCTTGGCCACCTTTAAATCTAGACTGAAAGCCCACCTCTTTAACATTGCTTTTGACTCGTAACCACTTGAAACCACTCGCCTCCACCTACCCTCCTCTCTTCCTTCCCGTTCACATTAATTGATTTGATTTGCTTACTTTATTTCTTTTTTGTCTATTAGATTGTAAGCTCTTTGAGCAGGGACTGTCTTTCTTCTATGTTTGTGCAGCGCTGCGTACGCCTTGTAGCGCTATAGAAATGCTAAATAGTAGTAGTAGTAGCCAAATTCGCAGGAGGACTCGCCCTATCAAGGGCCAAGGAGGGAAAACATACAGGAGGCCCGGAGGCCAGGGATGAGCCAAGGCATCCAACCCCGCCGAGCGAGGATCTCTCCGTCTACTGAAAAAGCACTGGACTTTGGCATTTGCGCTTGACGCCATTAGATCCGCTACGGGCGTTCCCCATTTGCCACAGATCTGAAGAAACACTTTGTCTGCCAGTTCCCACTCCGCTGGGTCGATTTGATGCCTGCTTAGAAAATCGGCTTGCACGTTGCTCTGACCTGCAATGTGAGCTGCTGACAGAAGCTGCAGATGTAGCTCAGCCCAGTGGCAAATCTGAGCGGCCTCCGTGGTCAGTGCTCTGCACTGAGTGCCGCCCTGTCGATTTATGTAGGCCACAGCTGTTGTATTTGTCCGACAGAACTCTGACAGCCAGCCCCTCCAGAGTCTTGTGAAAGGCCAGAAGAGCCTGGAATATCGCTCTCAGTTCCAAGCGATTGGGACCCACCCCGATTGCGCGGGTGTCCACAGACCCTGGGCATAACTTCCCTTGTAACGTGCTCCCCAGCCAACCAGGCTGGCATCGGTTATCACCAGCCACCAAGAGGGAAGGGCCAGCGGCATTCCTCACCACAGCATGCTGTCGGAGAGCCACCACTCCATACTGAGCCGGGCCGCAGGGAGCCATGTGAGTCTGTGTTGATAATTCTAGGACATTGGAGACCATCGTTGAAGCAGGGCAATCTGCAGAGGTCTCAAGTGCGCTCTCGCCCATGGCACTACCTCCAAAGTGGCCGTCATTGACCCCAGCAGCTGGACAAAGTCCCAAGCTCGTGGGTGAGGCATCCGCAGGAGCAGACAGATCTAATTCTGAAGCTTGCACCGCCTTTGGTCGGGTAGAAAGACAAACCCCGAGGCCGTGTCGAACCAGACCCCCAAATATTTGAGAGACTGAGAGGGGACCAGGTGACTTTTGGGTATATTGATGACCCAAGCCCAGAGATTGCAGTACTGAGACCACTCTGGCTATGGCCAGACGACTTTCGTCTGCTGAATCCACTCTGATGTTCAGGTGAACCTGGATACCCTGTCGCCTGAGAAAAGCAGCTACCACCACCATAACCTTGGAAAAGGTGCGGGGAGCTGTGGCGAGGCCAAAAGGCAAGGCCCGAAACTGGAAATGTTTTCCCAACACCGCAAACCGGAGAAACCGTTGATGCGGGGGCCAAATAGGTATGTGCAAGTAAGCTTCTTTTAGGTCCAGAGACGTGAGGAATTCTCCTGGCTGTACCGCCGCAATGAAGGGTTTCCATGCGAAAATGTCGCACTCTTAAGAGCCTCGTTGACTGACCTTAAGTCGAGGATCGGTCGGAAAGACCCGCCTTTTTGAGGCACCACAAAGTAAATGGAGTAGCGACCGCAGCTGCGTTCAGCGGGAGGCACAGGGATCACCGCTCCAAGGTGCAACAAGACTTGTAAGGTCTCCTCTACCGCCGCCCGTTTGACGGCAGTACCACATCGGGACTCCACAAACATGTTTCTCACCGGGGCACTGAATTCCAATTGGTAACCTTCTCTGATCAGGTCCAGGGCCCACTGATCGGAGGTAATCTTGGTCCATTCCTCGAGAAAGAGGGAAAGATGTCCTCCTACTGCAGGAATAGAGGAATGGACCAGCGCCCCATCATTGAGGGGTCCGCCCCTGAACTCCAGACCTTGAACCGGCCACTGCGTAACGCTTGTCCGAGCGAAAGGAGTTCCTCTGCTGAAAACAGGCACGTTGAGAAACCCCAGCAGAGCGCCCCGGGTGATACCTGCGAGCTTCACGGAAGCGAGGTCTGGTAGAGGAGGGCCACACAGAATCCTTGGAAGGCCTCGGCCTATCCTAGGGTAAGCGCTGGGGTTTAAGGTCCCCCTGGGTCTTTCACAATCTTCTCCAGCTCCTCTCCAAATAACTGGTGGCCCCGAAAGAGAAGCTTCATCAGCCTTTGCTTAGAGGCCATGTCAGCCGCCCAATGCCAAAGCCATAGAAGGCGGCGGGCCGCAACCGCCACAGCTATCTGTTTAGCCGAAGCTGTGACCAGATCATAGAGGGCGTCAGCTAAAAATGACAGGGCAGACTTCATCCGAGGTGCAAACTCAGAGAGGGACTCCGCACCATCTGCGGGCTGTTTCACTGCCTGTTGTAATCAAGAAAGGCAGGCCCGGGCAGCATAGGATCTACATATAGACGCCCTTAAGGCGAGGCCCGAGATTTCAAATGACCGTTTCAACGCGGATTCAAGCCACCGGTCCTGTATATCTTTCAGGGCAACCCCTCCCTCTACGGGGAGGGTGGTCCTCTTAGTCACCACCGTAACCAAGGTGTCCACTTTAGGCATCCCTAAAGGGGCCAAGTGCTCCTCACTTAGAGGGTAAAGCTGACCCATAGCCATAGCCACTTTCAAAGGCCCCCTCGGGTTCAGACCATTGAGCTGAAATAAGCTCTTGGATGGAGTCATGCACAGGAAAGGCTCAAGCAGGCTTCTTAGTACTCGCCATCCTCAGATTACCAGAGGAGGCCTCGCCCTTGGCAGGATCATCAATCGAGAGGGCCTACAAGGCGTCCGAAATAAGCGCTGGCAGCTCATCGTGGTAGAAAATCCTCACCGCATTGGGATCATCCAGATCCAGTGGCAAACCGGCACTTTCCTCTGGCTCTTCAGACCATGAGGCCCTGCCAGAACCCTCAGAATCCACACCCCCTGACCATGGGGGGGGGGGGGGGGGGGGGGGAGGGAAGTGCGCCACTCTTCGACGGGGAGTTTACCCGTCTATGTTTTGCGTCCTTTCAACGCTCGGGGGAATCAGCCAGTCCCGGGCCATCAACACCCGGGGGTAAACCAGGTAGCAGCGCCATGTCAGACACGTGCGGCAGAGCTCTTTTCAGCATGAAAGCTTTATGCATTAAAAGCACAAATTCCAGGGAGAGAAACTCACCCTGACCCTCCATCTCCGAATCAGGAGAAACGGGAGCTCCTCTGGTAGCCTCTAACCGAAGCGTCCCCCTGCACTCAGACTCCTCCGCAACAGCAAGGGTCGAGGTATGCGGCGCTTCCAAAATGGCGCCCGCTGCCAGCTCCATTGAGTGCGAAGAATCATCGCTCGCCATGCTTGTACCAGCTCTAGCGTCTAAACAGAACGTCTTACAGAGCCCCGCTGCTGATCTACGTTTACCACAACGGGAGCAGCGTTTAACTGCTTCAGCTGCCATTGTCCGACCGGACGGAATTATATAAGTAAAATGGCGGCTTCGCACCAAAACTTACCCTGATCGGAATGGCATCCGCGGGACCTCCCCAGAGGAGCTGGGCACCATTCTCATCTCAAAAGACCGAGTCAAATGAGCTCCGGTCAAGCTGCACGTGGAAAATAGCCTCAGAATAGCCACGCAGAACCAATGCGTATTTCTTTTTTTTTTTTTAACGCTGTCAGGAAAGTTGCAGGCAGGCAGGCAGGCAGCAACAGAGGTACTCCGGTAGGCAGGGGGATGGGTAAGGCAGGGAAAGGGCGAACCTATGTGCCTTCAATGTGGGCACCACCAGCCACAACACCCCTGTTTCAACTGGCAAAAGCATAGGAGCCACCCCAGGCAGAATTTTTTCCAGGAGCTGATCAAGCTACGTCCACACCTGCTGGGAGATAGAGCAATACTGAAGGCAGAAGGAGCTAGCCGTTCATAGAGCACTATGGTTTTTCAGTGTTCTCTATCTCCACCTGCTGGTAGGCAGACATAACCCATCAGTTAATGGATTCATCTGCTGCTGATGACAAGGAAGTGTGTGTTTAGATCTGTCCTATCAAGATTATGATAGTGTACCTTTCTGCTACATGCTTGTTATTTTGTTAATTGCGAGCCACCTAGTTCTGTGAAAGTTAGGAGGTACATCTTCAATCAAATTCTAATAAACTGTAAACATTTTTCATAGGGAACACTCTCCTGAAACTCAAACAGGACTAGGGAACCAAGATACTCATCACGCCATACTAACCCAGACAGATCTTGTTCCCTTTTGTTCTGGAGCTAGCCTTCGAAAAACCATGGACTGTTTTATGACCCTCATAACTCAGATAAGGGATCCCACTTGCATCCCATGTCGCTAGCCCTCATGGCTTGGATGTTGAGAAGCAACAGGTGGACTCTTTGAACCTTCCAGAGGGTTTCTCATGTAATGCTTTCTGCTTTCTTCCAGGAGAAATTGCACTGAGGTCATATGGTTTTAAGAGGAAGAGGTTTGCCATCTGGTGTGAGGGCAAGGCCCTAGATCTTCTCCCATCCTACACAAAAATTGCCTGAATATATTCCACACTTATCTGATACAGATCTCAAGACCAATTCCATAAGGATTCAACTCAGTGTAATTGGTGCTTATAATGTAGAGTGTAAGCCCATTTCTGTTTAGCCTTTAATTTTCACTTCTTGCAGGGCTTGCTTGTGCCAAACCTTCCATCAAGCCCCACCCCCAACCATGTCATAGGATCTCAACTTTGCCCTTACCCAGCTAAGAAAGCTCCATATGAGCCACTTTACACACATCACCTAACCTAGGTGGTTTTATTTTTGGTGGCAATCACTTCAACATGAGGAGTCTGTGACCAGAAGGCCATAGTAGCCGATCCACCTCACTCAAAATTTCATCACAACAGGGTGGTTTTGCATATAGATCCAAAGTTCCTCCTAAGGTAGTAGTTGGCATTCTACCTTAATCAGTCAATTGTTCTACCAACATTTTTCTCAAAACCTCTTGCCTATCAAGGTGAAAGCACACTGCATATTCTGAACTGTAAGCCTTCTAATTGGAGCCGACTAAAGTCTATAGATAAAGTCCACCTAGCTTTTGGTTTATTTTGGCTTCATCAGGATGGGGCCTGCCACTGGTAAATGCACCCATACAAATTGGCTTGCAGACTGCACCTCCTATACTTATGCCCAGGCTGGGAAGTCTCTAAAGGGTCATGTCACAACTCACAATGTCACAGCCATGGCTGCATCAAGCCTCCACTGAGGGGATTTGCAGGGCTGCAAAGCGGACATCAGTCCTCACTTTCATATCTCACTACTTTTTGGAACAGGCCTTCTAGTGTGACAGTCAGTGTGATACAACATGCCTTCAGAATTTATTTGGTGTTCAAAATCCAACTCCACCCCTCTATGCCCTTTTTCTTTATCATACTGTCCCAAAAATAAATACATTTTAAAAAAGAAGAAAATAAAAGTGTTCACTGTGCTTTGCTTATTTTAGGCCTCTTTTTTCCCTCTATGTTGTTCAGTCTGATAGCTAGGGATTTCCATCAGTCAGAACATCCTCCTGCTCATCCTCAAAAATGAGGTTACTCACCTGTAGCAGGTGTTCACGGATAGCAGGATGCTTATTCTGACTGCCCCACCCACTTCCCCTTGAAGTTGCATTCTATAAAATATAGATTGACCTGGTCCCATGCAACAGAGGATGGAAGAGGAGCGCATGCGGGTGCATCACTCTCAAACGCTTCTGGAAAGTTACTGGGGAGTGGTTACCATGCTGGGTTCCATCAGATGACATTACCCAACAGTCAGAATAAGCATCCCACTGTCCTCAGAGAACACCTGCTACAGGTGAGTAACCTCATTTTACTTCACCAATAGCAAGATGCGTGGGCTACCATTTAGTTGAGACTGTATCCTATATATCCAAAAAGAACATGAGCCACGGAAAAGGCATTGTGAGGATTTTATTCTAGGTCATGAAGACCAAAGAGATGAGTTTGCAAAAGCTACTAGCTAAATACCATTAATGTCTAGATAGCAACTAATTCCAAATCCATCAAAAGCAGCATCAATAACAGAGAAAAGGATTTCATGAAGCTACTAGTAAAATGTTGTTAGTAATACTATTAGATTGTTTGATAATAAATGTGAATTGGGCAGACTGGTCTTTATCTGCCGTCATTTACTATGTTACTTAGGCAGCTTGACAAGCTTCCATGGTTCCACTGCATCTGTTTAGCTGCCTTGTGCTGGGATTTCTTTAGTAATAAGGAGATTTCTGTATCAAGATACATCAATGGTGTTAGAAACCACCACCTCCCCAAGAATGTGCAAGAGGCAGGCACCCTCAGAGTCCACTCTCCTTATGTACCAACCATAAACATGATATATCTACCTTGCCATATCTAAGACTATATGGTGTGATCCCATTAGGGGACTCATGGCACCTCAGTGCCACATCTATGGTTCCAATTTGGCACCAATTTGTGGCTTTCTGGTGCTCAGTCTCCCTCCAGGTTTATGAGTTTTGGTACCAAAAGATCTTTGGCTCCAACTGTATGCTATGGAAAAACAATCCGATCACACAGAAGCCAAAGGAGCAGTGAGAAAAACCAACAGAAGAAAAATGGAACCAAGAGGGAACAAAGGAATGCAGTAGGTTCCCACAGATACCTCAAAAGGCAGCTGAACAAGAGTGGGCAAGATCTGTGTCCACACAAAGCACAGACAGAAACAGATGGCGAAATGGGCTCTATTGTGTGGGAACAAATGCATATTGCTCCAAAAGATCTGAGTCTTCTGTGCTCTGACAGCAGAGACCAAAGTAACAATATTAGATAGGGTCATCTACTATTATGCTCAATTTCATCCCGCTTGTCAGTGGAGAAACCACATCTAGCATAACCCTCAGTCTAATTCTCTTCATCCAACTGAAAGAAAAAAAAATTAAACAACTAATAAAGTAGTTAGATGGAGATCATACTTTTATTAAGCTAAATTACATGAGAAGAATGTTTATCAGATATTGAAAATCCTTTAGATATTGCCTGATGCCAGCAACATAACAATCCTAGATAACCACACCTTAAAGCACTTATTCAGCAGTCTACAACTTGTCCAAATTTCATAGCTTCATGAAACACTCAGCCACATGCTTCAAGAAGCTTCAAGCAGTTCATAGAACCTGTTCACTTTTGGGGGGTTTTTAGGTACCTGTTTATGCTGGCCTTGCGAGAGAGAGTGCTGCAAGGGGAAGAAGGTGGGGTGTGATACGTGAAGTTGTAATCTGAGCTTTTCAAGTCATGAATCACCTGAAAAAGAAAAAGGGGAAAAAAAAAGGAGAACAAACAGCAGGGAGACAAAAAAAAAAAAAAAAAGTCTTTTTTTTTTTTTTTTTTTTTTAAAGCATCAAAGACCCATCCTAGGATTTCAGGGTGGTGTAATACCTAATGCAATAATCATAGAAAGGGTCAATAAAAATAAATTCATAAAACTGCTCTTCAAAAGACATGGGGAAAATTAGTTCTTACCTAATAACAGAGGATTAGACTACACTTGTGGGTGGTGCCCCTCTACCAGCAAGTGGAGATAGCGAGCAATTTAGAAATTTACCATATAAGTCTGTTGTGCATTAGGTTCCATCAGTATTTGGACAGCTATGCAATAAGGTTAATAGAAAGAATTAGAACTCCTGCCTCTTTATTACATTTTTATAAACTTTGAACATGAACCTTGTTCCTAACCAGAAAATCAACAAATAACCCACCAACACAGGTGGTGGGTCAGCATGGATTCAGCAAAGGAAGTCTTGCCTCACCAATCTGCTTCATTTCTTTGAAGGTGTGAATAAACATGTGGATAAGGGTGAGCCGTTTGATATAATATCTAGATTTTCAGATAGCTTTGACAAGTTCTTCATGAGAGACTCCTGAGAAATTTAAAGTCATGGGATAGGAGGCAAAGTTCTGTTGTGGATTAGGAATTGGTTACTGGACAGAAAACAGAGGGTAGTGTTAAATGGCCATTTTTCTCAGTGGAGGAGAGAACTGTAGAGTGCTGCAGGGATTTGTACTGCGACCTGTGCTATTAACATTTATAAATGATCTGGAAATCGAAACAAGTGAGGTGACTAAATTTGCAGATGACAAAACTATTCAAAGTTGAGGATGGTCTAGTGGTTAGGGTGGTGGACTTTGGTCCTGGGGAACTGAGTTTGATTCCCGGCACAGGCAGCTCCTTGTGACTCTGGGCAAGTCACTTAACCCTCCATTGCCTGCCGCATTGAGCCTGCCATGAGTGGGAAAAATGCGGGGTACAAATGTAAAAAAAAAAAAAAAACACAATGCGGATAGTGAAAATTTGCAGAAAGACCATACGAAATTGGAAGACTGGGTATCCAAATCACAGATGAAATTTAATATGGACAAATGCAAAGTGATGCACATTGGGAAGAATAATTCGAACCACAGTTACCTGACACTACTGTCCACCTTGAGGGTCAGCACCAGTGTGTGGCGGCGGCGGCCAAAAAAGCAAACATGATGCTAGGAATTGTTAAGAAAAGGATGGTAAATAAAATTATAATGCCTCCGTATTGCTCCATGGTGCAACCTCAACTTGGGACCAAAATTATAAAGGGGATGGAATTCCTGTTATATAAGGAGAGGCTAAAGAGATTAGAGCTCTTCAGCTTGGAAAAAAAAGATGGCTATGGGGGGGATATGATGGAGGTCTATAAAATCCTGGATGTGTAGAATGGGTAAAAGTGAACAGATTTTTTTATTCTTTCAGTACAAAGACTAGGGGGCACTCAATGAAGTTACATGGAAATACTTCTAAAACAAATAGGAGGAAATATTTTTTCTCTCAACGAATAATTAAACTCCAGAACTCGTTGCCAGAGGATCTGGTAACAGCGGTTAGCATATCTGGGTTTAAAAGAGGTTTGGACAAGGTCCTGGAGGAAAATCTGCTATTGAGATGGACATGGGGAAGCCACAGCTTGTCCTGGGATTGGTAGAATGGAATGTTGCTGCTGTTTGGGTTTTCGACAGCGGCTTGGGTGACAGGGAGGGAGGTGGGGAAATACCAAATAAGGACTCCCGATTTTTTTCCAGAACGAATCAACTATCGATTCAAATTGCGAATTTGACAAATTGAAGAGAAGCAAATCTCCTGGACCAGATGGTATTCATCCCAGAGTACTGATATAATTGAAAAATGAACTGGCGGAACTATTGTTAGTAATATGTAACTTATCTTTAAAAATCAAGAGTAGTACTGGAAGATCGGAGGGTAGCCCATGTAACGCCAATATTTAAAAAAGGTTCCAGAGGGGATCCAGAAAATTATAGACCGTTGAGCCTGACATCGGTGCTGGACAAAATGGTAGAGACTATTATAAAGAACAAAATTACAGAGCATATTCAAAAGCATGGATTAATGAGACAAAGCCAACATGGATTTAGTGAAGGGAAACCTTGCCTCACCAGTCTATTACATCTCTTTGAAGGGGTGAGCATGTGGATAAAGGCGAGCCGGTTGATATTGTGTATCTGGATTTTCAAAAGGTGTTTGACAAAGTACCTCATGAAAGATTCCAGAAGAAATTGGAGAGTCATGGAATAGGAGGTAGTATCCTATTGTGGATTAAAAACTTGTTAAAGGATAGAAAACAGAGTAGAGTTAAATGGTCAGTATTCTCAATGAAGAAGGGTAGATAGTGGGGTTCCTCAGGGGTAGAGAGTTGCACGGGGACAGAAATGCGACCCATCCCTGCCCGTCCCCGGAATCAAACCTGTCCCCGCTCATCCCCGCCAGAATCTAACCCGTCCCCATGAGTAATTTCCCCCGTCCCCGTGAGTGATCTCCTCCATCCCCGCCCGTCCCCATAAAACAGCCAGTTCCCACCATGAGAGAAATAAACTGCCTATACATATAAAAAAAATAAAAGTAGTTAGCTGAGCTCACCTCTGTGCAGTTCTCTTCTGTGGATGACTCAGTCACTAGTAGTACTCACTGCCCCTTCTCTTCTCTGGTCACAGTACCACAGCTGCTGAACTTCTGCTGCCTTCCAGTTCTCTCTCCTTTAGTGCCAGTTGCTCCGTCCTGCTCCCTCCCTCTCTCCTCTGTGACACAGCTGATCTGCTCGTGCTACCTCTGAGAGAAGTCCTCCTCCTCCTGCAGTGCTCCTCGTGCTGCTGCTTGCTGCTTGTCCTCCTCTCGCTCCTCCTACAGCACTGATGATGAGTCTCCGATTCTAAGCATGGTCAGAGTCTGCCTTTATTCACGTAGCGGACCTGGCTGGAGCCTGCTGTTCTCAGCAGTATGACATCATTAATGAAGTTCAACTGGCTGGCAAAAAAGATGAGAAATTTCATTCTCCTGCTCTCTGACTGAGTGGCGCCTCATTGGAGGAGACCTTGGTGTCTCCGCCCACTAAAAGAAGAAGGGGCGAACCAGCAGCAGACATTATTTTTGAATCTTCATGTAACCATGCTTTGTTTGAAATCTGAATCTTCTGCTGCCCCTTTCCGTGACCCGCTGTGGCTTTTTCATGCCATGTGCGGGTTGCCAGATTTTAGGCGGCTTTTTTTTTTTGGCCGGCCGCAATTTTTTGGCCGCAGCCTCGATCCCCACGGCACTCCCGCTGACCAGGGGGGAAACCTGCAGGATTCCCGCAGACTCCACGGGATCCCCGCAAACCCCGTTCCCATGCAGACCTCTACTCAGGGGTCTGTGCTGGGACCGCTGCTTTTTAACATATTTATAAATGACCTAGAGATGGGAGTAACTAGTGAAGTTATTAAATTTGCTGACCACAAGTTATTCAAAGTGGTTAAATCGCGAGACGATTGTGAAAAATTACAAGAAGAGACTGGGAGTCTAAATGGCAGATGATTTTAATGTGTGCAAGTGCAAAGTGATGCATGTGGGAAAGAGGAACCCAACTATAGCTATGTAATGCAAGGTTCCACGTTAGGAATCACCGACCAGGAAAGGGATCTCGGCGTCGTTGTTGATGATACATTGAAATCCTCTGCTCAGAGTGCTGTGGCGGCTAAGAAAACAAATAGAATGTTAGGTATTATTAGAAAAGGAATGGAAAACAAAAATGAGGATGTTATAATGCCTTTGTATTGCTCCATGGTGCGACCGCACCTTGAATAGTGTGTTCAATTCTGGTCGCCGCATCTCAAAAAATATATAGTGGAATTAGAAAAGATACAAAGGAAGGCGATGAAAATGATAAAGGGGATGGGATGACTTCCCTATGAAGAAAGACTGAAGCGTCTAGGGCTCTTCAGCTTGGAGAAGAGACAGCTGAGCGGAGATATGATAGAAGTCTATAAAATGAGTGGAGTGGAACAGGTAGACGTGAATTCTTTGTTTACTCTTTTCAAAAATACTAGTACTAGGGGGCATGAGATGAAGCTACAAAGTAGTAAATTTAATACTAATCGGAGAAAACTTCACTCAACGTGTAATTAAACTCTGGAATTCGTTGCCATAGAATGTGGTAAAGGTGGTTAGCTTAGCAGGGTTTTTAAACGGTCTGGATGGCTTCCTAAAGGAAAAGTCCATAGACCATTATTAAATTGACTTGGGGAAAATCCACTGCTTATTTCTGGGATAAGCAGCATAAAATGTATTGAGTTTTCTGGGATCTTGCCAGGTATTTGTGACCTGGATTGGCCACTGTTGGAAACAGGATGCTGGGCTTGATGGACCTTTGGTCTGTCCCAGTGTGGCAATACTTATGTACTTATGTGAATTGGACAGCACTAGTGTGTGGTACTAGAAGAGGAGCATAATGGTAGTGCAGCGGAATAGAAAACTGGGCTGGAGAGGGCAGCTGAAACACTTTTTGAAAAATCCGGAGCAATAAAGAGGTGGCATCTTGAGTGGCTTCTTTTCAGTCGGTGGTTGAGACATGCTAGAAGTCTGCACCTTGCACGGCAAGGGTGTAAAGTCTTGGGACCTTTTCAATGAGGCACTGAGGGTGGAAGACATCTGTGAGATGGCCTGCAGCTGCAGTACCTTCGTAGTTGATGCCAAAGTCTGAAGTGGTTGCTTACTGTTCTTGAGGCACTCAGATTTTGGGTATTTCTCCTTATATAGTTTTGCAACATTAGTGCTGTGAGCCATATTATGTGAAGGAGTCCCCTGAGGGACCAGCTCATTAGTGCCAGGTACAGTTAGTACTCCGTGGAAGCCCATAGTATGTGCAGAAGTAGGAGCGCATCCTGCAAGTGAACCTGTTGGTACCAGATTTTGGCCTTTTGGGTCGGCACCTCTTTTTTTTATTTTTTTTTTTTTTACCACCACACAGGTTCAGCTTTTCTGTTCTGCACGAGAGCGCAATGTCCATCATGGAACAAGGAATAGAATGAACGGAGGAGACTGGTGATGTTCTCCGAAAGGGAAACAGGATTCTGTACCCTATTGGCTGCTGAAGCTGTTTTAATCAAGCTAGGGAGAGCGCATCCAGGCAGGCAGCCCATAGAGAAGACTACCAAGTGTGTCTGCATTGTCCTACCCATGGAGAAATAAGGTAAAATTATGTATCATACCTGACAATTTTCTTTCCATTAATCATAGCTGATCAATCCATAGACTGGTGGGTTGTGTCCATCTACCAGCAGGTGGAGATAGAGAGCAATCCTTTTGCCTCCCTATATGTGGTCATGTGCTGCCGGAAACTCCTCAGTATGTCGATATCCAAGCTCCATCCGCAGGACTCAGCACTTAGAGAATTACACCCACAAAGGGACACTCTGCCCAGCTCACCACTGCCGAAACGGGGGAGGGGAATTAACCCAGCTCATCCCCACACAAGTGGGGGAGGGGAATCCGTCCAGCTCATTCCCGCGGAGCAGGGGAGGGACACCACACCCGCCGATGCGGGGGGATCTGGCTTATCCTGCAACCGCAACCGCGGGAGGAGCTGACTGACCCTAACACCGCCGAAGCGGGAGGGGTACAAAGCTGCCCTACTGCCGCACGAAGCGGGAGGGAGCGCCGGCAGAATTTAAGTCTCAATCCAGCCCCGTAAAACGGAGGGGAGAGGAATGCAGCAGCTCACTGTAACACAAATTCGTCTCAACTCTTGAAGAATCCATTGAAAAACTTGAACACGAAGTCCTCCTGAACAGGAACTGAAGACTAAACTTGAACCTGAAATGCAACCAGAATATAAACAATAGAGATATCTGGGAGGGGCTATGGATTGATCAGCTATGATTAATGGAAAGAAAATTATCAGGTATGATACATAATTTTACCTTCCATATCATCATGCTGATCAATCCATAGACTGGTGGGATGTACCGAAGCAGTACTCACCCAGGGCGGGACATAGAACTCCCTGACCGCAACACTGAAGCTCCAAACTGGGCCTCCGCCCGAGCAGCCACAGTCAAGCGGTAATGCCTGGAAAAGGTATGGGCCGATGCCCAAGTTGCCGCCTTGCAAATCTCCTCCAAGGAGACGGACCCGGCCTCTGCCATCGAGGCTGCCTGAGCTCTAGTGGAGTGAGCCTTCAGCTGGATAGGCGTCACCTTCCCCGCGGCCACATAAGCCGCTGCAATGGCTTCCTTGACCCATCTTGCCACTGTAGGCTTAGCAGCCTGCAGACCCTTACGAGGACCTGCAAACAGGACAAACAGATGATCCGACTTCCGGAAATCATTGGTCACTTCCAAGTATCTGATGATGACTCGTCTCACATCCAGATATTTGAGAGCAGAGTATTCCTCTGGGTAGTCCTCCCTACGAAAGGAAGGGAGACAGAGCTGCTGATTCACATGGAAGCGAGAAACAACCTTGGGCAGGAAGGAAGGCACTGTGCGAATAGACACTCCTGCCTCAGTGAACTGCAGAAAGGGCTCTCGACATGAGAGTGCCTGGAGCTCGGAAACTCTTCTGGCTGAAGTGATAGCCACCAAAAAGACTGCTTTCAACGTCAGGTCTTTCAGAGATGCCCTTGACAAGGGTTCAAAAGGCGGCTTCTGCAAGGCTCTTAGCACCAGGTTGAGATTCCACGCAGGCACCACTGAGTGCAGAGGAGGGCGCAGGTGATTAACTCCCTTGAGAAAGCGCACCACATCTGGCTGCGAAGCCAGGGAAGCACCCTTCAGGCGGCCCCTGAAGCAAGCCAGAGCCGCTACCTGGACTTTAAGGGAACTGAGCGACAGGCCTTTCTCCAGACCTTCTTGCAGGAACGCCAACACTGAAGAAATTGGAGCAGTGAAGGGAGAAAGTGAACCTGCTTCACACCACGCTGCAAAGGTACGCCAAACCCTGGCCTAAGCAGTAGAAGTAGAGCGCTTCCTCGCTCTTAGCATAGTGGCGATGACCTTGTCTGAGAAGCCCTTC
This sequence comes from Microcaecilia unicolor, assembly GCF_901765095.1. NCBI lineage: Eukaryota > Metazoa > Chordata > Amphibia > Gymnophiona > Siphonopidae > Microcaecilia > Microcaecilia unicolor. The sequence continues at coordinate 245,412,368 of NC_044038.1, forward strand.
TTTCTCAGACGCTGCCGCTCAATAGCCAGGCCGTAAGACCAAAGGGGGAGGGATCCTCCATCACCACGGGACCCTGATGCAACAGGCCCTGCTCCACTGGCAGCCGCAGAGGATCGTCCACTGAGAGCCTGGTCAAGTCTGCATACCGGGGACGTCTGGGCCAGTCCGGACCCACCAGGATTATCCGGCCCGGATGCTTTGCCACCCGGTCTAGCACCCTGCCCAACATGGGCCAGGGCGGGAACACAGAGAAGCTCCTGTGTCGGCCACTGTTGGAGAAGAGCATCTACTCCCAGGGATCGAGGGTCCCGTCCTCTGTGAAAAAGCGCGGCACTTGGCAATTGGCCGATGACGCCATCAGATCTAGGCTCGGCTGGCCCCAGCGCTTCGTGATGTCCAAGAACGCCTGAGCAGATAGCTGCCACTCTCCGGGATCCAAGGTATGGCGACTGAGAAAGTCCGCCTTGACATTCATGACTCCGGCAATGTGGGCCGCTGACAGCTGTTCCAGGTTCGCTTCCGCCCACTGGCATAGATTCATGGCCTCCTTGGCTAGAGGGGCACTCTTGGTACCTCCCTGGCGGTTGACATAGGCCACAGCCGTGGCATTGTCTGACAGGACCCGTACTGGCTTCAACGCCAGTACCGGGAGGAACTCCAAAAGCGCCAACCGAATGGCTCTGAGTTCCAGGAGGTTGATAGACCACTTTGCCTCTGCAGGAGACCAGAGCCCCTGCGCTGTCCTTCCCCAGCAGTGGGCTCCCCAGCCCGTCAAAGAGGCGTCCGTCGTGACGACAATCCACTCCGGGGCCACAAGAGGCATCCCTGCAGACAACTTGTCTGTCTGCAGGCACCAGCTCAGCGCCTTGCGCACTGCTGGGTCCAAGGGAAGGCGCACAGCATAATCCTCCGACATCGGAGTCCAGCGCTGCAGCAGAGAGTGTTGTAGTGGTCTCATATGAGCCCTGGCCCAGTGCACTACTTCCATCGTGGCCGTCATAGAGCCCAACAGCTGCACATAGTCCCAAGCCCGGAGCGGAGAGGCTACTAGGAACTGGTCCACCTGAGCCTGAAGTTTGACAATCCGATTGTCCGGCAGGAACACTCTGCCTAATTGGGTGTCGAATCGAACTCCCAGATACTCCAGGGACTGAGTCGGGCGCAGCTGGCTTTTCTCCCAGTTGATGATCCACCCCAGAGAGCTCAAAAGAGCAATTACCCGGTCCACAGCTTTGCCGCACTCTGCATAAGAGGGGGCTCGGATCAACCAGTCGTCCAGATAAGGATGGACTTGTACTCCTTCCTTTCTCAGGAAGGCCGCGATGACCACCATTACTTTGGAGAAGGTCCGCGGAGCAGTAGCCAACCCGAACAGGAGGGCTCTGAACTGGAAGTGTCGGCCCAGGACTGCAAAACGCAGAAAGCGTTGATGAGGAGGCCAGATGGGAATATGCAAGTACGCTTCCTTGATGTCCAAGGATGCCAGGAACTCCCCTGCCTTTACTGCCGCTATAACAGAGCGGAGGGTCTCCATGCGAAAGTGCCGAACTTTCAAGGCCCGATTGACCCCTTTGAGGTCGAGGATAGGCCGTACAGAACCTCCTTTCTTTGGTACCACAAAGTAAATGGAGTAACGTCCCTTGCCAAGCTGATTTTCTGGCACCGGAACGACCGCACCCAGGCAGATCAGATTGTCCAAGGTCTGCTGCACTGCCACAGCTTTGACCGGAGACTTGCAGGGAGAGAGTACAAACCCGTCTCTTAAGGGTCGGCAGAACTCTAGCTTGTAGCCGTCTCTGATGACTTCCAGCACCCAAGCGTCTGAAGTTACCCTGGTCCACTCGTCCAGAAACGAGGACAGCCGTCCTCCAATTTGCACTGGGCCATGGACCAGGACCCCGTCATTGGGTACGAGACCCTGGGGGAGGACCGGAGGGCGCACCTCCGGGACAGCGGTCTCTGCGAAAGGAATGCTGCTTGGGGGAGAAGTTCCTCTTGAAGGAAGAGGGGGCAGAGGAGCCCGACTTGCCCGGGCGGTACCGACGGGCTTCCTGAAACCGTCCTCTGGAGATGCCGGGGCGAGCACTGGCCCGAGCCCTGACCTCTGGTAACCTCTTGCCCTTAGACGTGCCGAGATCGGTCACAATTTTGTCCAGCTCGACCCCAAAGAGCAGCTTGCCTTTAAAAGGCAACTTAGCCAGGCGGGACTTAGAGGCGTGGTCCGCAGACCTATGCTTCAGCCAAAGCCACCGCCGCGCAGAGACTGTCTGAGCCATACCTTTAGCCGAGGCTCTCAAGACATCATACAGCAAGTCTGCCAAATAAGCCAAGCCCGATTCCAGGGCCGGTCAATCAGCCCTCAAGGAAGGATCTGAGGGGGAAGCCCGCTGCACAATCGTCAGGCACGCCCTGGCCACGTAGGAGCCGCAAATTGAGGCCTGCAAACTTAAGGCAGCCGCCTCAAAGGACGACCTTAAGGCCGCCTCCAATCTTCTGTCTTGGGCGTCCTTTAGGGCCGTGCCACCTTCCACCAGCAACGCCCTTTCTTAGTCACCGCAGTGATTAAAGAATCCACGGTGGGCCATAGAAAGGCCTCACGTTCACTTTCAGGCAAAAGATAGAGGCGGGACATAGCCCTAGCCACTTTGAGGCTCGCTTCCGGGAAATCTCATTGAGCCGAAATTAAGGTGTGCATGGCAACATGCACGTGGAAGGTTCTAGGCGGGCGCTTCGTCCCCAGCATAATGGCGGAGCCAACAGGGGCTGAGGGAGAGACGTTCTCCGGAGAGGAAATCTTTAAAATGCTCATGGCCTGCATTAACAGGTTGGGCAAATCCTCTGAGCGAAAGATCCGTGCTGCAGAGGGGTCATCCGCTCCATCCGAGCGGGAATCCGTCTCCTCCAAGGAATCCCCAAAGGACCGTTGGGAGAACTCAGATACACTGCCCTCATGTACATCAGAGGAAACAGCGTCCTCTAAGGCCTGGGAATCCACCCGAGGGCGTTTACTTCCGGGGGCCTCAACCCCTTTATTGGACAAGGGAGAAGGGGCAGCGCTCTGCATAAGGAAGGCCTGATGCAGCAGCAAAATTAACTCGGGGGAGACACCCCCCAGACTGTGCACTTCAGCAGCCTGGGCCACAGCCCTAGACGCACCCTCAACCGGCGCTCGTAAGAGCAGGTGAGAAACATGCTGCGCATCCAAGATGGCGTCCGGCGCGACACTCCGCGAAGGAGCCGCGCGGGAAGAACGGCGCTTAACTTTAGCCACTTTTTTGCCGTCGCCCAAATCAAGGGCGGCCATGGCATGAACGTCTCCCAGCTCAAGGGCGGTCCAAGAAGAAGCCGTCCGAGCAGAGTGGCCGGCCAAGATGGCGGAGGCGAGCTGCGGGGGATGGGCGTTTATGGCGGGAAAAAACGCCGCACCGGAGGAAGACCCGGGACACTGACCGGCCTCCGAACTGATACCCAACAAGGGCGAATCAGACTTTTATACCCCCGCATCCCCGCTATGGGTGTTCACAGTAAATAACAAACCCCAGTTTAGTTAGTAAGGAAAGTCTAGTTCAAGATGGCATGAATATTAAAATGTCCCAAAAAGCAGGAGAGGGCTAGAAGAAAGACCACAGTTAATTATAACAAAGCTGAAAGGGTAAACAATCCAGATAGGGAGAAGAACGGGAAAAATACTTTAGGGTTAAAAGAACCAGAGACATATAGTATAATTCCACCCCCCCCCCCCCCCCAACTCCCATCACCATGCTTTGCTGTGCGACATGAAAAGGTAAGTGCTAAGTTTGAATCAAACGAGTCACCATATTTCTGCCATGTCTCAGATACTGTCAGGCCTCTCACGGAGAAACAGGATTTGTGAGCCCTTGGGCCACTGCCGTAGAGCAACAGTGGCAGGCAAAACCCCCAACCAGTACTGGCAACACACCAACACAGCAGGGAACTGCAGATGTAGATAAGCAGACAGGGATACAGGACTGGAATAGACTTCACCTACACTTGACCACCATTCCCCAGGGGTTGAGCCCCCAGGTGCAGGTGGCCAGCAGGACTTACAGGATCCAGGAACACACACAGGGGAAAGGACTCACTTGAGCAAGCTTGACTAACAGGGCCAGGAATCAAGACACAGAACTGGGGAAACCTCCCCAGGTAACAGGACTCAGCAACAAGCTTGCACAAACCAGGACTGGAGGGAAAGGCAGAGGGAAACAAGAACACAAAATAGACAGACACGGCTAAACCCAAAGCTGGGCTACAACTACCACCTAATACCAGAACACAACAGAAGGCTAAACACTAGGCAGCCACCAGCACACAGGAAAATAAAACAGAAAGCCCACAAACAGAACACTGAGGCAGAAGGCAGAAGCCCACAAACCAACACACAAACGCAGTAAGCAAAAGCCCACAAACAGACACACTAAAGCAGAAGGCAAAAGCCCACAGACAGACACACTAAAGCAGAAGGCAAAAGTACACCAACTGACCTATAGCGATGCAAAGGCAAACTTAGAAAGTTCCCAGGTGGTAATAAAGGCACAACAGGTGAGGTCACCAGCAGGATGGGGCTCAGCAACACAACAGGAGAGTACAGCCTGGCTGGAACAGGATCCCGGAATGGACTAGCCTGGACTGGAACGGATTTCAGGATTTCCACCCAGGCTTGAGGATTTACACACCGACTTAGCTTGGCTGGAGGAACCCCAAAGCAAGTCCGACAGGAAATATAGTCACAATCGTGACAGTTACAGAAACAAAGAGGATTCTCCAGAAAATACATTGATCTTAAAGATGGTGACAGAGCCAGTGCTCCTCTATGAGCACTCATATCAAGGAGCACACACCTGGCAGTTGGGCCAGGAGCCATAATAAACGAAGCAGGACTTAACATATGGAGAAGCAAAGAAGAGCAAAAAGGCCAGGTTTTAGCATGTGAAAGAAGTGTTCAAAGAAGCATGCAAAGGATCGTTGGTAAAAGAATCACTAGGGACAGACTTGGTAGATGCTGGGTCAGAAAGAGGTGACCAAAGGATCATCATTAAAAGAATCACACTGGACAGCAGATGCAGGGTCAGGAAAAGGAGTCCAAAGGATCATATAGTGGCTCAGCAAGAAAGTGAATGGCCTCAAGTGGCCCAAAGCTCAGACTTGAGTTGAATAGGAAATCTGTAGCAAGTCTGTAAGACACAGGTAATCCCCATCTAACCTGAAGAAGCCTGAGCTATTCTTCCAAGAAACATGAAACAACTACATCATATTATGTTAAGTTGGTAGAAATCAATCCTAGGTGACTCAGGTGTTATTGCTGTAAAAGAGAATTTTCCACCAAGTACTAAGTCAAGGGGTGTAAAAACTTATGCCAGATATTTTGGTTTATTCATTACTTTATGAATTTCTATAATCGTTCTTTCATGTTGAAAAGTGCAGATCAATGAAACTTACTTTAAATGTATTTTTTGAATAGTAGAATGTGAAAAATGTTTAAGACATTTATAAGGTGTGTAAAGCCAGTGGGAGTATCCAATACAATCTTTATTTAGCCCTTTTTTGGTAATGCACTCTCTTCTATATATTCGATTTCATATCTCCATCTTAAAAACCAGTTCTGAAGAGATCTATGCAGTCTTGAAAGTCTACAGGCACAACCCTTTAGATACATCAAAAGTGGACATAATGAAAGGAATTAAGGGTGCAAAGTTTTCTCAAGAATAAGCGCAGATACCGAAAAAAACAATGAACGGAGCAAAGGCTACTTTCAGTGCCTTCCTTTGTAAGTCATGCTTGTGTTCAACATTCATAAGAACATAATGAAAGGCCTGCTGAGTCAGAACAAGGCCCAACGAGCCCAGCATCTTCTGACAGAGGCCAGTCTGGGTTACAAAATATCCAGCATATCTCAAAAAGTAGGCCATATTTCCCATAGCACATTTCCAAGGATTGATAGATTATTTGGGACTTACTAAACCCACTTGAATTGACTTACAGAGCAAACGGTGTACAGACTAAACAGTAAAGAAAGGAATCTCTTAGATTTCTTTTTTGAAAATATGCAGAATATCAAATAACCTGAACCTTGAACCACAATAGGGTGGTGGACTTTGGTCCTGGGGAACTGAGGAACTGAGTTCGATTCCCACTTCAGGCACAGGCAGCTCCTTGTGACTCTGGGCAAGTCACTTAACCCTCCATTGCCCCATGTAAGCCGCATTGAGCCTGCCATGAGTGGGAAAGTGCGGGGTACAAATGTAACAAAAAAAACAAACAAAAAAAAAATATCAGGTTTTCAACCCAGTCCACACGGCACATCTAGCCAGTCAGGGTTTTCAGGATATCCAGATAACCTGAAAACCCAACTGACTAGGTGTGTCCCAAGGACTGGGTTGAAAACCTCCGATATAAAATAGGAAAGCAAATGGAGAGAAAAAAAGTCATAAAGCCATTACAGACTATCAAATTGCCATGCAGAGGTACTCCAAATAGCCCAAGGCTCACCTAGAGTTTAAGTACTATAATAGCCAAGTTTTCATGGCTGATTTGAAGTGTTTTAATAATTCACTATGAATTGTTAATGGGAGGCTATTCCTGAGAGCAGGGACTGTGAAGTAAAAGCCTTGCTATTTATTGAGGCTTATAATGGAGCCTAATTTGTTTTAGATTATGGAGCACAGTATGATGACATATGTAACTGGAGCATTTAGAATAATGCTCTAAGAGAAATGTTATGTGTGTATTGAGTTTGTCTGAATTGTTGTATAATGCATATGAGTTTTTACTATCGTGCATGTAATTACGCAACCCGCCTAAAACCTTTGGCAATAAAGCGGAATATACACTTCTAAATAAAGTAAAAAAGCACTGTGTCTAGTAGTTTGAAACTGCAGCATGGGATCCATGAAGGACCATGCAATGGTCATTCAGTGGCCTGAGAATACGAGCAAGATAAGTGATGCTTTCCCAAGCCTACCTGGCTAATACATTTTTTAATGTATTTTTCTCCAGGAACTTGTCCAAACCTTTTTTGACCACCACTATGTTAATCAACATGACTTTTGTAGATACAACCAATTAAGCTCCAAATAAAAGGCTAGAATTTGAGTCAATGTTGTAATCAACTTTATGGATAAGGGCAGTTAAAAGGAGGCCCCTTTACTAACCAACCCTTCAGTTCAGCAACTTGGACCCTTTGTTCTACAGCTGTTTCCTTTTAACTTTACTCTTTGGCAATAGCAAATGGCTTCTCCACATCGATCTTCCCACAATCTGCGATGACATCCTTAAGAAGCTTGTCCCGGCTATCTGTTTTAGTATTCTCAATCTTACGCACCACATCCATTCCGCTGAGGACCTTGCCGAACACGACATGCTTGCCATCAAGCCAGGGTGTTTTCACAGTGGTAATAAAGAACTGGGAGCCGTTGGTGTCCTTGCCAGCATTGGCCATGCTTAACCAGCCGGGGCCATAGTGCTTCAACTTAAAGTTTTCATCTGCAAATCGGTCTCCATAGATGCTCTTACCTCCAGTGCCGTCTCCTCGGGTGAAATCTCCTCCTTGGATCATAAAGTCCTTAATAACACGGTGGAACCTGCTGCCCTTGTACCCAAATCCTCTCTCTCCTGTTGCTAAAGCAACAAAGTTTTCTACAGTCTTTGGAACAGTCTTTCCAAACAGTGCAATCTGAACACGCCCAACTTCTACATCCCCAATTTTTAAGTCAAAGAAGACCTTCTGAGTCACCTTAGGACCCTTCTTCTTCTCATCCACTTCTGATGTGGCTGGGAACAGCAGGAAAATGATAGAACCAGCAATCAAGGCGATCAAGGAGACTAAAAGATACTGCGAACCGCTATGTGGATAATGATGAAGAAAAAGTAAATTTGCTAAATAGATAATTCTGTTCTGTTTTCACAGAAGAAAATCCTGAAGAAGGACCGCGATGGACTGGAAAAAGTACACATGAGATTGAAGTGGATAGAGCACCGTTCACGGAAGAGAGTGTGTATCAACAACTTGAAAAGCTAAAGGTGGACAAAGCCATGGGACCGGATGGGATCCACCCTAGGATATTGAGGGAGCTCAGAGAGGTTCTGGCGGGTCCTCTTAAAGATTTAATATATCCTTGCAGACGGGAGAGGTTCCGAGGGATTGGAGAACGGCGGATGTAGTCCCTCTTCACAAAAGTGGTGATAGGGAAGAAGCTGGAAACTACAGGTCGGTAAGCCTCACTTCGGTTTTTGGAAAAATAATGGAAGCGATGCTGAAGGAAAGGATAGTGAATTTCCTGGAAGCCAATAAGTTGCAAGATCCGAGACAACATGGTTTTACCAAAGGGAAATCGTGCCAAACGAATCTCATTGAGTTCTTTGATTGGGTGACAGGAGAATTGAATCAGGGACGAGCTATGGACCTAATCTACTTAGATTTCAGCAAAGCTTTTGACACGGTTCCCCACAGGAGGCTCTTAAATAAACTGGATGGGCTCAAGATAGGACCCGAAGTGGTGAACTGGATTAGGAACTGGTTGACGGACAGACGCCAGAGGGTGGTGGTGAATGGAATTCGCTCTGAGGGAAAGGTGAGTAGTGGAGTGCCTCAAGGATCGGTGCTGGGGCCAATTCTGTTCAATATATTTGTGAGTGACATTGCTGAAGGGTTAGAAGGTAACGTTTGCCTATTTGCGGATGATACAAAGACCTGTAAGAGTGGACACCCCGGAGGGAGTGGAAAATATGAAAAAGGACCTACAGAAGCTAGAAGAATGGTCTAAGGTTTGGCAATTAAAATTCAATGCGAAGAAATGCAAAGTGATGCACTTAGGGAATAGAAATCCACGGGAGACGTATATGTTAGGCGGGGAGAGTCTGATAGGTACGGACGGGGAGAGGGATCTTGGGGTGATAGTATCTGAGGATTTGAAGGCGACGAAACAGTGTGACAAGGCGGTGGCCGTAGCTAGAAGGTTGTTAGGCTGTATAGAGAGAGGTGTGACCAGCAGAAGAAAGGGGGTGTTGATGCCCCTGTATAAGTCATTGGTGAGGCCCCACCTGGAGTATTGTGTTCAGTTTTGGAGGCCGTACCTTAAGGATGTAAAAAGAATTGAAGCGGTGCAAAGAAAAGCTACGAGAATGGTATGGGATTTGCGTTACAAGACGTATGAGGAGAGACTTGCTGACCTGTACATGTATACTCTGGAGGAAAGGAGAAACAGGGGTGATATGATACAGACGTTCAAATATTTGAAAGGTATTAATCTGCCATCGAACCTTTTCCGGAGATGCGAAGGCGGTAGAACGAGAGGACATGAAATGAGATTGAAGGGGGGCAGACTCAAGAAAAATGTCAGGAAGTATTTTTTCATGGAGAGAGTAGTGGATGCTTGGAATGCCCTCCCGCGGGAGGTGGTGGAAACGAAAACAGTAACGGAATTCAAACATGCATGGGATAAACATAAAGGAATCCTGTTCAGAAGGAATGGATCCTAAGGAGCTTAGCCGAGATTGGGTGGCAGAGCTGGTGGCGGGAGGCGGGGATGGTGCTGGCCAGACTTATACGGTCTGTGCCATAACCGGTGGTGGGAGGCGGGGCTAGTTTTAGGCAGACTTATACAGTCTGTGCCCTGAAAAGGACAGGTACAAATCAAGGTAAGGTATACACAAAAAGTAGCACATATGAGTTTGTCTTGTTGGCCAGACTGGATGGACCATGCAGGTCTTTTTCTGCCGTCATCTACTATGTTACTATGACCATATCCTCCAGAAAGATTCTACATCTTAATTATGTGCTCTGTGTAAAAAATACTCATTACAATTTGTTTTTAATCTGGCTGTTGCTAGTTTCATGAGTGTCCTCTTCTTTTAGTGTCTTTTGAAAGGATAAACTGCTCTATTTAACAGTTCCATTCTATTCACAATTCTATAGCTTTTTACTATATCTCCTCAGTTGCATTTTCCAAGCTGAAGTGCTCTAACCTATTTATCCTTTTTTCATGAGAGGTATTCCATCCCATAATTTTAATAGGCAAAAAAAAATCTATTTACAGTTACAGAAGATTTTAGCAGCAGTAAACATGCCAAGACCACTGCTGAAAATTATGTATTCATCGCCACTAAATGGATAACTTCACATGGCTCTTGGCCTACTATGCCCCTTTTTAAAACGTATAACTTTGGTCATTTAGCAATTTTTTTTTTTTTAAAGCAACACATATGGTACTGCCACTGACTGCATAATTGCATTAAGTTTCACCCAGGATAAATTAGCTACCTAGGCTTCCAGACTCCACTCATCACCTGCCACCTCCCCCCATGCAAAAAAACAAACAAAAAAAAAAACCAACATAGTGGTATATTTCAATTCAGATGCAGACAGCATTAAGTGTACAGTACAGGAGCATTGACTACTGCCCATGAAAGCACAAACTAAGGCAGTGCAGCACTGACCTGTTCACTCGTTGAAGGCAATATGTTTGGTTCAGCAGTCATATTTGTAAGGTCTTCTAGAATGGTTTGTAAATGTGTTATTTCTCCTAGCATCCCAATCTCCTCATCCTAGAACAACAAACATTTCAAATATTAAAATTTCACTTTCCTTTTAAAGGTAGCAAACAGTTCACAACCCAGATAGAAACAGATTATGAATGCTGATATTTCCATCTAGTCTCTTCCTGAGACAGCTCCCCTGGTTCTAGGGAGAGAGTGCTGCTCATTGTCCTCCCCAGTGGCTTAGCTAGGACCCCTTCAGAACTCATGTAAACAAACTCTGCAAAACGCAAACACATTCCAGACCTATATAGAAAACCTGCCATAGTAATAGAAACATCCCATTGTCAGTCAAACTGATGAAAATCACAGTAGCCAAACAACTTACAGATTACATAAACAAATTCTCAATATTACACGAATCACAGTCAGGTTTCCACCCCCTCCACAGTACAGAAACAGTACTACTCACTCTCCTAGCCAAATTTAAGCAGGAAATAGCAATAGGCAAAAACATTCTCCTCCTCCAACTTGACATGGTAAACCACAATATATTAATAAGACTACTAGATAAGTTCGGGATTGGTGGAAACATACTTAGTTGGATCAAGGGTTTCCTAACCACAAGAACATACCAAGTAAAATCAAACAAACATCTCATCACCATGGAAAGCAGACTGCGGAGTACCACAAGGATCACCGCTATCACCGATCCTCTTCAATCTAGCCAAGTCCTTATCCAACCAAGGCCTTAACCTCTTCATCTATGCAGAAGATATCACAATATACATTCCTTACAAATCTAAATTGACAGAAATCACCAATGAAATCACGATCAGCTTGAACATCATGGACTCTTGGGCAAATGCATTTCAACTAAAACTCGACAAAGAAAAAACACACTGTCTTATCCTCTCATCCCAACACAGCCCCACAATTATCAACACCCCCAGATACACCCTCCCTATCTCAGACAACCTGAAAATCCTCGGCATCACATTGGACAGCAACCTAACACTAGAGAGCCAAGTGACATCCACAACAAAGAAAATGTTCCATTCAATGTGGAAACTGAAATGCGTGAAACAATTCTTCCCGAGGGAAACATTTCACAACCTGATACATTCAATGGTACTAAGCCATGTAGACTACTGCAACAGAATTTATGCGGGATGCAAAGAATAAACATTAAAGAAACTTCAAACCGCTCAAAACACGGAAGCTAGGCTTATCTTCGGAAAAAAGTGATTTGAAAGCACAAAACCCCTCCGCGAAAAACTTCACTGGCTCCCAATCAAAGAACACATTGCTTTCAAAATCTGCACTCTGGTCCACAAACTTATCTACGGCGAAGCCCCGGGATATATGACAGGCTTGATCGACCTACCAACCAACAACACATCCGAATCAACACAAACGTACCTAAATCTGCACTACCCAAGCTGCAAAGGACTCAAATACAAATCAACTTACGCATCCAATTTCTCCTACATTAGGCACACAACTGTGGAACGCTTTATCAAAAGCCTTCAAAACCACGTACGACCACCTAAACTTCCGGAAAAAAATAAAAACTAACCTGTTTAAAAAGGCATACCCTACCAATCCACCATAAATGCCTGAGCTCTGCAACACAACAAAACTAAAGTACGTAATGGACATAACACAACTCTTCCGTTGTACGATTCCCTAATGTGGCTGTGCCACATATACTTTATCTTACCACAATATCACTTTCTATTTGTTTACACCGGAGTCTGGAAACGCCTCTCCGGTACTATGTAAGCCACATTGAGCCTACAAATAGGTGTGAAAATGTGGGATACAAATGTAATAAATAAACTAAAATGCAAGATATCAGAGATGCACATTTTCCAAAGCTAATGTATACCTTGTTTTCATCTGAATGATGCTTTGGTCCCAGTGTCTCTTCTGTTTTTAACTCTTTTTCCAGGGTCTCCTGTCTTTTTGACATTTCTGGTCTACCATCCATTTTCTCTCTGCATCTCTCTTGTCCTTATTCTCCTCCTGTGTCCAGCACTGCCCCTCATTGTTCCTGTTCCTATGCTCCCACCATGCCCAGCATCTCTTCTCTATGTCCCTGTCCCTCCCCAAATCTAGCTTCTCCCCTTTCTTCCCATCCCAGAGCCAGCTTCTCTCCCTCTTGCACCCCGACCCCTTCCCTCTTTGGGCCATAATCTCTCTCTCCTCACTCCACTGAACAAGCCTCTCTCCCCCTCTCCCTTGCCTCCAAGTCTGCAACCAAGAGCTATCCCTATGGATCACACACAAAGATGAAGCCATCTATAGGGGAATGGTGAGCTTCTTTATCTGGAGAGCCCAACAAGCATGTATAGCATACAACAAACTGATCAGGGACAAAGGCAAAGGGGGAGTTTATCTACCAGATATATGACTTTACAATGTAGCAGCCCTCATTTGTTGGATCCATGAACTCCATATAGGGATCTTTCATTTTGAACCTGAAAGGATATGGTCCACCATAGTTCAGTCGGACTCAGTATTCAATGTGCTTCATACTACAACAGAGAGCTCCTTTATCGTCACTTTTACAGCCTCTGAAGGAGACTTGGAAATTGTGGAGAATCAGATTTTTTAAAGGGGGGGGGCAGGTCCCTCTCCAGTTATAAAGGCGGTAGATAAAGCGACGTTTCTTACCTGAAGCAGGTATTCTCCGAGGACAACAGGCTGGATATTCTCACATGTGGGTGACGTCACGTCGGCCCGGAGGATTTTCAAGCAAAAATCGCCAAAAGTCTCTTCTAGAGCGTTCCGTTGCGCAAAACAATCGCACTGCACATGCGCGCGCATGATTTCCCGCCCGCAGCGCGGACACACTCCTCAGTTGAATCCAAAAGATGAAAGAAAAACAACTCCAAAGGGGAGGTGGGAGGGTTTGTGAGAATATCCAGCCTGCTGTCCTCAGAGAATACCTGCTTCAGGTAAGAAACTTTGCTTTCTCCGAGGACAAGCAGGCTTATATTCTCACATGTGGGGTATCCCTAGCCCCCAGGCTCACTCAACACAACAAACAGTGGTCAATTGGGCCTCGCAACGGCGAGGACATAACAAAAATTGACCTGAAACAAGAAACATCTGAGAGTGCAGCCTGGAACAGAAGAAAAATGGGCCTAGGAGGGTTGGAGTTGGATTCTAAACCCCAAACAGATTCTGCAGCACCAACTGCCCAAACCGACTGTCGTGTCGGCTATCCTGCTGAAGGCAGTAGTGATATGTGAATGTGTCTACTGATGACCACGTCGCAGCCTTGCAGATCTCTTCAATAGTGGCTGACCTGAGATGAGCCACTGACACAGCCATGGCTCTAACATTATGAGCCGTGACATGGCCCTCTAAAGTCAGTCCAGCTTGGGCGTAAGTGAAGGAAATGCAATCTGCTAGCCATTTAGATATGGTGCGTTTCCCGACAGCAACTCCCCTCTTGTTGGGATTAAAAGAAATAAACAACTAGGCAGAATGTCTGTGGGGGCTTGTCCGCTCCACGTAAAAGGCCAATGCTCTTTTGCAGTCCAAAGTGTGCAGCTTGCTTTCGCCAGGACTTGTATGAGGGCGGGGAAAAAATGTTGGCAAGACAATTGACTGGTTCAGATGGAACTCCGATACCACCTTCAGCAGGAACTTAGGGTGCATGCGGAGGACTACTCTGTTATGATTAAATCTAAGATAAGGAGCATAAACCACTAGCGCCTGAAGCTCACTAACCCTACGAGCTGAAGTAACAGCCACCAAGAAAATGATTCCAGGTCAAATACTTCAGATGGCAGGATTACAGTGGCTCGAAAGGGGGTTTCATCAGCTGGGTGAGAATGACATTGAGATCCCATGACACTGGAGGAGGTTTGACAGGGGGCTTTGACAAAAGCAAACCTCTCATGAAGCGAACAACTAAAGGCTGTCCAGAGATAGGCTGACCTTTGTACACGTTGATGGTAAGCACTAATCGCACTAAGGTGAACTCTTACAGAGTTGGTCTTGAGACCAGACTCTGATAAATGCAGAAGGTACTCAAGCAAGGTCTGTGTAGGACAAGAAAAGGGATCTAGGGCCCTGCTGTCACACCAGACGGCAAACCTCTTCCATTTAAAAGAGTAACATCTTTTAGTGGAATCTTTCCTGGAAGCAAGCAAGACTCGGGAGACACCCTCAGAAAGACCCAAGGAGGCAAATTCTAAGCTCTCAACATCCAGGCCGTGAGAGCCAGAGACTGGAGGTTGGGATGTAGAAGCGCCCCCTCGTTCTGAGTAATGAGAGTTGGAAAACACTCCAATCTCCACGGTTCTTCGAAAGACAACGCCAGAAGAAGAGGGAACCAAATCTGACGCGGCCAGAAGGGAGCGATCAGAATCATGGTTCCACGATCTTGCTTGAGTTTCAGCAAAGTCTTCCCCACCAGAGGTATGGGAGGATACGCATACAAAGGACCTGTCCCCCAGTGCAGGAGGAAGGCATCCAACGCTGGCATCCAACGCTAGCCTGCCGTGGGCCTGAAGTCTGGAACAGAACTGAGGGACCTTGTGATTGAGTTGAGTGGCAAAAAGATCCACCGAGGGGGTGCCCCACTCTCGGAAAATCTTTCTGGCTACAGCCATGTTCAGCGACCACTCGTGAGGTTGCATAATCCTACTCAACCTGTCGACCAGACTGTTGTTTACGCCGACTAGATAAATGGCTTGGAGAAACATACCGTGATGGCGAACCCAAAGCCACATCTGCCCAGCCTCCTGACACAGACGGCGAGATCCGGTACCCCCTTGCTTGTTTGTGTAGTACATCGCAACCTGATTGTCTGTTTGTATCAGAATAATTTGGTTGGATAGCTGATCTCTGAAAGCCTTTAGAGCGTTCCAGATCGCTCGCAACTCCAGGAGGTTGATCTGAAGATGCTTTTCCTGAAGGGACCAAGCTCCTTGAGTATGAAGCCCATCTACATGCTCTCCCCACCCTAGGAGGGATACATCCGTCGTCAGCACTTTTTGTGGCTGAAGAATTTGAAATGGGCGTCCCAAAACCAGATTGGATCGAACTGTCCACCACTGAAGGGAATTCCGAAAGTCGGTGGACAACTGGATCACATCCTCTAGATCCTCTGTAGCTTGATACCACTGGGAAGCTAGGGTCCACTGAGCTGATCTCATGTGAAGACGTGCCATGGGAGTTACATGAACTATGGAAGCCATATGCCCCAGAAGTCTCAACATCTGCCGAGCTGTGATCTGTTGAGACGCTTGAACCTTGGAGACCAAAGACAGAAGGTTGTCTGCTCTTGGCTCGGGAAGATAGGCACAAGCTGTCTTCGTGCACAACAGAGCCCCTATGAATTCCAATTTTTGAACTGGGTGGAGATGGGACTTTAGGTAATTGATGACAAACTCTAGTAGCTCCAGCACTTGAATAGTCATCCGCATGGACTGCAAAGCTCCTTCCTGGGAGGTGCTCTTCACCAGCCAATCATTGAGATAAGGGAACACATGCACTCCCAGTCTGTGTAGAGACGTTGCAACAACTGCCAGGCACTTGGTAAATACCCTGGGCGCAGACACCAAGCCAAAAGGCAGCACACAGTATTGAAAATGCTGTGTTCCCAGCCGAAACCGCAGATACTACCGCTTATACCATCCTTTAAGTCCAGAGAGCATAGCCAATCGTTTTCCTGAATCATGGGAAGAAGGGTGCCCAGGGAAAGCATCCTGAACGTTTCTCGAACCAGATATTTGTTCAGGCCCCTTAGGTCTAGGATGGGACGCATCCCCCCCCCTGTCTTCTTTTCCACAAGGAAGTACCTGGAATAGAATCCCAGCCCTTCTTGCCCTGGTGGAACGGGCTCGACCGCATTGGCGCTGAGAAGGGCGGAGAGTTCCTCTGCAAGTACCTGCTTGTGTTGGGAGCTGAAGGACTGAGCTCCCAGTGGCCAATTTGGAGGCTTGGTTTCCAGATTAAGAGTGTATCCTAACCGGACTATTTGAAGAACCCACCGGTTGGAGGTTATCAGAAGCCACCTTTGGTGAAAAAATTTTCACCTCCCCCCGACAGGCAGATTGCCCAGCACTGACACATTTATGGTGGCTATGCTCAACTGGAGCCAGTCAAAAACCCGTCCCTGGTTTTTGCTGGGGAGCTGCAGGGGCCTGTTTAGGCGCACGCTGTTGACGAGAACGAGCGTGCTGTGGCAGAGCCTGAACCAGCTGTCGAGAAGTAGGAGTGTACTTACGGCCCCTAGAGGCGTAAGGCGCACTTCTCTTCCCTTTAAAAATCTTCCTAGATGAGGAAGCGGATGCAGAAGGCGCCCGACGCGAGAGAGAGTCCATAGCGTTATCATGCTGATAGAGATGATCAATCATCTCTTCGACCTTCTCACCGAAAAGATGATCCCCCCCCCCCCCCCCCGGCAAGGGATATCCGCAATTTTCTGCTGAGTTCGTTCCTCCAAGTTAAAGGCATGCAGCCAAGAGAGTCTGTGCATCACTATACCCATAGCAGAAAATCTGTATGTCACATCACAAGTAATGTAAATGCCCCTGGACAAGAACTTGCGACACGCCTTCTGCTGCCTGACCACTTGGCGAAAAGGCTCGGCCTGCTCCGGTGGGAGTGCATCAACCAAGCTCTCAAGCTGCCGCACTGAGTTCCGCAAATGAATGCTCATGGAGAGCTGGTACGACTGAATTTTGGAAGCGAGCATGCCAGCCTGATACGCCTTTCTCCCAAAAGAATCTAAGGTTCTATGTTTCCGCCCCGGGGGCGCCGAGGCAAAGTTCCTAGAACTCTTAGCTCTTCTGAGAGCAGAATCCACCACCGCAGAGTCATAAGGCAACTGAGGCTGGACGAAACTGGGTTCCCCGTGGATCCAAAACTGGGATTCAGCCTTTTTGGGAATAGTTGGACAAGAAAGAGGCTTCTCCCATTCCTCATCAGCATAAACAAATGGTCAGGCCCGAGGCACTGAAGGCACCAGGGGTGCGGATCAGTGCCCGAGATGGTCCGGTTGCAGCGGGCGCATGGCTTGAAGCCGCTGGGCATCTTCGATGACATGGCGGGAAAAACTTCGTCTGCTAAATTAAAAGATGTGTTTTGTCAGAAAAATTGACAAACAAGAGAGAAAAAACCCTGACCGAGCGACCTAACACAGTTGCGACGAAAAAGAAAGAAAACTTATAAATGGGGAAAAAAACTGAGGAAGTAAAGGGTTTTTTTTTTTTAGTTTTAAAAGAATTAAGGAAGGGAAAACACGTTCGTAGAAAACAAAGAGAACTTTCCTCCGAAACGAGGAAACGCAAAGCACCTGAAAAGGAACTCCATGTCACCTCAGATGCGGAAAAAAGAGAACTGAGGAGCGTGTCCACACGGCGGGCGGGAAATCGTGCGCGCGCATGCACGCTGCGATCGTCTCACGCAACGGAACGCTCTAGAAGAGACTTTTGGCGATTTTTGCTTGAAAATCCTCCGGCCCCACGTGACGTCAACCACATGTGAGAATATCAGCCTGCTTGTCCTCGGAGAACCCAGATTTCAAAGGGTGAAGGGTATAAGAACCTTTCAACAATGGGTCAAGGGTGGATGCAGGTACACTGGTCAATCTGTAGACAAAACTGGGCACTATCCCCTTGTTTCCTCATTGTGGCAACAGTGGGCCCTCCCCACCTCCAGTTCTTTTTTCCATATCTACACCTTTGTCATTATTGCCTTTCACCTACAGTCAACAGCAAGGAACAGCCCTATGTTCACCACCCCTGACAAGCTTTTTATACACATGCCAGTAAAGTCTAATAAACTTTCAGTGTGGTATAACTTAGGCAGAGAACAGAGACTCTCTCCTTTCTTCACTAGCTTAGTACATGATTGGGCTTCACGCATTGGAGAAGAGATCACAGAAGAAAAACTGTCATTTTTGACAGCTTTTCACACAACCCTGAAAGTGGGATTGCATGAGATTCAGTAAAAACTCCTTGTAAAGAAACTGTGTTTTAAGCCTGTAAAATATATTGGATATTTTCCTATTTTAATTGTGTCTTGAGGTGTAATTCTTTCATTTGGCCAGCAGGTGGTGTTTCTTTGCTGTAAATCTGTTATAGGGAACTGAATGTTCTTTTTCTTTAACACAAGCAGGAAGCAAGCAGCAGTATACTTTCAAATCTTGTTGACTGGGCTCTGATTGGCCCAGGAGCTCATTTCCTTTAGAGTGTACTGATTTTGCCTTCAGTCTTAGCAAAGAGATCTCTCTCTCTCTCTCTTCCTGGCTGAGGCTCAGTGAATTATGTGTCCTGATCTTCCCAGGTACTGTTTAGCTAGTATGCAAATGTTTAGTTAGAATTGTTTGCTCGCTCTGCTTGTCTGCACTGATAATGAATCCTGGTGGTTTGTATGTTGGGTCTGTGAATGCTTTCTGGGAACTGTGGGACCACTGGGAGCATGGTTCCAATAACCTAAAAATCACTGGGGATAACTGGAGAGTGGAAGACTCGCCCAGAGGCAGCTGTGACCCAGGCGGTGGGAGGAGGAGGGTGCAAGTGTAGAGCACAAGCAGCAGGTGCAGGCAGACCTGAGCTGGGCTGGGGATAGACCCTCTAAGTGGCCATGCACAAAGCTTACATCACCCGGTGCAAGAGGAAACAAATGGAGTTGTGGGATGACATATGTCTCTAGCCTGGAGAATATTTTGGGCATCTCACATCAGTCGACTTACAAGTTGTGTTACCTGCTAGGGATTGATTCTGACTTGGCTAGGCAGGGCATTACAGAATGTCAGACAATTCACTTCTCTGGCCCTTATACTAGGTAAAGAAAGCGATACCACACAGCTGGGTGGGAGAGCATCCCTCTTTACTTTTTTTTGTTTTTTTTTTGTTACATTTGTACCCCGCGCTTTCCCACTCATGGCAGGCTCAATGCGGCAGGCAATGGAAGGTTAAGTGACTTGCCCAGAGTCACAAGGAGCTGCCTGTGCCGGGAATCGAACTCAGTTCCTCAGGACCAAAGTCCACCACCCTAACCACTAGGCCACTCCTTCAGCATTGGAACTTGCTTATGTTGGAAATGTCCACCTGGGAACACAATAGACTCCGACATTACCAAAGGGAGAGGAGCAGAACTTACTGTGCACTTTGGCAAAAGTTTAAAGACATAGCCACAGGATCCTCCACAGTCATGGGGACGAGGGGGGAGCCCTCCCCCCAAAAAATGAATGGAATGTACATGTAGTTTTGTATTTCCTTGGAGGATTTGTTTACTTTCACCAGTTATTGCTGCTTTGCATTCTGTTCACCAACAGAGATTTAAAAAAAAAAAAAAGTTTTACTCTAGTAAAAATGCAATCTTTGCAACAGTATTAAAGTGGATAGAGTAAGGAAAGGAAAGTAATATCAAATCTCTACACTTATCTAATGCGTACATTATACTTGCTTCAATGCAGGTGCAAAGCATGTGGGTACTTTGAAAGGGTATTCCTTTCAAGGTATGTTCCTTTAAAATTAACTTATGGGACTACAGGAAGACTCGTAATACTTGCCATGTTTAAACAGAATTGTCAAGTTCGGGCAGGGGAAAGGTGCTCATGACATACCTCAGTTTAAAGTTTCACAAGGCCCTGTTATTTCCGAAGGTATTTTAGTTTTAGAAGATATTTTTCCTTTATAATGTGCTTTGTGGAGACTCAATAAAAGTTATTAAAAAAAAAAAAAAAAAGATATTTTTCCTTGGTGCTCCAAGGAAGTGGGGCTAGTCTCACAGCAGACAAGACTTACCAAAACTGGTTTTAAAAGTGACACAAAGGTGCAGAAGCGCCCCCGCTCCTCTGTGAGTGCTCGGGTCACAGCCTTCTTCTCTGTCTCTTCCAATAGTGCATATTTATCAGTCACATCCTGAAGAGCACAGTCCAGCTGTATGCGCATATCATCCTTTCCTAAATCCAAAGCCAAATGAAGACAAGCATTTCAAAATGGAAAACAATTTGTTCAAAAGAAATGCATTAGAAATGCTGCCCACAGTCTACATGCTGTAGTTATTAAAGATCAATGACCCTGATTCTGGAAATACTACACTGGCTTTCTTTTGAGTTCTGCTTACAATCTTGAAGGATATTTGTAAACTAAACAAATAATCTAACATCCATATAACTTCTTGAACTTTCATAAGCTTGCAAGGCTCATTTATTTCCTGCTAGTAGAGTGTGTGGTTCGGGTTATGAGCTGGGAACGAGTTTTCTCTAGGAGTGGGAGAGGTAATATGCCAGGGAAGGAGGGCTATTCTACTATGTAGAGGAAATGTGGCTGCAGAGCTTTCACCCATGGAGGGGCCCAAGCCCCTTTGTCTTGCTCCATCTTAGGCACCAGTAGGGATAGGGAAGCATCAGCAGGCATGAGACACAGTTAACTAATCACCTATTGAGGTGTACTTAATTGTCTAACGATTGATGTTTATTCATGATTTGTTGAATCACCAAATCCTGGGAATCCCCATATCTAAGTGATTTACAAAATTCCACAAATATGCTTTTCAAGAATTTCAAGGTAGAGCAGGTTTGTGAAAAGTTTTACAGAAGTTTATAGATGGCAATTTAGCTTCCTAACTGTGGCTTTGGTATTTTCGGATTGTATTTATATTTAATGATTTTTTTTCTTTGTTGTTTTCTCTTACAATTAATTGTACCAAGACTGATAAAAGAAAGAATAAGAATAACTGAAGATTCAGAAGGCCCCTGATTATGCTTATCCATTTTCTAAACACAGTTGTAATAATTCATAACGTGAAAAGGAACAGATATCTATAAGAGAATTAGTGCATTTCAGTGCAAAAGGAATATCTAATAAAATGAGTGAGGACAAAAACAAATATAGCCAGGCATCAAGATCCTAAAAACAGACAGCAAAGGATAAACTGAGATCAAGTAGGGTTTATATTACAGTATGAATGGAAAATATGTAAAACAAATGGGCCTTTTCCTGCAGTTATATTAACTGTTTCAATTTTTCCCAACCAATGTACTAAGGGAAAAAAAAAAAAAAAGAAGATCCAGAGTTCGAAGCACTTTTAATGTGGTCAAATAAAAAAATAAAAAAAACCACCAACCTGTTCTACGGTGCTGCTAATTTGTGTATATTTCTGATACTCTATCATGTTAATTCTATTATTCTGGGTTATGGTTCAAACTTTATAAACTACCCTTCCTGACATAACAGAACTGTGTACAATAAAGTATTCAAGAGAATGAATAGAAATAGGAATGCCACTATAATAGTAAAAGACAAGTAAAAAGAATAGACTATGCTAGTCTACTCTAGGCTCCACCCCGTATCAGCTGTCATTCTACTATAAACCTTCTGAAATTAACGTCTTCAAGGCTGATCAAAATTTCATCAGTGATGGCTCAGTTCAGATTCTCCTGGGTAAAGCGTTACATATTAGAGGGACTATACCAAAAAAAGACTGCGCCATAGCATGTTGATTCTAGGAGGTATAAATAGTTGGCCATCCTAGGTAATGGTAAAATTATGTCTTACCTGATAATTTTATTTCCTTTAACGCAGCAGATGAATCCAGGAACTAGTGGGTTAAGTCCGCCTACCAGTAGGTGGAGATAGAGATAAACAAACTAAAGGCAGTGATGCCAAACGGCCAAGCTCCTTCCTCAGTTAGTATGTCATTCCTAAGCACTTGCCAAGGCCAAAAATATGAAACCAATAACAACCAGAAACCATCCTCACCATGAAAAACAGAGAACCAAATAAGAACTTCGAAATAACTGCAACTTGATCCAGAAATCGGAATCCTTTCCATGTTCCCATATCTGTCTGAACTCTGCAAAAGAGAACCCAGAAGGAAAAAATAGCCACACTGCGTGGAAAATGAAAAAAATGTCGGTTGAACTAGGGAGGGATCCTGGATTCATCTGCTGCATTAAAGGAAAGAATATTATCATGTAAGACATAATTTTACCTTCCTTGTCACTTGCAGTAGATGGGATGTACCAAAGCATTCCTCAAGTAGGGTGGGAAGCCGATGCTCCCCGCGCTAACACTCCCGCCCCAAAACTCGCATCCTACTACTACTACTTAGCATTTCTATAGCGCTGCCAGGGTTACGCAGCGCTGTACAAGTTTAAACATGGGGAAGGACAGTCCCTGCTCAAGAGAGCTTACAATCTAAAGGTAACAAACTATGTAGTAAGTGTAGGTATCATGAATGGGGAAGGTGGTTAGGCGCCAAAAGCAAGGGAGAAGAGATGGGCTTTGAGTAAGGACTTGAAAATGGTCAGGGAGGGCGCATGGCGTATGGGCTCGGGAAGTCTGTTCCAGGCATAAGGTGATGCGAGGCAGAAGGGGCGGAGTCTGGAGTTAGCGGTGGTGGAGAAGGGTACAGATAGGAGTGATTTGTTCTGAGAGCGGAGGTTACGGGTGGGAACATACGGGGAGAGGAGGGTAGAGAGGTAATGGGGGCTGCAGATTGAGTGCACTTGAAGGTCAATAGGAGAAGCTTGAACTGTATATGGTAGTGGATCGGGAGCCAGTGAAGCGACTTGAGGAGAGGGGCGATATGAGAGTATCGGTTCACGCGGTAGAAAAGACGTGCGGCGGAATTTTGGACAGATTGAAGGGGGGATAGGTGGCTAAGCGGGAGACCAGCGAGAAGAAGGTTGCAATAGTCAAGACGAGAGGTAATGAGCGAGTGGACGAGTGTTCGGGTGGTCTGTTCAGAGAGGAATGGGCGAATTTTGCTAATATTATAGAGGAAGAAGCGACAGGTCTTAGCTGTCTGCTGGATATGGACAGAGAAGGAGAGGGAGGAATCAAAATGACTCCGAGATTGCGGGCTGAAGAGACGGGGAGGATGAGGGCGTTGTCAACAGAGACGGAAAGTGGGGGAAGAGGAGAAGAGGGTTTGGGTGGAAAGACAAGGAGCTCAGTCTTTGCCATGTTCAGTTTCAGATGCCGGTTGGACATCCAGGCAGCGATGTCTGAAAGGCAGGCCGAAACTTTGGCCTGGGTTTCGTCTGTGATGTCGGGAGTGGAGAGATAAAGCTGGGTGTCATCAGCAGATAGGTCTAGCCTGTAATGCTTCACAAAAGTATGACGGGACGCCAAGTAGCCGCCCGACAAATCTCTTCCAGTGATAAGGCCGACGCCTCTGCCCAAGAAGCTGCCTGTGCCCAAGCAGAATGCGCCTTCAGGGCCACTGGAGATGCTCGCCCTTGTAGCAGATACGCCGCTCCAATGGCTTCCCTAATCCAGCGAGCAATGGAAGGCTTAGAAGCTGCCTCACCTCTTTTCAATCCCGACAAGAGCACAAAGAGATGATCCGAACGTCGAAACTCATTAGAGACCTGCAAGTACTGAAACAAGGCTCTCCTCTCTTCGAAAAGACGGAAGATAAACCGCCTGATTGACATGGAAAGCTGAAACCACTTTAGGTAGAAATGACGGCACAGTCCGAATAGACATCCCTGCTTCCGAAAACTGCAAAAAAGGATCTCGAAGACAAAGCCTGAATTTCAGAAATCCTCCTAGCCGAAGCAATGGCCACCAAAAACATTGTCTTAAGTGTTAGATCCTTCTCAGAAACCTTATTCAATGGCTCAAATGGTGGGGCCTGGAGGGCTCGCAGTACCACATTCAAATGCCACGCTGGGCACGGCTGCCACAGAGGAGGCCGAAGTCGAAGAGCCCTGCATAGGAAATGGACCACAGCAGAGTGAGCTGCTAAAGTGGAACCGTCCACTTTGCCCCTAAAACAAGCTAGCGCAGCCACCTGCACTCGAAGGGAATTATATGCCAATCCCTTTTGAAGACCATCCTGAAGGAACTTCAGAATAACCGGAATATCCGCCCGAAAAGGCAATTCAGCACGCAAAGCACAACTCGCCGAGAAAGCTTTCCACATTCGCGTATACACTGTTGAAGTAGACTGCTTCCGTGCCCCCAAAAGAGTGGCAATGACTGGTCCTGAAAATCCCTTCTTCGTCAGCTGCCGCCTCTCAATAGCCAGGCCGTAAGACCAAAGCGGGAGGGATTTTCCATCTGAACTGGCCCTAGCGTTGGAAGCAAAAATACATAGTAAAAATTTTTTTAGATACATTAAAAGCAGGAAACCGGCCAAAGAGTCGGTTGGGCCGCTGGACGAAAATGGTGTTAAAGGGGCGATCAAGGAGGACAAAGCCGTAGCGGAGAAATTAAATGAATTCTTTGCTTCGGTCTTCACCGAGGAGGATTTGGGGGGGACACCGGTGCCGGAAAGAATATTTGAAGCGGGGGAGTCAGAGAAACTAAACAAATTCTCTGTAACCTTGGAGGATGTAATGGGTCAGTTCAGCAAGCTGAAGAGTAGTAAATCACCGGGACCTGATGGTATTCATCCCAGAGTATTAATAGAACTAAAAAATGAACTTGCGGAGCTACTGTTAGAAATATGCAATCTGTCCCTAAAATCGAGTGTAATACCGGAAGACTGGAGGGTAGCCAATGTTACTCCGATTTTTAAGAAGGGTTCCAGAGGAGATCCGGGAAATTATAGACCGGTGAGTCTGACATCGGTGCCGGGCAAGATGGTGGAGGCTATTATTAAGAATAAAATTGCAGAGCATATACAAAAACATGGACTGATGAGACAAAGTCAGCACGGATTTAGTGAAGGGAAGTCTTGCCTCACCAATCTAATGCATTTTTTTGAGGGGGTAAGCAAACATGTGGACAATGGGGAGCCAGTTGATATTGTATATCTGGATTTTCAGAAGGCGTTTGACAAAGTGCCGCACGAAAGACTCCTGAAGAAATTGCAGAGTCATGGAATCGGAGGTAGGGTACTATTATGGATTAAGAACTGGTTGAAAGATAGGAAGCAGAGAGTAGGATTGCGTGGCCAGTATTCTCAGTGGAGGAGGGTAGTTAGTGGGGTCCCGCAGGGGTCTGTGCTGGGTCCGTTGCTTTTTAATGTATTTATAAATGACCTAGAGATGGGAATAACTAGTGAGGTAATTAAATTCGCCGATGACACAAAATTATTCAGGGTCGTCAAGTCGCAGGAGGAATGTGAACGATTACAGGAGGACCTTGCGAGACTGGGAGAATGGGCGTGCAAGTGGCAGATGAAGTTCAATGTTGACAAGTGCAAAGTGATGCATGTGGGTAAGAGGAACCCGAATTATAGCTACGTCTTGCAAGGTTCCACGTTAGGAGTTACGGATCAAGAAAGGGATCTGGGTGTCGTCGTCGATGATACGCTGAAACCTTCTGCTCAGTGTGCTGCTGCGGCTAGGAAAGCGAATAGAATGTTGGGTGTTATTAGGAAGGGTATGGAGTCCAGGTGTGCGGATGTTATAATGCCGTTGTATCGCTCCATGGTGCGACCGCACCTGGAGTATTGTGTTCAATACTGGTCTCCGTATCTCAAAAAAGATATAGTAGAATTGGAAAAGGTACAGCGAAGGGCGACGAAAATGATAGTGGGGATGGGACGACTTTCCTATGAAGAGAGGCTGAGAAGGCTAGGGCTTTTCAGCTTGGAGAAGAGACGGCTGAGGGGAGATATGATAGAAGTGTATAAAATAATGAGTGGAATGGATCGGGTGGATGTGAAGCGACTGTTCACGCTATCCAAAATACTAGGACTAGAGGGCATGAGTTGAAGCTACAGTGTGGTAAATTTAAAACGAATCGGAGAAAATTTTTCTTCACCCAACGTGTAATTAGACTCTGGAATTCGTTGCCGGAGAACGTGGTACGGGCGGTTAGCTTGACGGAGTTTAAAAAGGGGTTAGATAGATTCCTAAAGGACAAGTCCATAGACCGCTATTAAATGGACTTAGAAAAATTCCGCATTTTTAGGTATAACTTGTCTGGAATGTTTTTACGTTTAGGGAGCGTGCCAGGTGCCCTTGACCTGGATTGGCCACTGTCGGTGACAGGATGCTGGGCTAGATGGACCTTTGGTCTTTCCCAGTATGGCACTACTTATGTACTTATGTACTTGTTGCAGCAGATCGGGAGTCACCGGAAGTCGCAATGGTGGCTCTGAGAGTGTTCGAATGAGATCCGCATACCACGGCCGTCGGGGCCAGTCTGGGGCCACTAGAACAACCGGCCCCCGATGCCGTCCTATGCGGCAGAGAACTCTCCCTATCGGGGGCCACGGAGGAAAAACATACAGTAGCTGTTGTTCCAGCCATGGCTGGAGAAGAGCGTCCAATCCTGCGGATGCTGGCTGCCGTTTGAGGCTGAAGAACTGGGGAATTTTGGCATTGCAAGCCATGGCCATGAGATCCACTACTAGTCTTCCCCAACGTTGACAGATCAGCCGAAAAGCAGAGTCCGACAGCGTCCATTCCGCTGCATCCAAAAGAGTCCGGCTGAGAAAATCCGCTTGAACATTGTCTTGACCCGCAATGTGCGCTGCCGACAGACTCTGGAACATGCGCTTCCACCCATACTAAAAGATGAGACGCTTCCACTGACAAAGTAAGACTGCGAGTGCCCCCCTGCCGACTGATGTAGGCCACCGTCGTGGTGTTGTCCGAGAATACACGAACCGCCTGCCCCTGCAGGTCCTAAAAACTCTGCAGCGCATTCACGACTGCTCGCAACTCCAGACGATTTATTGGCCAAGTTGCTTCGAGAGGGGTCCACGATCCCTGGGCTACTCGATGAAGACAATGGGCTCCCCAGCTCGCAAGGCTGGCATCCGTCACAACTACCACCCAATTGGGAGACGCCAGAGAAACACCCTTCTGCAAACTGGCTGACCGGATCCAACACGCGAGAGTGTCCCTGGCCCAGCTCGACCAAGGAAGGCATCATTGATAATCCAGCGACGTCGGCAACCATCTGCTCAAAAGGAAATTCTGAAGAGGCCGCATGTGAGCCCTTGCCCAAGGAATGACCTCCAAGGTTGCCATCATGGAACTGAGGAGATGAACATAGTCCCACACTCGGGAAGCACAACAACTCAATAAGGTCCGTACCTGAGAAAGCAATTTGATCCTTCGCCCCTCGGGGAGAAACACCTTCCCCCGCTTCGTATCGAAATGCACTCCAAGATACTCCAGACTGAGTATTGGGAGTATTGACCACCCAACCTAAGGATTGCAACACTGCAATCACTCGGTCAGTGACCACTCGACTCTCCTCTGCTGTTGTTGCCCGAATCAGCCAGTCGTCGAGATATGGATGCACTCGAATCCCCTCCTTCCACAGGAACGCCGCCACCACCACCACCATGACCGTGGAAAAAAGTGCATGGGCCAGTGGCCATTCCGAAAGGAATGGCCCGAAACTGGAAGTGCTGACCCAGCACCGCAAATCTGAGAAATCTCTGATGGGGCTGCCAAATGGGAATGTGCAGGTAAGCTTCCCTCAAATCGAGAGCCGTCAAAAACTCGCCTGGTTGAACAGCAGCAATGACTGCCCTTAATGTCTCCAAGCAGAAGTGACAAACCCACAAAAGCTGGTTTACTTTTCTGAGATCAAGAATAGGCCGAAAAGCCCCTCCCTTCTTTGGAACCACAAAGAAGACGGAGTACTGACCTGTGCGCCTTTCGAGAGGAGGAACAGGCACGTTAGCCCCTATCCTTAGCAGGTCTCGTAAACACTGCAGAGTCGCTGTCCTCTTGGCCCGCCATACACAGCGGGACTCCGGAAAAAAGTCTGTGACGGGAGAGAAGAATTCTAGCTTGTAACCTTCTTGCACCACATCGAGAAGTAATTCTGGCCCACTCTGGAAGAAACAGAGGAAGCCAACCACCGATCTGCTCTCCTCCCGAGTGGACCTGCGCCCCACATTGGGAGGCCCGAGAAGGAGCCCCCTGACGAGAGGGGGGGTCCAGCCGGATGCGTCTCATTGTGAAAGGAAGAGCGCTGCCCAAAACGAGGACACTGGAAGGTTGCGTTGGATCACCCCGGGCGATACTGGCGCGTCTCTTTGAAACGTGACCTCGAGGCTCCTTTCTAGGTCTTCCCCAAAAAGCAATTTCCCTCAGAAATGCAATTTAATGAGCCGCTGTTTAGAGGCCATATCTGCAGCCCAATGACGGAGCCACAGAAGACGCCGAGAGGAAACGGTCAAGGTCATGAGTTTGGCCGAAGCATGGACCAAATCATACAAGGCATCCGCCAAGTATGCCAGCCCAATATCCATCAACGACATCTGAGGAGTTCCTGGCATATCAGACCTCCGAAATCGAATCATGACAGAATGTAGTCAACTGAGACAAGCTCTAGTCGCATAAGAACTACAAACAGAAGCTTGAAGTGTCAAAACGGCCACCTCAAAGGCACGATTTAAACACCATTTTCCACTGGAAGAGTAGTCTTCTTAGTGACCACCTAGGTAGAACAAACTGAAAACCGGATACAGCCTGGCCATAGCCTGACTACTTTCAGCCCCCCCATCTGGATCCGCCCACTGGGCCGAAATCAACTCTTCAATAGCTTCATGTACCAGAAAGGCCTTAGAAGGTCGTCTGGTACTAGCCATCTTGGGGTTAACCGCCTGAGAAGCCGGAACCTCAGGGTCCTCTATATTCAGGGCTTCCAGCGCCTGAGAGATAAAAGAGGATAAATCGTTGGTGAGGCCCCACCTAGAATATTGTGTTCAGTTTTGGAGGTCGTATCTTGCTAAGAATGTAAAAAGAATTGAAGCGGTGCAAAGAAAAGCTACGAGAATGGTATGGGATTTGTGTTACAAGACGTATGAGGAGAGACTTGCTGACCTGAACATGTATACTCTGGAAGAAAGGAGAAACAGGGGTGATATGATACAGACGTTCAATGTTAAAGGAAATCAGGGACGCAAACAAACTGGGCAACACAATAATAATGGGGGATTTCAATTACCCGCATATAGACTGGGTTAATGTAACATCTGTACACGCAAGGGACATAAGATTTCTTGATGAAATCAAGGACAGCTTCATGGAACAGCTAATTCAGGAGCCGACAAGAGAAGGAAAAATACTAGACTTAGTCCTTAGTGGTGCTCATGATCTAGTGCAGGGGGTAACGATACGAGGGCCCGCTTGATAACAGTGATCATAATATGATCGGTTTTGATATTGGCATTGAAGGAAGTGAAACTAGGAATCAAGCACGCTAGCGTTTAACTATAGAAAAGGTGATTACGACAAAATGAGAAAAATGGTGAAAAAAAAGACTGAAAGGAGCAGCTCGCAGAGTAAAAAACTTGCATCAGGCGTGGATGCTGTTTAAAAACACCATCCTGGAGGTTCAGGACAAATATATTCCACGTATTAGAAAAAAAGGGAAAAAAGACTAAACGTCAGCCGGCGTGGCTAAACAGTAAGATAAAGGAAATCATTAGAGCCAAAAAACAATCCTTCAGAAAGTGGAGAAGAGAACCAACTGAAAGTAACAG
Organism: Microcaecilia unicolor; assembly: GCF_901765095.1. NCBI lineage: Eukaryota > Metazoa > Chordata > Amphibia > Gymnophiona > Siphonopidae > Microcaecilia > Microcaecilia unicolor. The sequence goes on from NC_044038.1 coordinate 245,442,251, forward strand.
GATAGATCATAAGGAATGCCAAGCCAAATGCAAAGCGGAGATAAGGAGGGCAAAAAAGGACTTTGAGAAGAAATTAGCGTTGGAAGCAAAATACATAGTAAAAATTTTTTTAGATACATTAAAAGCAGGAAACCGGCCAAAGAGTCGGTTGGGCCGCTGGACGAAAATGGTGCTAAAGGGGCGATCAAGGAGGACAAAGCCGTAGCGGAGAAATTAAATGAATTCTTTGCTTCGGTCTTCACCGAGGAGGATTTGGGGGGGGACACCGGTGCCGGAAAGAATATTTGAAGCGGGGGAGTCGGAGAAACTAAACAAATTCTCTGTAACCTTGGAGGATGTAATGGGTCAGGTCAGCAAGCTGAAGAGTAGTAAATCACCGGGACCTGATGGTATTCATCCCAGAGTATTAATAGAACTAAAAAATGAACTTGCAGAGCTACTGTTAGAAATATGCAATCTGTCCCTAAAATCGAGTGTAATACCGGAAGACTGGAGGGTAGCCAATGTTACTCCGATTTTTAAGAAGGGTTCCAGAGGAGATCCGGGAAATTATAGACCGGTGAGTCTGACGTCGGTGCCGGGCAAGATGGTGGAGGCTATTATTAAGAATAAAATTGCAGAGCATATACAAAAACATGGACTGATGAGACAAAGTCAGCACGGATTTAGTGAAGGGAAGTCTTGCCTCACCAATCTAATGCATTTTTTTGAGGGGGTAAGCAAATATGTGGACAATGGGGAGCCGGTTGATATTGTATATCTGGATTTTCAGAAGGCGTTTGACAAAGTGCCGCACGAAAGACTCCTGAAGAAATTGCTGAGTCATGGAATTGGAGGTAGGGTACTATTATGGATTAAGAACTGGTTGAAAAGATAGAAGCAGAGAGTAGGATTGCGTGGCCAGTATTCTCAGTGGAGGAGGGTAGTTAGTGGGGTCCCGCAGGGGTCTGTGCTGGGTCCGTTGCTTTTTAATGTATTTATAAATGACCTAGAGATGGGAATAACTAGTGAGGTAATTAAATTCGCCGATGACACAAATTATTCAGGGTCGTCAAGTCGCAGGAGGAATGTGAACGATTACAGGAGGACTTGCGAGACTGGGAGAATGGGCGTGCAAGTGGCAGATGAAGTTCAATGTTGACAAGTGCAAAGTGATGCATGTGGGTAAGAGGAACCCGAATTATAGCTACGTCTTGCAAGGTTCCACGTTAGGAGTTACGGATCAAGAAAGGGATCTGGGTGTCGTCGTCGATGATACGCTGAAACCTTCTGCTCAGTGTGCTGCTGCGGCTAGGAAAGCGAATAGAATGTTGGGTGTTATTAGGAAGGGTATGGAGTCCAGGTGTGCGGATGTTATAATGCGTTGTATCGCTCCAGGTGCGACCGCACCTGGAGTATTGTGTTCAGTACTGGTCTCCGTATCTCAAAAAAGATATAGTAGAATTGGAAAAGGTACAGCGAAGGGCGACGAAAATGATAGTGGGGATGGGACGACTTTCCTATGAAGAGAGGCTGAGAAGGCTAGGGCTTTTCAGCTTGGAGAAGAGACGGCTGAGGGGAGATATGATAGAAGTGTATAAAATAATGAGTGGAATGGATCGGGTGGATGTGGAGCGACTGTTCACGCTATCCAAAAATACTAGGACTAGAGGGCATGAGTTGAAGCTACAGTGTGGTAAATTTAAAACGAATCGGAGACAATTTTTCTTCACCCAACGTGTAATTAGACTCTGGAATTCGTTGTCGGAGAACGTGGTATGGGCGGTTAGCTTGACGGAGTTTAAAAAGGGGTTAGATAGATTCCTAAAGGACAAGTCCATAGACCGCTATTAAATGGACTTGGAAAAAATTCCGCATTTTTAGGTATAACTTGTCTGGAATGTTTTACGTTTAGGGAGCGTGCCAGGGTGCCCTTGACCTGGATTGGCCACTGTCGGTGACAGGATGCGGGCTAGATGGACCTTTGGTCTTTCCCAGTATGGCACTACTTATGTACTTAAATATTTGAAAGGTATTAATCCGCAAACGAACCTTTTCCGGAAATGCGAAGGCGGTAGAACGAGAGGACATGAAATGAGATTGAAGGGGAGCAGACTCAAGAAAAATGTCAGGAAGTATTTTTTCACGGAGAGAGTAGTGGATGCTTGGAATGCCCTCCCGCGGGAGGTGGTGAAGATGAAAACAGTAACGGAATTCAAACATGCGTGGGATAAGCATAAAGGAATCCTGTGCAGAAGGAATGGATCCTCAGGAGCTTAGTCGAGATCGGGTGGCAGAGCCAGTGGTTGGAGGCAGGGCTGGTGGTTGGGAGATGGGGATAGTGCTGGGCAGACTTATATGGTTTGTGCCAGAGCTGGTGGTGGGAGGCGGGACTGGTGGTTGGGAGGCGGGGATAGTGCTGGGCACTTATACGGTCTGTACCAGAGCCGGTGGTTGGGAGGCGGGGCTGGTGGTTGGGAGGCGGGGATAGTGCTGGGCAGACTTATACGGTCTATGCCCTGAAGAGCACAGGTACAAATCAAAGTAGGGTATACACAAAAAAGTAGCACATATGAGTTATCTTGTTGGGCAGACTGGATGGACCGTGCAGGTCTTTTTCTGCCGTCATCTACTATGTTACTATGTATGCTGTCAAGAGGACACCACCAGTCCGCCACCCCCGGCTCAAACTGGCCACCAGCCCAGGAGCACCCTCAGAGGCCTTGGGCCCAGGAGCTGAAGAAAAAGCCGTCCACCACCTGCTGAGATAGAGACAGACTAACTGAGGAAGGAGCAAGCCGTCTGAACATCACTGCCTTTAGTTTGTTTATCTTTATCTCCACCTGCTGGTAGGCGGACTTAACCCACTAGTTCCTGGATTCATCTGCTGCAAGGACAAGAAGTGGAAAATGTTACGAGGGATACTAAATATATAGGGTGCCAGTATATAAGGCTTCTATACTAGGTTTCAATTTGCCATTTTCAAGTTTACCTCATTGATGATATTTATGTTTATATTTGGTCATTTTACTATTGTTATACTGTTAACAAAATTATAAGTCTTATGTCAACTGTACCTGTATCTTGGGTGAATTTCTTAATTGGAGGCAGTTAATAAATCCAATAAATAAATCCTCTCTCCTACCCACCCTAATAAATTGAAAGATTGGGGCTCTTTCCACCCCACCCTCAATTCCTTCCCAAACTGAACCAGTAAAAGCATATAAAATTACAATCTCTCATCTTGGTGTCTAATGTTGCTCTGATGTGATATTTTCAGACCAATGGCTACTACCAGGCTAGGAGGAGGTAAGTCTACAGCCTGTTTCCACTTTAGCTTCAGGAAAATTTCTAGGGACTTATAGTTGAGACAGAACAGTTGTTGGTTCCCTCACCAAACATTTACTGCTGGCTGGGAAAGAGGGAGGGAGAAAAGATTACAGGGGCTCCTGACCTACTGCTGAATTGTTCCCCTAGAATACCAGGGAGGTTTTTTTTTTTGGGCGGGGGGGTCTTAAGAGGGCAGGGAGTCTACTAGACCATCAGGGCTTTTTTATAACATGGTGGGGGAGGACGGGAATCGGGAGGGAGGGAGCCATGGCATGTGGTTTTTTGTTTTTTTTTGGGGGGGGGGGGGGGGGTCCCCCTTTATATCAACTTTCCTCTCAGTGCCTGAGCCAATCACCACACAGGCACTGACAGAAGAGTTAACATTCAGCGCTAAGCTGAATATTACTACTGTGGTTTTAATGCTGCATTAATTTCCATGCTCATTAGTTTTTTATAGACCTCTAGCATATCTCCCTTCAGCTATCTCTTCTCCAAGCTAAAGAGCCCTAGTCTTTTGTTTTTACCCTTTCCTCATAAGGAAGTCATTCCATCCCCTTTACCACAGTGACTAGTTCCCTGACCAAGTTAAAGGAGTCTAGCACTGAAAACAAGTGCTAGAAGCCAGATTTTCACCCTTTTTAGAATTTGAACACAAGTTTACTACTACTACTATTCAGCATTTCTATAGTGCTACAAGGTGTACGCAGCGCTGCACAAACATAGAAGAAAGACAGTCCCTGCTCAAAGAGCTTACAATCTAATAGACAAAAAAAAAATAAAGTAAGCAAATCAAATCAATTAATGTGAACGGGAAGGAAGAGAGGAGGGTAGGTGGAGGCGAGTGGTTACAAGTGGTTACGAGTCAAAAGCAATCTTAAAGAGGTGGGCTTTCAGTCTAGATTTAAAGGTGGCCAAGGATGGGGCAAGACGTAGGGGCTCAGGAAGTTTATTCCAGGCGTAGGGTGCAGCGAGACAGAAGGCGCGAAGTCTGGAGTTGGCAGTAGTGGAGAAGGGAACAGATAAGAAGGATTATCCATGGAGCGGAGTGCACGGGAAGGGGTGTAGGGAAGGACGAGTGTGGAGAGATACTTGGGAGCAGCAGAGTGAGTACATTTATAGGTTAGTAGAAGAAGTTTGAACAGGATGCGAAAACGGATAGGGAGCCAGTGAAGGGTCTTGAGGAGAGTGGTAGTATGAGTAAAGCGAACCTGGCGGAAGATGAGACGGGCAGCAGAGTTTTGAACTGACTGGAGAGGGGAGAGGTGACTAAGTGGGAGGCCAGCAAGAAGCAGATTGCAGTAGTCTAAACGAGAGGTGACAAGGGTGTGGATGAGGGTGGGAAGGTGTAGTATTACACTGCAGTAAAATATGGCATTTTACCATAGCTTAATTACTGTGAGAGTCACTAGCCTACACTAACGCAGTACCACAGCTTAGTGACTCCTGTGGTAAAGAAATAACTCAACTTGTGAAAAGCCTTTCAAACTATGTTATTCTGCTCCCAGGGGTTGTTTTTTAAAGGAGCTGGCAATGGCAGTCTAGGGATCCCTCCTATCCCACATATACTCTGAAGCCTTCAGAGTCCCCATCCCCAAAGACACAGTGTAGAAGGGTTCAAGCCAACCCTCGCTGTCTACCTAAGATTCCCTACAGGACACCTAGGCCTCCCATTAACTTACTTCAGGGTCAGTGATTACAGGGCAGGAGCGACCCCCCCCCCCCCCCCCCAGTCACTTCTGCCTCTACCAGCATTGGGTTTCTAAATGATGCCTGCGACCCCTGGACCATCAACGTTTATTTCAGGTAAGCTAAGGCGGACCTCAAACCTTTCTACATTAATGTCTTCAGGGGGCTCTTTGCTGCCAAAGTTGTAGAGGGAGGCCGATCCCTGGACTGCATATCAATTTTACAGCCCTTTAAGAGAGGCTCCCTGGCATGATTGGCCCAATGTCCCAAGCAGGAAAACAATGACAGCTTTCAACTGTCATTATTTTAATAACTATCCCTTAGTAATACTTGTGGGTAAATGTAACTACTGAGGCAAGTTCACTTTCAAAGAATGTCCAGCTCAGTCTTTATTTAGCCAACAAATCTCTTAAAATCAACTCAACCTTTATAAGATTTGTATTCTCATTTATCTTTTCTTTACACCTATGTTGTAAGCCACAATCCTGAAGGTAACAGCAGTCAGAATTTGATTTATTAAAAGAGCATAAGTTATTCATTTCCCTTTAACTTCATAAAGCCACAAGTGAATTATTCTCTACTAAGTAAAACAGGAGCTGGCCTGCTGATTCAATGAAAATATACAGGTGGAGGTGGCCCTACCATTAGGCCACCTGAGGCAGGGACCTCAGGCAGCACTCTTCTCAGCAGCACTTCTTACTTCCCCCAACTCCTTTCCATTCTCATTTTTTCAAAGGCGACAGCAGCGATTCCCAGAGGCTGCCCTGCCCACATCCAAGGAAACAAGAAGATACGTCAGAGGTGGGTCGCAGTACAGAAAAGGGGTCAGGACTGGCGGAACGCCAGTCTCTGGGAATTGCTGCTGCTGCCTTTGGAATAATGAGAAAGAAAAGGTAAACTGGTGGAAGGGGACTGAGGAAGGAAGGGGTAGATGGCAGTGGTGGGGGGAGGATGGGCGACAGCGGCTCATTCCTCACATTCAGGGGGCAGTTGTGGGGTAGCAGCAGCAGCTTATTCCTCGTCTCAGGGGGGCGGGGGTGGCGTTTCATTCCTCACCTCAGGCGGCAGATTGTCTTGGGCCGCCCCTGGGTGAAGGGATGAGAGCCTCAGTCCCACAACAATGACATCTAGTGGTCAGATTCCTGGACTTAGTGTATAGCCTCCCACTGATGCCTGTCACTGTAACAACTAGAATAAGTGAAAAGGGAAGCGATATGAAATGGGGTGGGGGGGAGCTTATAGTGCCAGCCCTAAGATCCAGTTCAGATTAACTTGGAAGATAAAGGAGCACAAGGAACTGCTAAGCCAAAGAAATAAAAACTATTTAAGAAACTTCTATTGAAAATTAAGCATGTCTCACACACACTAAAAAAAAAATTAAAACGAATCTGAGAAAATTTTTCGTCACTCAATGTGTAAGTAAACTCTGGAATTCGTTGCTAGAGAATGTGGTAAAGGTGGTTAGCTTAGCAGAGTTTAAAAAAGGTTTGGACGGCTTCCTAAAGAAAAAGTCCATAGACCGTTATTAAATGGACTTGGGGAAAATCCACTATTTCTGGGATAAGCAGTATAAAATGTTTTCTACATTTTTGGGATCTTGCCAGGTATTTGTGACCTGGATTGGCCACTGTTGGAAACAGGATGCTGGGCTCGATGGACCTTTGGACTTTCCCAGTATGGCAATACTTATGTACTTATATATAAAAATGCCACTAAATAAAGTAGCATGCCTATGGGCATCTCTGCGTTTACCACAGTGAGCTAAAAGCACTACCGCAGCTTAGTAAAAGACCCCCCTCAGTGAATAAGAGTGCACGAGGATGCTCATTAAGGAGCTCTTCATTGAAGTCTTCATTTTATCTTTCAAGAAAGCTGTTTAGGATTCATTTCTCCATTTGCCAGACATTTGCATGGATAATTCAGCTGTATTTTATACTGGCACATAGTTGTGGAATTTTTTGTTTTAACTTGTATTACCTGTGCAATATTAGAAAAGCAATGTATTTTTTGAGCTAAAAACTAGAAAGAAGCTAGAAACATTTTATCAGCAGAGGAGGGAATATGAACCTTAGTTTCTAAATCAATTGGTTTTCGTTTCACAGCTTTTTCTAAATGTTCAATCTTTTTTATGTTTCAACGTTTTTTTTTATTGATTCTGCATCAGGTTAACATCTGACATATTCCATGTACTTTTCACTATAAATCCAAAACCGGAACATTGTAAATAATCAGAAAATGTAACATCCAAATAATTCTTTTCAACATTTCCTCCCTTCCTCCCCTTCCCCCCCACCCCCCCCAATACCAATTCCCCCTTCCTTCTCGCCCCCTCCCCTTTTGTCTGAATTCTCCAACCCTCTACTTTCTTCCTTCTCTCTAGCTATTCGCCTAAACTTGTACTCTGATAGTCCAGGCGTGTTCTCCCCCTCCCCCAACTAGGCTTATGGGTTAAGCTATTTAGGCACACAAAGGCCTATTTTCTTATCTCTAGGGCTTGATGGTACTCCTATTAAGGAGCTGTCTGCGTCCTCTGGGGCTCAACACTTTCAAATAGGGATCCCAAATCTGTACATATCGTGTGTGTCTTTTCGGGGAGCCTCGTGCTTCCCTCGTTTCCCAAGTTGCTAGCAGGTGCACCTGGTTCCTCCAATGCCAATATGCTGGTGCTTCCGGTACCGTCCAGTACTGTAATATGGTCTTCCAAGCTACCAAGCTCAGTTTTCGGCATAAAATACGTGCACCTGCAGAGTGTATCCTAAAGGCCCTCTGTGTGTCTAGAACAAAATGATCCCAGGTTCCTATCACTGGCTTCCCTAATAATTGGACCATATATTTCCTAACTCTCTCCCAGAAAGCCCTCACCTGTGGGCATGCCCAGAATGCATGAAAAAGTGTATGTGGTGCTTGATTACATTTTATGCAACCAGCTCCTTGTGAAGGGACTACATGGGATCTCTGCTGTCCCGACATATACAGTGGGGGAAATAAGTATTTGATCCCTTGCTGATTTTGTAAGTGTGCCCACTGACAAAGACATGAGCAGCCCATAATTGAAGGGTAGGTTATTGGTAACAGTGAGAGATAGCACATCACAAATTAAATCCGGAAAATCACATTGTGGAAAGTATATGAATTTATTTGCATTCTGCAGAGGGAAATAAGTATTTAATCCCTCTGGCAAACAAGACCTAATACTTGGTGGCAAAACCCTTGTTGGCAAGCACAGCGGTCAGACGTCTTCTGTAGTTGATGATGAGGTTTGCACACATGTCAGGAGGAATTTTGGTCCACTCCTCTTTGCAGATCATCTCTAAATCATTAAGAGTTCTGGGCTGTCGCTTGGCAACTCGCAGCTTCAGCTCCCTCCATAAGTTTTCAATGGGATTAAGGTCTGGTGACTGGCTAGGCCACTCCATGACCCTAATGTGCTTCTTCCTGAGCCACTCCTTTGTTGCCTTGGCTGTATGTTTTTGGGTCATTGTCGTGCTGGAAGACCCAGCCACGACCCCATTTTTAAGGCCCTGGCGGAGGGAAGGAGGTTGTCACTCAGAATTGTACGGTACATGGCCCCATCCATTCTCCCATTGATGCGGTGAAGTAGTCCTGTGCCCTTAGCAGAGAAACAACCCCCAAAACATAACATTTCCACCTCCATGCTTGACAGTGGGGACGGTGTTCTTTGGGTCATAGGCAGCATTTCTCTTCCTCCAAACACGGCGAGTTGAGTTCATGCCAAAGAGCTCAATTTTTGTCTCATCTGACCACAGCACCTTCTCCCAATCACTCTCGGCATCATCCAGGTGTTCACTGGCAAACTTCAGACGGGCCGTCACATGTGCCTTCCGGAGCAGGGGGACCTTGCGGGCACTGCAGGATTGCAATCCGTTATGTCGTAATGTGTTACCAATGGTTTTCGTGGTGACAGTGGTCCCAGCTGCCTTGAGATCATTGACAAGTTCCCCCCTTGTAGTTGTAGGCTGATTTCTAACCTTCCTCATGATCAAGGATACCCCACGAGGTGAGATTTTGCGTGGAGCCCCAGATCTTTGTCGATTGACAGTCATTTTGTACTTCTTCCATTTTCTTACTATGGCACCAACAGTTGTCTCCTTCTCGCCCAGCGTCTTACTGATGGTTTTGTAGCCCATTCCAGCCTTGTGCAGGTGTATGATCTTGTCCCTGACATCCTTAGACAGCTCCTTGCTCTTGGCCATTTTGTAGAGGTTAGAGTCTGACTGATTCACTGAGTCTGTGGACAGGTGTCTTTCATACAGGTGACCATTGCCGACAGCTGTCTGTCATGCAGGTAACGAGTTGATTTGGAGCATCTACCTGGTCTGTAGGGGCCAGATCTCTTACTGGTTGGTGGGGGATCAAATACTTATTTCCCTCTGCAGAATGCAAATAAATTCATATACTTTCCACAATGTGATTTTCCGGATTTAATTTGTGATGTGCTATCTCTCACTGTTACCAATAACCTACCCTTCAATTATGGGCTGCTCATGTCTTTGTCAGTGGGCACACTTACAAAATCAGCAAGGGATCAAATACTTATTTCCCCCACTGTAAGCCCGCATAATTACTCTATATCCACATTCTCTCAATCGTTCATCCAAACTCAAGGTAGGGATATTTTTCAACGTGAGTCCGACCTCCCATCCCCCCAGGGACCTTCCTGACTCTTGTTCCCAACTAGATTTAATAGTTGCATAACTCTTTGAGGGTCCTCATTTAGCCAGTGATTTGTGGAGTGCTGACACTGACAGCCCTGCCCTGTTACTTCCATTTCCTGGAAAAGAAATCCCTCACTCTCTGCCCCAGACAGGTTCTCAGTTTAGATTGATCCATTGCAGCCATATAATGTTTAATTTGAACATATGCAAATCAGTTCCCCCAAGACAATCCTATCCATGTTTGCAGTTCTCCAAAACTTATTAACTCTCCGTCCTTCCCCATTAAATGCTCTAATCTCTTGATTCCAGTCCTCTCCCAATTTACAAATACTGGGTTCTCACTGTCTAAATGTTCAATCTTGTGATGAATAAGATCTTCCCACCCCTAGTGCACTATCATATCCATATTTATTTTTGTAGCACCGGGGTGTACCCAGTGGTAATTGGGCAGCACAATAGGTGACGGTAAGGGCTGCTCCCCCCCCCCCCCCCCGAAATGGCCGCGCAGAAAGTACTTTACTTGACGCACAGCAATTTCCTGCAGGAAAGAAAGTCTTCCCTTTTACCCACTGCAGTAAAAGGGGGGCCTTGACATGTGTGACAAACACGCACCGATGCCAGTGTAGGCCCCCTTTTGCCCACTTGGTAAAGGGGGCCTGAGCTCTTTTCTCGGTCTCTAGCATACCTGCTATCACAGTTCCAAGGAGCACTAGATTAGACTAGTTAAGGCTGTCTGGTGGAGGCCTGAAGACCCTCAGGGAGCCTGGAATTGCCATGCTACACCACCAGGCAAGGGATGCCTTGGCAAAGATGTCAGAAACCCACATTTGAGAAAAACTGCTCTACGGTTTATGCGCCAAGGCTAATGGATACCTCACCTACCAAGAAGGAGCTAATAATGGTTTGGCTCCTGCCTGAAGAGCTCCCAAAACTGCAGTCAACAGAATCAGGAAAAAAAATGTGTCTACTCGCAAGGAGAAAACTTTGAAGAACACCACAAAGATTATCCACTCCTACTTACATTCCCAAATACCCAACAATAAGTTACCTACTGTCCCCTAGTTCAAAATCAGCTAACAACACTACATAATCAGTAGCCTTATTTGTAGATGTCGACATGTTACCGCTGAACTTGGAGCAAATAAGTAATCAACAGAAAACATTAATGCCTTGAAAGAGGCCTATGTGAAGAAGCTGGGCAGTGACTGAAAAGAATGCACACAGATGTATTTCCTATGGGCACCTACAGCCTAGAGTTGCTAATCCACAGCTGTTCAATAGCTGTCCTTTCACAAACTTAAAATAATAAAAATAAAATCTTCCTAAGAGAGTCTGTGTTCTAAAGCACCTAATACAAATTCAGAATTACACAAGATATTGCACAATGGCTTACATCCACTAAAAGCAATCAAATCTCCAGACTTCAAACATGGTTCAGTTTGGTAGAGACCAATGACCTGGGAAAAAAAAAACATGATGCCAATTTGTCCCATAACATTACTTCTGGAACAAACATTTGGTTTGTTAACTAAAACTTCTATTTGTCACTCATAAAAGAAAGCTTAAACCACCAGTATCAAAAAACAACTATAAAGAGTGAATATTTTCAACAAAAAGTACTGTCATGCAACATTAACAGTAATTGTCAGGTGAACAACTTGCATAATATGCTCTTCTTAGTCTGGTCTATCCCATTCACTATCTCAGCATTCCTTATGTGGTAATACTGTTAAAACAAAACGAAAGCATGTCTGAACAAATAAGCCAGAGGACACACTTGTAGCTAAAAACTAGTTGCATCTAGTTCAGCATTTTTGCTGACAAATACAATTCTCTCAAACAAATTTAGTATCGTAACTGCAGACTGACAAACACTTGTGATCAGAACATAAAGCGGGGAATTACATAATCATCCAGACTGTCTCAGTTTTACAAACAAGTAAAAGCATACTATGTATCTCCTTAGGTCAATGATGATCTTTTACAAATGAAACGTAAATGCAGGAGACAGGAGAGAATTTGGGTTAAGGACAAATCCACTGAACAATGGATCACTTGGAAAAAATTCTGAAAATCTACAAAAGGTATGATCTCCAAAGCAAAAATCTCCTACTATTCCAAATTCATTAGTGATACAGTAGTCAACCGAAAGAAACTTTACTCATTAGTTAAAAGTTTATTGGACATTCAACTAATAACCAATTCAACTGATCCCACACCTACTGCCGACCACTTGGCTACTTATTTTAAACAGAAAATAGCTAAAATCAAACTACAACTTAACAATACCCTTTCATCAATAGACTATTTCCTCTATGTACATGATCCTTTACTGCCTCATTCTCAAGCAGATAGAATCTGGTCTGTTTTTCATCCCATCACTACTAGTCAGGTCAATCACGCATTACGCAAATACCCAAAATTCACAATGTCTGCATGATACATGCCCTACTTATCTCCTCAAGTCAGATCCTAATTTATTCTTACATCGATATTGTCTCGTTTCTTTCCTTCTGACAATAGCAATATTATTATTGACTCCTATACCTAAAAATACCCAAACTTAAGCTTTAGTTTAGTTTCCAACTGTAGACCAGCTGCCTCAATTCCTCTTCTTGTTAAAGTAATGGTAGGACTTGTCATGCGCCAGTTTATGGAGTATCTCCAGCTTCATGTCATTTTGCATAGTTCACAATCTGGATTTAGGCCCTCTTACAGTACAGAAACTGTGTTTACCACCCTCTTAGTTAACTTTAGGAGAGAATTAAGTTTTGGCAACAAAATAGTGATACTTCAATTTTATCTATCCAGTGCCTTTGATAGTGTTAATCATAATATTCTTGTTTTTATAGATCCCTTCTCATGTTGTCCACTCCTGGAGAATGCATATTTGTAGCTAATATGCAATAGCTACAAAAAAGTTAATGTGCATCAGGTGTGAAACGTCTACAGCAACTTGGGGTATTCCCAGCATTTTTGGGAGGGCTGCCATGCAGTCAATACATAGCAAAATTCACCATGGTCCCTTAATGGCACAATATTACCAAATACAGCTTAGTTACATAGTTACTTTTCTTGAGGTGTAAACTATACTATGCAGTCTACTGTGTTAGTGGTTAACGCATAGAGTTAGATTCTATATATGGCATCTGAAAAATCTGTGCCGAAAAAAAGTAAGCCTAGGCACATTCTATAAAGTACACCTAAATTTAGACGTACTTTATAGAATAAGCCTAAATTTCCATGCAGATTATAGAATACACCGAGTGCCTGTCTGTGCGACTAAATTTAGTCACGAGCAGTCACATCTTGGTGCAAATCTCAACGCCTAAATTAGGCACGGACCAGGTGTATTCTATAACAATGCACAAATTTGAGAAAACGACCACGACCTGCCCATTCCTTGCCAATGGCCATACCCCCTTTTCAACTATGCAACTTAGAATTTACAAGAGTCATGTTGCAGAATATACTTAGACAGTTGTGCGAGTAAATCCTAATTAACGCCAACAAGCATTACTGACACTGGCAATTATTGGCACTGATTAGCTTAAGTTGTGTGTGCAAATCTGCAATATGACCAGATTTGCGCTATATAGAATCCAGGGCATGACTTCTACATTACCCGTAAGGTAATATAGAGGTCATTCCAAATGCCAAAATGGCTTTTACTGCATTAGCTCTTAACGTGACAATTAGTGCACACTAACAGTTAACATGCTGTACTCTTATTGCAGCACTGCATCATTTGCTCATTCATTCCTTTGTTAAACAGCTAATCACAACCTAGTAAATAGGTTCCCCCCTCCAACACATGCAATTACATTGTGTTTGAAAATCCAATTAAGCACACCACAGAAAAGGTACCTTATTGATATGTCTTATTTGCAAGCCTGGCATGTCAAAACCACATACTAAAAAATTCCTATATAGCAAACAACCTCCAATAGCACAATAACTTATAGAAGAATCAATTTGTTCTTACCTTTCTTTACTTTCTTTTGTAGTTTCAGGGTATCTGAGGATTTCTTCTTTAACTCAGCACGAGCCTTCTTATATTCTGCAATTTAAAAAATAGTTAAACTGAGCATGTCAGCATATTACATCTCGTCTGTTTCTCCTGCCATCTGCCCTACTTGTGGCTCGTTTACATTCTTGATTGAGCAGCTCTTGTAATAAATTTAAGTGAAATGGCTCCAACAGTGCTCATGGTGTGACACACTTGGTTAGACTGAGGAACCTAGGAAGATCAGACACCCACGGAGTCTTCCATAATCTAAGAGAACACCAGTACACTAGAAATAAATATGTAAAACAGTGCTGCAAGACTCAATTACTTAACTGAACAACCCAAGTGATGTAGTTAAAGCCACAATGTGTGCACCTTAGATTGATGAACGATCAGGGGGTATCAGCAAGAATGCACCAGAATCTAGAATGGAAGACCATGACTGTCAAACAGCAAAAAGAGGCAATAATCCACAACTAAGCATAGCGATAAAAAAGCAGACCAGCAGTTCTAAAGCACTATATTGTTTATAGGTCATACAATATGTCCACGTTTCACCCACAGGCTAATCAGGAGTAAAAATTGGTATATAAACATTTGAATTAAACTCAAAAATCACAAATAGTAAAGATAAAATCAAGTTAATACAGATTAATAAAACCAATAATACACAAATAGTAAAATATACAATACTAACATGCACAATCTTAACCAAAAATGACAACTGAAATGTATATAAAAGGTGTCTGCCACATGTATAATTCTTTAACTAGTATATAAACACTCCTAAATAAATGTCGATGAAGAAACACTGATGAAACAAAGTGAACACGATAGTGACTTACAAGATGTTGAGCCAAAGTGACAGAGAACATCCTGATATCTTAATCCAAAAAGTATATTTGCCACATTCAAAGTCATACAAATGAATATAAACAGATACCTAATTGTGACAAACATATTGTGACATCTGCATGAGCTTCGTACATCTTGTAATGCTATAGAAATGATAAGTAGTAGTAGTAGTAGTAGTAGCAAAACCGACACATCCACTGGGGATTAAAATACCCCTCTTCCCAAACAGTTACATTCAATCCAAACAGCCTGAAAAAAGAAAGAAAACTTATAGCAAAACTACTATAAGAAACAGAACTTTTACATAAGTAATCTCTGGACCTAACTCCAAATAAAATAAGATAGAAAGTGTATACTCACAAAACAGCATGTCACAACTCAGAATAACAGTATTCTCACCAGTGCAACCACCAGTTTACTCCAGTGCAACCACTGAATCTACCATTTTGTCTTTACAGCTAGCTTTTATTCTCCCCCACACAGGTCAGAGGTCAAACCTCACACATTGTTTTAAAATTTAAAAACGTACAATCCCATTTAAAAATCTAAATTTTCTTCTCTCTCAAGTGGGTACCATCACCATAACTTATTTTACATGTTCCAAAATATGCTTCTGTACAAATGCCAAGAATCATTTAAAAATTGATTCCACAAAAATGTTCCTTAAAAAAGGGTGGAAATCAATAGATCTCAATGTGCCTCCTGGAATCACTAATTTTCTAATCAAAACACTACAAAATAAAACACTTTTAAAAAAATCACAATTTTAATTTCAAAAACCTATGCATTCCAGCGACCATCTTGTTTTTGCAATCATGTTGAAATCAACTAGAAGTACTGTAATCAAATGTGTATGTTTAAAAAAAATAAAATAAAGAAAAAACTGCTAAGAAATCTCAAATACAGGTATACAGGCTGATGGATGATAGCCAGGATGACTAGATGTATTTCATAAATACAAAAGTCAATTTATATAAACCATATCCTATATAATAATTTGCACCTCCAACGTTCCATCGCTGTCTGGCTACCTGGGTTCGAAACATCTCATGACGTCAGCCAGCCTCCAGCGTTCCATTCCCCTCACTGCCCCGCCCTCGCATCAAAACGTAATGACGTCAGAGGGCAGAACAGTGAGAGGGAAGGGAACGCGGGAGGTGAGCTGACGTCAGAATGTTACCAACGGAAGGGAAGCCAGCCAGGCCAGCCAGAAAATGATGAGGTACAAAGCAAGAGAGAATCAGGGCACATCGAGGGGAGGGCAGGGCAGAGCAGAATTGATGGACATGGATGGGATGGGAGGAGAGGAAAGGAGAGAAGAGAATCAAGGGACACGGATGGGAGGGCAGGGAAGAGGAGAATCACTGGACATGGAGGGGAGGGGATGGGATGGGAAGAATCGCTGCAAGCGATGCCAAAACATTTCACAGGACCCCACAGTCATTCACAAAGGAAAAATATTCAACATAAAGGAATCTTTCACATGCTCATCTTCCAAAGTGGTATATATCATTCAGTGAAAAAAATGTAACGAAGGATGCTATATTGGAGAAACAGGCCAGATGCTTAAGACAAGATTCAATCTGCACAGACATCACATGAAAATAGCCGGTGCCAGTCAGGCCCCCACCCCTGTGGGCCAACACTTTACAAGACCAGAACACTGCACCAGTGATTTCACAGTAAGAATCCTGAAAGGTAACTTTAAAACAATGCAGGAACGCAAGACCTTTGAAGTCAGAATGATTGAATATTTTGACACCCAACGGACAGGACTTAATAAGGATCTGGGTTTTCTAGCCCATTATAAACCATAAAGTTGTATTTCTCTGTTTATCACCCTCCTCTCACCTACCCACACCCATCCTATTAGAATATCAATGAAATGCTTTGATGTCCCCATGCATACCCCCACCCTCCCACTCTGTCAGACTGTCAAAGTAATGCTTTGATGTTTCTCTTATATATACTATCTGCTACCACATTTGCTTATTTCCGATCTGACGAAGGGCAACCTTCGAAAGCTAATCAAGAAATGTATTATGTTATGTCCAATAAAAAAGGTATCATCTTATTTTCTTTTCCATGTTTTATTTTGTTTGATTTCTATTGATAACCTTTAAAAGTGGACTAACACGGCTACCACACCTCTTTACTTGTGCCAATTAAAAAGGCACAAAAAAAGGGGGGGAAAAAAAAAGACGTGGCCGAGCAGCCTAAGGAAGGCTGCAACGAAAAGAAAGAAAATTTGGAACAAATGAGGAAAACCTAAAAAAATTAAGGGAAAAGCTTTTTTTTATTTTTTTATTTTGAAGAATAAACACTAGAGAAAGAAAAAATAAAGAAAAAGGACGCGATAAACACGAAAAAAGCGATTTCCTGGGCAAAACACGAGGAGCAGAGAAAAAAAAACACTCCTTCGCAGAGCGGAGAAAAAGAAACTGAGGGAAGCGCGGGGGCGTCGCCGGCAGGAAGTCACTCGCGCATGCTCAGTGCACTGTCCCCATGCGCGCCGCGCCACTCTGGAACCTTCTAAAGTTTTTTTGTTGTAGTTCCTTAACACACATACATATAAATATGTCCAAATTACAACTGCGAAGGAACAGTATGTTTTAAGCCTGTAAAATGTATTGCATATTTTCCTGCATTAATTATGTCCTGAAGAGTATTTCTCCAATTTGGCCAGCAGGTGTTTATCTGATATAAAGTTGTTACAGATAAATTAATGTTCTTTTCTTTAGTTTTAGCACAAACAGGAAGCAAGAAGAAGTATATTTCTAAAATTTTCTTGTTCTGTGCTCTGATTGGCCCAGGAGCTCATTTTCATTTGGAGAAGTACCTGATCTTCCCAGGTACTTCTAGAAAGTAAACAAATGTTTAGTTAGTGTTATAATTGATCCATATTTCTGTTACCCGTTACTGTTTACCGATTGCCCGTTATTTGTTCATTGTTCAATTTTTAAAACAATCAACAATATTTGGATTATTGCCTCTTTGTCTGGACTGATAAAGAATCCTGGTGGTTTGTATGGTGGGTCTAAGTACTTTCTGGGAACTGTGGGACCACTAGGAGTATGGCCCCAGTAACCTAGAAATCACTGGGGATAATTTGAGAGCGGGAGACTCGCCCAGAGGCGATTGGGACCCAATCAGTGAGAGGAGGGCACTAGTGTAGAGGCCAAGCGGCAGGTGCAGGCAGACCCGAGCTGTGTTAGGGATAGACCCTCTAAGTGGCCATGAGATAACCCCAGGCGGGTGGCTAGGCATTTCATGACAACATATGATAAAAAGATTATGAAAATCATTTAGTCATCCCATTGTGTCCATTTTGGCAATTATAAGAAAACCAAAGATCAGACTCCTGATTGCAGCCCCTAGGTTTAACTGTCTTATATTTAAAAATGAATCTCTGTTCTTCTTGCAGCAAAACTCTTTCTATATCCCCACCTCTCTAGTGGGGAGTCAACTTTGCTTAAAGCTGTGAATCTCAGATCAAACTTATGTCCTTTATCCTACATGTGCTCAACTAATGGATTTTCTAAGGCACTACAATGCTCATTAACACTCTTGTTTAGCGCACACTTGGTCTTCCCAATATAAACCAATTTGCAAGGGCAGACTACTACATAAGCTATATGTGTTGTGCTGCAATTTAAATGACAATCCAGCTTATTTTCGAAAGAGAAAGACGCCCATATTTCGACCCAAATCGGGAGATGGGCGTCTTTCTCCCGTGGGTGCCCAAATCAGTATAATCGAAAGCCGATTTGGGGCGACTTCAACTGCAATCTGTCGCAAAAACAGCGAAAGTTGACGGGGGCATGTCGGAGGCATGGTGAAGGCAGGACTGGGGCGTGTTTATCGGCCAAGGAGAGATGGGTGCCCTCGGCCGATAATCGAAAAAAGAAAGGCCTTTTTAGCGTGAATTTGGGTCACTTTTTTTTGGACCCTTTTTTTTCACGAACAAGTCCCAAAAAAGTGCCCTAAATGACCAGATGACCACCGGAGGGAATCGGGGATGACCACCCCTGACTCCCTCAGTGGTCACTAACCCCCTCCGACCAAAAAAAAACAAAAAACTTTAACAACTTTTTTTTCCAGCATGTATGCCAGCCTCAAATGCCATACCCAGCTCCATCACAGCAGTATGCAGATCCCTGGAGCAGTTGTTAGTGGGTGCAGTGGACATCAGCCAGGTGGACCCAGGCCCATCCCCCCCCCTACCTGTTACACTTGTGGTGGTAAATGGGAGCGCTCCAAACCTCCCCCAAAACCCACTGTACCCACATCTAGGTGCCCCCCTTCAGGAATGGATCCTAAGGAACTTAGCCAAGATTGGGTGGCAGAACCGGTGGCGGGAGGTGTAGATGGTGCGGGGCAGACTTATACGGTCTATGCCAGAGCCAGTGGTGGGAGGCGGGACTGGTGGTTGGGAGGCGGGGATAGTGCTGGGCAGACTTATACGGCCTGTGCCCTGAAAAGGACAGGTACAAATCAAGGTAAGGTATACACAAAAAGTAGCACATGTGAGTTTATCTTGTTGGGCAGACTGGATGGACCGTGCAGGTCTTTTTCTGCCGTCATCTACTATGTTACTATGTACTATAAGTGCTATGGTAATGGTGTAGAGTTGTGGGCAGTGGGTTTTGGGGGGGGGGGGGGATTTGGGGGGCTCAGCACCCAAGGGAAGGGAGCTATGGACTTGGGAGGTATTTTAATTTTTTAATTGTTACAAGTGCCCTCTAGGGTGCCCAGTTGGTGTCCTGGCATGTGAGGGGGACCAGTGCACTACGAATCCCGGCCCCTCCCATGACCAAATGCCTTGGAGTTGTTTGTTTTTGAGCTGGGCGGCTTCAGTTTCCATTATCACTGAAAAACGATGCCGCCCAGCTCAAATCCATACAAATCCGATGCATTTGCCCGGCACAAACCGTATTATCGAAAAAAAAAAGATGGACGCCCATTTTTTTTTCGAAAATACTGTCTGTCCTGCCCCTTCACATACCCGTTCTCGGAGATAGACGTCCATTGAGATGGGCATTCACGTTCGATTATGCCCCTCCACGTAACTTAAAAATGTCACCATTAACTGGATGTGCAAAAATTTGTGTTTTGGAATTAACATTGACGGACCAAGCAGTTGAGACATGGATAGTGATCCCACACTGTATCTATTTTCCGTGGGGCCAGAAGGGCAGAAGGTGCCAATATGTCTTTAAAGTTTCTATTCCTTTTTAAACAATACCACAATTTCTTTCTTCTCAAAAACAAGGATACATTGTATGATTCCCCAATGTTTAAGTATCTTTATAATATCAGTAGATAGATGGTCATAAGTGTACAAACACGAAAGACAGAAGGGAGTCATTATGGATAGAAATTCCACGTGCGAAGGGAAGGAGTATTCTTATAGGGCTGAACTACTGTATGCCAGGACAGAATGGACAGATGACATGTTTACAGAAATTAGGTTAGCTGGCAAATTGAGCAACAGTATAATAATGGGTGATTTCAATTACTTCTCAAGAAAAATCCAACAAGATTATAGATTAAAAAATATATATATACTAGTAAAAAAAAAGGCCCGTTTCTGTTAGAAATGAAACGGGTGCTAGCAAGGTTTTCCTTGGAGTGTATGTTTCAGAAAGAGCGTGTGTGAGAGATGGAGCTTGTGTGTCAGACAGAGAATGTGAGAGAGAGAGAGAGACAGAGTGTGTGTGTGTTTGTGCAAGAGAGGGAGTGTGTGAGAGACAGTGTTTGTATTTCTGTGTGACACTGTGTGAGAGAGAGGGACAAAGACAGTGAGTGTATGAGTGAGAGTGTATGTGGCAGACAGAGAATGAGTGACTGCGTGTGTGGTGTGAGGAACCCCCTCACCCCCTCCCTCTCCCCTGCCCCCTTGCAGCCAGGAATGTGCAGCGACCCTCCTCTCCCCGTGTTCCCCCTGCAGCCACCCATGCCCATCAACCCTCCTCTCCTGCGTCCTTCCTGTCTCCCCTGCTCCCCCTGCAGCCACCGATGTGGTCTCAGGCCCCCCCCCCAGCATCCCTCCTGTCCCCCTGCAGGCACGCATGTGCAGCGTCTCTCCTGTCTCCCCTTTCCCCCCTGCAGCCAGCCATGTCCAGTGACCCTTCTGTCCCCCTGCAGCTACCCATGTCCAGCGACCCTCCTCTCCTGTGCAGCCACCCATGTCTGAGGACACTCCTCTCCTTTTTCCCTGTTCCTCCCCTGTGGCCAGCCATGTCCATCGACCCACCTGTCCCCCCTGATGACCACCAACCCTTCTGTCCCCCTGCCCGCCTTGCAGTGTCCGTCCTGTATCCCCTGTCCCCCTTGCAGGCACCCATGTGGTGTGTGGAGCCCCATCCCTATCTCCCTGTTCCCTGCCCCCCCTGCAGCCACCCATGTGCAGCGACCCTCCCCTCCTCTCCCCCTCCTTCCTTCCAGCCACCCATGTCCAGCGAGACCCCCCCCCTTCCCCCCCCAGCCAGCGCAGCACCCAAAGAAAGCCCCTTGTCCCCCCCCTTCGCGCATCACCCGATCCCCCCACCGTGGCACATCACCAAGCCCCTCCCCCCTCATCAACTCCCTCGCCACCCGCAACCGCTAATACAAACTGTGTCCGGCGGCTGCTGCTTCTGCTATTCAGCAGCAGCAGCCCGTACATAAAGAAAACAAAAACACAAAAATCCTCCTAAAACGCACCTCTGTTGAGAAGCATCTCACATTGGCTGAAGTCTCAGCATGCGCTCCTCCTCTCCCCTCTGACGTCTCGGCGTTTCTCCGGGGTGTTCCGGCAGGGGCACTGACGTTGAGGGGAGAGGAGGAGCGGCTGCAGAGACGTCAGCCAATGTATGATAGTTCTCCACGAAGGTGCGTTTTAGGAGGTTGTATTAGTGATCGCGGGTGGCGAGGCGGTCGATGTGGGGGGGAGGGGCTTGGTGAAGCGGCGGGGGAGGGGTTGGGTGATGCGGCGAGGAGGGAAGGGGGGTAGGGGCTTTCTGATGCCCCGTTGCACGGGTTGTTGTGGCGATGCGGCAGGGGGGCACTTAAAGGTGCACCGTCGAGGCTGTTTGTGTGTGTGTGTGTGTGTGTGCGTGTTTATGTGTGCGTGTTTATGTGTGTTTGCGCGTGTGTGTTTGCTTGCGCGTGTGTGTGTGTGTGTGTGTTTGCGTGTGTGTGTTTGCGTATGTGTTTCCGTGTGTGTATGTGTTTGCGTTTGTGTATGTGTTTGCGTGTGGTGTGTATGTATGTTTGTGTGTGCGTATCTATGTGTTTGTGCCGTCATCTACGTTACTATGTTATATGTGTGTATGTGTTTGTGTGTTTGTGTGTGCGTGTGTTTGTGTGTGCGTGTGTATGTGTGTGTTTATGTGTGTGTTTCTGTGTGTGTGTGTGTGTGTGTGTATGTGTGTATGTGTGTGTTTCTGTGTTTCTGTGTGTGTTTATGTGTGTGTTTCTGTGTTTCTGTGTGTGTACGTGTGTATGTGTGTGTTTCTGTGTGTGTTTCTGTGTGTGTGTATGTGTGTGTTTCTGTGTGTGTTTGTGTGTCTGTTTGTGTTTCTGTGTGTGTGTGTGTGTGTGTGTTTCTGTGTGTGTGTGTGTGTGTGTGTGTGTTTCTGTGTGTGTGTGTGTGTGTGTTTCTGTGTGTGTGTGTGTGTGTGTGTGTGTTTCTGTGTGTGTGTGTGTGTGTTTCTGTGTGTGTGTGTGTGTGTTTCTGTGTGTGTGTGTGTGTGTGTGTGTGTGTTTCTGTGTGTGTGTGTGTGTGTTTCTGTGTGTGTGTGTGTGTTTCTGTGTGTGTGTGTGTGTGTTTCTGTGTGTGTGTGTGTGTGTTTCTGTGTGTGTGTGTGTGTGTTTCTGTGTGTGTGTGTGTGTGTTTCTGTGTGTGTGTGTGTGTGTGTTTGCGTGTGTGTGTGTGTGTGTGTTTGCGTGTGTTTGTGTGTGTGTGTGTGTGTTTGCGTGTGTTTGTGTGTATGTGTGTGTATGTGTGTGTTTGCATGTGTTGGTGTGTGTTTTGGTGTTTGCATTGGTGTGTGTGTATGCGTTTATGTGTTGTGTGTGTGTTTGTGTGTGTGTTTATGTGTATGTGTGTTTATGTGTGTGTGTGTTTATGTGTGTGTGTGTGTGGGGGGGGTTACGGGTGGCTTTTGTGGTCATGTGGTTGGGGAGTTTGCCAGCAGTCTGTAGCGATTCCTAGGCAGGGGGAGGAGTATGGAAACACTCCCCCTGCCTGGTTCGTTGTTTGTTGGAGGGGGTTGCCAGTTGGTAGGGGTGCCTTTATGGATCCCTTTACTCTCTGTGTTCCGCCCTCGAGGGCGGGGCAGAGAGACATGGTGAGTTGGATGGCTTCACCACCATGAACTTACGAACTGTTTTGGGATTTTGCAGATGGCTTCAGCAGGTTGTCTTCAGAATGTTGAGGTAGCGTTTTATGTACAGATGGGGCGTGGCTCAGGGCGGGTCTATGAGTGAGGGTGACTGATCCTAGCCTATGAAGACTACAAGATTTTTGTGCTTCTCTGCCTTGAAGTGAGCTTCAGAACGTTCAAGGTGGAATATATATATATATATATATATATATATATATATATATATATATATATATATATATATCACTCAGTACGCGAGAAAAAATTTCTACTTTATTTTTCAGCATTCAGACGAGTATTTTGAATATTGCTATTTATAGCTGCTATGCTGGATTATATTGCTGAAACATTGTGCTGACTGGAACCATCATTGCCTATGGAGACTATGATAAAATGAAAAGAACGGTTTAAAAAAAAAAAAAAAAAAAAAAAAACTTAGGGGGGCAACTGAGAGGGTAAAAACTGTACAACAGGCATGGACGCTGTTCAAAAATACCATCCCGGAGGCCCAGGCCAAACATATTCCGCAAATTAGAAAAGAAAGACTGAAGTCCAAAAGACAGCCTGTGTGGTTGAAAAGTGAGGTGAAGGAAGCTATTAGGGCTAAAAGAAACGCCTTCAGAAAATGGAAGAAGGAACAGTCTGAAAATAGCAAGAAGCAGCATAATGTGAAGTTCTCCACATACATCCAGAATTGTCTTATAATATCTGCTTGTTATACTACTATCATGCTTTATCGTTATAATGTTACCCAAGATCCTTCTGTAATACTAAATGTTTATTTTCTTATATAACTCCACCATTCATAATGTATTGTAAGCCACATTGAGCCTGCAAAGAGGTGGAAAAATGTGGGATACAAATGCAATAAATAAATAAATAAGGAGTGTCAAAGCAAATGCAAGGCGCAGATAAAGAAGGCAAAGAGGGATTACGAAAAAAAGATAGCATCAGAGGCAAAAAAACATAGCAAAACTTTTTTTCAGTATATTAAAAGCAGGAAGCCGGCAAAAGAATCGGTTGGGCCGCCAGATGACAGTGGGGTAAAAGGGGCGATCAAGGAAGATAAAGACGTAGCGGAGAGATTGAATGAATTCTGTGCGGTCTTCACCGAGGAAGATTTGGGTGGGATACTGGTGTCGGAAATGGTATTTCAAGCGGACGAGTCGGAGAAACTTACTGACTTCACGGTAAACCTGGAGGACGTAATGGGGCAGTTCAGCAAACTGAAGAGTAGCAAATCTCCTGGACCGGATGGTATTCATCCTAGAGTACTGATAGAACTGAAAAATGAGTTTGCGGAGCTACTGTTAGTGATATGCAATTTATCCTTAAAATCGAGCATGGTACCGGAAGATTGGAGGGTGGCCAATGTAACGCCGATTTTTAAAAAAGGTTCCGGGGAGATCCGGGAAATTATACACCGGTGAGTCTGATGTCGGTGCCGGGGAAAATGGTAGAAGCTATTATCAAAAACAAAAGTACAGAGTACATCCGAGGACATGGATTACTGAGACCAAGTCAGCATGGCTTTTGTGTGGGGAAATCTTGCCTGACCAATTTACTTCAATTCTTTGAAGGAGTAAACAAACATGTGGACAAACGGGAGCCGGTTGATATCGTGTACCTGGATTTTCAAAAGGCGTTTGGCAAGGTACCTCATGAAAGGCTACAGAGAAAATTGGAAGGTCATGGGATAGGAGGAAATGCCCTATTGTGGATTAAAAACTGGTTGAAGGATAGGAAACAGAGAGTGGGGTTAAATGGGCAGTATTCACAATGGAGAAGGGTAGTTAGTGGGGTTCCTCAGGGGTCTGTGCTAGGACCGCTGCTTTTTAATATATTTATAAATGATTTAGAGATGGGAGTAACTAGAGGTAATTAAATTTGCTGATGACACAAAGTTATTCAAAGTCGTTAACTCGCGACAGGATTGTGAAAAATTACAGAAGGACCTTACGAGACTGGGAGACTGGGTGGCTAAATGGCAGATGACATTTAATGTGAGCAAGTGCAAGGTGATGCATGTGGGGAAAAAAGAACCCGAATTATAGCTACGTCATGCAAGGTTCCACGTTAGGAGTTACGGACCAAGAAAGGGATCTGGGTGTAGTCGTCGATAATACACTGAAACCTTCTGCTCAGTGTGCTGCTGCGGCTAGGAAAGCGAATAGAATGTTGGGTATTATTAGGAAAGGTATGGAAAACAGGTGTGAGGATGTTATAATGCCGTTGTATCGCTCCATGGTGCGACCGCACCTTGAGTATTGTGTTCAATTCTGGTCGCCGCATCTCAAGAAAGATATAGTAGAATTGGAAAAGGTGCAGCGAAGGGCGACTAAAATGATAGCGGGGATGGGACGACTTCCCTATGAAGAATGACTAAGGAGGCTAGGGCTTTTCAGCTTGGAGAAGAGAAGGCTGAGGGGAGACATGATAGAGGTATATAAAATAATGAGTGGAGTGGAACAGATGGATGTGAAGCGTCTGTTCACGCTTTCCAAAAATACTAGGGGGCATGCGATGAAACTACAGTGTAGTAAATTTAAAACAAATCGGAGAAAATGTATCTTCACCCAACGCATAATTAAACTCTGGAATTCGTTGCCGGAGAACGTGGAGAAGGCGGTTAGCTTAGCAGAGTTTAAAAAGGGGTTAGACAAAATAAAAAGATGGTTCCGGTGCGATTCCAAGATGGCGCTCTAAACAGACGCACCTGTGTTTGCTCTTAGAGGTCGCTCTGGTCTTAAGGTTCTTTCGTTGCCCTCGACCCGTCGATATCGATGGGGAAACGGAGGGGAAAGGTGAAGGAGTACCCCGCGGCTCCTGGAGCCTCATCATCGTTGAAGCAAACGACCTTGCAGTTCTCTAAGACTCAACCGGGTCCTCTGGGTACTTCGACCCCCTCTGCAACTGTTGACGCATTGACATCAATAGAAAGCGGCGACGGGGATTCCTTGAGCCCCGTGGAACGCATGGCACCATGCCAGCCAGGGAGTGGATTGTTTGCAGCAGCCCGAACAGAGATGGATACCGGAGGGGTGCAACCTGACCTGAAGCAGCGGCGAGCGGATCCCAGGTTCGAGAAACATCAGCTCAATTAGCCTTAAAGGTACTGCCTCAAGATATAGTTTCTAAACTTTCTCGTCCTGAGGTTCAGCCCCACACCCCTTTACCAGCAAGTGGTATAACTAAACCGGCCATTGTGACACTTGAGTCACTGTGGGATATGGTCTACAATATTCAATCCTGTATGCAAAGTACTATGAAAGTACTTGGAAGCTGCTCTGATACAGGCAAAAGTGACTGCACAGCAATCCTTGAAAATGGAAAATGTGGATGTTAAAATTCAGGAAATGGGGACTTTGGAAACCGCTTTAGTTAAGGATAACAATTTTCTGCATAAACGTTTGGAATACCTGGAGAACCAGGCTAGAAGACTTAACCTTAGGTTTCTCAATTTCCCCAAATCTCCGTTAATTTCTCCTTTAGAAATGGTGAAAAAATATATGATTGAAGTTTTAGGAATGGACAAAGACTCATTACCTCCCATTACACGTGCTTATTACATCTGGAATTTTAAGGGGACGGTAGGACCCCCTCCCCCCCCCCCCCCACCCCCCGTGATGGGTGAAGAAATGAACCTTACTTCTTTCCTAGAAAATTTGCTGGATGTGATTACCCAAAGGACAACTACGCTGGTCACTTTTGTGCTGGAGCCAGATCGGAACGCTGTATTAAGACTTTTCCTAAGACACTTAGAAAATCTGTTTTTGGGCTCAAAAGTTAGGATTTTTCCAGATCTTTCTAAGCCTACAGAGATGCGGTGCAGGGCTTTTTTTAGAACTGCGCCCCAGAGTAGAAGCTATGAGAGCAAATTTTGTATTACATTTTCCTTGTATTTGTAATGTAATGCTTGAGGGTAAGCAATTTCAGTATATGGACCCTAAACAGCTTAAAGATTTTCTTGATGCTAGAGTTGATGTGATTGTTGTATGTCCTCCCAAATAGCAGGCTGGGGTCTAAATACAGAGGTAGCAACTGTGAGATTTATAATTGTCCTTATCGTTAGATTCTTAAAATCTTAGAATCAGTTTTTCTTTATTTGTGGACGGAAAGGCTGTTATTATTATTTTTCCTTATTGTATTTAATTTTCTTGTAAAATGAATGCTGATTTCTTAATCACATTGTTTTGTGATATATTATAAAATGTTAATAAAGAAAAATTTTTTTAAAAGGGGTTAGACGGTTTCCTAAAGGACAAGTCCATAAACCACTACTAAATGGACTTGGGAAAAATCCACAATTCCAGGAATAATATGTATAGAATGTTTGAACGTTTGGGAAGCTCGCCAGGTGCCCTTGGCCTGGATTGGCCGCTGTCGTGGACAGGATGCTGGGCTCGATGGACCCTTGGTCTTTTCCCAGTGTGGCATTACTTATGTACTTATGTGGTGTACCTGACGGTTGTTTGCAATCTATTCTGTTTGTGGAGTTTTTTTTCTTTGACCAGTGATTGAAGGGGAGCTTTTCACTATTATCAGCTGTGGCTGTATGTTTTAAAGTCCTGTTATGTCTGAGGTCTTTTTTCTCCAAATTTTTAGGGGGATTGCAAGGCAACCAGGAGCACCCTTAATAGAAGAGAGGTGATTTTTTCTTGAGCACTGAGTGATTTCAATTACCCCAATATTGACTGGATAAATAATACATCAGGGAGTGTCAGGGAGATAAAATTTCTAGATGCAATAAATGATTGCTTCATGGAGCAACTGGTCCAGAAACTGACAAGAGAGGAAGCCACTTTAGATCTAGTCCTTGGTGATGTTCAGGGCATGGTACGAGAGGTAACGGTGTTGGGTCCTCTGGGAAACAGTGATCCGATCCTAACATGATTAAGTTTGAGCTACTATCTGGGATGAAGCCACAAAGAAAATCAACTGTAGCTGAATTTAATTTTCGAAAGGGTGACTATAATAAAATAAGGGCAATGGTTAAAAAGAATTAGCTGCAAAGGTTAGGACACTAATCAGGCATGGATATTGTTCAAAAATACCATCTTAGAAGCCCAGACCAGATGCATTCCATGAATTTACAAAGCTGGAAAGAAGAGAAAACAGCCAGCATGGTTAAAAGGTGAAGTAAAAGAGGCCATTACAGCCAAAAGAATGTTCTTCAAAGAATAGAAAAAGGACCCAAATGAAGAAAATAAGCAGCAGCAAAAGCACTGGCAAATCAGATGCAAAAAAAAAAAAAAAACAGCGAAGATGACTAACAAAAACAAAAATAATCAAAAATTAAAAACAAGAAAAAATCAAATTTGTATTTAAAAATACAAATGCATAAAAAATTATAAAAAAATATGAAAAAGACGACACTTGTTTATTAAAAAATTAAAACACTTTATTAACCAAAGGATAGCAGGGTTAATAAAGTGTTTTAATTTTTTAATAAACAAGTGTCTTTTTCATATTTTTTTATTATTTTTTTTTTATGCATTTGTATTTTTATATACAAATTTGATTTTTTTTCTTGTTTTTAATTTTTGATTATTTTTGTTTTTGTTAGTCATCTTCGCTGTTTTGCTTTTTTGGTGTTTTTTGCGAAATCAGATGCAAAGCATTAATAAAGAAGGCTAAAACAGAATATGAAGAGAAACTTGTCACAGAGGCTAAAACTCACAGTAACAACTTTTTCAGGTACATCAGAAGCAGAAAGCCTGCGAGATAATCCATGGGACCATTGGACCACAAATGACCAAAAGGGGCACTCAGTGAGGACAAGGCCGCAGCAGAGAAACAGAATGACTTCTTTGTCTTTACAGAAGATGATGTAAGATCTACCTGTAAAGGAAATGGTTTTCAAGGGTGATGATGCAGGAACAGAAAAATCTTGGTGAACCTGGAAAATGTACCTAGCTAAATCAACAAATTAAAGAGTAGTAAATCATCTGGACTCTATTAAATATACCCAGGGTACTCAAAACAAGCATGAAACTGCTGATCTGCTGTTAGTAATATATAACCACATGTTTATTCATGCCTTCAAAGAAATGAAGCAAATTGTTGAGGCAAGACTTCCCTTGGCTGAACCCATGCTGACTCTGTCCCATTAAATCATGTTTGTTTGTGTTCCTTAGTTTTATTCTTCAGAATAGTTTCTACTATTTTACCCCACACTGACTTCAGGCTTGCCTGTCTTTAATTTCCTGGATCACCCCAGAACGTTTTTTAAAAAATTGGCATTGACATTGGCCACCCTCCAATCTTCAGGTACTATGGGTGATGTTAATGACAGGATAAAGGTGAGCAGGTTGATGATGTGTATCTAGATTTCCAGAAAGCTTTTGATAAAGATCCTCATAAGAGAATTCTGAGAAAATTAGAGAGTTATGGGATAGGAGACAATGGTCTGGTGTGGATTAGGAATTGATTATTGAACAGAAAACAGAGGGTAGGGTAAAATGGTCATTCCTCTGAACAGAGGAGTGTGAAAAAGTGAAATGCCATTTAACACATTTATGATATAGAAATTGGAACTATGAGTGAAGTGATTAAATTTGCAGATGACAAAACTAGTCAAGGTTGTTAAAACACAAGCGAACTGTGAACAATTACAGGAAGACCTGAGGAAACTGGAAGACTGGGTGTCCAAATGGCAGATGAAATTTAATGTGGACAAATGCAAGTGATACACATTCGAAAGAATGATCTAAATAATCGTTACCTGATGCTAGGGTCCACCTTAGGAGGTCAGCACCCAAGAAAAAGATCTAGGTGTTGTTTTAGATAATATGCTAAAATAATCTTAATGTACAGCAGCAGACAAAAAAAGTACAGGATGCTAGGAATTATTAGGAAAGGGAGGGTAAAGTAAGACCAAAAATACTATAATGCCTCTGTATGGCTCCATGGAGCAACCTCAATTACATTTAGCTCTGGTCGCTGTATCTCAAAAAAGATATAGCAAATTAGAAAAGGTTTAAAGAAGAGTGACCAAAATGATAAAGGGGATGGAACTCCTCCTGTATGAGGAAAGACTAAAAATGTTAGGGCTCTTCAGCTTAGAAAAGAGGGGAGATATGATTGAGGTCTACAAAATCCTGAGTGGTATAGAACAAGTAGAAGCAATCTCGATTTTTTACTCATTCCGAAGTAGGAAAACTAGGGGACACTCAAGTTACATGGAAATATTTTAAAAACAAATAGGAGGAAATATTTTTTTCACTCAACAAATAATAAAGGTCTGGAACTCTTTGCCGGATGTGGAAACAATGGTTAGCATATCTGGGTTAAAAAAAAAAAAAAAAGGTTTGGACAAGTTCCTGGAGGAAAGTCCATAGTCTGCTATTGAGACACACATGAGGAAGCTACTGTACATAAGTACGTAAGTATTGCCATACTGGGAAAGACCATCAAGCCCAGCATCCTGTTTCCAACAGTGGCCAATCCAGGTCACAAATACCTGGCAATATCCCCAAAAAAGTACAAAACATTTTATACTGCTTATCCCAGAAGTAGTGGATTTTCCCCAAGTCCAATTTAATAACGGTCTATGGACTTTAGGAAGCCGTCCAAACCTTTTTCAAACTTTGCTAAGCTAACCGCTGCACTAACCACTAGGAGTAGCCTAGTGGTTAGTGCAGCGGACTTTGATCCTGGGGAACTGAGTTCGATTCCCACTGCAGCTCCTTGTGACTGTGAGCAAGTCACTTAACCTTCCATTGCCCCAGGTACAAAATAAGTACCTGTATATATGTAAACCACTTTGAATGTAGTTGCAAAATACCACAGAAAGGCAGTATATCAAGTCCCATTTCCCTTTCCCTAGCAACGAATTCCATTGTTTAATTACACATTGAGTGAAGAAAAATGTTCTCTGAATCGTTTTAAATTTACTACATTGTAGCTTCATCGCATGCCCCCTAGTCCTACTATTTTTGGAAAGCTTAAACAGACGCTTCACATCTATCCGTTCAACTTCACTCATTATTTTATAGACCTCAATCATATCTCCCCTCAGCCGCCTTTTCTCCAAGCTGAAGAGCCCTAGCCGCTTTAGCCTTTCCTCATAGGGAAGTCGTCCCATCCCCTTTATCATTTTCGTCGCCCTTCTTTGCACCTTTTCTAATTCCACTATATCTTTTTTGAGATGCGGCAACCAGAAATTAACACAATAATCGAGGTGTGGTCGCACCATGGAGCGATACAAAGGCATTATAGCATCCTCATTTTTGTTTTCCATTCCTTTCCTAATAATACCTAACATTCCATTTGCTATCTTAGACGCAGCAGCACACTGCGCAGGTGGTTTCAATGGATCATCGACGACGACACCTATCCCTTTCTTGGTCTACGACTCCTAACGTGGAACCTTGCATGACGTAGCTATAATTCGGGTTCCTCTTTCCCACATGCATCACTTTGCACTTGCTCACATTAAACGTCATCTGCCATTTAGACGCCCAGTCTCCCAGTCTCGCAAGGGTCCTCTTGTAATTTTTCACAATGATCCTGCGATTTAATGACTTTGAATAACTTTGTGTCATCAGCAAATTTAATAACTTCACTAGTTACTCCCATCTCTAGGTCATTTATAAATGTTAAAAAGCAGCGGTCCCAGCACAGACCCCTGGGGACCCCCGCTAACTACCCTTCTCCATTGAGAATACTAACCATTTAACCCTACTCTCTGTTTTATATCTTTTAACTAGTTTTTAATCCACAATAGAGCACTACCTCCTATCCTATGCCTCTCTAATTTCCTCTGTAGTCTTTCATGAGGTACTTTGTCAAACGCCTTCTGAAAATCCAGATACACAATATCAACCGGCTCACCTTTATCCACATGTTTGTTCACCGCTTCAAAGAAATGTAGCAAATTGGTGAGGCAAGATTTCCCTTCACTAAATCCATCTTGACTTTGTCTCATTAATCCATGCTTTTTAATATGCTCTGTAATTTTGTTCTTAATAATAGTCTCTACCATTTTGCCCGACACAGACGTCAGACTCACCGGTCTATAATTTCCTGGATCTCCTCTGGATCCTTTTTTAAAAATCACCATTACATTGGCCACCCTCCAATCTTCCGGTACCACACTCAATTTTAGGCATAAATTACATATTACTAACAATAGCTCCACAAGCTCATTTTTCAGTTCTATCAGTACTCTGGGATGAATACCATCTGGTCCAGGAGATTTGCTACTCTTCAGTTTGTAGAACTGCTCCATTACATCCTCCAGGTTTACAGAGAATTCATTAAGTTTCTCCGACTCGTCAGCTTCGAATACCATTTCTGGCACCGGTATCCCACCAAATCCAAATAATAATAAAGCAAAGCATCTATCACTGGTTGGGAGTACCCTCTATGTCTCAGATAATGTCTCTCAAGGGCCACGTCAAACTAGAAAGGATTGGAATCCTCCAGGAAGCATACCAGACCACCAAGCATTCAAGGCCACCAAGATCACCAAGAATAGATGGCGTGCCACCTACCAAAGTGTTCCACCAATCGGTGACCAGGGCGGGTAGACAGAGGCTCCCAACTAGTGTTGTACCTATGCTTTGATGTCCCTTGAGCCTCTTTCTCTCCTGCACAAGAAAAGGGCACACAACTCATTCAAGCTGGACATGATCAGGTCACAATACAGGAATCCCCAGCAATCCTTGACCAGCTAAAACCCCTTTAGGCTCCGCTCCTTTTCCCCTGAGGCAGGAGCATTGCAGCTCAGGAATCTGCCTGTACATTTTTCAACTCCTAGGACTTATTGGCAGTGTATATAGCAGATGCTGCTCCACTCAGCTGCTCAACAAGATTGCTTCCAAGGCAACTGCTATACTCCTGATCTTCCTTGTCTGTTGATATATGTCACCACCGTGGCATTTTTCAGACAGCACTCAAACTGCTTTCCCTCTCGTGGGGGAAGGAAGCACCATAAAGCCAGACGGACTGCTCTCATCTCCAAGTAGCTGATCAACCAGGAAGCCTCCCCAAGGTGACCACCAACCCTGGGCAAGTGAATCTGTGCAATGGGCTCCCCAACCAAAGAGGTTCGTGCATCACCTTCAGCACAAAGAGTTCAGCGTTCTTTGTGGTTCTCCACAGCTGATGGTCAGATTTAACTTATTTTAGTGTGCAGTGATCTTCCCAGCACCAAGCCACCCTGCTTGTCTGTCAAGCTTAGAATGTTTCCTGGAATAACGGAGCATAGAATGAAGGTGAAAGGGAACAAATTCAGATGTAACCTGAGGAAATATTTTCACAGATAGGGTGGTGAATCTGTGAAACAGCCTCTCGGTAGAGGTGGTGTAGATAAAGACTGTACCTGAATTCAAAAAAGCTTGTGACAAATAGATAGGATCTCAAAGAGATAGTAGATGGAATGGATGGGCAAACTGGGTACACTATGGGGCTCATTTTCGAAGCACTTAAGACTTACAAAGTTTCCACAGGTTACTATGTAACTTTGTAAGTCTAAGTGCTTTGAAAATACACCTCTGTATGGTCTTTTATCTGCCTTCATTTTTCTGTTTCTGTGTTTTTCTCTCACCAATGACCTTCCATGCCACATGTGGTTTGAAAACATGAAGGACTATTTTACCTTTTACTGGCTGGTTTCTTTAGGCACCTGGGTGAGTGCAAGCAATTTGCTGTCTACCAAAAAGTCCTAGTGGGTTTTAAACTTGAAAAGATGCTGAAGCAACTGACAACTCTGTTGCAGCAGTTATTTCTTCATGACCAAACATCAGCTGCCCTACAAACATTTTCATTATCTAATCGCTATTTAGTAAAAATGCAGAGTGATCGTTTAATCATCCAATATAAAAATTCTCACCGCCAACGTTCTAATGTAGCTGCCTGTGTCCGTGGCTCCTTTGGAGTTGCTGAGCTAGGCTCCGAAGTCAGGCTGACGTCACTGGACCCATTATGATGTTTAAAACAGTTGCGGGAAAAGTTGCAAAAGCTGGTCCAGGATTAGCTGACACTGCCTAACTTCTCGATCGCGCGCACTATAGTTGGTACAGTGAAAATACTGTAGTCAGTTGCACTAATGCTGACACGAACACAGATGAAGAGACTGGAATGGCAGAACTTAGCTCAAGCTGACAGAAATGGAGCTCACATAGGCCGCCTCCTGGAGGGAGTAGCTGATGCTGTCAGTGAAAAAAAGGAGGCGTCATAGAGAATATCCAGCATACGCGAGGCACTTACGCGTTCTTGCTGTAGCAGGAAACGCGAGCTGGGGCTGTGGTGGCCCCTTCCCCCCCCCCACCCTGAGAGAGCGCGAGCCTAAGGGGGAACAGGAGGAGCATTTATCCGGTGTGTTAGCTGGAGCCGGGCTTCCTCACTCTAGCTCTTACTGTTAGAATCATTCTGCGGCGCTGGACCGTTCCTCCGCACCATGGATCTCCACCCGGCAATCAGGCGCTATCAAGTGGTAAGAACCCGCCGTGGGCAGTGTGTTGGAGTGCTCTTGTAGCGAGGCTTTCGGTTGATACAGGAAGCTTTTCATTTTCTTAGATTATATAGTTTGTTATTTCCCCACTCTCTTGATAGAAAGCCCCCAAAATGACACCACAAAAACCTACACACCATAAAATGACAGTTTATAACTGTCAATCACACTGACTATAGCCCACACTCCTATCTGCCAATTCCGATAGCCTACATAAATAAAAAAATTGGTGGTAAACAAGTCAGAACTCATAAGGGCATGGGTGAAACAAGAAAACCTAGGGTTAGCCCCAATTGCAGAGACCTGTATTCGCAAAAATGAGTGCCCTATCATAAATGACATATGCTCCCTGGACTACAAAATCACCCACCGCGTGAGTAGTAGCGAGGGGCCCTGAAACTGGGAGGGAAGGAGGGAGGGAGGAAGACCCTGAAACTGGAAGGGAGACCACCCTGAAACTCGGAGGGAGGGAGGGGGACGACCCTGAAACTCGGAGGGAGGAAGGGGGGGATGACCCTGAAACACGGAGGGAGGGGGACAACCCTGACACACACTCTCATTCACACACACACACTCGCACCCAATCTCACTCTCTCTGTCACACACACACTCGCACATTCACTCTCTCTCACACACACACTCTCTCAAACATACACACTCCGAGGAAGGGGGGGGACGACCCAGAAACTCGGAAAGAGGGAGGGGGGACGACTCTTAAACTTGGAGGGAGGGGGGGACGACTCTGAAACTCAGAGGGAGGGAGGGGGACGAACCTGACACACACTCTCATTCTCACACACGCACTCGCACCCAGTCTTACTCACTCTGTCACACACACACTCGCGCATTCTCTCTCTCTCGCACATTCACTCTCACAAACACTCTCTCAAACACACATACTCCGAGGAAAACCGTGCTAGCGCCCGTTTCATTTCTGTCAGAAACGGGCCTTTTGTACTAGTTTCTCTATACTGCAGATCATAAAATTCTTGTTTTGTGTTGGTAAACTCTGTGTGATTTGAATTATGGATGTTGTAATTTTAAACCAAGCACAAATAAAATATATTAGAATCAGTCAACTCTGATTCTATGGGCAACTCTCCCAATTCCTGTCATGTTACCTTTGGTATGGTCTTTGTCCAGCTGGTTAGCTATTTTTTTCCACTCTTCAATTTTCACTTCCAATGGACTTATCAAATTGTCTGTGAGAGCACTGCAACAAAAACAAGAAATTACTATATCTGTGATCTCACAGCATGAGAAAGATCCACTGAGTAACTGGATTCAAAGAGAAAGCATCAGACTTCTGCAGAATCTATATGATCACATTACATATTTTGAGGCTAATAATAGTACCACAACATAAAGATCTCCTATCTATGTTATAGAGGCAAGGGACAAAATGACAGTCGACATGACAGCTTCTGACAACTACATCAGCACTTCTCAACCCAGTCCTCAGGACACACCCAGCCAGTCAGGTTTTCAGGATATCCACAGTGAATATGCATGAGAAATTTGCATGCACTGCCTACTGGTAAGCAAATCTCTCTCATTCATTCTGCAAACCTAATTGGCTAGATGTGCACCAAGGATTGAGCTGAGGTGCATCGATCTAGACATATAGTAGATGACGGCAGAAAAAGACCTGCATGGTCCATCCAGTCTGCCCAAGACAAACTCATATACTACTACTACTACTTAACATTTCTAGAGCGCTACTAGGGTTACGCAGCACTGTACAAATTAACGAATAAGGACGGTCCCTGCTCAGAAGAGCTTACAATCTAAAGGACGAAATGTCATATGTGTATACCTTACTTTGAATTGAATTTGTACCTGTCCTTTTCAGGGCACAGACCATATAAGTCTGCCCAGCAGTATTTCCCGCCTCCCAACCACCAGTCCCGCCTCCCATCACCAGCTCTGGTACAGACCGTATAAGTCTGCCCTCCCCTATCCTCGCTTCCCAACCACCACCCCCTCTTCCCCCCACCTGCTCCGCCACCCAATTTCAGCTAAGCTTCTGAGGATCCATTCTTTCTGCACAGGATTCCTCTATGCATATCCAATGCATGTTTGAACTCCGTTACCGTTTTCATCTCCACCACCTCCCGCGGGAGGGCATTCCAAGCGTTCACCACCCTCTCCGTGAAAAAATACTTCCTGACCTTTTGCTATAGATCTATATAGCATCAGGCTTTGCTCCTTGTGAATATTTTATTTCTTCTTAACTTCATCTTATTTAACCACCTTCTTCATTAACCCTTCAAACACCCTCAATCTCATCCAAATAAACTTTTGATTACATAATCATATATAAAACAGACAACACACACAAAAAAACTAAAAATGGCACTAATTCAAGTATTTAAAAAAAAAACGTAAACCCCAGTTTTAAAGTACTACTCTCCAAAGCTTCTCATAAGCAAGTTCCAAATACCTCTGTAAAGAACAAGGTCTTCAAACTTTTCAAAATCTCAAATAACCAGCATCTCCTCAGCTATAAAAGTAGCAAATTCTACAACCACAGGGCTGCCCAGGAAAATAAACGAACAGTCTCTTGATTATTCACTGTCAGTTTGCCAGACTTATCCGATCTTCCAAAGGCATTGTTTTTCTTTTTTGGAGATGTTATAATGGATGGCATTATGTAATACTGTTATGTTAAGTTTTTCCTAAGCCCAGATGGCTAACTAGTGAATTCTGTAATGTGGTCTGTAATTTAACTTTAGTTTACGTGATATCATTCTTGAATACGATCTCGTTTCAGATTTTCTTTAATGTTTTAATATACATTAATAAAGAAGGTGGGGAGGGGGAGATTTTAGATCTCAAAGATCTCCCTGGCCAGCACTCTTGAAAACCATAGCCTAGAGACACCAGGCACTATATCATGAATAGCCTGATGCACTAAAGACAGCACTTTGAACTTAATTTTAAACAGTAGAGGCAGCCAGTACAAGCTCATTAAAAAATGGAGCGATATGCTGCTCTTCAATTACCACAAGCAGTAAGATTTTATTTTATTTTTATTACATTTGTACCCCGCGCTTTCCCACTCATGGCAGGCTCAATGCGGCTTACATGGAGCAATGGAGGGTTAAGTGACTTGCCCAGAGTCACAAGGAGCTGCCTGTGCCTGAAGTGGGAATCAAACTCAGTTCCTCAGTTCCCCAGGACCAAAGTCCACCACCCTAACCACTAGGCCACTCCTCCACAGATGGGTGATCATATTTTGAATCAACTGCAATTATCAAATGTAATTAGCAGGAAGACTGATAGACAACCTCTTTCAATAGTCCAAATCTGTAAGTATAAGAGTAATATACCCAGTATGCATTGACCAAAAAAAATGCAAATGTGAAACTGTAAATGTGAAGACTGCAATACACTGTGATTCTTCAGCATGAGCTATATCAAAAGCTACAATTCCAGTGTTCAAAATCCCAACCTCCCCCCCCCCCCCCAAAAGAAACCCCCAACCCCTCCTGAAAAAATCTATCAAAACAGAGGGAAGGTCACAAGCCAACACACTGTCATTAAGGCAAAGCTATTGTGGGTTGAGAGCAACTGAAGTCATCTCTGTCCATGTAGTATAACAGTCTCATGTTCGCTGGAAAGACAGGAGATTATTTTGCATAAGAGTTGTCAATTTGGACATCACATAACTAAAAGAGCCTGTCTGTGAACGGTGAAATGGGACCTGATGGGAATTAAAAGCCAAGTGCAGGCTATTCAATTTTAAGCTGCTCTGATTGAAAATGTCACTTTAATATACAATTGAGTGAAATTCTA
This sequence comes from Microcaecilia unicolor, assembly GCF_901765095.1. Taxonomy (NCBI): domain Eukaryota; kingdom Metazoa; phylum Chordata; class Amphibia; order Gymnophiona; family Siphonopidae; genus Microcaecilia; species Microcaecilia unicolor. The sequence goes on from NC_044038.1 coordinate 245,480,411, forward strand.
AAAAATATTCACTACTAAAAAGTGCACATGGAATTGCTTGGGGGGGGGGGCATTCAGGATCGATGAAAAGTGTCAGGTTTCTGAGATCCTTTTCCTCAATTTTTTAAAACTATCAGCTTGTTTACATTAAATACTTTTTTGGAATGGGTGTCAATTAGTAGTCTCCTTTGATCCTATTTGCTATTGATATTGTTTTACCCAACTTCTCACCACTGCCTCAAAGAATAAAACTACCTAAGAATAGATGGTTCATGGTAGGCTCAGGCAGACTTCGTTATGTGAGACAAAAACATCTGCCCTCACAAGTGTTGCCCCTACAGAATTCTTTTGCTCCATTACAGTATGGCGATGATCCTGAAAATAGAACTGAGGCAGAAGAGAAAGAAATGAAGTTGGAACAAAAGGATATGAAGGTACCCAAAGAAAAAAGACAACCCCAAATCACAAATGTTGAAGCACATACCAGGAAATGTACATGGAAAGCGATGGCCACAAATGCTCGCAGTCTAAGCAATAAAGTTCATGACCTTCAAGCCCTGATGTTGGAGGCAGACTTAGACATTGTTGCAATCACAGAGACGTGGCTAAATGGTTCCCATGAATGGGATGCAAACATACCACGCTATAATCTATTTAGGAAGAATAGAGAGGGTCGTAAGGTGGAGGAGGTAGCTCTATATGTGAGAATGATATCACGGCAACCGAAATGACAGGGACCTAGGGAAAGGAAGAAGCGATATGGATCACCTTAAAAAGAGATAATAGAACCTCTGTCCACGTAGGTGGTTGTTTACAGACCTCAGACACAATTGCAAGAATTAGATAAAGACCTGATCGCAGATATTCAAATGTTGGGGAAACAAAGAGAGGTGCTCTTGCTGGGAGATTCAATCTGCCGGATGTGGACTGGAAGGTTCCATCTGCGGAATCGGAAAGAAGTAGAGAGATCGTGGATGCTTTCCAAAGTGTTTTGCTCAGACAAATGGTGACGGAACCCACGAGGGAGGGAGTGACGCTGGATCTGGTGCTCAAAAATGGGGATAGCATGTCAATATCCGAGTGGGAGCCCACCTGGGCAGCAGTGACCATCAAACGGTTTGGTTTGATATAACAGCTAAAGTGGAGAGCGGACACTCAAAACTCAAGTCCTGGACTTCAAGCATGCTGACTTTAGTAAAATGGGGGAATACCTGAGGAAGGAGATGAGATGATGGGCTGGGAGGAAATACAAGAAGTGGCAGGACAGTGGTCCAGGCTGAAAGAAGCTATAAATAGGGCCAAGAACTTTATGTAAGGAAAGTAAATAAAAGCAAGAGAAAAAGGGAAACCGATATGGTTCTCCAAGCAAGTGGCTGAGAAAATAAAGGCTAAAGAGTTGGCGTTCCAGAAATACAAAAAAAACTCAGAAAAGGAACACGAGGAGAATACTGGATGAACTGAAAGAAGCCAAGAGAGAGATATGTCCTGGCGAAAGCGCAAACGGAAGAACAAATGGCTAGAAATGTAAGAAGGGGTGGCAAAATTTTCTTCAGGTATATTAGTGAAAGGAGAATGACTAAAAAGGGAATTGTGAGACTAAAAGATACTGCGAACCGCTATGTGGATAATGATGAAGAAAAAGCAAATTTGCTAAATAGATACTTCCGTTCTGTTTTCACAGAAGAAAATCCTGGAGAAGGACCGCGATGGACTGGAAAAAGTACTAATGAGATTGAAGTGGATAGAGCACCGTTCATGGAAGACAGCGTGTATGAACAACTTGAAAAGCTAAAGGTGGACAAAGCCATGGGACTGGATGGGATCCACCCTAGGATATTGAGGGAGCTCAGAGAGGTTCTGGCGGGTCCTCTTAAAGATTTGTTTAATATATCCTTGCAGACGGGAGAGGTTCCGAGGGATTGGAGAACGGCGGAGGTGGTCCCTCTTCACAAAAGTGGTGATAGGGAAGAAGCTTGGAAACTACAGGCCGGTAAGCCTCACTTCGGTTATTGGAAAAGTAATGGAAGCGATGCTGAAGGAAAGGATAGTGAATTTCCTGGAAGCCAATAGTTGCAAGATCCGAGACAACATGGTTTTACCAAAGGGAAATCGTGCCAAATGAATCTCATTGAATTCTTTGATTGGGTGACAGGAGAATTGAATCAGGGACGACCTATGGACGTAATCTACTTAGATTTCAGCAAAGCTTTTGACACGGTTCCCCACAGGAGGCTCTTAAATAAACTGGATGGGCTGAAGATAGGACCCAAAGTGGTGAACTGGATTAGGAACTGGTTGACGGACAGACGCCAGAGGGTGATGGTGAATGGAATTCGCTCGGAGGAGGGAAAGGTGAGTAGTGGAGTGCCTCAAGGATCGGTGCTGGGGCCGATTCTGTTCAATATATTTGTGAGTGACATTGCTGAAGGGTTAGAAGGTAAAGTTTGCCTATTTGCAGATGATACTAAAATCTGTAACAGAGTGGACACCCCGGAGGGAGTGAATAACATGAAAAAGGACCTACGGAAGCTAGAAGAATGGTCTAAGGTTTGGCAATTAAAATTCAATGCGAAGAAATGCAAAGTGATGCACTTAGGGAATAGAAATCCACGGGAGACGTATGTGTAGGCGGGGAGAGTCTGATAAGTACAGGCGGGGAGAGGGATCTTGGGGTGATAGCATCTGAGGATTTGAAGGCAACAAAACAGTGTGACAAGGCGGTGGCTGTAGCTAGAAGGTTGTTAGGCTGTATAGAGAGAGGTGTGACCAGCAGAAGAAAGGGGGTGTTGATGCCCCTGTATAAATCATTGGTGAGGCCCCACCTGGAGTATTGTGTTCAGTTTTGGAGGCCGTATCTTGCTAAGAATGTAAAAAGAATTGAAGCGGTGCAAAGAAATGCTATGAGAATGGTATGGGATTTGCGTTACAAGATTTATGAGGAGAGACTTGCTGACCTGAACATGTATACTCTGGAGGAAAGGAGAAACAGGGGTGATATGATACAGACGTTCAAATATTTAAAAGGTATTAATCCGCAAACGAACCTTTTCCGGAGATGCGAAGGCGGTAGAACGAGAAGACATGAAATGAGATTGAAGGGGGGCAGACTCAAGAAAAATGTCAGGAAATATTTTTTCACGGAGAGAGTAGTGGATGCTTGGAATGCCCTCCCGCGGGAGGTGGTGGAAATGAAAACGGTAACGGAATTCAAACATGCGTGGGATAAACATAAAGGAATCCTGTTCAGAAGGAATGGATCCTAAGGAGCTAGCCGAGATTGGGTGGCAGAGCCGGTGGCGGGAGGCAGGAATAGTGCTGTGCAGACTTATAAGGTCTATGCCAGAGCTGGTGGTGGGAGGCGGGACTGGTGGTTGGGAGGTGGGGATGGTGCTGGGCAGACTTATACGGTCTGTGCCAGAACCGGTGGTGGGAGGCGGGGCTGGTGGTTGGGAGGCGGGGTGGGCAGACTTATACGGTCTGTACCCTGAAAAGGACAGGTACAAATCAAGGTAAGTATACACAAAAAGTAGCACATATGAGTTTATCTTGTTGGGCAGACTGGATGGAACCGTGCAGGTCTTTTTCTGCCGTCATCTACTATGTTACTATGTTACCTTGAACCCCCCCCCCAAATATTAAGAAATCTTTATAAGTTTGGTTTGTTTTTTTGGGGGGGGGGGGGTACTGCAGTCCTACTGTATTTTTTTCTACACTTAATTTGCCTTCAAGCTTAATTTTTTTTTTTTTTTACTTGTTTTAAAGTTTCTTCTTTCTCATTTTTGCTTTGCTTCCCTGCTCCCTCTGCCCTCTCCTGTTTTGGCTGGGAGCAGTCCCAACCTGTAGTGGCTCTCTAAGAAGACGCAATTGCCATACCAACTTTTTTTTTACCACCAGAAGTGTGCTTTTTCAGCAAATATAGTCTCTTCTTTATAGCAATCGACTCTTTAAATTGAACTTTGATTAACTGTCTCTCTCGGAGGGATTTTCAGCTAGTATTGATACCAAATTTTTAGGCATCTTGGAATTCTTCACCTGTCATTTAGCAACCTTCTGTCCTCCAGACCCTGTTCTTTCTTCAGAGCACGAGCATTAGGAACTATATTTTAAAATAAATTTTTCCAACTCCTTTGATTCTGACATAAGGAGCTACAAAACAGTTTCTGTATGGGTTGGCATTGAACTATTTCTAGAAAACCCTCAAAGAATATATAAAGAAAGATGTTTTTAAAGAGTAAGAAGAGACCCTTCTTTACTCCGCCAGGTTTTGTTTAGCGGCCTCAACTACATATAAGCCAAACAGATGGTTTACCTTGAAATGAATAACCCTATCAACTACAGCTTATGGGAAACCTCAAATGACCACAACTAGCTAGAGGCCTTTTCAGGCAGAGACCCTACAAGCCATCACCTTAACTGACATTGTTGTACAGTCACAAGCCATGTCCACTAGGAGTCTGGTCATAAATATTACAAGCACCATGGGGAAACAAGAAAAAATTAATCATTCCCTAGCAGCGAGTCCCTTCCAGTTGCTAATTTGCATCTCACAGTTCTACAGTTCTGTGCATATATTAAATTTTACAGCAGTTTTCATGCACTGTCTACACTGTCAATCACAAATATTGCCGCTCTATCCAGTTTATCAAAGTACCTGACTGTAGCTGGTACAGTACTATCCACATTAGGGTCCAAGACCCATTGGTCCAGTTCTTCATTTATGATTAGCTCCGAAAAACACTTTACAATGTCTTGCCCTATAGTCTGGGCAAACATTTCTTCTCTATACTTTTCTACTATAAGACAAAGATCAATCTTGGATTGGACTGAAAGAGCTCCAAAGAATGACATCTAGTTTTTCTGTCCTCAAGTTTCTTTGCCTCAAACGTGATTCATGGCATTCCTAAGTTAACAGTCCTTTCTCTCCTACTCTGCAAATAATGAAAGGCCTGCTGACCTCTTCCCTCCTCTCAGTCAGAACATAACTTCCTCTATGACAATGGAGAAATCATCTTTGGAGTTGAAGCCTTATTGAAAAAATAAGGCTATGGATTGAAATGCTTGTATCATTCCACTACAGAGAAGGACAAAAATATTCTCAATATTCCTCTCAGCTCATGCTCTCATTTACTCAGACCGGTGAGCTTGACGTCTGTGCCGGGCAAAATGGTAAAAACTATTATTAAAAATACAATTACAGAGCATATTCAAAAGCATGGATTAATGAGACAAAGTCAACATGGATTTAGTGAAGGAAAATGTTGCCTCACCAATGTACTACATTTCTTTGAAGGGGTGAACAAATGTGGATAAAGGTGAGCCGGTCGATATTGTGTATCTGGATTTTCAAAAGGCATTTGACAAAGTACCTCATGACAGACTCCAGAGGAAATTGGAATATCATGGGTTTAGGAGGTAGTATTCTACTGTGGATTAAAAACCATTAAAGGATAGAAAACAGAGAGTAGGGTTAAATGGTCAGTATTCTCAATGGAGAAGGGTAAACAGTGGGGTTCCCCCAGGGGTCTATGATGGAACCGCCACTTTTTAACATATTTATAAATGATCTAGGTATGGGAACAACTAGTGAGGTAATTTGCCAATGACACAACATTATTCAACGTTGTTAAATCGCAAGAGGATTATGAAAAATTGCAAGATGACCTTACGAGACTGGAAGACTGGGCATCCAAATGGCAGATGATGTTTAATGTGAGCAAGTGCAAAGTGATGCATGTGGGAAAGAGGAACCCTAACTATAGCTACATGATGCAAGGTTCCACATTAGGAGTCACCAACCAGGAAAAGGATCTAGGAGTCATCGTTGATGATACTTTGAAACCCTTTGCTCAGTGTGCTGCGGCAGCAAAGAACGCAAATAGAATGTTAGGTATTAGGAAAGGAACGGAAAATAAAAATGAGGATGATATAATGCCTTTGTATCGTTCCATGGTGTGTCCACACCTTGAATACTGTGTGCAATTCTGGTCGCCGCATATCAAAAACGATATAGTGGAATTAAAAAAGGTACAGAGAAGGGAGATGAAAATGATAAAAGGGATGGGACAACTTCCCTATGAGGAAAGGGTGAAACGGCTTGGGCTTTTCAGCTTGGAGAAAAAACGGCTGAGGGGAGATATGATAGAGGTATATAAAATACTAAGTGGAGTGGAACGGATAGACATGAATCGCTTGTTTACTCTTCCATAAATACTAGGACTAGGGGGCACACAACGATACTACAAAGTAGTAAATTTAAAACGAATTGAAGAAAATATTTCTTCACTCAACGTGTAATTAAACTCTGGAATTTGTAGCCAGAGAATGTGGTAAAAGCAGTTAGCTTAGCAGGGTTTAAAAATGGTTTGGATAGCTTCCTAAAAGAAAAGTCCATAAGCTATTATTTTTTGTAAATCTTGTTTATTCACATCGGTACACAAGGAAACTTAAAACAACCATGTAGAATACAGTCTAAATAACATTCCCCACACCAAAACAGTTCCTTTTTTTTTTTTTGGCCCTCCCCCTCCCTCTACCCCGCCTTCCCCTCCCTTCCCATGTCCTATTCCCCCCCCCCCTCCCCTATCCCTCCCTTCCCTCACTTTTCAAGAGTTTAATATTCTACTTTTTGTCGTTGCAGTCAAAGTCTCCCAAAATGGGGCCCATAGCTTACAGTAATCATCTCCTTTTTTGGAAGCTAAGTCCGTAATTCTTCTCCGTTCTAAAGAGCACATATGAATCATGAGTGCTCGCCACTGCGCTATCGTTGGGCTTTCTGGAGACAGCCAAACTTGCAAAATCACCTTTTTCCCCATTAATACTGTCCTCTGTAAAAAGGTTTCCATGCCAGCCGGCTTGTGACTTTGTATTGTAAATCCATGAAATAATTGTCTCGGGGAGTGGTGCCATTTTGTTTACCACATGTCTGACACCTGTTCTGCCAAGGCTTTCCAGAATTTGTGTACCTTTTGGCATGTCCAAAACATGTGGCCTAGGTGAGCATTTGCTAAACCACACTTTGCACAGTAGTCATTGTCTCTTAGTGTCGCTTTATAGGCCCTGCGTGGTGATATGTAAAGGCGTAGTATAAACCTATATTGCGTTTCTTGCCAACATGCATTTTCAGTCAGTTTATAGGTCCTTTGTACGCAAGTTTCCAGCTGTTCCGCTGTAACGGTTACTCCCAACTCTGTTGTCCACTGTCTCGCTTCTTTGCCATATTCATATTTCTTTGCATGTTCCCGAAGAAGGTAGTGAAAACATTTAAGTGGTATCCGTGTTCGATCATCCAGACCCAACAACGTGTTGTATGTCTCCCAGCTTCCCGCGCTTAGCGGTGAGCCAGGAAGGGACTGAATATAATGTCGTAATTGCTTAAATGCGAATGCATCTTTCTTGTCCAGCTTGAACTCCGTACACAGGTCTTTGAATGGCTTTATTGTACCTTGCTCGGTCACCACGTGGAACACATATCTAACTCCATGTTGTCCATAAGCTATTATTAAAATGGAGTTGGGAAAATCCACTGCTCATTTCTGGGATAAGCAGCATAAAATGTAGTGTACTGTTTTGGGATCTTGCCAGGTACTTGTGACCTGGATTGGCCACTGTTGGAAACTGGATATTGGGCTTGATTGACCTTCTGGCTGTCCCAGTATGGCAACACTTATGTATTTATGTAAATCCAACTAAATGACACAAAAGAAAGTCAAAACAAAACTGATAAGTTTAATACAATTTTAAATAAGCATGTAAACTTACAGTGTTAGCTGTTTCAGTCGAGATTCAATATTCCTATGTCTCATACACATTCTGGTCAGTGCTGATCCAATTTCTTTTGTCGCACCTAAAACAAAGAACAAGTTAGTATTAAGACAAATACATTTTGGGTTAGAACATAAAAGACAAGTTTAATTCCTGACTCATGATTCTGTTCACAGCCCATAACAGTAGAGAAGCCATGTCCACTGTTTAACAGCAGATATCAAGTTCTAAAGGAAACATGGTTGCCTGACCCTTGGCAAATAAGTGAGATTACAAAAAAAAATGAGGTAAAATACCTCAAGTGGCTGCAAAAGAAAGGTCACCATTCTAGTTCTCACTGAAACTGTGGGGAAGAGAAAGTAGATGAAACTACTGTGCCAAAAAATAAATAGAAACACTAAAGGCTGCACAAATCTCCTACTTCTGGAACATGAAAACAGTGTACCTTCGAGGCAAGACGATTAAAAAGGCACAATGCTAAACTGATCAGGTGACTGAGTGCATACATGTTGTCGCGTGCTCGAGGACCTTGGCATACTGTCAGGCTTCTTCCCCGGGAGCACTGGGTTCGTGAGCCCATGGGCCACTACCGTGGAGCGGCAGTGGCAGGCAAGATCACCTCCAAGGTAGAGATGAGACAAAACTGGACCGGAACCCCGGACTGGAGTTCTACACCGGAATACACGGAACTGGAACGCACCGGACGGGTGCGCACTGGAGTGGAGCCCGCTGGACTGGAACACACTGGAGGGCCCCACAGGACTGGAACATACAGGAGTGAAACCCGCTGGACTGGAACACACTGGACCTAGGCTTCACCTACGCTTGACCACCTTTCCCCGAGGGTTGAGCCCTCAGGTTCTGGCAGCCGGTAGGACTTACAGGAAAACCCGGAACTGAACTTGCAAGCAGGAACAGCAGGAATGAAGATCCAGGAGTGCCCCCTGGCACCTAGGCGCAGGCAAGGCCGACAGGCAGGGACTGTCCGGGTTCTGGCAGTCGGCAGGTTTAAACACAATGACTAGTAAACTGTACCTAGGCTAATAGAAACGCTATACCCAGGCAAACCAGTCATACACAAGAAACATACACAGAGCACACTCAGGAGACTTGAAAGCTATACACCAGCTAACAACAAAGCTGTGCCCAAGCTAACAAGTCATGCACTGGAAACAAACACAGAGCACTAGCAAAGCTATACACAGGCTAACAAGCCCCACGGTGCCTAAGCTGGCTAGTCTAAACAAACACAGAGCACTAGCAAAGCTATACACAGGCTAACAAGCCACACGGTGCCTAAGCTGGCTAGTCTAAACAAACACAGAGCACTAGCAAAGCTATACATAGGCTAACAAGCCACACGGTGCCTAAGCTATCTAGTCAAACATAGAAACTCACACAGAGCAAACACTGAAACAGTGTACAGAGCACTCTATACACCAGGGCCCTTAGATGAAATGCAAAGGCCCGGGCTGTAGTCTCTAAGTGATTAATAAAGCCCTTCCACACCAGAGGCACAGCTGCAGCAATCACCTTGCATCCAAACAGAGGCTTGACACACAGAGAAGTCAGCCCAGCGGGAGCCATCTTGGATACTGGCATAGAGGAGTCGGCGGCAGCCATCTTGGAAAAGGCATAGCCCACACAGGTGAGGTTCAGTAGGTCAATCAGCACACAGAGCCAGAGAGAAACTAAGACAGACACAGAGACAAGCAGAAGCCAGCACAGCCACTGACTCCCAAAAACAGGGTAAGTCTGAGGGTGGTCACGGCCACACACGTAACACATGTAAAGACAGGAGTTCCCCAAACCTGGCCTGAATGTGGTATTAGGGGGACAAATGAAGGGGTCTTGCCTATTTATCATGCATCATACTGAATACTCTTCAATTTTTTAACTTTATCATTTTTTTTTATTAGACATTTCAATATTACAGAATAGGAAAAAAAATATCCATGGAATAAATTCCAAAGCAATAAGAAATCAATTGGTCCTCATTGCGGATAAGAAAGCTGTAATAAGATTAAATACCAGGACTAAACCATCCCTCCACATAACACATTTTATAAAATCAACAGAAATAATAAAACTGATTACTCCAAAAGAGGTCAGCATGGAAACCTCCAAAAGAAAGATAGAAATGAAGTTTTGAATTGTAAAAAGTGATCTCTATTTTCAGAAAATCTGGAAAGATCTGAAAAAGTAATTTTTTAGTCCACAAAGACATCTTTCTTAGAAAAGTAATTTTTAAAAACAATTTTTTTTCCAGTTCAACCACAAATTTGAACACCAAAGTCACTCAAAAGTAGATCACACCCTAAGAAGTTAAGGAAATCATTTAAATTAGTTATAGAAAAGGTTCTCTACCCCCCCCTGAATGGCTTACAGGAACAATAGTGAAAATAAATTTGACGGTATTTATGTGATGTAGATTTGATTTTACTGTGTATGTATATTTGGAAACCACCTAGGCTGTACATGGGGTATAAATTTTTAAAATAAATAAGAACAGCCGGCAGCCTGTCAGCAGATTTCAGCCAGCAGCTGCGGGAGTTCCTGGAGGGGGATGCACAGGGTCAGGTTTCGGTATCTTGGTTTTGTAAAGAATTGGGAAATCGTTCGTCAACAACGACCTTGCAAATGGTGGCTGACCGGTGGGAGCGGGATGTGGGTAGGTCAATTGAGGCAAAGCTATTGTTGGCAACGCTCAAAGGGGGCCCACGAATGGTGCATAGCACAGAACTGCAAGAGTACCAGTTTCATACACTACATAGAGCATACTTCTCCCCCCAGCAGGTTAGCCATGCTGGGGTAGTGGATAAGGGACAATGTCAGAAATGTGGAACTATAGGGGCTTCTTTATATCATGGATTGTGGCAGAGTAGATACATAAGAGCATTTTAGTCAGCTATAGCGGGATTCTTCTGTTTGGTATTTGGACGTAGGGTGTCCCTCAAGTTTGAAAAAACGATTTTCTGGTGGGGGTCAGGAAAGTTGGGTGATAAGTTATTTTTAGGTAAAGCTTGTATTCTGGGAAAGAAATGTATTCTTAACCATTGGATTCAGGATCATCCCCCCTCTGTATGGTATTGGAGGAATAAATAACATAAACTCATGATATGGGAGTCAGAGGGTGCCCACTTGTCTCCGAAGAGGCAGCAGAGGTTTCTGGCGATCTGGGGGGCTTATTTGACTAGAGTTTCTCCCGCAGCTCGGAATCAAAATTTTGAACAGATTTTCACTGGGCCGTTGAGAGCAGCTAGGTGGGGGGACCAGGCATCACAGGGATGGGTTAGGGGGTTGGGGATTAGGGGATAGAAAATATATTACTTGAGGGTAGTTCGGACTAGAAGGGCAAAGGTCTGGCCTACACATGTGGAACCAATGTTCTTGGGTGGGGTTAGTGGGATAGGAGGTATAGGGAGGGACACGAGGACACGGAGGTATAATTGTCTTTTGGAAGTAGTTGTTGCTATGTTGGTATGCTTAGGATCTGTTTTCAAAGTCTATGCAAGAGTATGTTGTTCGCTATTGAGAAGCTTTCCAATTAGACTGTTTCTAGTTAAACACACAGAATATAACACACAAAGAGACAGAAACTTTATGTAGTAGGAGACTAAGGAAGGATTAAAGTTCCTTAAATAAGTTCACTGTAGTTGGGAACTGATAAGGGTCTGTGTTTAATGTTATACATAGAATAAAGGTGCGGGGTGGGGATACACTGCTTTAAAACAAAAAAAGAAAGTTGAAGGAATGTAATTGCTTGCCCACACTTCGTACTTCTTGTTATTTGAGTCTGTATGCAATTCCACTGTGGACGTGTCTCTTCTGTATTGACCTCAATAAAAGCCATTGAATATAAAATAAATAAGAAACATAATAAAATTTGTAAATCACAACAGGCTCATACTTCTTATTTATTTATTTATTTATTTATATAGACAAAGTGTGTCTTTATTTGTTGTATTTATATCCCACCTCTTTGCAGGCTCAATGTGGCTTACAATACATCATGGATAATGGAAATATGAGGAGAGTAGACATTTGGTAATACAGAAGGAATTGAGTTGTATGGTGACGTAGTACATAGTAGTGGGAATTTAAAGAAGTTGGTCAATTCGTAGACCACTTTCAGGTTACGTGGCAGTTCGTTCCAGAGTTGTGCACTCATGTAGGAAAAGGTTGATGCATGCATTAGTTTGTACTTTAGACCTTTACAACTGGGGAAATGGAGATTGAGAAATGTGCGAGAAGATTTTTTAGCATTCCTGGATGGTAGGTCTATCAGGTCTGACATATAGGCTGGAGCATCGCCATGGATGATTTTATGTACTAGGGTGCATATTTTGAACGTGATGCGTTCTTTGAGTGGGAGCCAGCGTAGCTTCTCTAGTAGGGGTGTTGCACTCTCGTATTTTGGTTTTCCAAATATGAGTCTGGCTGCCGTGTTTTGGGCTGTTTGGAGTTTTTTTAGTATTTGCTCTTTGCAGCCGGCATAGAGTGAGTTGCAATAATCTAGATGGCTGAGTACTAATGATTGTACCAGATTGCGGAAGAGTGTCCTCGGGAAGAATGGTCGTACTCTTTTTAATTTCCACATTGATTGGAACATCTTTTTGGTTGTGTTTTTCGCATGATTCTCAAGCGTTAGGTGCCGGTCTATGGTAACTCCAAGAATTTTCAAGGTTTCTGAAATGGGTAGGTTTAATTTTGGTGTGTTGATGGTGGTGAATTTGCTTGTATTATGTTGAGAGGTAAGTACTAGGCATTAGGTTTTTTCTGCATTGAGTTTTAACTGAAAGGCATCTGCCCAGGAGTGCATGATTTGGAGGCTTTGGTTGATGTCGCTGGAAATTTCTTTCAGGTCTTGATTAAATGAGATGTAGATCGTTATATCATCAGCATAAATGTAAGGATTGAGGTTTTGGTTGGATAATAGTTTGGCCAGCGGTGTCATCATTAGGTTGAATAGAGTCGGTGAAAGGGGAGATCCCTGTGGGACTCCGCATTCGGGTGTCCATGCCGTTGATGTATTCGACTTTGATGTCACCTGATATGAGCGTGTGGTTAGGAATCCTTTAAACCAGTTAAGAACATTGCCTCCAATGCCGAAGTATTCAAGGATGTGTAGTAGGATTCCATGATCAACCATGTCGAAGGTGCTTGACATGTCGAATTGCAGAAGTAGTATGTTCTTGCCAGTTGCAATCGTTTGTTTGAATTTCGTCATGAGCGTAATTAATACTGTTTCCGTACTGTGATTAGAGCGAAATCCTGACTGGGAATCGTGTAGTATTGAGAATTTGTTTAGATATTCTGTAAATTATTTGGTTACCATTCCTTCTGTTGTTTTAGTTATTAAGGGGATGGATGCAACTGGTCTATAGTTGGTTATTTCGCTTGCATTTTTCTTTGCATCTTTGGGTATGGGGGTGAGTAGAATGTTTCCTTTTTCCTTTGGGAAGAGTCCATTTTGTAACATAAAATTAACGTGTTTCATTAGGTCTGTGATGAAGTGTTGGGGTGCTAATTTCATAAGGGTGTTGGGGCATGTATCTAATTTGCAATGAGATTTGGCAAATGTTTTAAGTGTTTGGGAAATAAGATCTTCCGATATTGTCTCAAATTCATTCCAGATCCTATCTGCTGGGTATGTTCCAGGGTTTGGGTCTAGGCAATCTAGAAGTGTAGCATATTCGATGGGGCTGGTAGGTATTTTGAGTCGTAGTTGTACTATTTTCTCTTTAAAGTATTTTGTGAGGTTATCTGCAGGACATACTTCAAGTAATTTCTTAGCAAGATCAAAAGAGATGTGTCCTAGAAAAAAAAAAAAAAAGAGGTAAAATTCTCTGTCCTAAAGATTTCAAGATTCTCTAGTAATTTATATAGACAAAGTGTGTCTTTAATCCAAACAGCATCAGCTGCCTGGCCTGTAGCTTACAATCCCCCTTCTAAATTTTTGTAAGTCTTTGATCATGCTCCTGCAACTTGTCAAACGTTTCCTCTGTAAAGGTAGCTGACCAATCATTCTTTTCAAAGGTGACCGCTCCAACCACTTCCTAAGAGAACAGTACTTCCAATTCTACACTCACTGCTAAAGCAATGAGTGTAGGAAGAAATTTATGAGAAATATTCCAAGGACGGGAAGAGAACCTGGAGAGCCAGACTCAGCCAAATGAAGTCTTCTTCCCATAAACTCTTTCCCTTGCCTGGGTGTTCACCATCAGAGGAGTCCTCATAATGAGACTCAAAGAAGCCCCAAATGAAGAGGTACAGGAGAAGGACTAACCTGATGGCTATCACATCTTTTGTCCATAGGGCTGGTAACTGGAGCAGTCAATGCTGGAATAGCTCTTCCCTTTCCTCTTCCCCATTTCGGAAGCAGGAGCCTAATCCTCAGGTGCCTCCAAAGTGTCCTGAAATGGCACTAAAGGGGCATTATCCCCTTTGTTCTCAGGCCCCTTCGGTCGCACAGGCATGTTGCAGAAATACTTTATTTTCAAGATCCAATAGCTTGGTAATGTCTCAAGAGAGGGCAGGCACGAACAGCATCCCTTCACCTCTAGCACCTGTACCAGCTCACCCTTTTCACACATCTCAACCAGCCTTCCAAAACAGCTCCTCTCTCAAACATTTTCCATTTTAAAATGCATAAAGATCTTGTGGAAAGATTTAGCGAATGCTACATACCTGTAGAAGGTATTCTCCGAGGACAGCAGGCTGATTGTTCTCACTGATGGGTGACGTCCACGGCAGCCCCTCCAATCGGAAACTTCACTAGCAAAGTCCTTTGCTAGCCCTCGCGCGCATGCGCGGCCGTCTTCCCGCCCGAAACCGGCTCGAGCCGGCCAGTCCAGTATGTAGCAAGACAATACACTTCAAGGGAAGACACAACTCCAAAGGGGAGGCGGGCGGGTTGGTGAGAACAATCAGCCTGCTGTCCTCGGAGAATACCTTCTACAGGTATGTAGCATTCGCTTTCTCCGAGGACAAGCAGGCTGCTTGTTCTCACTGATGGGGTATCCCTAGCCCCCAGGCTCACTCAAAACAACAACATTGGTCAATTGGGCCTCGCAACGGCGAGGACATAACTGAGATTGACCTAAAAAATTTACCAACTAACTGAGAGTGTAGCCTGGAACAGAACAAACAGGGCCCTCGGGGGGTGGAGTTGGATCCTAAAGCCCAAACAGGTTCTGAAGAACTGACTGCCCGAACCGACTGTCGCGTCGGGTATCCTGCTGCAGGCAGTAATGAGATGTGAATGTGTGGACAGATGACCACGTCGCAGCTTTGCAAATTTCTTCAATGGAGGCTGACTTCAAGTGGGCTACCGACGCAGCCATGGCTCTAACATTATGAGCCGTGACATGACCCTCAAGAGCCAGCCCCGCCTGGGCGTAAGTGAAGGAAATGCAATCTGCTAGCCAATTGGATATGGTGCGTTTCCCTACAGCCACTCCCCTCCTATTGGGGTCAAAAGAAACAAACAATTGGGCGGACTGTCTGTGGGGCTGTGTCCGCTCCAGGTAGAAGGCCAATGCTCTCTTGCAGTCCAATGTGTGCAGCTGACGTTCAGCAGGGCAGGAATGAGGACGGGGAAAGAATGTTGGCAAGACAATTGACTGGTTCAGATGGAACTCCGACACGACCTTTGGCAGAAACTTAGGGTGAGTGCGGAGGACTACTCTGTTGTGATGAAATTTGGTGTAAGGGGCCTGGGCTACCAGGGCCTGAAGCTCACTGACTCTACGAGCCGAAGTAACTGCCACCAAGAAAATGACCTTCCAGGTCAAGTACTTCGGATGGCAGGAATTCAGTGGCTCGAAAGGAGGTTTCATCAGCTGGGTGAGAACGACATTGAGATCCCATGACACTGTCGGAGGCTTGACAGGGGGCTCTGACAAAAGCAAACCTCTCATGAAGCGAACAACTAAAGGCTGTCCTGAGATCGGCTTACCTTCCACTTGGTAATGGTATGCACTGATTGCACTAAGGTGAACCCTTACGGAGTTGGTCTTCAGACCAGACTCAGACAAGTGCAGAAGGTATTCAAGCAGGGTCTGTGTAGGACAAGAGCGAGGATCTAGGGCCTTGCTGTCACACCAGACGGCAAACCTCCTCCAATGAAAGAAGTAACTTCTCTTAGTGGAGTCTTTCCTGGAAGCAAGCAAGATGCGGGAGACACCCTCTGGCAGACCCAAAGAGGCAAAGTCTACGCCCTCAACATCCAGGCCGTGAGAGCCAGGGACTGGAGGTTGGGATGCAGAAGAGCCCCTTCGTCCTGCGTGATGAGGGTCGGAAAACACTCCAATCTCCACGGTTCTTCGGAGGATAACTCCAGAAGAAGAGGGAACCAGATCTGACGCGGCCAAAAGGGAGCAATCAGAATCATGGTGCCTCGGTCTTGCTTGAGTTTCAACAAAGTCTTCCCCACCAGAGGTATGGGAGGATAAGCATACAGCAGACCTTCCCCCCAATCCAGGAGGAAGGCATCCGACGCCAGTCTGCCGTGGGCCTGAAGCCTGGAACAGAACTGAGGGACCTTGTGGTTCACTTGAGATGCGAAGAGATCCACCAGGGGGGTGCCCCACGCCTGGAAGATCTGTCGCACCACACGGGAATTGAGCGACCACTCGTGAGGTTGCATAATCCTGCTCAACCTGTCGGCCAGACTGTTGTTTACGCCTGCCAGATATGTGGCTTGGAGCACCATGCCTTGACGGCGAGCCCAGAGCCACATGCTGACGGCTTCCTGACACAGGGGGCGAGATCCGGTGCCCCCCTGCTTGTTGACATAGTACATGGCAACCTGATTGTCTGTCTGAATTTGGATAATTTGGTGGGACAGCCGATCTCTGAAAGCCTTCAGAGCGTTCCAGATCGCTCGCAACTCCAGAAGATTGATCTGTAGATCGCTTTCTTGGAGGGACCACCTTCCTTGGGTGTGAAGCCCATCGACATGAGCTCCCCATCCCAGGAGAGACGCATCCGTGGTCAGCACTTTTTGTGGCTGAGGAATTTGGAAGGGACGTCCCAGAGTCAAATTGGAGCAAATCGTCCACCAATACAGGGATTCGAGAAAACTCGTGGACAGGTGGATCACGTCCTCTAGACCCCCAGCGGCCTGATACCACTGGGAGGCTAGGGTCCATTGAGCAGATCTCATGTGAAGGCGGGCCATGGGAGTCACATGAACTGTGGAGGCCATGTGGCCCAGCAATCTCAACATCTGCCGAGCTGTGATCTGCTGGGACGCTCGCACCCGCGAGACGAGGGACAACAAGTTGTTGGCCCTCGCCTCTGGGAGATAGGCGCGAGCCGTCCGAGAATCCAGCAGGGCTCCGATGAATTCGAGTTTCTGCACTGGGAGAAGATGGGACTTTGGGTAATTTATCACAAACCCCAGTAGCTCCAGGAGGCGAATAGTCATCTGCATGGACTGCAGGGCTCCTGCCTCGGATGTGTTCTTCACCAGCCAATCGTCGAGATATGGGAACACGTGCACCCCCAGCCTGCGAAGCGCCGCTGCTACCACAGCTAGGCACTTTGTGAACACCCTGGGCGCAGAGGCGAGCCCAAAGGGTAGCACACAGTACTGGAAGTGGCGTGTGCCCAGCTGAAATCGCAGATACTGTCTGTGAGCTGGCAGTATCGGGATGTGTGTGTAGGCATCCTTCAAGTCCAGAGAGCATAGCCAATCGTTTTGCTGAATCATGGGGAGAAGGGTGCCCAGGGAAAGCATCCTGAACTTTTCTTTTACGAGATATTTGTTCAGGGCCCTTAGGTCTAGGATGGGACGCATCCCCCCTGTTTTCTTTTCCACAAGGAAGTACCTGGAATAGAATCCCAGCCCTTCTTGCCCGGATGGCACGGGCTCGACCGCATTGGCGCTGAGAAGGGCGGAGAGTTCCTCTGCAAGTACCTGCTTGTGCTGGAAGCTGTAGGACTGAGCTCCCGGTGGACAATTTGGAGGTTTTGAGGCCAAATTGAGGGTGTATCCTTGCCGGACTATTTGGAGAACCCACTGATCGGAGGTTATGAGAGGCCACCTTTGGTGAAAAGCTTTCAACCTCCCTCCGACAGGCAGGTCGCCCGGCACTGACACTTGGATGTCGGCTATGCTCTGCTGGAGCCAGTCAAAAGCTCGCCCCTTGCTTTTGCTGGGGAGCCGCGGGGCCTTGCTGAGTCGCACGCTGCTGACGAGAGCGAGCGCGCTGGGGCTTAGCCTGGGCCGCAGGCTGTCGGGAAGGAGGATTGTACCTACGCTTGCCAGAAGTATAGGGAACAGTCTTCCTTCCCCCGAAAAATCGTCTACCTGTAGAGGTAGAAGCTGAAGGCTGCCGGCGGGCGAACTTGTCGAATGCGGTGTCCCGCTGGTGGAGAGACTCTACCACCTGCTCGACTTTTTCGCCAAAAATGTTATCCGCACGGCAAGGCGAGTCCGCAATCCGCTGCTGGAGTCTATTCTCCAGGTCGGCGGCACGCAGCCATGAGAGCCTGCGCATCACCACACCTTGAGCAGCGGCCCTGGACGCAACATCAAAAGTGTCATAAACTCCTCTGGCCAGGAATTTTCTGCACGCCTTCAGCTGCCTGACCACCTCCTGAAAAGGCTTGGCTTGCTCAGGGGGAAGAGCATCAACCAAGCCCGCCAACTGCCGCACATTGTTCCGCATGTGTATGCTCGTGTAGAGCTGGTAAGACTGGATCTTGGACACGAGCATAGAGGAATGGTAGGCCTTCCTCCCAAAGGAGTCTAAGGTTCTAGCGTCCTTGCCCGGGGGCGCCGAAGCATGTTCCCTAGAACTCTTAGCCTTCTTTAGGGCCAAATCCACAACTCCAGAGTCATGAGGCAACTGGGTGCGCATCAGCTCTGGGTCCCCATGGATCCGGTACTGGGACTCGATCTTCTTGGGAATGTGGGGGTTAGTTAATGGCTTGGTCCAGTTCGCAAGCAATGTCTTCTTCAGGACATGGTGCAAGGGAACAGTGGACGCTTCCTTAGGTGGAGAAGGATAGTCCAGGAGCTCAAACATTTCAGCCCTGGGCTCGTCCTCCACAACCACCGGGAAGGGGATGGCCGTAGACATCTCCCGGACAAAGGAGGCAAAAGACAGACTCTCAGGAGGAGAAAGCTGTCTCTCAGGAGAGGGAGTGGGATCAGACGGAAGACCCTCAGACTCCTCGTCAGAGAAATATCTGGGATCTTCCTCTTCCTCCCACGAGGCCTCACCCTCGGTGTCAGACACAAGTTCACGGACCTGTGTCTGCAACCTCGCCCTGCTCGACTCGGTGGAACCCCGTCCACGATGGGGGCGTCGAGAGGTAGACTCCCTCGCCCGCATCGGCGAAGCTCCCTCCGCCGACGTAGTCGGGGAGCCTTCCTGGGAGGTGGCCGCGGTCGGCACCGCACGCGGTACCGACGTCGGGGACCTCAACCTGGGCGATGGGCCAGCCGGCGCCACGCTCGACGGTACCGGAGGCGCAAGCACCGCCGGTACCGGAGGGGTAGGGCGCAACAGCTCTCCCAGAATCTCTGGGAGAACGGCCCGGAGGCTCTCGTTTAGAGTGGCTGCAGAGAAAGGCTGAGAGGTCGATGCAGGCGTCGACGTCAGTACCTGTTCCGGGCGTGGAGGCTGTTCCGGGCTGTCCAGAGCGGAGCGCATCGACACCTCCTGAACAGAGGGTGAGCGGTCCTCTCGGTGCCGATGCCTGCTGGGTGCCGAATCCCTCGGCGACCCAGAGCTCTCGGTGCCGACACGGGGAGGAGACCGGTGTCGATGCTTCTTCGATTTCTTCCGAAGCATGTCACCGGAGCTCCCCGGCACCGACGAGGAGGACGTCGAATCCATCCGTCGCTTCCTCGGGGCCGAGACTGAAGAAGGTCGATCTCGGGGGGGCTGTACCGCAGGAGCCCTCAGGGTAGGAGGAGACCCACCCGAGGGCTCACCGCCACCAGCAGGGGAATGGACAGCCCTCACCTGCACTCCACCCGATGCACCACCGTCCGACGACATCAGCAGACGAGGTCCTGGTACCACCGACGTCGATGCAGCTATCCGATGTCTCGGCGCCGATGCAGAGGCCCGATGCCTCGATGCAGGGGCGGCCGAGGAAGATGATCTGGACGCTGACGACGTCGATGCACTCGAAGATCCCGGTGCCGATGCCGACGAAGAGCCCGAGAACAACACGTTCCACTGGGCTAGTCTCGCTACCTGAGTCCGCCTTTGAAGCAGGGAACACAGACTGCAGTTCTGAGGGCGGTGCTCGGCCCCCAGACACTGAAGACACGACGAGTGTCGATCAGTGAGCGAGATAACCCGGGCGCACTGGGTGCACTTCTTGAAGCCGCTGGAAGGCTTCGATGTCATGGGCGGAAAAATCACGCCGGCGAAATCAAAAGCCGAAATGGCGAAATTTGAAGCACCAAAATTTAGAGGGAGAAAAATCTCGACCGAGGCCGAAAGAGGCCTACCCCGACGACGAAAGAAAACTTACAGGGGCAAAAAGCTGGAAGTACGGGGAGGATTTACACGAAACCCGGCGGGGGGTTTCCGGAGCACTTCCCGACTAAGACAAAGCTTTCCCGAAGGAAAAAAACACGCTCAAAACAAATTGGACGCGCGAGGTCGACTTTCCGGGGCTCGACACGGCGAAAACACGACCGTACCGAGTGCGGACAAAAGAAGACTGGCCGGCTCGAGCCGGTTTCGGGCGGGAAGACGGCCGCGCATGCGCGGTGCGCGCGGGCGCGCGAGGGCTAGCAAAGGACTTTGCTAGTGAAGTTTCCGATTGGAGGGGCTGCCGTGGACGTCACCCATCAGTGAGAACAAGCAGCCTGCTTGTCCTCGGAGAAAATGCTGCTACCACTATATCTTGGATTTGAGTTAGCAAGTTTGAGGAAGTCACTAACTGTAGTTCAATTTCCATGTTAGCCCTAAAGATTTGAGATTGGACTAGAAAAGGGAGTCCCTGTACTCTTATCAATGCTGGACAGGTTTGCAGCCTGCAAGGAAAGAGAACTATGAGGAGAGGAAACCAGCTCTAATGAGGCCAGCAGGCTATGGTTTTAATTTTATTTCAAAATTTCTTATCTCAATCATCTAACAAATCTAGGTGGCTTACTCTGTGTCACTGTATACTTGACTGTTTGAAATTTGTACAAAGATTTTGCTATTAGAGGGATGGATGGAGGAACATAGCCCAGTTTAAGGCTAGCACATCCCTTGATAGACAGTTTTGAGATTGATACATTGAATGATAATGGGGCAATGTTTTATTTTTGCTGCTAGCAAATATAAGAACATAAGAATAGCCATACTGTAATTTGTAATTTACTTAGTGTTTGCTTCTCAGAAACTAATTAAATGTAATTAAAATGCTAATGAAAACTCTCCTCTTGTTATCCTAATTAGAATAATTGACTATAAATGAAGAGTTGAGCTAGGGTGGGTGGGAATGAGGACTGAACTAGTCCCTACTATGCCTTCTAGAGTCTGTTAATGCAGAAAATTCAAGTTTTAGAAATATGGGGAAAAGGGTATGAAGACTGGTTAATAAAGTTTGCTTTTTTTTTTTTAAATTCTGTGTTCATCATTATCCTGCAATTCCTCTTTTAAACACAATTTTTAAGTTACCAAGCACAGACCAAAATA
Source organism: Microcaecilia unicolor (assembly GCF_901765095.1). Classification (NCBI taxonomy): domain Eukaryota; kingdom Metazoa; phylum Chordata; class Amphibia; order Gymnophiona; family Siphonopidae; genus Microcaecilia; species Microcaecilia unicolor. The sequence continues at coordinate 245,501,812 of NC_044038.1, forward strand.
ACGTCACTTACCCAGAGAAATGTCATCTTCTCTCAGAACTTCTCAGAAAGAAAGTTAAGTGGGACCTTTCCTCGCTATATAGTTTGGATTCTAAGGAGACTATTTCAAACAAACTCTTAAAGGTTATAAATAGAAATCAAACAAAATAAAACATGGAAAAGAAAATAAGATGATACCTTTTTTATTGGACATAACTTAATGCATTTCTTGATTAGCTTTCGAAGGTTGACCTTCTTCGTCAGATCGGAGATAAGCAAATGTGTTAGCAGATAGTATATATAAGAGAAACATCAAAGCATTACTTTGACAGTCTGACAGAGTGGGAGGGTGGGGGTATGCATGGGGACATCAAAGCATTTCACTGATATTCTAACAGGATGGGTGTTGGTAGGTGAGAGGAGGGTAATAAACAGAGAAATAAACAGAAAAATACAGCTTTATGGTTTATAATGGGTTAGAAAACCCAGATCCTTATTAAGTCCTGTTTGTTGTGTGTCAAAATATTCAATCACTCTTATTTCAAAGGTCTTACGTTCCTGTATTGTTTTAAAATTACCTTTCAGGATTCTTACTGTGAAATCACTGGTGCAGTGTTCTGGTCTTGTGAAGTGTTGGCCCACAGGGGTGGGGGCTTGACTGGCACCGGCTATTTTCATGTGATGTCTGTGTAGATTGAATCTTGTCTTAAGCATCTGGCCTATTTCTCCAATATAGCATCCTTCGTTACATTTTTTACACTGAATGATATATACCACTTTGGAAGATGAGCATGTAAAATAGTCCTTTACGTTGAATATTTTTCCTTTGTGAATGACTGTGGGGTCTTGTGAAATGTTTTGGCATAGTTTGCAGCTGGCTGTGTTACAGGGAAACGTGCCCTTTTCTTTTTCCGTCTGTGTTGGAAGTTTACTTCTGATCAGCTTGTGTTTTAAATTTGGTGGCTGTCGGAAGGCCAGCACTGGTGGGGATGGGAATATCTCTTTCAGTAATTCATCTTCCTGGAGTAGTGGCTGTAGGTCTCTTATGATTTTCCTCAGTTTCTCCAGCTCTGGGTTGTATGTCATTACAAAGGGAATTCTGTCTGTGGCTTTTTTTTTCTTTGTACTGTAGCAGATTTTCCCTAGGTGTTTTGAGGGAGGAGGCAATATTCTTGGAGATTATTTTGGGGTTGTAGCCTGTTTGAAGGATGCATTCAGGGTTTCAAGGTGTCTGTGTCTCTATCCTCTGGGTCAGTGAATGATACATACCTGTAGCAGGTGTTCTCCGAGGACAGCAGGCTGATTGTTCTCACGACTGGGTGACGTCCGCGGCAGCCCCCACCAACCGGAAGAAGCTTCGCGGGCGGTCCGCACGCAGGGCACGCCCATCGCGCACGCGCGGCCGTCTTCCCGCCCGTGCGCGACCGTTCCCGCCAGTTGAATGACAAGCAAAAATGATGAAAACGCAACTCCAAAGGGGAGGAGGGAGGGTAGGTGAGAACAATCAGCCTGCTGTCCTCGGAGAACACCTGCTACAGGTATGTATCATTCACTTTCTCCGAGGACAAGCAGGCTGCTTGTTCTCACGACTGGGGTATCCCTAGCTCTCAGGCTCACTCAAAACAAGAACCCAGGTCAATTGAACCTCGCAACGGCGAGGATACAACAGAAAATTGACCTACGAAGAACAACTAACTGAGAGTGCAGCCTGACCAGAATAAATTCGGGTCCTGGAGGGTGGAGTTGGATTTACACCCCAAACAGATTCTGCAGCACCGACTGCCCGAACCGACTGTCGCGTCAGGTATCCTGCTGGAGGCAGTAATGTGATGTCAATGTGTGGACAGATGACCACGTCGCAGCCTTGCAAATCTCTTCAATAGTGGCTGACTTCAAGTGGGCCACTGACGCTGCCATGGCTCTAACACTATGAGCCGTGACATGACCCTCAAGACCCAGCCCAGCCTGGGCGTAAGTGAAGGAAATGCAATCTGCTAGCCAATTGGAGATGGTGCGTTTCCCGACAGCGACCCCTAGCCTGTTAGGGTCGAAAGAAACAAACAATTGGGCGGACTGTCTGTGGGGCTGTGTCCGCTCCAAGTAAAAGGCCAATGCTCTCTTGCAGTCCAATGTGTGCAACTGACGTTCAGCAGGGCGGGTATGAGGCCTGGGGAAGAATGTTGGCAAGACAATTGACTGGTTAAGATGGAACTCCGACACCACCTTTGGCAGGAACTTTGGGTGGGTGCGGAGCACTACTCTGTTGTGATGAAATTTGGTATATGGAGCATGAGCTACCAGGGCTTGAAGCTCACTGACCCTACGAGCTGAAGTAACTGCCACCAAGAAAATGACCTTCCAGGTCAAGTACTTCAGATGGCAGGTATTCAGTGGCTCAAAAGGAGGTTTCATCAGCTGGGTGAGGACGACGTTGAGATCCCATGACACTGTAGGAGGCTTGATAGGGGGCTTTGACAAAAGCAAGCCTCTCATGAATCGAACGACTAAAGGCTCTCCAGAGATGGCTTTACCTTCCACACGATAATGGTAAGCACTAATCGCACTAAGGTGATTCCTTACTGAGTTGGTCTTGAGGCCAGACTCTGATAAGTGCAGAAGGTATTCAAGCAGGTTCTGTGCAGGGCAAGAACGAGGTTCTAGGGCCTTGCTCTCACACCAAACGACAAACCTCCTCCACTTGAAAAAGTAACTCTTTTTAGTGGAATCCTTCCTAGAGGCAAGCAAGACACGGGAGACACCCTCAGACAGACCCAACGCAGTGAAGTCTACGCCCTCAACATCCAGGCCGTGAGAGCCAGGGACTGAAGGTTGGGGTGCAGCAACGCTCCGTCGTTCTGCGAAATGAGAGTCGGAAACACTCCAATCTCCACGGTTCTTCGGAGGACAACTCCAGAAGAAGAGGGAACCAGATCTGACGGGGCCAAAAGGGCGCTATCAGAATCATGGTGCCGTGGTCTTGCTTGAGCTTCAGTAAGGTCTTCCCCACCAAAGGTATGGGAGGATAAGCATACAGGAGGCCGGTCCCCCAATGAAGGAGAAAGGCGTCCGACGTTAGCCTGCCGTGTGCCTGAAGTCTGGAACAGAACAGAGGCAGCTTGTGGTTGGTCTGAGAAGCGAAAAGGTCCACCGAGGGGGTGCCCCACTCTCGGAAGATCTTGCGTACCACTCTGGAATGAAGCGACCACTCGTGCGGTTGCATGACTCTGCTCAGCCTGTCGGCCAGACTGTTGTTTACACCTGCCAGGTATGTGGCTTGGAGGAGCATGCCGAACTGGCAAGCCCAACGCCACATCCCGACGGCTTCCTGACACAAGGGGCGAGATCCGGTGCCCCCCTGCTTGTTGGTGTAATACATTGCAACCTGATTGTCTGTCCGAATTTGGATAATTTGGCAGGACAGCCGATCTCTGAAAGCCTTCAGTGCGTTCCAGATCGCTCGGAGCTCCAGGAGGGATCACAGACCCTGGGTGTGGAGCCCATCGACATGAGCTCCCCACCCCAGGCGAGATGCATCCGTCGTCAGCACTTTCGTGGGCTGTGGAATTTGGAATGGACGTCCCAGGGTCAAATTGGTACGAATGGTCCACCAGAGCAGTGAAGTGCGGCAACTGGCGGAGAGGCGGATGACATCCTCTAGATTCCCGGTGGCTTGGAACCACTGGGAAGCTAGGGTCCATTGAGTAGATCTCATGTGAAGACGAGCCATGGGAGTCACATGGACTGTGGAGGCCATATGACCCAGAAGTCTCAACATCTGCCGAGCTGTGACCTGCTGAGACGCTCTGGTCTGGGAAGCCAGGGACAGGAGGTTGTTGGCCCTCACTTCGGGAAGGAAGGCCTGAGCCGTCTGGGTATTCAGCAGAGCTCCTATGAATTCCAGAGACTGGGTTGGCTGGAGATGGGACTTTGGGTAATTTATCACAAACCCCAGCAGCTCCAGGAGTTGAATAGTGCACTGCATGGACCGGAGGGCTCCTGCCTCCGAGGTGTTCTTGACCAGCCAATTGTCAAGATATGGGAACATGTGCACTCCCAGCTTGCGTAGATACGCTGCCACCACCACGAGGCACTTTGTAAACACCCGTGGGGCAGAGGCGAGCCCAAAGGGCAACACACAATACTGAAAGTGCCGTGCGCCCAGGCGGAATCTGAGATACTGTCTGTGAGCTGGCAGTATCGGGATGTGAGTGTATGCGTCCTTTAAATCCAGGGAACATAGCCAATCGTTTTTCTGAATCATTGGCAGAAGGGTGCCCAAGGAAAGCATCCTGAACTTTTCTTTGACCAGGAATTTGTTCAGGCCTCTCAGGTCTAGGATGGGACGCATCCCCCGTTTTCTTTTCCACAAGGAAGTACCTGGAATAGAATCCCTGCCCTTCCTGCCCGGGTGGTACGGGCTCGACCGCATTGGCGCTGAGAAGGGCGGAGAGTTCCTCTGCAAGTACCTGCTTGTGATGGGAGCTGAAGGATTTAGCTCCCGGAGGACAATTTGGTGGAAGGGAGGCCAAATTTAGGGCGTATCTGCACCGCACTATTTGGAGAACCCACTGGTCGGAGGTTATGAGAGGCCACCTTTGGTGAAAAAATTTAACCTCCCTCTGACCGGCAGATCGTCCGGCACGGACACTTTGAGGGCGGCTATGTTCCCGTGGATCCAGTCAAAAGCCCGTCCCCGGCTTTTGCTGTGGAGGCGCAGGGGGCTGCTTAGGCGCACGCTGTTGACGAGAACGAGTGCGCTGGGCCTGTCCCTGTGCCTGTCGAGGCCTTCGGGCCGGCTGGGTGTACCTACGCTTGGCAAAAGCATAGGGCGCAGCCTGCCGGGCCCGGGAAAAACGTCCACCTGCTGAGGTGGATGCTGAAGGCGCCCGGTGGAGAGCTTGTCGAGGCGGTTTCCCGCTGATGCAGTTGGTACACCAGCTGCTCGACCTTCTCGCCAAAAATATTATCCCCCCGGCAAGGGACGTCGGCCAGTCTCTGCTGGGTGCGGTTGTCCAGGTCAGAGGCAAGCAGCCATGAGAGCCTGCGCATCACTATACCTTGGGCCGCAGCACGAGATGCCACGTCACAGGTGTCATAGATACCCCTGGACAGGAACTTTCTGCACACCTTCAGCTGCCTGACCACCTCCTGATAAGGCCTGGACTGCTCCGGCGGGAGCTTATCAACCAGGTCCACCAGTTGCTTCACAGTGTTCCGCATGTGGATGCTCGTGTAGAGCTGGTAAGATTGGATGCGGGTCCCGAGCATGGAAGATTGGTAGGCCTTCCTCCCAAACGAGTCCAGAGTGCGAGACTCCCGCCCCGGGGGCGCCGAGGCGGTATCCCTCGAACTCCGTGCCCTCTTGAGAGCAGAATCCACGACCGCCGAGTCATGGGGCAATTGGGGCCGCATTAACTCTGGGTCCGAGTGGATTCTGTACTGGACTCTGCTTTCTTGGGAATGATGGGATTAGATAATGGTCTCATCCAGTTCCGAAGCAGTGTCTCTTTGAGGACATTGTGCAACGGCACCTGGAGGACTCTCTAGGTGGTGATGGATAGTCGAGGACCTCGAGCATCTCAGCCCTCGGCTCATCCACAGAGACCACGGGGAATGGAATGCAAATGGACATGTCCCTTACAAAGGAGGCAAAGGAGAGGCTCTCAGGAGGCGAGAGCTTCCTCTCTGGTGAAGGCGTGGGGTCAGAGGGAAGGCCCACAGACTCCTCTGAGGAGAAATATCTGGGGTCCTCCTCTTCCCCCCACGAGGCCTCTTCCTCGTATCGGACATAAGCTCATGTAGCTGAGTCCTTAACCGGGCCCGGCTCGACGTCGAGGCACCGAGGCCTCGGTGTCGTCGAGTGGTGGACCTCCCGCGCCGGCGGGGACGAAGCTCCCTCCATCGACGTCGACGGGGACTCCACCTGCGTGGCAGTCGAGACCGGCGTCGCAAGCGGCGGCGGTGTCGAAGGCATCGGGCTAGAGCTCGCCGGCGCCACAGTCAACGGCGCCGAGGGCGCAAGCACCCCCCGGCGCCGGCACAGCCTGGCGCATCAGCCCTTCCAGGATCCCCGGAAGGATGGCTCGGAGGCACTCGTCCAGGCCCGCTGTCGGGAAAGACGGGGGGGGCCGGTAGAGGTGTCGGAAGCTGCTCGGGTCCAGGAGACTGCACCAAAGTGCTGGGACCCTGACGCGTCGGTACCTCCACTACCGAGGGGGACCTCTCCTCTCGACGCGGACGCTTCGGCGTCTACTCCTCGCCGGCATCGGAGAGCCGGGCGCACCGATGGGGACCGATGACGTGCTTTTTCTGGTTTTTTGCGGTGCCCGTCATCGGCGCCCGGTGGAACGGAGGAGGAGGAGGTCGATCCCCCTCGGTCTCGAGGGGGCCGGGTCAGACAGGGTTCGGTCCCGAGGGCCATGGGCAGAGGGAGTGGCCGGGGCCGATTGCCCACGCGGCCTCTCACCCCCTACCATCACCGGAGGACCGGCGGGCCGACGGGACCTGTGCTCCTGGGTCGATGCCATCGGTGCCGATTTCGCGGACATCGTACCGGTACCGAAGAACCGGCCGTCGATACCGATGCCGTCGAGGTCGACGTCGAGGGGGCCGGCACAAGTTCCAAAAAGACGGTCCCGAAGAACTTGCCTCGCAACCTGAGTCCGTTTCCGGAGACCAAGACACAAAGAACACGACTTGATATTGTGCTCCGGCCCGAGGCACTGGAGGCACCAAGCGTGGGTGTCGGTCTGCGAGATAGGCCGGCCGCACCGACCACACTTCTTAAATCCACTCGGGACCTTCGAGGACATCGACGGAAAAATCGCGTCGGCGAAGTTAAAGTCGTTGATGGTGGCGGTAAATCACACCCTCGAAAAATAAATCAACCGCGGCGGCCACAAGGCCGCAACGCGACGCCCCCGCTAGAAAACGAGGGAAAAAAAACGAAGCGCGTTCACTCTTCTTCTTTTTTTTTTTTTTTTTTTTTTTTTAACAAGAAAGAAAAGGTCCGGAACGCGCGGGAACCGGAAACAAAAATAAGAAATTCGCGAACAACGCAACGGTTTTCCGGGGCTGACAAGAGAGAGCGGCGACGCACGACTCTCTCCAGCGCGGAAAAACAAGACTGGCGGGAACGGTCGCGCACGGGCGGGAAGACGGCCGCGCATGCGCGGTGGGCGTGCCCTGCGTGAGGACCGCCCGCGAAGCTTCTTCCGGTTGGTGGGGGCTGCCGCGGACGTCACCCAGTCGTGAGAACAAGCAGCCTGCTTGTCCTCGGAGAAAGAGCAGATACAGTGGTATCTTGTGGCTTGCCTGTAAATAATGGATCTTTTTGTATGTGAAGGGTGGAAGCTGGAGTTGTGGAGTTAGCTGCATCTGTCTGTGGGTTTCTTGTATATAGATGTTTGTATACAGCCATCACTGATTGAGACTGTGGTGTCCAAAAAATTGACTTTTCTGGGGAGTAGTCAATTTTGAATCTGATTGTAGGATGGTATGTATTGAAGGAATAGTAAAATTGTTTCAGAGTTTCTTCCCCCTCCGTCCAAATCATAAAAATGTCATCGATGTACCGGTAGTATTTTAGAGGTTTGGTCTGGTATGTATTCAGAAATGTCTCTTCCAGCTCAGCCATAAAAAGGTTGGCATATTGGGGTGCTGTCCTGGTGCCCATTGCAGTGCCCATTATTTGTAGATAGATATCATTGTTAAAGCGGAAGTAGTTGTGAGTTAAAATGAATTTGATTAATTTTGTAATAGTTTCTGGTGAGTATTGATGGTCCAGTGTGGATTTTTTTTAGGAGTCTTCCACATGCAGCTATGCCATCTGCATATGGAATGTTGCTGTATAGTGATTCTACATCCATCGTGACCAGAAGGGTGTTTGGTGGTAATTGTTTGATATTTTTCAATTTATTCAGAAAGTCTGTTGTCTTGTATGAAGCTGTTAGTTTTGTGCACGAGAGGTTTCAGAATTCCCTCTATGAGTCCAGATATTTCCTCCGTGAGCGTGCCAATACCTGATATGATTGGTCTGCCCAGGTTTCCAGGTTTGTGGATTTTGGGTAACATGTAGAATGTGCCCACAGAAGGCTGGTTTGGTATGCGTTTCTTCAGATGTGGCTGTGCTTGTGTAGGAAATGTTCTGATAAGATCTTTTAGCTGCTTTGTATAATCCTGTGTGGGGTCCTCAGTTAGTTTCCTGTAGTATTTGTTGTCTGAGAGCTGTCTGTGTCCCTCTTCAATGTATTTTTGTGTATCCATAATTACCACTGCGCCTCCTTTGTCTGCGGGTTTGATGATAATGCGTTCATTAGTTTGTAGAGTTCTTATGGCCGCTCTTTCTGGTGGAGTAAGATTGTACAGAATTCTTTTTTGTTTGTTGGAGAAACAAACTCTTTGAAGCTAGCCCAGTAATCAGATTGCCCTTAGTACCCTGTGCAAATATTCTACTTCCTCACATTTTAATTAACACCAAATTCTCTAATTCAGAGTGCAACTTTTCAGAACGCCCCCTTTTCAGATACACACTGTTCAGATACACACAACAAGAAATAGAACTCAGGCCTTAAAGAATTGCACACAGCCAACTGCATGTGCAATTTCTAATTGATGCCAATTAATTGAATTGGTCTGTTAGTGCCTAATTAGTTAATTAAAGGCTCACTGATCAATTAAGTTGTGTGTGCAACTTTGGGCACCATATATAGAATTCCCCCATATATGCATACAAACATGGTAATTCTGTCACAGAAGTTTTCAGCAGCCAATTTAGATATGGAAAAGCTGTGCCTTTGCTGTTTGGCTTAAAGAACATTTCCAGGTCACTGCTGAAGTTCTTTCACCACCATCTTTGACCAAAGTAATACCAGGGTAAACTTTCATTGTCTGCCCCACTCAGGGCAAGTTCCATTTAAACTTTGACGATAGGAGGGGGGTCTGCTTTTTATTCACCAAAATTTAAAAGTCCTTTTGAAGACCTTTCAGTTCCTTCTCTGTGTGATGTTAGATCAGCCTGCGTACTGATGCCACCACCGGTTTATGATGCAATTAATGTAACTCATTAGTTTTAATATGGGTTTGTGTTCTTTCCTATTTTTATTGGCGTTCCATTTCCTTTTCTTTATGTGTGGACTATGTTGTTCATTGTATTGTGAACTGTTGTGACCAGAAATGGTGGTATATCAAATCTTTTAAACAAAAAAATATCTCCCAACAGAGCTCTCATGCTGCCTCCATCAAGGATGGCATCACTTACTCCATAGATATTATTGTGAACATAGAAAACTGGATTATTTAAGGGTAAGGGTGTCAGGAATTTGAAGTACCACATTTCAGTTATTTACATATTATATGCAGGTACTTTCACTATCCCTAATGGGCTCACAATTTAAGTTTTATACCTGGGGCAATGGAGAGTTAAGTGACTTGCCCAGGATCAAAAGTAGCTGCAATAGGAACCAAACCCAGTTCAAGTTCTTTATATTGCACTAACTTCCACCATCTTCTGGAAAACAGAAATCCCTGACAAAAAAAATGTGATGGTGAATTATTCAGGAGCCTGTGCAATAGAGTGGTATTTTCAATATCACATCTAAGTCCAACTTTGGGCGTTTTGGACTTCTAAAATCTAAATAGCAAAGAAGGACATTTTCAAAAAAGAAAAACGTCTATCTTTTGTTGTTTTCGAAAACAGGTTTTGTGATTTGGACATTTTATTTTTTGGTCCATTTTCAAAAAAAAAAAAAAAAAAAAAAAACGTTCCAAGTGCAAAACGCACAAAATCAAGCCATTGGGAAGTAGAAGGAGCCAGCATTTTTAGTACACTGTTCCCCCTGACTTCCCAGGAAAACAACAGGGCACCCTAGAGGCACTGCAATGGACTTTATAAAATGCTCCCAGGTACACATTTATTTTATTTTATTTTTGTTACATTTGTACCCCGCGCTTCCCCACTCATGGCAGGCTCAATGCGGAAGGCAATGGAAGGTTAAGTGACTTGCCCAGAGTCACAAGGAGCTGCCTGTGCCGGGAATCGAACTCAGTTCCTCAGTTCCCCAGGACCAAAGTCCACCACCCTAACCACTAGGCCACTCCTCCACTGCTCCATTGCTCCCTTACCTTGTCTGCTGAGCCCCCCAAAACCCACCACCCCCAACTGTACATCACTACCATAGCCCTTACGGGTGAAGGGGGCACCTATATGTGGGTACAGTAAGTTTCTGGTGAGTTTTGGAGGGCTCACAGTTTCCTCCACAAGCGTAACAGGTAGGGAGAGGTAGAAGCCTGGGACCACCTGTCTGCAGTGCACTGCACCCACCACTAGACTACTCCAGGGATCTGCATACTGTTCTAATGGACCTGAGTATAACATCTGAGGTTGGCATAGAGGCTGGCAAGTAATGTTTTTTCATCACATTTTTTGGGGGTGGGAGAAGGTTAGTGACCACTGGGAGAATAAGGGGAGGTCATCCCTGATTCCCTCCAGTGGTCATCTGGTTATTTAGGGCACCTTTTTGCGCCTTATTCGTTATAAAAACAGATCTAGATCAAAACATCTTAGTTTTAGTTCTGGACTTATTTGTTTTCTTCCATTATGGCTAAAAAATGTCTAACTCTCAGGACCCCCCCCCCCCCCCCCCCCCAAAGTCCCACCCTGAACACGCCCCTTCAGATTTGGATGCACTTCAAAGAAAAATGTCTAAAAATAGGTTTCGAAAATACTGATTTGGACGCTTTTGTGAGAAAAACTTCCAAATGCTGCTTTACGCCACTTTTTAGATGTTTTTCTGTTTTGAAAATGAGCCCAATAATCAAAGGCATTAAACTGCTGTGAACAGCCCCTCTCTACAAAGACTGGTCTTCTGCGTAAGAGCTCTTTGCAAGCTTTTTTCTTCCTGTCAGGTGTGTGCACCATCAGAAATGAGCCTGGCCACGTTCACACTGCATCAAGCCACCTGCTCAGCCTACTCAACCTTCACCACACTATAATAGCAGTATCTCCTATTCATTATCCCAGTACATTTTGCCACACTCCCCTTTGAGAGCTTTGCACTTCTCTCAACATCATCTGCTTTTAGTATTGTCTTTTCGATATATATATATATACATATATATATATATATATATATATATATATATATATATATATATGTATATATATATATATAAGATATTATTTGTGATTCAATTTTCTGTGTAGATGGCCCTACCTTCTGGGACAGTATGCCACAATGCTTAAGACTGGAACCTCCTACAGACAGTTTGGAAGAGATCTTAATATCTTCCTTTTTAAGAATGCCTTTGAAACCTAATTGCAACATTACTCAGCAAGGATTGATAGGCCCAGCTGTGAACATGGAACAATTGCTAATAGACTTTTTCTCTGTTTTTTTCTTTACAAAGATTGTAAATTCTATTCTTATTTCCATTCTTCCTCTAAGATGAAGCTTTTATATACTGTAATTTTTGTAAACCGTCTTGACAGAGTTCTTAAAGGTGGTATATATCAAATCCTATTTAAGTGTATAGATCCAGCCACCGAATCAGCCTGTTGATTCTACGCTTGATCTCAAATTTACTTACTTACCATATCTGTTTGCCACGGAACCCAGCTGCACTCATAGCCCACTCACTTTGCTTGCCACTGAGCCTAGCCCACTCACAGCTTGCTCAGCTACAAGCTAATCTTTAAAAAAAAATAAAAACCTAACATTTTGCCCCCAATCTGGCAGTTCAGTACTAACAGACTGTAGGCTTGTCAATGTTCCTGTTGGAAAGGAAATGCCCTAGGACCTGTCACAACATGCTCTGATCTATGAAGTACCTACACACTAACACACCCAGAATATCTATGAATTTCAGTCAGCAACTCCTTGCATTAAAATATTGCTGCTTTTCACATCTGCCTCCTGCCTAGTAAACTGTGTTGGTACCCAATCGTGTTTTGGCAGGTGACGGCACACGCCAACATATCCAAAAATAGTACAGAATATTGAAAAGAGGATTTGAAATATAGCAACTATCTTTATACCAATAGTAGATATGTTTTGCCTGATAAGGGCTAAAATTAGATCCTAAACAATTTTTCATTTATATCACGCTCGGGAGCTGTAACCTATGGGCTTTGCCAAAATACACACTGTACTCAGTGGCATTCATTCATAGCTTTTATAACCTAACAGCATGCTGGGCAATATTCCATGGAACACACAGGGCAAGTGGAATTTGAACCTGGTTCTCAGTCTGCAGTTCTAACCATTAAGCTACTCCTCCCCCCTCCTCCACTCTACTCAGGACAGCCGTCTCAAATCTAGCTACTGCTTGGTCCACAGTTGCAGCCTAAAATGGAAGGCGAAAATATAAAGCATCATCCATGTGGCCACTCTACAAATTCCTCCAGGGAAATGAATCTGAACATAACAGCCATACTGGGTCAGACCAATAGTCCATCTAGCCCAGTATCCTGTTTCCAACAGTGGCCAATCCAGGTCACAGGTACCTGACAGAAACCTGAGGTGCTGCACAGCCTTGAATAGCATAGGAAATAACACCTCTCTGATCCACATGGCTATGGAAGCTTTGGATGCCACTTCTTTACATGGCCTATACGTCTTGTGATTTTCTGCATCACTCTGCCAACCAGAGGCCACAGAATAAATACACATAACAGTTTTCCTTGAGGATCACTTGGATATAGTGGTAGTCACAGACATGGTTCAAGGAGAACCATGACTGAGGGTAAATTAGGCCTTACCTGCTAATTTGCTCTCCTTTAGTACCTCCGTACCGGCCCAGAATGTAACTGATGGGTTGTGCACACCTTCCAGCTGGTGGAGACTGAGAAAAAAAATGACTCTAGCGAGCCAATAAGAGCCTTTGCCAGCTAGAGAAAGATCCAGTAACAAAGTACCAAAGCAGAAGTAAAGCCACAGAAGAAATAAATGATCTGTGCATCCAAAAACCTGAGCAACCACCGGCACATTGCCAACATAGGGTGAGTGCCTACAAACATATTATGCCCCTGCATAACAGGACATTTAGATAACCTGAAAATACTTTTTTTTTTAAAACTACAAAACTAGCAACACAGCTCCGAATAAAGAAACATCTCTTAACCCCTGAAAGCACAGATACCTGAAGGGAGGGATCTGAGCCGGTCCGGAGGGACTAAAGGAAAGCAAATTAGTAGGTAAGGCATTAATTTACCCTTCCTTAGTGTCCCTCCAGACCGGCCCAGAATGTGACTGATGGGAAGTAACAAAGCAGTGAAATTATGGGAGGGACCCTAGTAGCCCGCCGTCAAGACGTGCGCTCCAAAAGCAACCTGCTGACAACTCAGGACGTCCAAATAATGCTTAGAAAAAGAATGCAAAGTTGACCAAGTCGCCGTCCTACAAATGTCCTCCAGAGGCACAAGACAACGCTCTGCCCAAGAAGCTGCCTGACCTCTCGTAGAGTGAGCCTTAACATGCTCTGGAACAGGTTTCCCAGAAAGAAGGTAATCTGAGGCAATCATTTCTTTAAGCCACCAGGAAATAGTGGGCTTAAAGGCCATAAACCCTTTACGTGAACCTCCGATCAGAATAAACAAACGATAGGATCACCTAATGTCATCAGTAGACTTGATATACTGTTTCAACACCCGTTTGACATCCAAATGCTTCAAATGCCGGAGAAAGAACCTAACACAGGCAAAACCACCGGCTGAGAAACATGAAAACAAGTCACAACCTTGGGAAGAAAGGAAGGAACTGGCTGCAAAACTACCCGATCGGAACAGAACTCCAAAAACGGTGATCTACATGACAGCGCCTGCAACTCCAAAACTCGCCTAGCCGAAGCAACAGCCACCAAAAATACTGTCTTCAGAGTCAAGTCTTTCAGAGAACAGAACGACAAAGGCTCGAAGGGAGGCTTAGTAAGAACCGAAAGCACTAAATTCAGATCCCAACGAGAAAAAGAACATTGAGACAGGGGACGGAGATTAACCCCCCCCCCTCAAAAAACACTAGCTAGAGAACTCCCTTGGATGCGACCACGAAAACATGTCAAAGCTGCAATCTGCACTTTAAGAGAAGCCAAAGCAAGACTTTTGTCATAACCCCGCTACAAAAAATTAAAAATTTGCGGAACAGAAGCACAAAAAAAAGATGTAACTTACACCACGCCTCAAAAAACCTCCAGGTGCGCACATAATTCAAAGAGATAGAACGGCGACGAGAGTGAAGCATAGTAGCAATGACCTTAGTGGAATAACCTTTCTTAGTCAGCTTAGCCCTCTCAAGAGCCAGGCCGTAAGACAGAATCGACCCAGATCCGGATGAACCACTGGACCCTGCGTCAACAGATCTTGCGTGACAGGAAGTCTGAAGGGACCATCTATCAGACGCCGCCGCAGATCGGCGTACCACGTTCTGCAAGGCCAATCCGGTGCCACTAAGATCAGACGCCCCCCTGTGAGTCTCAACCTTCTGAACAAGACGCCCTATCAGAGGCCATGGAGGAAAGGCATACAGTAGACCGGTTGGCCAGGATTGAAGAACAGCATCTACGCCCTGCACTTTGGGATCCTTGTGACGACTGAAGAACAAAGGAAGTTTTGCATTGCAGGCGGAGGCAAACAGATCCATCCTGAGACACCCCCAACGACTGACCAGTTGCCAAAACACCACTTCGCTTAGAGACCACTCTCCGGGATCGAGCAAGTGACTGAGAAAATCTGCTTAACATTTAGGACCCCTGCCACGTGAGCCGCTGATAGAGCTACCAGATGGACCTCCGCCCACTGAAACAGCAGCAACACCTCTCGCTCCAATGGAAGGCTCCTCGTCCCTCCTTGCCGATTGATATACGCTACTGGGTGGCATTGTCTGACATCACTCAGACTGCTCCGCCTCTCAGAAGATGAAGAAAACCCTGGAGCGCCAGACAAATTGCTCTGGTCTCTAACAGGTTGATTGAGAAAGATGTCTCCTGACGAGACCAGAGGCCCTGAGCAAACTGCCCCTGACAGGGAGCTCCCCAGCCTTGGAGACTGGCATCTATCGTCAACAGTTCAGCTGGGCTGATCTAGAGGCATACCTTTGGTCAGATTGGCCTCTCGAAGCCACCATCGAAGATTGGTCTTCACCTGGAGCGAAAGTGGTAATCTCTGATGAAGAGAATCCGTCTGCGACGACCATCTTGACAGAAGTGACCTTTGGAGAGTCCTCATGTGAGCCCTGGCCCAGGGCACCGCCTCGATCATTGCCGCCATGGATCCCAGAACCTGTAGATAGTCCCTTGCCGACGGTCTCAAATTCTGCAAGAACTGACAAATCTGAGACTGTAATTTGAGGACACAGGCCAGCGGAAGAAACACGCGACCCTGCCTTGTGTCGAACAGGACTCCCAGATACTCTAACGACTGAGAAGGCTGAAGACGGCTCTTCTGCATATTGACTAACCAACCTAGGGACTGTAAGAATTCTACCACCCAAGCTGTCACCTGAACACTCTCGTGGTAAGACTTTGCCCGGATCAACCATTCGTCTAAATAAGGATGGACTAAAATGCCTTCCGTACTGAGAGCAGCAGCTACACTGACCATGACCTTGGTAAACGTACGAGGAGGAAAAGCCCGAAACTTAAAGTGCTGACCTAGCACTGCAAAACGGAGGAAACGTTGATGTGCAGGATGAATAGGAATGTGGAAATAGGCTTCTGTACAATCAAGAAACTCCCCGGACCGGACCGCAACAATGATGGCCCGCAAAGTCTCCATACGAAACAAGGGCACCTTGAGAGCTCGATTGACCGCCTTGAAATCTAAAATCGGTTGGAAGGAACCCTCTTTCTTGGGCACCAGAAAGTAATCTGAGTAACGGCCTTGGCGCTGTTCCGCCAAAGGAACTGGACAAATTGCTCGGAGGTCCAGAAGTCTGCGAAGAGTATCTCTGACGGCTCCAGCCTTGATGCGAGAACGGGAAGGAGATTGTAGGATGAGCAAACGTCTCAAATAACCTCTAGTATCCACTGGTACAAAGTAATCTCCCTTGAAATTGTGCCAACCGAGCACCTACTTGGACTAGAGGCTGGGCCCGCAAACCTTCATTACTGAGGACGGGAGGAGGAGGAAAAAGAATTCCCTGCCTCTTGACCTCCCCTATGACCTCCTTGAAAGGACTGAGTACTTTGGGAAAACCTGGAGCGCTGTACCGGAAAAACTCTGACCGGTCGATGACGACAAAAATCACGGCCTCTACCATGACCTGAAAAGTTGCCACGGCCAGAACCTCCGGGACGATCCTCAGGCAATCTTGGAACCTTAGCCTCACCCAGGCTATGCACCAGCTTGTCTAATTCTTCACCAAACAGAAAAGAACCCTTAAAGGGAAATTTACTAAGCTTGGACTTAGAAGCCACATCTGCCGACCAGCCACGCAGCCAAAGAGCACGACGGGCCGCAACAGAGAGAGCCATAGACTTAGAAGAAGCCCGAAGCAAATCATAAAGAGCATCTGCCAAAAAGGCCGAACCCATTTCCAACTTTGCCACTTCAGCATCAACTGCTGAAAGATCATCTGAAGAACGGTCCAAAACTCTTTCCGACCAGCGGAAACAAGCTCTCGCTACTAAGGACCCACAAATTGCGGCCTGCACTGCCAGAGCAGAAACATCAAAGGAATTCTTCAGCAAGGATTCAATACGGCTATCCTGGGTATCTCACAGCGCCGTTCCACCGTCCACGGGAACCGTGTTTCGCTTGGTAACCGCGGAAACTACCGCATCCACTACTGGAGGGTGCAAAAGGTCTTTATCCGAGTCAGGAACCGGATAAAGCCTGACCATAGATCTAGCAAGCCAAAAAGCAGAATCAGGAACCTCCCACTAAGCCTGAATAATATCCCTAATATCCTGATGCATAGGAAAAGACCTACCTGCTCTGCGAATATCCTTGACCAGCAAATCCACCTTTCTAGGCTCTGCCACTTGGACATCTTGATCATCAAAACACAAAGTAGAAGAAAGGGTAGATTAGACCTTACCTGCTAATTTTCTTTCCTTTAGTCCCTCCGGACCGGCCCAGAATGTGACTGATGGGTTGTGCACACCTTCCAGCAGGTGGAGACTGAGAAAAAAAACTGTGACTCTAGC
Organism: Microcaecilia unicolor; assembly: GCF_901765095.1. Taxonomy (NCBI): domain Eukaryota; kingdom Metazoa; phylum Chordata; class Amphibia; order Gymnophiona; family Siphonopidae; genus Microcaecilia; species Microcaecilia unicolor. The sequence continues at coordinate 245,518,929 of NC_044038.1, forward strand.
CAGCCAATAAGAGCCCTTGCCAGCTAGAGAAAGATCCAGTAATAAGGTACCAAAGCAGAAGGAAAGGCATAGAAGAAATAGAAAACCTGCGCATCCAAAAACCTGAGCAGCCACCGGCACATTGCCAACAACGGGTGAGTGCCTTCAAACATATCATGGTCCTTCATACAGGACATTTCAGTAAGATTCTTTGTTTGTTTGTTTGTTTGTTTGTTTTTGTTTTTTTAATATAGACCAAGAAACTAACAACACAGCTCCGAACAAACACAGATATCTGAAGGGAGGGATCTGGGCCGGTCTGGAGGGACTAAAGGAAAAAAAATTAGCAGGTAAGGTCTAATTTACCCTTCCTTAGCGTCCCTCCGGACCAGCCCAGAATGTGACTGATGGGAAGTAACAAAGCAGTGAAAATATGGGAGGGACCCTAGCAGCCCCGCCGACAAAAACGCGCGCTTCAAAATGAAACCTGCCCGACGACTGAGGATGTCGAAATGTCAGAGCTTAGAAACAGAATGCAGAGACAACAAAATGGCCACCGTATCTGTGGAGGCCCCAGACCACACTCTGTCTACAAGACTACATGACCTGTTGCAGAACGTGCTCCAAAATGCTGTAGAACAGGTTTCCCCGAAAGAAGATAAGCTGAAGTACTCCATACTTAAAATCATCGAGGAATAAATAGGTTTAGAGGCCATGAACCCCTTACGCCTATCTCGAAATACAACAAACAAAGATGTAACCAGAAAAAATCAAAATAGTGGATGAAACCCCCATTGACATCCAAACACTTCAAATGCCGCTGTTTCTCTGAGCCGGAAAAGGAACATAACCCAGGCAAGACCACCAGCTGAGAAGCATAAAAGCAAAATACCACTTTGGAGAGAAAGGAAGGACCTGGCCGGAATACTACGCGATCGGAACAGAAGTCCAAGAAAAGCGATATACATGATAACACCTGCAACTCCGAAACTCGCCTAGCGGAAACAACGGCCAGCAAAAATACTGCCTTCAAAGTCAAGACTTTCAGAGTACAGGACGACAAAGGGTCAAAGAGAGGCTTAGTAAGAACTGCCAGCACCAAATTCAGACCCCAACAAGGAAAAGTACATCGCTAGGGAAAAGGAAGGAGATTAACCGCGCTCAAAAAAACGCACCACAGCTAGAAAACTAGCTAAAGACCTCCTCCAGATAACATCCCAAAAGGACGAGAAAATCGCAATCTGCACCTTAAGAGAAGCGAAAGGAAGAGCTTAGATCAAGTCCCCCCTACACAAATGTAACCTTACATAACGGAAGCACGAAAAGGAGATTGGTGCAAGAGCTTTAGCCTACCCTCAAGATCCTCCAAGAGCGCTCATCAATCAAAGAAGTAATGAGCTAAGAAAAATAACCCCTGCTAAACAATTGAGGCCATTCAAGAGCCAGGCCACAATACAGCACAGAACCAGATTTGGATGAATGACAGGACCCTGTGAGAGGGAAACAAAAAACCTCGCTGCACCAGAAGTTTGAAAGAAAAGTTCACCAGAGGACGTGGAAAACTGGCACACCATGGACTTCAAGACCACACCAGTGCTACCAAAATCAGACGTTCCCTGTGTGTGTCGACCTTCCAAAAGAAGACGCCCTATCAGAGGACAAGGAAGAAAGGCATACCTTAAACCAGCTGAGAAGCATAGTAGAAGAACGTCCACACTCTGCGCTTTGGAAACCTCATGACGGAAAAAACAGAGGAAATCTGCATTGCTATCAGAGGACCACAGATCCAACCTGGGATACCCCCAACGATCTAGTAACAGCCGCAACACCACTTAAATTGGCGACCACTCTGTCAAAATGAGCCTGTAACGATAGAGAAAAGGTGCTTGAACATTTAGGACCCCTGCTACATGAGCCACTGAAAGAGCCACCCGATGAACGTGCGGCCCTTGAAACAATAGCAACGGGATTCACTCCAATGGTAGAGTCCTCATTCCTCTTTGCGGAATGATAAATATACAACCGCTGCGACATTGCCCAAGATTACATGAACTACTCAGCCTGCCAGTAGCAGAAGAACCCTGAGGAGCGCCAGACGAATCGCTCTGGTCTCCAACCAGTCTAATTGATAATAATGTCTTCTGAAAAGACAGAGACCCTGACCAAACTGCTTCAGAAAATGAACTCCCCGGCCGAGGAGACTGGCGTCCGCCGATACTACAGACTAACAGAGGTGATCCAAATGCATATCTTTGGACAAATTAAAGTGCCGAAGCCACCAATGTAGACTGGTCCTGACCTGGAAAGAAAGAAGCAAAGACTGATGAAAGGAAACCTTCTGAGATAACCATCTGGGCAGTTGCGACCTCTGAAGAGACTCCATGAAAATCCTAGCGCAAGGCACCGCCTCCATCGGTACTGCCATGGTTCCACAAAACCTGTAGAAACAATCTCTGTCCGATGGACTGAAATTCTGCCCGGAGTGAAGAAGTTTAGCCTGGAGCGTGATGACTCTAGTCAACAGTAAACACTCGACTCTGGCTTATGGGAAACCTAACTCTCAGAGGCTCTATCGACTAAAAGGGTAGAAGACGGCTCCTGTGCCTAACTAGTATCCAAGATAGGAACTGCAAGAATTCTGCTCCCCGAGCTGTCACCAGAAGACTCTCGTGTCAAGAGTTTGCCCAGAATAACCAATTATCCAACTGAAGATGCAACAAAATGCCCTTTGTTCTGAGAGCTGCCGCTACAACTACCATGACTTTAGTGAACAAAGGAAACAAAAATCTGCAGGAGAAACAGAAATGTGAGAGTAGGCTTCTAGAAACAAGATAAGTCAGAAACTCCCCTGACCACACTGCGACAAAGACAGGCCGCAAAGTCCCCTTTCGAAAGAGGGCCGCTAGAGGTCTTGAGTGACCGGCGAGAGATCTAAAATCGAAGAGAAAATGGGGTAAAGACCTTGTCACTGAACCGTCCGAGGGAAAGAAATTGGACAAAGGTCCAGACGCCTACAGAGAACCGCTCTGACGGCCACGAGTTTGATGCAAGCCCTGGAAAGAGATACTGGAGTAAACTGAAATGCATACCCTACTCGCATAATCTGCAATACTCAGCAATCCGAAGAAAGGTAGATTCGCCTCTCTTGAACTGGCGCCAAGCGAGCGCCTACAGGGAGCAGAGGCAGTACCTGCACCCCTGCATTGCCAAGAGCAGGAGAAGCATTGGATAAAAATCTGACAGCAAGAAGACCCATAATAGCAGACTAATGCTAGAGTGCTATAAAAAGTATAACTCATGAGAATTGCCTCAAACTAGCACGTAAAGTCCCGGTGACCTGTTACAAAGAACTCCCATAGAGATCAGAATTCCAAGAGATGCAACTGGAAAACGCTGCAGAAAATTAGTACCCACCACCTAAAGCAAAACCAGACATTTAGCAGGTAGTCTGGATGCAGATGTGGGTATTGCTGGAGACCAGACGCCACACCTGAAGGACCTACAGAGTGTAAATACTAAATAGTAGTAGTCTTAATAGTGCCCCAGTGTGACAGCGCTTATGCTCTGAAAAACTCAATTAGGCTTGATTATAGGAATTTGATCAGTCAAAAAAAAGGAACTAGATGCTGTAGCTGGTTTGACTTGGCTAATTAGGGCCGAGAGCAGGCACTGAACCAGATAAATAGTAGTAGTAGTAGTAGTAGTATTAAGAGGTAGGTGTCAGCTGCACACCCATCCCCAAATGCTACTGACTGGACATGGCTCAGCATTGACAAAAATCATAAGGACAATTATATACTGAGGCTGGAAAACTGCATCAAGAGCAGCGTGTGCCAGAAAATGTCACCCCACTAAAAAGTGGATAAAGAAGAGGGAGAGGAGGGGAGGAGGAAAAAGGAGGAGAGATATAGGAAAAAAGGTAAAATTATGTATCATACCTGATAATTTTCTTTCCATTAATCATAGCTGATCAATCCATAGACTGGTGGGTTGTGTCCATCTACCAGCAGGTGGAGATAGAGAGCAAACTTTTGCCTCCCTATATGTGGTCATGTGCTGCCGGAAACTCCTCAGTATGTCGATATCAGAGCTCCATCCGCAGGACTCAGCACTTAGAGAATTACACCCACAAAGGGACACTCTGCCCAGCTCACCACCGCCGAAACGGGGGAGGGGAATTAACCCAGCTCATCCCCACACAAGTGGGGGAGGGGAATCCGTCCAGCTCATCCCCGCGGAGCAGGGGAGGGACACCACACCCGCCGATGCGGGGGGATCTGGCTTATCCTGCAACCGCAACCGCGGGAGGAGCTGACTGACCCTAACACCGCCGAAGCGGGAGGGGTACAAAGCTGCCCTACAGCCGCACGAAGCGGGAGGGAGTGCCGGCAGAATTTAAGTCTCAATCCAGCCCCGTAAAATGGAGGGGAGAGGAATGCAGCAGCTCACTGTAACACAAACTCGTCTCAACTTGAAGAATCCAAGTGAAAAAACTTGAACACGAAGTCCTCCTGAAGTAACTGAAGACTAAAATTCAACCAGAATATAAACAGTACAGATATCTGGGAGGGGCTATGGATTGATCAGCTATGATTAATGGAAAGAAAATTATCAGGTATGATACATAATTTTACCTTCCATATCATCATGCTGATCAATCCATAGACTGGTGGGATGTACCGAAGCAGTACTCTCCCAGGGCGGGACATTGAAATCCCTGACCGCAACACTGAAGCTCCAAACCGGGCCTCCGCCCGAGCAGCCACAGTCAAGCGGTAATGTCTGGAGAAGGTATGGGCCGACGCCCAAGTTGCCGCCTTGCAAATCTCTTCCAAGGAGACGGACCCGGCCTCTGCCATCGAGGCCGCCTGAGCTCTAGTGGAGTGAGCCTTCAGCTGGATAGGCGGCACCTTCCCCGCGGCCACATAAGCCGCTGCAATGGCTTCCTTGACCCATCTTGCCACTGTAGGCTTAGCAGCCTGCAGACCCTTACGAGGACCTGCAAACAGGACAAACAGATGATCCGACTTCCAAAAATCATTGGTCACTTCCAAGTATCTGATGATGACCCGTCTCACATCCAGATATTTGAGAGCAGAATACTCTTCTGGGTAGTCCTCCCTACGAAAGGAAGGGAGACAGAGCTGCTGACTCACATGGAAGCGAGAAACAATCTTGGGTAGGAAGGAAGGCACTGTGCGAATAGTCACTCCTGCCTCAGTGAACTGCAGAAAAAGCTCTCGACAAGAGAGTGCCTGGAGCTCGGAAACTCTTCTGGCTGAAGTGATAGCCACCAAAAAGACTGCTTTCAACGTCAGGTCTTTCAGAGATGCCCTCGACAAGGGTTCAAAAGGCGGCTTTGTAAGGCTCTTAGCACCAGGTTGAGATTCCATGCAGGCACCACTGAGTGCAGAGGAGGGCGCAGGTGATTAACTCCCTTTAGGAAACGCACCACATCTGGCTGCAAAGCCAGGGAAGCACCCTTCAGGCGGCCCCTGAAGCAAGCCAGGGCCGCTACCTGGACTTTCAGGGAACTGAGCGACAGGCCTTTCTCCAGACCTTCTTGCAGGAACGCCAGCACTGAAGAAATTGGAGCAGTAAATGGAGAAAGTGAACCTGCTTCACACCACGCTGCAAAGGTACGCCAAACCCTGGCGTAAGCAGTAGAAGTAGAGCGCTTCCTCGCTCTCAGCATAGTGGCGATGACCTTGTCTGAGAAGCCCTTCTTCCTCAGACGCTGCCGCTCAATAGCCAGGCCGTAAGACCAAAGGGGGAGGGATCCTCCATCACCACGGGACCCTGATGTAACAGACCCTGCTCCACTGGCAGCCGCAGAGGATCGTCGACTGAGAGCCTGATCAAGTCCGCATACCAGGGACGTCTGGGCCAATCCGGACCCACCAGGATTATCCGGCCCGGATGCTTTGCCACCCGGTCTAGCACCCTGCCCAACATGGGCCAGGGCGGGAACACATAGAGAAGCTCTTGTGTCGGCCACTGTTGGAGAAGAGCATCTACTCCCAGGGATCGAGGGTCCCGTCCTCTGCTGAAAAAGCGCGGCACTTGGCAATTGGCCGATGACGCCATCAGATCTAGGCTCGGCTGGCCCCAGCGCTTCGTGATGTCCAAGAACGCCTGAACAGATAGCTGCCACTCTCCGGGCTCCAAGGTATGGCGACTGAGAAAGTCCGCCTTGACATTCATGACTCCGGCAATGTGGGCCGCTGACAGCTGTTCCAGGTTCGCTGCCGCCCACTGGCATAGATTCATGGCCTCCTTGGCTAGAGGGGCGCTCTTGGTACCTCCCTGGCAGTTGACATAGGCCACAGCCGTGGCATTGTCCGACAGGACCCGTACAGGCTTCAACGCCAGTACCGGGATGAACTCCAAAAGCGCCAACCGAATGGCTCTGAGTTCCAGGAGGTTGATAGACCACTTTACCTCTGCAGGAGACCAGAGCCCCTGCGCTGTCCTTCCCAAACAGTGGGCTCCCCAGCCCGACAAAGAGGCGTCCGTCGTGACGACAATCCACTCCGGGGTCACCAGAGGCATTCCTGCAGACAACTTGTCTGTCTGCGTCCACCAGCTCAGCGCCTTGCGCACTGCTGGGTCCAAGGGAAGGCGCACAGCATAATCCTCCGACATCGGAGTCCAGCGCTGCAGCAGAGAGTGTTGTAGTGGTCTCATATGAGCCCTGGCCCAGGGCACTACTTCCATCGTGGCCGTCATAGAGCCCAACAGCTGCACATAGTCCCAAGCCCGAAGAGGAGAGGCTACTAGGAACTGATCCATCTGAGCCTGAAGCTTGACAATCCGATTGTCTGGCAGGAACACTCTGCCCACTTGGGTGTCGAATCGAACTCCCAGATACTCCAGGGACTGAGTTGGGCGCAGCTGGCTTTCCTCCCAGTTGATGATCCACCCCAGGGAGCTCAAAAGAGCAACCACCCGGTTCACAGCTTTGCCACACTCTGCATAAGAGGGGGCTCGGATCAACCAGTCGTCCAGATAAGGATGGACTTGTACTCCTTCCTTCCTTCCTCAGGAAGGCCGCGATGACCACCATTACTTTGGAGAAGGTCCGCGGAGCAGTAGCCAACCCGAACGGGAGGGCTCTGAACTGGAAGTGTCGGCCCAGTACTGCAAAACGCAGAAAGCGTTGATGAGGAGGCCAGATGGGAATATTCAAGTACGCTTCCTTGATGTCCAAGGATGCCAGGAACTCTCCTGCCTGCACTGCCGCTATAACAGAGCGGAGGGTCTCCATGCGAAAGAGCCTGATTGACCCCTTGAGGTCGAGGATAGGCCGTACAGAACCTCCTTTCTTTGGTACCACAAAGTAAATGGAGTAACGTCCCTTGCCAAGCTGATTTTCTGGCTCCGGAACGACCGCACCCAGGCGGATCAGATTGTCCAAGGTCTGCTGCACTGCCACAGCTTTGACCGGAGACTTGCAGGGAGAGAGTACAAACCCGTCTCTTAAGGGTCGGCAGAACTCTAGCTTGTAGCCGTCTCTGATGACTTCCAGCACTCAAGCGTCTGAAGTTATTGTGATCCACTCGCCCAGAAACGAGGACAGCCGTCCTCCAATCTGCACTGGGGCGTGGACCAAGGCCCCGTCATTGGGTACGAGACCCTAGGGGAGGACCGGAGGGAGCACCTCCGGGACGGCGGTCTCTGCGAAAGGAATGCTGCTTGGGGGAGAATTTCCTCTTGAAGGAAGAGGGGGCAGAGGAGCCCGACCTGCCCGGGCGGTACCGACGGGCTTCCTGAAACCGTCCTCTGGAGGTACCGGGGCGAGCACTAGCCCGAGCCCTGACCTCTGGTAACCTCTTGCCCTTAGACGTGCCGAGATCGGTCACGATTTTGTCCAGCTCGACCCCAAAGAGCAGCTTGCCTTTAAAAGGCAATCTAGCCAGGCGGGATTTAGAGGCGTGGTCAGCAGACCTATGCTTCAGCCAAAGCCACCGCCGCGCAGAGATTGTCTGAGCCATGCCTTTAGCTGAGGCCCTCAAGACATCATACAGCAAGTCTGCCAAATAGGCTAAGCCCGATTCCAGGGCCGGCCAATCAGCCCTCAAGGAATGATCCGAGGGGGAAGCCCGCTGCACCATAGTCAGGCACGCCCTGGCCACATAGGAGCCGCAAACTGAGGCCTGCAAACTTAAAGCAGCTGCCTCAAAGGACGACCTTAAGGCCGCCTCCAATCTTCTGTCTTGGGCGTCCTATAGGGCCGTGCCACCTTCCACCGGCAACGCCGTTTTCTTAGTCACTGTAGTGATTAAAGAAACCCCGGTAGGCCACAGATAGGCCTCACGTTCACTTTCAGGCAAAAGATAGAGGCGGGACATAGCCCTAACCACTTTAAGGCTCGCTTCCGGGACATCCCACTGAGCCGAAATTAAGGTGTGCATGGCATCATGCACGTGGAAGGTTCTATGCGGGCGCTTCGTCCCCAGCATAATGGCAGAGCCAACAGGGGCTGAGGGAGAGACGTCCTCCGGAGAGGAAATCTTCAAAATGCCCATGGTCTGCATTAACAGGTTGGGCAAATCCTCTGAGCAAAGAGCCGCGCTGCAGAGGGGTCATCCGCTCCATCCGAGCGGGGATCCGTCTCCTCCAAGGAATCCGCAAAGGACCGTTGGGAGAACTCAGATACGCTGCCCTCATCTACATCGGAGGAGACAAAGTCCTCCAAGGCCTGGGAATCAACCCGAGGGCGTTTACCTCCGGGGGCCTCAACCTCTTTACCAGACGAGGGAGCAGGGGCAGCGTTTTGCATAAGGAAGGCCTGATGCAGCAGCAAAACAAACTCGGGGGAGAAACCCCGCATACTGTGCACTTCCGCAGCCTGGGCTACAGCCCTAGACGCACCCTCAACCGGCGCTCGCAAGAGCGGGGGAGAGACATGCTGCGCATCCAAGATGGCGTCCGGCGCGACACTCCGCGAAGGAGCCGCGCGGGAAGAACGGCGCTTAACTTTAGCCGCTTTGTGCCGTCGCCCAAATTAAGGGCGTTCATGGTATCAATGTCTCCCACCTCAAGGGCGGCCCAAGAAGAAGCCGTCCGAGCCGCGTGGCCGGCCAATATGGCGGAGGCGAGCAGCGGGGGATGGGCGTTTATGGCGGGAAAAACTGCAACACCGGAGGAAGGACCGGGACACTCATCGGTCACGAAACTGTCACCCAACAAGGGCGAATCAGACTTTAAGACCCTCGCATCCCCTCTGGAAGCGCACACGCGATCCGGGGAGCAACTCTTTGCGTCCTCGCCCTCCGACGCCATAGGCCACGTGGAGACCAATCGGGGAACCCCCTGCCCGCCATAAAAGGTAAAAATTACCTGCTGTCCGCTCCGAGCTGTAACGACCTGGTGTCCCAGTGAGTAGCTGCAATAAACGTTTAAATAAACGTCGAAATAAACGCCTTTAAGGACGTTCAAAATTTTTTTTTTTTTTTTTTTTAAACGGAGCCAGCGGGAGGGGGGAGAAAAGGAGGGACCTGGCGCCACCAGGTTTGCACTTGCTCAAGAAGAGCCCTCAACCCCAGGCACTCAACAAAACCTAAAAATTAGGCTTGGAGGCCTAGCCAGAGCTGCTGCTGTGTGTGACCACCACCTGCTGAGATAGAGAACATACTGAGGAGTTTCCGGCAGCACATGACCACATATAGGGAGGCAAAGTTTGCTCTCTATCTCCACCTGCTGGTAGATGGACACAACCCACCAGTCTATGGATTGATCAGCATGATGATATGGAAATTCCTGATTATATACATATATATATATACTGCTGTCCAGAAGGGAGCGTAAGACTACAACCAAAGTGGCCACCTGCAGAGCTGCATGAAAGTAGCAAAAATAAAAAGACATACAGAACCCACTTAAATTCTATTCCTCTTGTTTTTAATAAGTCTGCCTGCTAATAAGTTTCCCGTGTTGTTATATCAAAGATGTAAGCTCATTTAGCAGGGACTGCCAATTTGTATATGTTGTACAGCGCTGCATATGCCTTGCAGCGCTATAGCAATGATAAGCAGTAGTGGCATTGCAGAGAGAGCAATGCAAAGCGCTGCATGACCTGTTAGGTCTTGACCACCTTTACTCAACTGGTAAATACCTTATGGGTGGTCCATATAAGAAGCATAAGAAAGCCAAAAATCCCCTCAGCCGCAAGCTCCCGCCTCGTAGGCAAAGCACCAGACTCTCTTCAGAATGCTGACATTTGTCACTGCACGCACTTCTGCATACAATATGACCTCCAAAATGGCGGCGGTTCCCACCAAAATCAGAACCGAAGAGGAAAACGTGAGTAGCAGCAGACCAACGGACTTGGAGTAGGACACTCCCTCCGACAGCGCCAACTGCAAAACGGAACCAGAACCTTGGACCTTTTTTGTTAAAACAGCGCAAAAGCAGCAAACACAGCCGTTCCTAAAAACCGCATCGCTGACAGAAACAGCGGCGGAGTTCGTCTACAGAGTGAAAACAAAGGACAGGGAACAAAAAACAGCTGATCAGGAAACATCTGAGCACTCCGGAGCAGCCCTGCTAGTTCTTACCGCCCATAAACGGCTCTGCCAAGCCAGCAGACCGGGAGGCTCGCTTCTTTCAGTCAATTAATTATTTATCATTTAGATTAAGCAGCTGCCTCTCCCATCCTCCACAGCCGCCCCCCCTGAGGCGCTTGAGGAAATCTTTATTTTGCTTAGAAAAAGCAAAAACAAGCTAGCAAAGTCAAATTAGCCAGCAAGAGGAAGAAAAGCTTTTTTTTTTTTTTAAAGTAGCTGCCTCTCCCTGCCTCTACAGTTCTTACAAGGAAGAGCTGGAGGAAACTCACATCAGTCAGACTTGCTCCTGACAACAGTCTGCTTTCCAAAGCTTCAGAAATTAGGACAGAATGCTTTTACTTCAGGGAGGAATAGGGGGGAGGGACTCGGCCTACTGAGTGTGACACCCCCGAGGCTCTGAGAGACCCCCACAGGTTTCAGGCTTCAAACAGCAGGTTTTTGTTATATCTCTTCAAAAATGCACAGGGACACAGATGAAAATTATACCAACACTCAACAAAAGAGAGAAAAGAAAAGTATAGAAAAGTCTGAGACTGAAGGGCTCACCACCTTCCACCTGCTGGAAACTGAGATTACTGGATCTTTCTCTAGCTGGCAAGGGCTCTTATTGGCTGGCTAAAGTCACAGTTTTTTTTCTCAGTCTCCACCTGCTGGAAGGCATACACAACAAAACAGTCACATTCTGGGCCGGTCCAGAGGGACGCTAAGGAAGATATCATTATGTCAGGTTATACTCCTTTCAGGAAAGTCAGGGTGGAGGAGTGGTATATGTTAGAGATAATATTCAAGTGACAGAAATGCTGGACCTACGCACTGTGGGTTAATCTCAAAAGAGCAAACTGACATTAGTGCAATATACAGGCTTCCTTCACAGACAGAAGTAGTGGACTGAGATTTAATTGAAGACATTCACAAGATTGCAATGAAAGGGGAATGGATATTAATAGGCAATTTGAATATGCCAGATGTTGATTGGGGCATCCCTGTTGCAAGCTCATCTAGAAGGAGATCTTGCATTCTCTAGGAGAACAGTTCCAGCAGCTGGTAATGAAACCCATGCGAGGTGGGGCCATACTGAACCTGATGAATGTTTCTGGTGTTACAGTGGGTAATCATTTTGTCAAGATGGGGGAATATCTAAAGGACATTTAGTTGGATGGGAACAGCTGGAGGAAGTAGATAAGCAGTGAACAAGACTAAAAGCTTTGAAGACAGATACACATACTCTGAATTGTAATCTTGCCTCTACCCGCACACAGTGTAATTGTGATAAGAGAAGTGCCTGGTTCATACTTATCTACTGCAAAAATTACTCTTATTGCAGCATTCTGCATTCTTTGCAATTTAACCTTCAAAGCATTCGAACATCCAATATATATTTGCTCAACAAATATTTCTATTCTGTGTTCACAGATGAAGGGCCAGAAGCAGGACTACAGAAGAAAAACACAAATAGGAATGGAGTAGTGGTAGTCCCTGCACAATTTTCAGAAGACTGAGTTCATAAGGAGCTGGCTAAACTAAAAGGTGGACAAAGCGATAGGGGCCAGATGGCATAGATTACAGTTTACTGAAGGAACTTAGGGAAGTTCTAGCAACTCCACTGGGTGACCTTGTCAATGCTCCTCCAGAGTCAGGAGTGGTCCCGGAAGACTGGAGAAAGAAATATGGTCCCTCGTCACAAAAGCAGGCCTTGGCACCATGTGATCCATACTCAGCCACCATTTTCCCGTACTCTCTATTAATAACACCATTGGAGCTCTTGGGGAGAGGTACTTGAGATCCAAAATGAGCAAATTCATGCGTTCAGTAAGATTTTTAATTTACCTACTAAGCAAACTCCATGGTACCGATTCTCTTTTGTCCAATCTTCTACTGGGGTTCCACATAGAAATCTGAATCTGTAATATATATATATATTAGAAACTTCTGTGGAAATAGTTACTCAGATCTACTTTCTTAGTTCTGTTTTTCCTTCTGATCGTAGCAGTGTGTGTTTATTTTAGGAACATCCCTTCTGTTTAATAGCCAAAGATTTCGCTTTTTCCAGATGTTTCTCAGTCTAAGACTATAAAAAATATTTTTTTAGCAACAGATGCAGGCATCCAACCCTCCAATTCTTTCCAACTTGACAAGGAATCTTGCTCTCATGTACCAGACAGCAGAGGACTCAGAAACTCCAAGCAGCTCCACTGCCAAGAATTTAAGTTTTGGCATTGGAGGGCTACTTTTATTTTGAGATACTCCTGTTAGTGTTTGATTACTTACAGAAAGAGGTTATGTATTTTCTGAACCTTCTCCATTTCCTTTTTGTCTAAACCACCACCCGGTTCAACTCTCACTCCAACATCATGACTAGGATAATTAAAAAGCATTTGGCGTTACTAAACATACATCCTTGTCTACAGGATTTGAGGATCCTCTTTGCGTTTCAGAGAAGTAGTCATTTGAATGACAAGCGATGTCGGGCTGATATTTGGAATAGAGGAAGTTTGAGACAGAGAGGAGGAGGATCCCATTGTGCATGTGGGAGTTGTACAGTTTGTAGCATTATGACTGAAGCTAATGTGCTTGTGGATCATAACACAGGGAAGACTTATGATCTGCATGCCACTACGGACTGCACATCTAGGAACGTTATTTATGTCATTAGTTGCCCTTGTGGGCTGTAATATGTGGGGCAGACTTCCCGTGCTTTGAAGACACGTTTGATCGAACATAGACATTGTATTCAGTCTAATAAAACATATGAACCTATGGTATCACATTGTATGAACAAGCAACATTGTTTTTCGGAGCTGAGATGCATTGTGATTGAACAGGTCTATGTTACTGAACGAAGAGGCGATATCAGGAAGATTCTAAGACAAAAAGAGCAGAGATGGATTTTTACTTTACAATCTGTTATATCAGGTGGTTTAAATGTCTCCACTGAATGGAAAGCCTTTCTTTGAAAGAACTTATATTGATGACGGGAGGACGAGATGATGTCAGACACTGAAGATTTTAATAGAATAACGGAAGTAGAGAAGCCGACTGCCATTCCTGTGAGGATGTCTGAGTATTGATTGAAGGCGTGGGTCGAGACTTGGAGGTGCTGTTAAAGATTTTTCTTCTCCTGACGCAGCCATTTAGTGGCGAAACAGGGTTTCCCTGTCGAGTGCAGGAACGGACTGTGAGAGACACTGCACGGACCCAAGAAAATCACGTTGGTTTCACTATCCAAGCTAAGTAATGGCTTATGGCCAAAAAGTTTTTTTTGCCTTCATTGACAGTGTTTGAAAGGGTGTTAGGACATATAAAGTATGACAGATATGTATGTGGAGTTTTTTTTAGACTAATGATTAAGGAGGTCCCCTCTCTATTTAAGGTGTGTCCTTTAAACAGAGGTGTGTCCGGTTTCTCCACCAACTTTCATGTCTATGAACCTGTTATCACCCTTGAAGACTGGCAGATTGTAGAATTTTTGACAGTAGTATTGATTGTATTCTACATATTCCGTATATTGCAGTAACTGAAATCACCCATTATTATTGTGTTGCTCAGTTTGTTTGTGTCCCTAATTTCCTTTAACACTTCTGCATCCGTCTGTTCATCCTGGCCAGGCGGACGGTAGTACACTCTTATCACTATCCTTTTCCCCTTTACACATGGAATTTCAATCCACAGTGATTCCAAGAAGTGTTTTGTTTCCTGCAGAATTTTCAATCTATTTGATTCAAGGCTCTCGTTAACATACAGTGCTACCCCTCCACCAATTCAATCCACCCTATCACTATGATATAATTTGTATCCCGGTATGACAGTGTCCCACTGGTTATCCTCCTTCCACCAGGTCTCAGAGATGCCTATTATAACTAACTAGTAAAAGAGGCCAGTTTCCAACAGAAAGGAAATGGGCACTAGCAAGATTCCAGGGGCCCCTCCCTCCTCTGAGTTCCAGCCCCCCTCCCCTCAGAGTTCCATGCCCCCCTACCTGCCTCCATCCCTCAGAGTTCCATGCCCCCCTGCCTGCCTCCCTCCCTCTCCTCCGAGTTCCAGGAACCCCTCCCCTTCAAGTACCAGGACCCGCCCCCCCCTCCCCTCCGAGTTCCAATACCTGCCCCTCCCATTCCAGTTCCAGCTCTCCCCTTCCAGTGGAGTTCCAGGACCCCCTTCCCCCTCTTTGAAAGATACCTTATCCCGAACCATGCGCTTTTCAGCGACTGTTGGCCTTTCCCTCCCCCCCCCCCCCCCCCCCCCCCCGTTTCTAGTTTAAAAGCTGCTCTATCTCCTTTTTAAATGCTGATGCCAGTAGCCTGGTCCCACCCTGGTTAAGGTGGAGCCCATCCTTTCGGAATAGGCTCCCCCTTCCCCAGAATGTTGCCCAGTTCCTAACAAATCTAAAACTCTCCTCCCTGCACCATCGTCTCACCCACTCATTGAGACTCCGGAGCTCTGCCTGTCTCTTGGGCCCTGCGCGTGGAACGGGTAGCATTTCAGAAAATACTACCCTAGAGGATCTGGATTTGAGCTTTCTACCTAAGAGCCTAAATTTGGCTTCCAGAACCTCTCTACCACTTTTTCCTATGTCATTGGTATCCAACATGTACCAAGACAGCTGGCTCCTCCCCAGCCCTATCTAAAATCCTATCTAGGTGACGCGTGAGGTCTGCCACCTTCGCACCAGGCAGGCAAGTCACCAGGCGATCCTCACATCCACCAGCCACCCAGCTATCTATATGCCTAATGATTGAATCACCAACTACAACAGCTCTCCTAACCTTTCCCTCCCAGGCAGCACTTGGAGTCATATCCTTGGTGCGATAGTATATCCCCTGGTGGGCAGGTCCTGGCTACAGGAGTACTTCCTACTTCATCAGGGTGATGCTCTCCTTCTAGGAGACCTCACTCCTCCAAGGTAGCACAGGGACTACCAGACTGGAGGTGGGACTTCTCTACAACATCCCTGTAGGCCTCCTCTATGTACCTCTCTGTCTCCCTCAGCTCCACCAAGTCTGCTACTCTAGCCTCAAGAGAACGGACACATTCTCTGAGAGCTAGGAGCTCTTTGCATCGGGCACACACATATGACATCTCACCAACTGGGAAATAATCATACATGTGACACTCAATGCAAAAGACTGGATAGCACCCCTCTCGCTGCTGGACTGCTGACTCCATCTCAGTGTTTTTGAGTTTTTCAATAATTTAAAACCTACTACAGTATTAAGGATATTAACCTAATATAAAAGTGTCTTTTAGTTTATATAGTATATTGTATGATTTATTTAGTGTTTCCTTCTTAGATGGTAATGAAATGTATTTAAAACTCTGTAAGAGCACTCCTTGCTTGTTACCCTAATTACAATAACTGACTACAAAAGAAGAGTTGTCCTAGGGGTGGGAAGACTAAACTAAATCCTGCAGTGCCTGCTAGATTCTGTTAATGCTGTGGTACAAAGTTTTTAAAACTAAGTGGAAAAGACTATGAAGATTAGTTGATAAAATTTGCTTTTTATATTTTTATTTTGCCTAACACTAACCTGCAATTTCCTCCTTTAAACCCCAATCTAAAGTTCCCAAAGCACAAAGCAAAACAGCGTTCACTTACCAGAGAAATGTCCTGTTCTCTCGGAACTTCTCAGAAAGAAAGTTCAGTGGGACCTTTCCCCTTTATATAGTTTTGAATCAAAGGGGCCTTTTTTAAACAGACTCTTTGAAGCTGACTCCACAACCTATGCAAGTATTCTACTTCCCCACACCTTAATTAACACTTAATTGAGGTTGCTGGATGAGCTACCTCTCTCCAGCAGCCAAGGAACAGAAAATAACTGCCTTTTAGAACAAGAGTTTTTGGCTGTTTAGTTTCTACCTCTAGAAAAGGTTTCAGTTTAAAACTATGGGGAAAAAAGCCTATTTCTAGAGAAAATTTCAGTTTAAAACTATGGGAAAAGGGTTTGTACACTATCCAGCTTATAATCGAAAGTGATCGCAGGCCATCTTCCGACACAAATCGGGAGATGGCCGGCGATTTTTTAAAAGCGGCGAAATCGGTATAATCGAAAGCGGCATTTTTGACTGCATCGCCGCTTTCCCGTCGCTTGGCCGGCGAAAGTTCAAGGGGGCGTGTCAGTAGATTAGCGAAGGCGGGCATGGGCGTGACTACCAGATGGCCAGCTTTCGCCGATAATGGGGAAAAAAAAGCAGCGTTAAGCAGTATTTCACCAGCTTTACTTGGTCCTTTTATTTTCACGACCAAGCCTCAAAAAGGTGCCCCAACTGACCAGATGACCACTGGAGGGAATGGGGGATGACCTCCCCATACTCCCCCAGTGGTCACCAATCCCCTTCCAAACTAAAAAAATAAAACTAAAAACCTTTTTTGCCAGCCTGTATGCCAGCCTCAAATGCCATACCCACCTCCATGACAGCAGAATGTGTTGTATCCTCCAACAGCCTTTCCCTGGTTGCGATGTGGCTCTCGGGTGAGTGTGACACCATTTTCTGTTAGGTGGCCTGCAGAGTCACATTAGCAATGCATTGTGGTGGGTGTAGGGTATTGGGCTCTACTCCCATGGTGCTTTTCCCCCCTGCTAACTGGGTCAGAGTGTGCCCTGTTTTGTTTCCTGTTATAGTCCATGCGGTAGTGGCCATTTTTGTAAGCCAGTTTTAGTTCCCTTTCCTGTGTTACCCATGTTAGAGAACGTAGTCCTTACCTTGCATGGTGCTGAAAGAGGGCATTGTACACCACTGTGCCAGCTCTGACCTACTGCTAATCTTAGTACCAGGGGACTCTTTGCCAGTGGGGCACAACCTCTGATCTGCAGTTAACTGTGAGTAAACGTGGTTATTTCAAGAAAGGATTTTTTCAGAGAGATTAGTCTTCAGGTGTGAACTGGTGTACCAAAGTTATACAGCAGCAATAAGTCCTAGAGGCTGTATGCAGGTCCTTGGAACAATTTTAGTGGGTGCAGTACATTTGTGGGTAGTGGGTTTGGGGGGGGTTTGGGGAGCTCAGCTCCCAAAGTAAGGGAGCTATGCACATGGGAGCTTTTCTGAAGTCCAGCGCAGTGACCCCTAGGGTGGCTGGTTGGTGTCCTGGCATGTCAGGGGGGCCAGTGCACTAAAAATGCTGGCTCCTCCCACGGCCAAATGCCTTGAATTTGGCCGGGGTTTGAGATGGCCGACATAACTTTCCATTATTGCTGAAAAACAAACCCGGCCATCTCAAACCCGGTGAACTCCACGGCATTTGGCCGGACTAAACCGTATTATCGAAAAAAAGAGATGGCCGGCCATCTTTTTCGATAATACGGTTCCGCCCAGCTGTAGCGCCACTGCCAACATAGATCACCGGCGATCTATTTGGCCGGCGACGTTCGATTATGCCCCTCTATGGCAACTAGTTAATGAGCAACTAGTTAATGATGCTTGCTTTTCTCTCTCTCTTTTTATTCCCCCCTTAATACTAAACTAGGTCCTGCTTGCTTTTCCCTCCCTCACTCTCTTTTTATTCCCCCTTAATACTAAACTAGATCCTGCAGTGCCTGCTAGATTCTATCTGTAATGCTGTGGTACAAAGTTTTTAAAACAAAGTGGAAAAGACTATGGAGATTAGTTGATAAAATTTGCTTTTTATATTTTTATTTTGCCTAATACTAACCTGCAATTCCTCCTTTAAACCCCAATCTTTAAGTTCCCAAAGCACAAAGCAAATTAGCATTCACTTACCAGAGAAATGTCCTCTTCTCTCGGAACTTCTCAGAAACTCTCAGAACTTCTTTGCTTAATCAGGACATTAAGATCATGGCAGCAGTGCTGACGTTCCACTTGAACGTACTGGTCCCCCTACTGGTCCATCCGGACCAGGTGGGTTTTGTGTCAGGCAGATTTGCTTCAGCTAATATCTTGAAGGTGAGCCGCATCCTGTTTGAGGGAAGTTGTCAGGCAGGAGATGCAATTTTGGCCAGCTTGGACGCTGAAAAAGCTTTTGATAAAGTAGTATGGGCCTATCTATTTTGGGTGTTGCAGCGCTTTGGCATTCAGAGGGACTTTCTGAACTGGATTCGGGTTCTTTATAGCAATCCCACGGCCCAGATTATTGTCAACGATTCCCTTACAGAAGTACTGTCCTTGAGTGGAGGCACTAGACAAGGGTGTCCCGTCTCTCCTTTTATTCATTCTCACTTTAGAGCCCTTGGCAGCTAGAATTTGGCAGGATCCGGCTTTGAAGGGAGTCTCTTCGGGAGGCAGGGAGTACCATATAAACCTATTTGCTGATGATATGTTATTGCTGCTAGACGATGTGTCATCGATGCTCCTGTTGGTAATGGCTACCATACAGGATTTTGGTGCGTTCTCTGGCTTAAGTATAAACTTTGGGAAATCAGAGACGTTGCCTATAAGTTGCCCTTGTGCCAGCGCTGCCTTGCCAAGTTTTCCTCTATCCTGGGCTAGAGTGGGCATAAAATATTTTGGCGTAAATCTTGGTGTAGACCAGGACTGGGTCTATAGGAAAAATGTGCTAGAGAGGTTAGAAGCTGTCAAAAAGCTTTGTCATCAGTGGCGGGTCTTCCTGTGAGCTTTATGGGCCGAATCGCTTTAGTTAAAATGGTTTTGCTGCCCAAACTGCTATACCCCCTGCAGATGCTACCGATCTGGGTTCGCAAACCTGAGGATGACATCTTTCGCAGTACGATTGGCTCTTATTTGGCATGCTAAACGTCCCAGGATATCTTTTGCTAAACTAACTCATAGTAGGGCCCACGGGGGACTCTGCTTACCAGACCTGAGAACCCTCCTACGTTGGGTACATGAACTGCACTCCGGAGCTAGTTTCTTTGCCCCCACTGATTTTTGGAGCAACTGGTGCGCTCCGAACGACCCATTCATTGTTCTGGAACCACGGAGGCCTCAGAGGGCAGGGGGCCTGATGGGGGAACCCTTTTTTCCTAGCCTTACAACGCGCTTGGATGTGGTGCAGGGAGCATGGAGGGGCAGAAGACGCCCGGTGGGAGAGAGAATCCATAGCATCATTGTGCTTTTTGAGCTGGTCAACCAGATCCTCTACTTTCTCACCAAAAAGGTTATCCCCCCACAAGGAACATCCGCCATCTGCTGCTGGACAGAATGATCCAGGTCAGAGACACGCAGCCATTACCAGTGTGCGCATCACTATACCTTGGGCAGCGATTCTGGATGTTACATCAAAAGTGTCGAACGTACCCCTGGCCAGGAAGTTGACACGCCTTCTGCTGCCTGACCACCTGGCGAAAAGGCTCGGCCTGCTCCGGAGGGAGAGCATCAACCAAGCTAGCCAGTTGCCTCACCGAGTTCCGCAAGTGGATGCTAGTGAAGAGCTGGTATGTCTGGATTTTGGCAGCAAGCATAGCGGCCTGATACGCCTTCCTCCCAAAAGAGTTCAAGGTTCTAGATTCTCTGCCTGGGGACGCCGAGGCATAGTCCCTAGTACTCTTGGCTCTTCTGAGAGCGGAGTCCACCACCATGTAATTGTGAGGTAGCTGAGACTTCATCAATCCAGGTTCCCCGTGGATCCGATATTGGGATTCAGTTCTTTTCGGTATCACAGGGTTAGACAGAGGAAACGACCAGTTTCGCATAAGGACTTCCTTCACTTAACCCTCCATTGTCCCAGGTACAAATAAGTACCTGTATATAATATGTAAACCGCTTTGAATGTAGTTGGAAAAACCACAGAAAGGCGGTATATAAGTCCCATTCCCTTTCTCTTTCCGTACACTATGCAAAGCCATTGCAGCCTCTCTAGGTGGAGAAGGATAATCCAGGACCTCGAGCATCTCAGCCCTGGGCTCATCCTCAACTTCCATAGGGAAGGGAATAGCCGCAGCCATTTCCCGGACAAAGGCGGTAAAGGATAGACTCCCCAGTGGAGACAGTCTCCTTTCTGGAGGAGAGGAAGGTTCAGAAGGAATCCCAAAGGACTCGTCAGAAGAAAAGTACCTGGGATCCTCCTCTTCCTCCCATGAGCGCTCATCTTCAGTATCGGACAAGACATCTATCAGAGCAGTCCAAAACTGAGCCTGCCTTGACGCCGAGGAACGACGTCCTTGATGGCGGTGCCAAGAAGTCGACGCCCCCCTGGACTCCAATGAAGCTTCCTCCATTGACATAGAAGGAGAGTCGACCTGGGTGGCAGGCGGCACCGAGGTTGGGGACCTCACCACAGGCGAAGGGCCAGAGACCGTGTTAGCCGACGGTACGGAAGGCACTAGCACCCCCGACACCGAAGCAGCCTGGCACAGTAACCCTTCCAGAAGCTCTGGAAGCAGGGCCCTGATGCACTCATTGAGAGCCGCCGTCGGACAAAGCTGTGGGGTCGGGATAGGAGCCGGTGGCAGAATCTGTCGAGGCTCGGGAGCAGGTACCGGGCTGCTAGACTGACGCATCGGCACCTCCTGAATAGAGAGGGAGCGATCCTCTCGGTGCCGATGCTTCTCAGATGTCGAATCCCTCAACGCCCGGAGCTCCTGGCATCGTGTGTCGAAGGAGAACAATGACGGTGCTTCTTCGCCTTTGCTCAACGCCCATCAAGACTCCTCGGCACCGACGAAGAAGACGTGGAATCCTTGCGTCTCCTCAGGGCCGGGTTCGACGAAGGTCAGTCCCAGGGGGCCTGCATAACAGGAGGCCTCACTGCTCCCAGCACGAGTTGGTCATTCCGCAGCCATTACCTTCACTCCCAACGTCGATGCGTCCCTCGATGTCGAAGGACCAGACTGAGCTCCAAAAAGCCTCTCTCGTTGGGCCTCTCGAGACGCTTGGGTCCGTTTCTTCATGCAAAGATACAGACTACAAGCAGCTGGGCTGTGGTCGGGCCCAAGGCACTGGATACACCAAGCATGGGTATCGGTACCCGAGATAGTCCGGTTGCACCGAGTACAACGTTTGAAGCCGCTGGGTGTCTTCGATAAAATGGAAGAAAAAACAGCTTTGGCGAAATCAAAAGACGCAATCGTGCCTGTTAAAAGAAAAAAGGGCACGAAAAGAAGGGAGCAAGCGTTGGGGAGGGGGGATTCTGTGGGGAACGGCCTTGTCCCCTTTGGGGCTCCATATTGTGGTATGATCACAGTGATTATATCGATCGCTTTGTGGAGCACTATCCCAAGTATTGTTGGTCCGTAAGTCTGGTATGGCCGGAACATGGGAGACTATAGGAAACACGGCTTCCTCTGCTGAGCCATACATTTATCTAGCAGCCAGACCACCGGCAACTGCTGGACAGAGGTGGTCGAGCTGATTATATCCTTCTGGTTATCAGGCTTTGTGATCGTATAAGCGGACTGTATATGTTGAAAGTGCTGTCACATGTATATTCCAAGTTGATGTTTGGAGGGTTGGGGGGGTTAAGGGTATGGAGGGGGAAGAAACTGTTAAAATGTTGATGTGATATGTTCGTTGCACTAATGTAGCAGGATTGATTTTGTACTATGTACGTGTTTCTGAGGGATTGTTGATATCCTTGTTATGTCATGTCATCAATAAAAAATGTTGAAACATACGAAGGGAGCAAGACGGCCGCATCGAAAAACAAAGAAAACTTAAAACGGGGCAAAAAAGTAAAGAAAAACTACGGGAGTTTGTTTTTTTTTGTTGTTGTTTTTTTTTTTTTTTTTTAACTGTAATTTCTAACAAAAAAGAAAGAAACAAGACAAAAAACGCAGAAAACTCTTTCCCGGGCCTGAGAGGAGTGGGGAAAACTCAACCGCACCTCACCGTGGAGAACAAATAACTGAGCGGGAACACTCACGCGATGGGCGGGAAGACGGCTGCACGCGCACCAGACGACTCTGGAAATGTTTTTCTTATATTTTGCTGGCAAAATTGCCGGTTTCCCGGGCTGACGCAGACGTCGACCCACATGCGAGAACAAGCAGCCTGCTTGTCCTCGGAGAACACTAATTACTATTATCCTATTCAGAAGGAATGGATCCTAAGGAGTTTAGCGGAGATTGGGTGGCAGAGCCAGCCGGTGGTGGGAGGCGAGGATAGTGCTGGGCAGACTTATACGGTCTGTGCCAGAGCCAGTGGTGGGAGGCGGGGCTGGTGGTTGGGAGGCGGGGATAGTGCTGGACAGACTTATACGGTCTGTGCCCTGAAGAGGACAGGTACAAATCAAAGTAGGGTATACACAAAAAGTAGCACATACGAGTTTGTCTTGTTGGGCAGACTGGATGGACCATGCAGGTCTTTTTCTGCCGTCATTTACTATGTTACTATGTTACTACTGTAAGAGAAGTCATTCTGCTCTTGCAAATCAACAGTTCTTTTCATTCTGTTAGAGGTTTATAGATCTGTTATTTCTAGGTAATGAAGGTTAATCGAATATCTACACTGCTTTATTGTACAATTTCTCTACCACCACCTAAACTTCTGGAAATCACTAAAAACTTACCTGTTCAAAATGGCATACCCTATCGACCCTACTTAAATACCTGAACCCTGCAACACTACGAAACCAAAGCACGCAATGGACATAACAGAACTCTTCCCCTATATGATTCCTTATATGTTTGCTCCACATGAACCTTATTCTACCACAATATCACTGTGTAACTGTCTATACCGGAATTGTGAACGCCGTTACTGTACTATGTAAGCCACATTGAGCCTGCAAATAGGTGGGAAAATGTGGGATACGAATGCAATAAATAAATAATTTTTCAATAAACAGATACAAAAAAAAAAGGGTGGGGGAGGGAGAGAACAAATCCACTCAACCCTACTGGAAGAGGGACCCTGTGCCAGCAAGCCACACTGAGCACAAGCCCACAGACTAAGGCTCAGGGGCTGCAGAGGACTCAACACCTCCCAGGGGATTAGTCCAAACACTGGCCAAAGAACATAATCGTAGGACAGCCAGCAGTGGAGTGTATTCTGGAAGGTCAGTCTGCCTCAAATAATCCTGCTGCACCACTCCAGCAGAAGGCAGAGAAATACTGGCAAGTTCAAGAGCTGCACCACTCCTACTTGAGATGACATCTTGAATTGACAGTCTTCTCTACATCCATCTACTGGTTAGGGAACATAAACTACTTTTCTGGAGTGATCTAGCAGGATACTAAGAATCACTAAAATTTGCTCTTGTTGAATGCCAAACTATAACAAAAGAATGCATAACCCTATGTGCAAGAGGTGCATTCACCTCCAAAGTGTCCTTGGTCTTTTCTTTCCATTTACCTTCACTGCTAGTGACAGGCATAAACATTCAGCACCTAATAGTACATAGTTAAAGTATGGCGCCAAGAGTTAACAATGCTACCCTAACTTTGTTTTAATCAGAGACTATGCCACATACAGAATATGGTATATACTTCTGGGTGCTATAATTCAGAAAAAAAAATCAGAACTAAATACTGTTCAGAGATGGGCAATTACATCAGTTAACACTAGTTAAAAGAAAAAAAACAACATAACAGACAGAGATGATAGCTTTATAAAAAAGATACTCTGGTTTTCTTTTAACTCATTTAGTTTTTGGCAAGCAAATATCACTTTTCAACTTTCTAAATTAAAGGAAAGGAAAACTTGCCATACAAGGAAAGGCTTATGAAGGTAAGCCCCCTCCCCTTCTCTGAAAAAGACATCTGAAAGGATTACATTCCAAAATTAAATGGCCATACAAGGCTCTTTTAAGAAACCTATTAACTCTTAGAGATACCGGCAATAAGAAGGCCCCCTCAGATTAGATTTGCACATCTCCATATAAGGCCTTTATTACAATGCAAGTATAAAATCTGTAGAATCTGCTTCTAGAAGAATTTGTCCTGCCTGCTTCTATGAACACAACTAAGAGGAGGTTTAAGTGAGTTTCAAGAGAACTAGTATCAACAGCCAGGCTGATCAGTTTTAATTTTTAGCTGTTCATTCATGGAAATACAATTTAGAGGCTATGAAAACTGTTCTTACAAGGGCACAAACAAACAGCAAATTAAGCTTCAGCTGTAGCTCATTTATTTGCACTTTTTAAATTGTGAATCTTAATATCCTGAAGGTTCAGGAAGCAGAAAGAAAACAAAGCTATTCCAACAAAATCTGTTGCAAGCTTTTACACTACTTCAACTTACTTTTTGCATGAATCATTAATTTAGAACAAGTCCTGCTGTGACAAAGTATTTTTTGTCTTCTCTGAATCATCAGTAAGAAGCTGACACACTGCTGAAGGCTGGTCTCCCTTCTACCAAACCTTTTTTAAGACCTATACCAGGTCTTAATAAATCCTTGGCAAAACTGAACTTATACTGAGGCACTCAAAATTATCATGGCCTCCTCCAGCTGCCACTCCCATAGAAACAGCACTAGTCTCCTGGTCTAGAGTCTCATGAGCATGGGAGTGAGCACAAAGCTAATGCTACATAACTGTAGAAGGTATTCTCCGAGGACAGCAGGCTGATTGTTCTCACTGATGGGTGACGTCCACGGCAGCCCCTCCAATCACAACACTTTACTAGCAAAGGCCTTTGCTAGTCCTCGCGCGCCGATGCGCACCGCGCATGCGCGGCCGTCTTCCCGCCCGAACCGGCTTGTGTTCGTCAGTCCCATATGTAGCAAGACAAACAAGGGAAGGCCCAACTCCAAAGGGGAGGTGGGCGGGTTTGTGAGAACAATCAGCCTGCTGTCCTCAGAGAATACCTTCTATAGGTATGTAGCATTCGCTTTCTCCGAGGACAAGCAGGCTGCTTGTTCTCACTGATGGGGTATCCCTAGCCCCCAGGCTCACTCAAAACAACAAACATGGTCAATTGGGCCTCGCAACGGCGAAGACGTAACTGAGATTGACCTAACAATTTATCCAACTGAGAGTGTAGCCTGGAACAGAATAAACATGGGCCTAGGGGGGTGGAGTTGGATTCTAAACCCCGAACAGATTCTGAAGCACTGACTGCCCGAACCGACTGTCGCGTCGGGTATCCTGCTGCAGGCAGTAATGAGATGTGAATGTGTGGACAGATGACCACGTCGCAGCTTTGCAAATCTCTTCAATAGTGGCTGACTTCAAGTGGGCCACCAACGCTGCCATGGCTCTAACATTATGAGCCGTGACATGACCCTCAAGAGCCAGCCCAGCCTGGGCGTAAGTGAAGGAAATGCAATCTGCTAGCCAATTGGATATGGTGCGTTTCCCCACAGCCACTCCCCTCCTGTTAGGATCAAAAGAAACAAACAATTGGGCGGACTATCTGTTGGGCTGTGTCCGCTCCAGATAGAAGGCCAATGCTCTTTTGCAGTCCAATGTGTGCAGCTGACGTTCAGCAGGGCAGGAATGAGGACGGGGAAAGAATGTTGGCAAGACAATTGACTGGTTCAGATGGAACTCCGACACAACCTTTGGCAAGAACTTAGGGTGAGTGCGGAGGACTACTCTATTATGATGAAATCTGGTGTAAGGGGCCTGGGCTACCAGGGCCTGAAGCTCACTGACTCTACGAGCTGAAGTAACTGCCACCAAGAAAATGACCTTCCAGGTCAAGTACTTCAGATGGCAGGAGTTCAGTGGCTCAAAAGGAGGTTTCATCAGCTGGGTGAGAACGACATTGAGATCCCATGACACTGTAGGAGGTTTGACGGGGGGCTTTGACAAAAGCAAACCTCTCATGAAGCGAACAACTAAAGGCTGTCCTGAGATCGGCTTACCTTCCACACGGTAATGGTATGCACTAATTGCGCTAAGGTGAACCCTTACAGAGTTGGTCTTAAGACCAGACTCAGACAAGTGCAGAAGGTACTCAAGCAGGGTCTGTGTAGGACAAGAGCGAGGATCTAGGGTCTTGCTGTCACACCAGACGGCAAACCTCCTCCATAGAAAGAAGTAACTCCTCTTAGTGGAATCTTTCCTGGAAGCAAGCAAGATGCGGGAGACACCCTCTGACAGACCCAAAGAGGCAAAGTCTACACTCTCAACATCCAGGCCGTGAGAGCCAGAGACCGGAGGTTGGGATGCAGAAGCGCCCCTTCGTCCTGTGTGATGAGGGTCGGAAAACACTCCAATCTCCACGGTTCTTCGGAGGACAATTCCAGAAGAAGAGGGAACCAGATCTGACACGGCCAAAAGGGAGCAATCAGAATCATGGTGCCATCGGTCTTGCTTGAGTTTCAACAAAGTCTTCCCCACCAGAGGTATGGGAGGATAAGCATACAGCAGACCTTCCCCCCAGTCCAGGAGGAAGGCGTCTGATGCCAGTCTGCCGTTGGCCTGAAGCCTGGAACAGAACTGAGGGGCCTTGTGGTTGGCTCGAGATGCAAAGAGATCTACCAAGGGGGCCCCACACCTGGAAGATCTGGCGCACTACTCGGGAGTTGAGCGACCACTTGTGAGGTTGCATGATCCTGCTCAACCTGTCGGCCAGACTGTTGTTTACGCCTGCCAGATATGTGGCTTGGAGCAACATGCCGTGACGGCGAGCCCAGAGCCACATGCTGACGGCTTCCTGACACAGGGGGCGAGATCCGGTGCCTCCCTGCTTGTTGATGTAATACATGGCAACCTGGTTGTCTGTCTGAATTTGGATAATTTGGTGGGACAGCCGATCTCTGAAAGCCTTCAGAGCGTTCCAGACCGCTCGTAACTCCAGGAGATTGATCTGCAGATCGCGTTCCTGGAGGGACCAGCTTCCCTGGGTGTGAAGCCCATCGACATGAGCTCCCCACCCCAGGAGAGACGCATCCGTAGTCAGCACCTTTTGTGGCTGAGGAATTTGGAAAGGACGTCCCAGAGTCAAATTGGACCAAATCGTCCACCAATACAGGGATTTGAGAAAACTCGTGGACAGGTGGATCACGTCCTCTAGATCCCCAGCAGCCTGAAACCACTGGGAAGCTAGGGTCCATTGAGCAGATCGCATGTGAAGGCGGGCCATGGGAGTCACATGAACTGTGGAGGCCATGTGGCCCAGCAATCTCAACATCTGCCGAGCTGTGATCTGCTGGGACGCTCGCACCCGCGAGACGAGGGACAACAGGTTGTTGGCTCTCGTCTCTGGGAGATAGGCACGAGCTGTCCGAGAATCCAGCAGAGCTCCTATGAATTCGAGTCTCTGTACTGGGAGAAGATGGGACTTTGGATAATTTATCACAAACCCCAGTAGCTCCAGGAGGCGAATAGTCATCTGCATGGACTGTAGAGCTCCTGCCTCGGATGTGTTCTTCACCAGCCAATCGTCGAGATAAGGGAACACGTGTACTCCCAGCCTGCGAAGCGCCGCTGCTACTACAGCCAAGCACTTCGTGAACACTCTGGGCGCAGAGGCGAGCCCAAAGGGCAGCACACAGTACTGGAAGTGACGTGTGCCCAGCTGAAATCGCAGATACTGTCTGTAAGCTGGCAGTATCGGGATGTGAGTGTAGGCGTCCTTCAAGTCCAGAGAGCATAGCCAGTAGTTTTCCTGAATCATGGGAAGGAGGGTGCCCAGGGAAAGCATCCTGAACTTTTCCTTGACCAGATATTTGTTCAGGGCCCTTAGGTCTAGGATGGGACGCATCCCCCCTGTTTTCTTTTCCACAAGGAAGTACCTGGAATAGAATCCCAGCACTTCTTGCCCGGATGGCACGGGCTCGACCGCACTGGCGCCGAGAAGGGCGGAGAGTTCCTCTGCAAGTACCTGCTTGTGCTGGAATCTGTAGCATTGAGCTCCCGGTGGGCAATTTGGAGGTTTGGAAACCAAATTGAGGGTGTATCCTTGCCGGACTATTTGGAGAACCCACTGGTCGGAGGTTATGAGAGGCCACCTTTGGTGAAAAACTTTCAACCTCCCCCCGACCGGCAGATCGCCCGGCACTGACATACTGATGTCGGCTATGCTCTGCTGGAGCCAGTCAAAAGCTCGTCCCTTGCTTTTGCTGGGGAGCCGAGGGGCCTTGCTGAGGCGCACGCTGCTGACGAGAGCGAGCGCGCTGGGGCTTAGCCTGGGTCGCAGGCTGTCGAGAAGGAGGATTGTACCTACGCTTACCAGAAGAGTAGGGAACTGTCTTCCTTCCCCCATAAAAACATCTACCTGTGGAGGTAGAAGCTGAAGGCTGCCGGCGGGAGAATTTGTCGAACGCGGTATCCCGCTGGTGGAGCTGCTCTACCACCTGCTCGACTTTCTCTCCAAAAATATTGTCCGCTCGGCAAGGGGCATCCGCAATCCGCTGCTGGATCCTATTCTCCAGGTCGGAGGCACGCAGCCATGAGAGTCTGCGCATCACCACACCTTGAGCAGCGGCCCTGGACGCAACATCAAAGGTATCATATACCCCCCCCTCTGGCCAGGAATTTTCTGCACGCCTTCAGCTGCCTGACCACCTCCTGAAATGGCTTGGCTTGCTCAGGAGGGAGCTTGTCCACCAAGCCCGCCAACTGCCGCACATTGTTCCGCATGTGTATGCTCGTGTAGAGCTGGTAAGACTGGATTTTGGCCACGAGCATAGAAGAATGGTAGGCCTTCCTCCCAAAGGAGTCTAAGGTTCTAGAGTCCTTGCCCGGGGGCGCCGAAGCATGCTCCCTAGAACTCTTAGCCTTCTTTAGGGCCAAATCCACAACTCCAGAGTCGTGAGGCAACTGAGTGCGCATCAGCTCTGGGTCCCCATGGATCCGGTACTGGGACTCGATCTTCTTGGGAATGTGGGGATTACTTAGAGGCTTGGTCCAGTTCGCCAGCAATGTCTTTTTTAGGACATGATGCATGGGTACTGTGGACGCTTCCTTAGGTGGAGAAGGATAGTCCAGGAGCTCAAACATTTCAGCCCTGGGCTCGTCCTCCACAACCACCGGGAAGGGGATGGCCGCAGACATCTCCCGGACAAAGGCCGCGAAAGACAGACTCTCGGGAGGAGAAAGCTGCCTTTCAGGGGAGGGAGTGGGATCAGAAGGAAGGCCATCAGACTCCTCGTCAGAGAAATATCTGATGTCCTCCTCCTCCTCCCACGAGGCCTCACCATCAGTATCAGACACAAGTTCATGAACCTGTGTCTTAAGCCGTGCCCGGCTCGACTCCGTGGAAACACGGCCACGGTGTGAGCGTCGAGAGGTAGACTCCCTCGCCCGCACCGGCGAAGCTCCCTCCGCCGACGTCGTCGGGGAGCCTTCCTGGGAGGCAGCCGCAGTCGGTACCGCAAGCACCCCCGGTACCGGAGGGGAAGGGCGCAACAGCTCTCCCAGGATCTCTGGAAGAACGGCCCGGAGACTCTCGTGCAGGGCGGCTGTGGAGAAAGACATAGAAGCCGATGCAGGCGTCGAGGTCAGAGTCTGTTCCGGGCATGGAGGCTGTTCCGGGCTGTCCAAGGTGGAGTGCATCAACACCTCCTGAACACAGGGTGAGCGGTCCTCCCGGTGCCGATACCTACTGGGTGCCGACTCCCTCGGCGACCCAGAGCTCTCGGTACCGATGCGGGAAGGAGACCAGTGTCGATGCTTCTTTGACTTTTTCAAACGAAGCATGTCACCGGAACTTCCCGGTACCGACGAGGAGGACGTAGAATCCAACCGTCGCTTCCTCGGGGCCGAGGCCGAAAAAGGTCGGTCTCGGGGGGGCTGTACCGCAGGAGCCCTCAGGGTAGGGGGAGACCCACCCGAAGGCTCACCGCCACCAGCAGGGGAATGGACAGCCCTCACCTGCACTCCAGTCGAAGCACCACCGTCCGACGACATCAGCACTAGTGGAGGTCCCGGTACCACCGACGCCAACGCAGCCTTCCGATGTCTTGGTACCGACGATGCAGAGGGTCGATGCCTCGATGCAATCGATACAGTCGCTGCCGAGGTCGGAGGTCTTGACGCTGTCGACGTCGATGCACTCGATACCCCCGGTGCTGTTGCCGACGAAGAGCCCGAGAACAACACGTTCCACTGGGCCAATCTCGCTACCTGAGTCCTTTTCTGTAAAAAAGGACTGACGAACACGAGCCGGTTCGGGCGGGAAGACGGCCGCGCATGCGCGGTGCGCATCGGCGCGCGAGGACTAGCAAAGGGCTTTGCTAGTAAAGTGTTCCGATTGGAGGGGCTGCCGTGGACGTCACCCATCAGTGAGAACAAGCAGCCTGCTTGTCCTCGGATAATGTGGCTTACACTCACTAAGAAGCAGTGTTGACTAGAAGGAAATGGAGATGGAGTGTGGGTGGTGATTAGCTGATGGGACAAGAGATGACTGCTGGGGAGAAGGAGAGAGAGAAAAAGACCCACACAGTAGCTGCCCCTAAGGTCATGGTGGGGGGGGAGGGGGCTGGCACAATTACTTATCAGTTTTACCCCATAAGCAAAGAATGAGAAACTCCCTAATGCTCAATGCTAATGTTATGCAAATATAAGCACGCCGTTAGTGTTAAGCACTAGGGAATTATGGGAGGAAGAACTGCCCGGGGGATGCGCAGAAAAGCTCTCTGTCCCAGAACCTAGCTGGTGGAATAGCTCAGTCCTCTCCATACCTTTCCTGGGCGCTCAAGTACAGAACAGCTCCATAAACCTCCTTGCTTCTACAGTCTTGGCTCCTCGCATGTCCAACTTCAAACCTCCACCAGACCAGAGTGCCACAAGCACTTCAGGGTTCATGGCTCGCTTTGGCTCTGTTCCTCCTGCTGTGGGCAGCACGTAGCAGTCTTCTCTGGCAATTTCTGCTGCTCCATGAAAAACCTCAGGTACTCCATGAAACATCCCAGGTCAAAGCAATGGCATGGCGAGCTGCTACCTCTTCCCGAGTCCTAGAGCCTCACTGTAGAGTCTGTGTAGACACTAATGCCAGCTCAGAGATGGCATAGGGTTTCCAGCGCTAAGGGTGCCCTTGTCTAGTACACTCTCTGATCAGAGAGAATAGACAATTACCTCATTTACATCACATTAGCATGTTATTTGAGCTGAACATGGGCGCGCTCATTGTTTCCCACAGTAGGGGGTCTTTCAGCATTGTGTGCTAGCAAATGCGGGCACTAGTCTGGTACTAATTTGCTTCTGAGCATCAGGGCCCCAGTCCCATCCTCTTCTCTCAAACACAAAGCAACAGCCTTTTTCTTAATATTGGGCATGTTCTGTAGTTGAACTACGTACTATTGTCACCTGTACTGGGAAAATGGAAGCATTCTAACTCCAGAAAGTCAGTCTAAAAATTTTCTCCATCCTCAAAACAATATTTTTTTTTAATGCACAATGCAGAGCAAAGTGGTAGATGCATTAAAAATATATATATTTTACCTATTCATCAGTTCACATTTTGAATATTAATACAATCACACTCAGCATGCTCTTTTCCAGCTACTTCAACCTACCCAGTAGATCAGGTAAAGGAGTTCAATTTCAAGAACTCTGCTTATCAGAGAATCAAAAGGAGAAAATCATCCATTTATAACTTTGACAGCCTCAAGTAACATTCAGACAAGTTGCTTCATGCTGCCCTAGAAATACTGAAACTGTTCAAATTTCTGCAAGGCATGTGACTCATAGCATCAGCTATCTGGGCCCTGCAGCACACACTGGACATGTGATTTTCCAGTGTGAAAAGCAGTCCTGGATTAAATATATAGCCACAGCAAAATAAAAATATGAAAAACTAGAGCTACAGACAGCAAAGCTTTGTTAACACATTAGTGCAGTTTTCCCTTTCATGGATATGGAATTGCCGAAGTAAGATTTGACAGAGAAACTTCAAATACCTCAGATGTACAAAAGACAATGTTCACTGGAAAGGAAATTCTAGAGCAAGAGTCATGGAAAAGTTAGTGGGGAAACTGCCAGAAGAGATTGGGGGGGGGGGGGGGGGGGGGGAGTTAGGAGCTTAGCATTTATTTTCAGCATTAGACACTTCAGATAAGCTCCTAAATCTAGGCAAATGAATAGCACACTTAAATTTAGGAGGCTAAAATTTAGGTGAAATTTTAGTTGAAAACTTCATGTTCACCTGCGTGGCCCCAATGATCTCCAGATCATTCCAGGAGCCAGGCTTCTTTGACCCATGCATGCACCCAAGATCCTTGAGTTGCACCACATTCTGGAAACCTAATAAAAATATCCCTAGGAAACAATATCAACCCTTTTCAACATTCAGAACACGAGTCTTTCAGGCACAGTATTCCCGAATTCTTAGTGAATGAACAAATATGAATTTGGACTTATGAATTATAAAATCTCTAATTACTAAGAATGAAAGCATCTGGAGACAGGGCAAGAACAGGCTTGCTGCTCTAATCAAACAAGATCTCTCCCTGCTGCAGGAAACACAGAAGAAGCAGACTTGCAGAAAAAAACGTAACCCTCACTCTGGAATACTACTTATGAAAAAGCAAACATAAGACCTATCCTGGATTTACATAATACCTTACTTTTAAGCAGACTTTGGACATACTGTACAGTATACCACTTCTGAATCACACACTGCTCACTTTAGTGCCAGATGCTTCAGGGCATGAACATTTCCAGAGGAGATTAAGACAAGAAACAGTGTTATTAATTTTTGAGCCTGTGCAACCTCCCCTCCAAAACAGATAACAGGAAAAGAGGACTGGGAAGAGAACTACAACCTACTGCCTTGCCTCTGAGGGGAAGAGACATACTGTGAGCTTGCCCAAGGAAGTCTCTCCTTTCAGTAGGGTTGAGACAAAGCTCCCTTAACAGGGGAACAGTAGAATGAGTTTCTTTAAAATAACATCTAAGATAAACTAGTTTCAAAAGGTGATGAGGGTCTTTATACCATCATCTGAGTTTCCTATTGAGTATGACCAGATATACATGATGTATTAAGCCAGTTTATATCAGAAAGGTATGGACCATTGCCAGGCAGTATGTCGAACACAGGAGAATCACAAGCTTTATGCATAAGACAACAGTCTTAAAGTAACTTTACAGTCCGAAGAAATGTTAATATTATAAGAATATCTAGAACATAACTACAAGATGATCAAAAGTCCCTACACACTGGAACAAATCCTAAATAATGAACAACCTTATTCTTGAGGAAAAGGTCAGAATGACCACAGTGTCTTTTACAGGCTGAAACAGAATGGTCCCTACTCTGGGTGTGACTTGTAATTTCAGTAATGCAACACATGTATCCCACTGCGCCAAGATGAGGACTTTCATAGCCTCATAAATATGAAAGGATCTGGGGTCCTCTTAGTCCCTGGCATAACAGATGGGGCAGAAGGTACCACAGACGAAGACTCCAGGGGAGAGATGTCCAAGACTTCAAGCACAATAAGGCCTGGAAGCTCTTTCAAGAAGAGCTGTGTCACCATTTGGTCATCACCCTCCTCCGGCAACAACTTCCCCCCCTCAAGCAAGTCAGAAATGGCCGGCATGGATCCACCAAAGAACTGGCCTTCATCTATATCCAAAGCCACGGAGGCCTCTTCCAGGTCCCGCATAGCCTCAAAGCGCAGCTGCTTAGGAAATGGGGGTGGTGGAAGACTGAAGGACCAATGGGAGTCAGCAGAAGAGGAGGCACCTGGGGTCCTCCCGCCCTCTTGAGTAAAAAGGCACAAAAAACACGAATTTGGGGGTTCTTCCACACCCAAGCCACTGTCAGCGTCCACCAGCAACTCGAAATTGAGTGGTCCACCGACTGCCCGAACCAACTGTCGCGTCGGGAATCCTGTTGAAGGCAGTAGTGAGATGTGAATGTGTGAACAGATGACCACGTCGCAGCCTTGCAAATCTCTTCAATAGTGGCTGACTTCAAGTGGGCTACTGACGCCGCCATGACTCGAACACTATGAGCCGTGACATGACCCTCAAGAGTCAGCCCAGCCTGGGCGTAAGTGAAGGAAATGCAATCTGCTAGCCAATTGGATATGGTGCGTTTCCCGACAGCCACTCCCCTCCTGTTGGGATCAAAAGAAACAAAAAGTTGGGCGGACTGTCTGTGTGGGCTTGTCCGCTCCAAATAGAAGGCCAATGCTCGCTTGCAGTCCAATGTGTGCAGTTGACGTTCAGCAGGGCGGGTATGAGGACGGGGAAAAATGTTGGCAAGACAATTGACTGGTTCAGATGGAACTCCGACACCACCTTCGGCAAGAACTTAGGGTGAGTGCGGAGGACTACCCTGTTATGATGAAATTTGGTATAAGGAGCATGAGCCACCAAGGCTTGAAGCTCACTGACTCTGCGAGCTGAAGTAACTGCCACCAAGAAAATGACCTTCCAGGTCAAGTACTTACTACTACTACTTAACATTTCTAGAGCGCTACTAGGGTTACGCAGCGCTGTACAACATAAACAAAGAAGGACGGTACCTGCTCAAAGGAGCTTACAATCTAAAGAACGAAATGTCAAGTTGGGCAGTCTAGATTTCCTGGGTAGAGGTGTAGAGGTTACAATCTAATGACAGGAGTCCAGCGGCTCAAAAGGAGGTTTCATCAGCTGGGTGAGAACGACATTGAGATCCCATGACACTGTAGGAGGTTTGAGTGGGGGCTTTGACAAAAGCAAACCTCTCATGAAGCAAACTATTAAAGGCTGTCCAGAGATCGGCTTACCTTCCACCTGGTAATGGCATGCACTAAGATGAACCCTTACAGAATTGGTTTTAAGACCAGACTCCGATAAATGTAGAAGGTATTCAAGCAGGGTCTGTGTAGGACAAGAACGAGGATCTAAGGCCTTGCCATCACACCACACAGCAAACCGTCGCCAGAGGAAAAAATAACTCCTCTTGGTAGAATCTTTCCTGGAAGCAAGCAAGACTCGGGAGACACCCTCTGACAGACCCAAGGAGGCGAAGTCTACGCTCTCAACATCCAGGCCGTGAGGGCCAGAGACCGGAGGTTGGGATGGAGAAGTGCCCCCTCGTTCTGCGTGATGAGAGTTGGAAAGCAGTCCAATCTCCACGGTTCTTCGGAATACAACTCCAGAAGAAGAGGGAACCAGATCTGACAAGGCCAAAAAGGAGCAATCAAAATCATGGTTCCCTTGTCTTGCTTTAGTTTCAGCAAAGTCCTCCCTATCAGAGGAATGGGAGGATACGCGTACATGACCTTCCCCCCAAAACAGAAGGAAAGCATCCGACGCCAGTCTGCCGTGGGCCTGCAGCCTGGAACAGAACTGAGGGACCTTGTGATTGGTCTGAGTGGCAAAGAGGTCCACCAAGGGGGTGCCCCACACTTGGAAGATCTCGCGAACCACTCTGGAACTGAGCGACCACTCGTGCGGTTGCATGATCCTGCTCAATCTGTCGGCCAGACTGTTGTTTACGCCTGCCAGATACGTGGCCTGGAGCCACATGCCGAACCGGCGTGCCCAATGCCACATGCTGACGGCTTCCCGACACAGGGGGGCGAGATCCGGTGCCCCCCTGCTTGTTGATGTAATACATAGCAACCTGGTTGTCTGTCTGAATTTAGATAATTTGATGGGACAGCCGATCCCTGAAAGCCTTCAGAGCATTCCAGACCGCTTGCAACTCCAGGAGGTTGATCAGTAGACCTTGTTCCTGGACAGACCAAGTCCCCTGGGTGTGGAGCCCATCGACATGCGCTCCCCACCCTAGGAGTGACGCATCCGTGGTCAGCACCTTTTGCAGCTGAGGAATCTGGAAGGGACGTCCCAGGGTCAAATTGGATCGAATTGTCCACCAATGAAGGGTGAGGAGAAACCTCGTGGACAAGCGGACCACGTCCTCTAGGCTCCCAGCAGCCTGGCACCACTGGGAGGCTAGGGTCCATTGAGCTGATCTCATAAAAAGGCGGGCCATGGGAGTCACGTGAACCGTGGAGGCCATGTGGCTGAGCAATCTCAACATCTGCCGAGCTGTGATCTGCTGAGACGCCCGCACCGAGGAGACAAGGGTCAGCAGATTGTCGGCCCTGGCCTCTGGAAGGTAGGCACGGGCCATCTGAGAATCCAGCAGAGCTCCTATGAATTCGAGTTTCTGAACTGGAAGAAGGTGGGACTTTGGATAATTTATCACAAACCCTAGCAGCTCCAGGAGTCGAATAGTCACCTGCATGGACTGCTGAGCTCCTGCCTCGGACGTGTTCTTTACCAGCCAATCGTCGAGGTAAGGGAACACATGCACTCCCAGCCTGCGTAGAGAAGCCGCTACTATGGCTAGGCATTTGGTGAACACTCTGGGCGCGGAGGCGAGCCCAAAGGGTAGCACACAGTACTGAAAATGCCGTGTTCCCAGACGAAATCGAAGATACTGCCTGTGAGCTGGCAGAATCGGGATGTGCGTATAGGCATCCTTCAAGTCCAGAGAGCATAGCCAATCGTCCTGTTGAATCATGGGAAGAAGGGTGCCCAGGGAAGGTATCCTGAACTTTTCTCGGACCAGATATTTGTTCAGGGCCCTTAGGTCTAGGATGGGATGCATCCCCCCTGTTTTCTTTTCCACAAGGAAGTACCTGGAATAGAATCCCAGCCCCTCTTGCCCTGGTGGCACGGGTTCGACCGCATTGGCGCTGAGAAGGGCGGAGAGTTCCTCTGCAAGTACCTGCCTGTGCTGGAAGCTGAAGGACTGAGCTCCCAGTGGGCAATTTGGAGGCTTGGAGGTCAAATTGAGAGAGTACCCTAGCCGGACTATTTGGAGAACCCACTGATCGGAGGTTACAAGAGGCCACCTTTGGTGAAAAAATGTAAACCTCCCCCCGACCGGTAGGCCGTCCGGCACAGACACTGGAACGTCGGCTATGCTCTGCAGGAGCCAGTCAAAAGCCCGCCCCTGACTTTTGCTGGGGAGACGCAGGGGCCTGAGGCGCGCTGCTGACGAGAGCGAGCGCGCTGGGGTTTAGCCTGAGCAGCAGGCTGGCGGGAAGGAGGATTGTACCTACGCTTACCAGAAGAATAGGGAACCGTCCTCCTTCCCCCATAAAAGCGTCTACTCGAAGAGGTAGAGGCTGAAGGCGGCCGGCGGGAGAACTTGTCGAAAGCGGTATCCCGCTGGTGGAGCTGTTCAACCACCTGTTCGACCTTGTCCCCA
This sequence comes from Microcaecilia unicolor, assembly GCF_901765095.1. Lineage (NCBI taxonomy): Eukaryota > Metazoa > Chordata > Amphibia > Gymnophiona > Siphonopidae > Microcaecilia > Microcaecilia unicolor. The sequence continues at coordinate 245,556,370 of NC_044038.1, forward strand.
AAAACATTGTCCCCCCGGCAAGGGGCATCCGCAATCCGCTGCTGGATTCGATTTTCCAGGTCGGAGGCGCGCAGCCATGAGAGCCTGCGCATCACCACACCCTGTGCAACGGCCCTGGATGCAACATCAAAAGAGTCAAAGACCCCCCCTGGCCAGGAATTTCCTACACGCCTTCAGCTGCCTGACCACCCGCTGAAAGGGCTTGGCCTGCTCAGAAGGGAGCTTGTCCACCAAGTCCGCCAACTGCCGCACATTGTTCCGCATGTGTATGCTCGAGTAGAGCTGGTAGGACTGGATTTTGGCGATGAGCATTGCAGAATGGTAGGCCTTCCGCCCAAAGGAGTCCAAGGTTCTAGAGTCTTTGCCCGGGGGCGCCGAAGCATACTCTCTAGAACTCTTGGCCTTCTTGAGGGCCAGATCCACCACACCAGAGTCGTGTGGCAACTGAGTCCGCATCAACTTCGGGTCCCCATGGATCCGATATTGAGATTCGATCTTCTTGGGGATGTGGGGCGTAGTTAAGGGTTTCGCCCAGTTCGCCAGCAATGTCTTCTTGAAGACATGATGCATGGGTACTGTGGATGATTCCTTAGGTGGCGAAGGGTAGTCCAAGAGCTCCAGCATCTCGGCTCATCCTCCGTGACCATGGGAAAGGGAATTGCCATAGACATTTCCCGAACAAAGGCCATGAGAGAGAGACTCTCCGGAGGAGAAAGCTGTCTTTCAGGCGAGGGAGTAGGATCAGAAGGAAGACCGTCAGACTCCTCGTCAGAGAAATATCCAACGCCTTCCTCTGCTTCCCACGAGGCCTCCTCATCAGTGTCGGACACCAGCTGGTGGACTTCGGTCCGAAGCTGTGCCCGCCTCGACTCCGTGGAAACACGGCCACGGTGGGAGCGTCGAGAAGAGGACTCCCGTAGCGGAGACGATGGAGCTCCCTCCATGAACGTCGTCGGGGAGCCCTCCTGGGAGGCGGCCGGCCCCGGCACCGCAAGCAGTACCGGGGCGGGCGTCCTCACCGCAGACGATGGCCCAGCCGTCGCCTCACTCGACGGCACCGGCAGCGCAAGCACCCCCGGTACCGGAGGAGAAGGGCGAAACAGCTCCTCCAGCATCCCCGGAAGGACGGCCCTGAGGCTCTCGTTCAGAGAGGCTGTGGAGAAAGGCGGTGGGGCCGGTACCGGCGACGAGCTGCGAATCTGTTCCTGGGATGGAGGCGGTACCGGGCTGTCCACAGGGGAACGCATCGACACCTCCTGAATGGAGGGTGAGCGGTCCTCCGATGTCGACGCTTGGGTGCCGGCGGTACCGGCGACCCAGAGCTCTCGGTACCACGCTTGGAGGGTGACCGATGCCGGTGCTTCTTTGCCTTAGCACGACGCACGGCCTCGGTACCCCCCGGTACCGAAGAGGAAGACGTCGAATCCAAATGTTTCCTCGGGTCCGGGTCCGAAGAGGGTCGATCCCAGGGGGGCTGTACCGCGGGAGCCCTCGAGAAAGGCGAAGACCTGCTCATGGGCTCACCGCCACCAGCAGGGGAATGGACAGCCCTCACCTGCACTCCAGACATCGAAGCACCCTCCGACGACATCCTCACGAGGAACGATCCCGGTCTCGCAGCTGCACCAGACGATGATGTCGATGCCGGTACTGATGAACGCGGTACCGAAGTCGATGATGGGCGTGGTACCGAAGGCTCCGATGCCGAGGACCGCGGAACTGAGGATGTCGACGTGCCGGATGAAGTCCCGAACAAACTGTTCCACTGGGCTAATCTCGCCGCCTGAGTTCTCCTCTTCAAAAGAAGACAGAGATTACAGGCCTGAGGACGGTGCCCAGCCCCCAGACTCTGAAGGCAAGAAGCGTGCCTATCAGTGAGAGAGATTATCCGGCCGCACTGGGTACACGGTTTGAAGCCGCTGGAAGGCTTCGATGACATGGGCGGAAAAATCACGCTGGCAAAATCGAAATCCGCGATGGTGAAAAAAGGGCACCAAAAACTCACCAAAAAACGAACGGGCGGCGAAAAAAGCCGCACTCAACCACGAAAGAAAACTTACAGGCCAACACTAGAAATAGAGGTAAAGTTTAAAAGAGAAAAAAAGACCGCGAATCGCGAGGGATCTCCTAGGGGCGTGGAGCGACCGAAAAAAACAGCCGTCCCGAGCCACGGAAAAAAGGAGACTAGCGAACACGAGCAATTTCGGGCGGGAAGACAGCCGCGCATGCGTGCATCGCGGGCTAGCCGATCGGAGGGGCTGCCGTGGACGTCACCCATTTGTGAGAACAAGCAGCCTGCTTGTCCTCGGAGAATAATTTTACTCCAGATGCAAGAAGAAATATTAGTACAGGAAAATCAGCATAAAAACCACTGTGCCAAAGGGTAGCACAACAGGCATACAAACCACACATACAAATTGCTGCATATTAAAATTTCTCCCAATGCTTTACGTTTTAATAGTTTTTATTCTGATATTAGAAAACAAAATCCACAATGAATACATGAGAATTATCAAACAATGATATATGAGCGAACAGAAGCTTCATAACGCAGGAAAAAACAAAAGGAACCTATGACTCCCGATTTTATAAACAACCTTCTATCCCCCATCCCTCTATCCCTCGTGACCCTACAAGAATGCAGCAGTTGTAATGGCCCATTGTCTGGACTCTTATGACTCCAGGCCATCTATATATGGATAAGTTCAAACTGGGACTTAACATAGTAACATAGTAGATGACGGCAGAAAAAGACCTGCATGGTCCATCCAGTCTGCCCAAGACAAACTCATATGTGTATACCTTACCTTGAATTTGTACCTGTCCTTTTCAGGGCACAGACCATATAAGTCTGCCCAGCAGTATTTCCCGCCTCCCAACCACCAGTCCCGCCTCCCATCACCGGCTCTGGTACAGACCGTATAAGTCTGCCCTCCCCTATCCTCGCCTCCCAACCACCACCCCCCTCTTCCCCCCAACTGCTCCACCACCCAATTTCAGCTAAGCTTCTGAGGATCCATTCCTTCTGCACAGGATTCCTCTATGCATATCCCACGCATGTTTGAACTACGTTACCGTTTTCATCTCCACCACCTCCCGCGGGAGGGCATTCCAAGCGTCCACCACCCTCTCCGTGAAAAAATACTTCCTGACATCTTTCCTGAGTCTGCCCCCCTTCAATCTCATTTCATGTCCTCTCGTTCTACCGCCTTCCCATCTCCGGAAAAGATTCGTTTGTGGATTAATACCTTTCAAATATTTGAACGTCTGTATCATATCACCCCTGTTCCTCCTTTCCTCCAGGGTGTACATGTTCAGGTCAGCAAGCCTCTCTTCATACGTCTTGGAACGTAAATCCCATACCATCCTCGTAGCTTTTCTTTGCACCGCTTCCATTTTTTTTAACTCCAGGTGGGGCCTCACCAACGTCTTATACAGGGGCATTAAAACCTCCTTTCTTCTGCTGGTCATTCCTCTCTCTATACAGCCTAGCAATCTTCTAGCTACTGCCACCGCCTTGTCGCACTGTTTCGTCGCCTTCAGGTCCTCAGATACTATCACCACAAGATCCCTCTCCCTGTCCGTGCCAATCAGACTCTCCCCGCCTAACACATACGTCTCCCTTGGATTTCTACTCCCCAAGTGCATCACTTTGCATTTCTTCGCATTGAATTTTAATTGCCAAACGTTAGACCATTCTTCTAGCTTCTTCAGATCTTTTTTCATGTTTTCCACACCCTCCGGGGTGTCCACTCTGTTGGAAATCTTGGTGTCATCCGCAAAAAGGCAAACTTTACCTTGTAACCCTTCGGCAATATCACTCACAAATATATTGAACAGAATCGGCCCCAGCACCGATCCCTGAGGCACTCCACTACTCACCTTTCCCTCCTCCGAGCGAACTCCATTCACCACCACCCTCTGGCGTCTGTCCGTCAACCAGTTCCTAATCCAGTTCACCACTTCGGGTCCTATCTTCAGGCCGTCTAGTTTATTTAAGAGCCTCCTGTGGGGAACCGTGTCGAAAGCCTTGCTGAAATCTAAGTAGATGACGTCCATAGCACGTCCTTGATTCAATTCTCCTGTCACCCAGTCAAAGAATTCAATGAGATTCGTTTGGCACGATTTCCCTTTGGTGGAACCATGTTGTCTCAGATCTTGCAACTTATTGGCTTCCAGGAAATTCACTATCCTTTCCTTCAGCATGGCTTCCATTACTTTTCCAATAACCAAAGTGAGACTTACCGGCCTGTAGTTTCCAGCTTCTTCCCTATCACCACTTTTGTGAAGAAGGACCACCTCCGCCGTTCTCCAATCCCTCGGAACCTCTCCCGTCACCAAGGATTTATTAAACAAGTCTTTAAGAGGACCCGCCAGAACCTCTCTGAGCTCCCTCAGTATTCTGGGGTGGATCCCGTCCGGCCCCATGGCTTTGTCCACCTTTAGCTTTCCAAGTTGTTGATACACACTCTCTTCTGTGAACGGTGCTCTATCCACCTCATTTTCAGGTGTACTTTTGCCAGTCCCTCTCGGTCCTTCCCCAGGGTTTTCTTCAGTGAAAACAGAACAAAAGTATCTATTTAGCAAATTGGCTTTTTCTTCATCATTTTCTACATAGCGTTTTGTTGTATCTTTTAGTCTCACAATTCCCTTTATAGTCTTTCTCCTTTCACTAATATACCTGAAGAAGTTTTTGTCTCCTCTCCTTACATTTCTAGCCATTTGTTCTTCCGCTTGCGCCTTCGCCAGACGTACCTCTCTCTTGGCTTCTTTCAGTTTCCTCCATTATTCTTCCCCGTGTTCCTCGTCTTGAGTTTTTTTGTATTTCTGGAATGCGAACTCTTTAGCCTTTATTTTCTCAGCCACTTTCTTTGAGAACCATATCGGTTTCCTTTTTCTCTTGCTTTTATTTACTCTCCTTACATAAATGTCTGTGGCCCTGTTTATTACTTCTTTTAGCCTGGACCACTGTCCTTCCACTTCTCGTATGTCCTCCCAGCCCATCAGCTCCTTCCTCAGGTATTCTCCCATTTTGTTAAAGTCAGCTCGCTTGAAATCCAGGACTTTGAGTTTAGAGTGGCCGCCATCCACATGAGCCGTTACATCAAAACAAACCGTTTGATGGTCACTGTTTCCCAGGTGTGCAGCCACTCGGACATTTGACACACTATCCCCATTCGTGAGCACCAGATCCAACGTGGCTCCCTCCCTCGTGGGTTCGTTCACCATTTGTCTGAGCAGAGCACTTTGGAAAGCATCCACAATCTCTCTGCTTCTTTCCAATTTTGCAGACGGAATCTTCCAATCTACATCCGGCAGATTAAAATCTCCCAACAACAGCACCTCTCTTTTCTTCCCCAACTTTTGAATATCAGTGATCAGATCTTTATCTAGTTCTTCCAATTGTGTCGGGGGTCTATAGACAACACCCACGTGGACCAAAGTTCTATCCTCTCTTTTTAAGGTGATCCATATCGCTTCTTCCTTTCCCCAGTTCCCTGTCATTTCAGTCGCTGCGATATCATTTCTCACATACAGAGCTACTCCTCCACCTATACGTCCCTCTCTATCCTTCCTAAAAAGATTATAGCCTGGTATGTTTGCATCCCATTCATGGGAACCATTGAGCCATGTCTCTGTGACTGCAACTATGTCCAAGTCAGCTTCCAAAATCAGGGCTTGAAGGTCATGAATTTTATTGCTTAGACTGCGAGCATTTGTGGTCATTGCTTTCCATGTACATTTCCTAGTATGTGTTTTGGTTTTAGTGATTTGTGAGGGTGTTTTCTCTTTGGGTACCTTCTCATATTTTTGTTCCCCCTTCCTTGCTTTTTCTTTTTTTTCCGCTTCAGTTTTATTTTCAGGAACATCACAGTGCTGTAGTGGAGCAAAAGAATTTTGTAGTGGCAACACTTGTGCGGGCGGATGCTTCTGTGTCACATGATGAAGTCTGCCTGAGCCTACTGTGAACCATCTGTTCTTATGTGGTTTTATTCTTTGAGGCAGTGGTGAGAAGTTATGATTCTGCACAGTCCTATAAGTTGCTTTAATTGCACCTAATTCTTGGATTACTTTACAGAGCTCTTGTTTTAAAGTAGATAGCTGAAGACAGATAGGACAAGCTTTAAGTCTCCAGATGATTGGCCTTGAAACTAAAGCATCACAATTATTGCAGAGAATAAAAGTCATCCTGATTGGTTGAAATGGGTATGAACAGGTGTACTATGTTGGAGTAACAGCCTGCAAGACTTCCTGTGTATGACTGAGTAAAGTTAATGAGGTTTGGTTTGTCTATAAATGAGTGGCAAACCCTGGGGTGGGTGGGATTATAAGTTCCAAAGTGTCAGCTAAGTGCTGTGATCAAGGGATTGCTCTAGTTGAATGGACCCAAATGGTCCAGTCTGAGCAAGAATTTTCAATTGATTTAACTTTTAAAAACTGCCCTAGATATTGCTAACTTTCCATCTAACTAAGTCTAAATATTCCCAATAATTATAGCAGTTCCTCTCTATCAGAGTTTGGCAGGAACAGAAAGAAAGCAAAAAAGAGAGCGGTTTCACAGTGCTAATTAAAATTATTAAGCAATAAGCATTAAAATTTAAAGAGATTATCAGGTAGCTCACCTAAAAAACCAGCTAGTTGAGAAGATTTGGGATTTAGAGGTCCGAATTAAACCTTTCCTTTGCAGGAGTTTTTGGTTCAGTTCCAGCACCTGAAGATGGCCCACAGTGCAGAAGAATGGCTGGAGGAGAACTGGAGGAGACTTGCTCCCAATGTTTAAAAAGTGCTAAAATCTAGTGCAGTTTACTTGTTTTGTAACACCAAATCTAATAAAGTCTGGTGTAAAGAGGGAACAGAGAATTCCCTCACACTTCCCAAAGCCCCAAACCATCCCTAGCAGCCCAGATGGGCCCCTGAACCTCCCATCCCAGACCTCACAAGCGACCCTGCTGGCCCAAGTGGGCCCCACTTTATGTAAATTTATGTTGGAAGCACATCAATGCCCACTCATTCTAGCCTGTCACAAAGGAACATCCCAGGACATAATGCACAGGGTCAAGTGCCACCATTTTTAAGCTGGTAGCATGGAGGCAGGGGCAAGTGGTCATTGCTCCTGCCTCCCAAGGTGTATGGGAAAGAGGACCCACTTGGGCCACCATGAAGTTTTTGAGGGTGGGGATCAGGCAGCCTACTTGGGCCACCAGGAACGTTTTTGGGATTTGGGGGGGGGGGGGGGGAGGGGAAGACCAGACTTGAGTTAGTTTAAAATCTCCAGATGATGCTACTACAGACTTGTGTGTACATGCATCCAGTGTGCTCTTCCACGTTGGTGAGCATGGAAAAATTAATTCTTACCTGATAATTTTCTTTCCATTAGTCCCACAGATCAATCCAGAGACTTGTGGGTTGTGTCCCTCTACCAGCAGGTGGAGATAGAGAGAACCTCTCTCTGTCTAGCAGGTGGAGGGACATCTGTGCAGCTCTGGTTTGATCTGGCTACTGGTGTCCTTTGGGTCTAGTTTAGCACAGTCAGGGGTTGAATGGCTATTTGTAGCTTCTGGTGGTGCCAGGTCCCTCCCGGTCTCCCCCTAGTTTTCCTCTGTCGCCCGGGGCTGTGTGCCTGATTGGGTGTTGCCTTTCTATCATGAGTTTAAAAAAAAATGTAAGCGTCTCTTTAAGAGACGTTTTTGTTTAATCATACGGAGGAGCTAGACAGGCTGCCGAGTCTGTTTGAGGGGCAAGCGTTTGTGGAGCATGTCGGTGCCTTCTGAGGCGGCTAAGCGCTGCTCCCGGTGTGGGGGACAGAGAGCAGCGTCGGGGGAGTGTGAGTCGTGCCGTTGTCAGCCCACAGTGGGTGTTCAGCGTGACGGGGATTCCCCTCAGGCGTCTGATGAGTTGGAAGCACAGGGGATAGTTTCGGCGGTTTCCTTGGGGCAGTTAGTGCAGCTTGCGTCGGCGGCCATTTTTTCCTCTCAGCGTGACCAGCTCCGCACATGGCGGTTGACAGGAGGCACAGCGCGCTTCTGTGGCACAGGCTCTGATGGAGGAAAGCAATTTAGAGGGAGCAAGGGAGTCCTTTTCAGTTCCTTTTTCCCCAGATTTTGTTTTATTAATGCAAAATGCCTTTCTTCTGAAGAAGTCAGGAGCTTCTCTTCAGGCCGGCCCGTCTGTTCCTCAGCAAACTTCGGTTGCTGCAGCCTCTGTCTTTCCTGCCAAAACGTCCCCGGGTGGAGATTTTGTATCTCCAGGAGTTATCTGACACAGATGGCCCGGTTTTGTCTCCGGGCTCTCCCTCAGAATCATTGGATTTGGCAGATGAGGTCACCCTGCCTTTTGAGGAGGGGGATGATCCGATGGCTGCCTGCCTTTTTCACAGGGAAGAGCTTCCCTCCCTGATTATTAGGGCTTTTGAGGTTTTGGCCATTTCACCCCTTGAATCGTCAGGGGGAACCGGTCTGGTGCCCTCTATTATGTCTGGCACCAAATGCCCACCTCGTTCTTTTCATGTGCATGAGGCCATGAAAATCCTTATTTTGGCGCAGTGGGATACGCCGGACAGTGGGCTTAAGGTTGCTAGAGCTGTGTTGCGTCTTTACGCGCTGCCTGCTGCTGACTTAGACTTGCTGAAAGTTTCTACGGTGGATTCAGTAATCACAGCGGTCACTAAGAAATCCACTCTCCCTGTGGAGGGTGGCACGGCACTCAAGGACCCTCAGGATCGTAAGTTGGAGACTTGCTTGACGCTGTCCTTTGAAGTAGTGACCTTTTCCCTGCAAGCTTCAGTTTGTGGCTCCTATGCGGCGCAAGCATGCTTATCATGGGTATAGAATGCCTCCTCTCTGGAGGACCTCGTGGCTGTTTTGCCGGCCTTAGAGTCGGGTTTAGCCTTCCTTGCGGATCTTCTTTATGATCTTTTGAGGGCTTCGCCGAAGGAGGTTTCCCTAGCGGTCACCGCTTGTCGTTGGCTGTGGTTGCGACATTGGGCTGCAGGCGTGGCCTCTAAGTCACGGCTGGCAAGGCTTCCTTTTAGGGGAAAGCTTTTGTTTGGGTCGGACCTAGGACAGATTGTGAAGGACCTCGGTGACTAAGGGCCAGCGCCTCCCAGAGGACAGGTCCAAATTTGTGCGATCAGCGGGACCTAGACCTAAGTTTAGGGATACACGTAGTTACCATCCAGGTGTTTTTATATTACTAGTCTTTTTACCATCTCCCCAAATTAGTACTCACCAACCACCCACAATTTAGAGAGATAAAAGACTAGGAAGGCCATGTGTATGAGAAAAGCAATTCTTTAATTAATTACCAAGAGAAAGTTACAATTACAAATGCTAGTTTCTCATATGGAGAGCAGGGCACACAAACATGTCGTCTGTCACTGCCTCTCCAACACAATGCTCTGGTTCAATTGTTTGTATACCTTTTGTGTTAAGCAAGGCTTCACATACTTCAGCACTTATCTTCCTGAGAGATCATTCTGTTCTCTGTTCGCACCATATATTTTCCCTTAAGTTGCTAAATCACATTCTTCTGTTTATACTAGTTTATTTCCCAAGGCCTGCTTTGCTCCCTAAGGGTATTATAATAGATCATAAATTCCTGAGTTTACACAGGCTCATGTTCTTAAATAAATTACAGGCTTCTCAATCTCTGATAGATTCCAGAGTCTCACTTCTTGTCAGCCTCTGCCCTTTTTGACATGTGCTGACCTGGGCTCATAATTCTACACAGGTCGCGGGGCCTCTTTTCAGAGAGCAAAGTCTTCTCATAGACCTCAGCCCTTTCAAGATGACAGGCGGGCAGCCAGGTCCGCTCAGTGATGGGGCCCTGGATCCATCTCCAGGCGGGGCTGGTGTTTGGGTGGTGGGGCTAGTTCTGGGCAAGACTTCTACGGTCTGTGTCCTGAAAATGGGGCTAGTTCTGGGCAAGACTTCTATGGTCTGTGTCCTGAAAATGGCAGATACAAATCAAGGTAAGGTATACACAAGAAGTAGCACATATGAGTTTATCTTGTTGGGCAGACTATATGCACCGTGCAGGTCTTTTTCTGCCGTCATCTACTATGTTACTATGGTTATTGGGGGCTGGCTGTCCCTATTCCTGGTGGAGTGGACCAGGGTAATATCCGAAGAATGGGTCTTGGAGGTTATCAGAGATGGCTACAAGTTGGAATTGGGTCGTCCGATAGTACACTTGTTTCTGGAATCTCCTTGCAAATCTCCCGCCAAGGTGCAGGCAGTTCGTCACACCCTCAACTTACGACTGGGAGCTGTCCAGCCTGTACCCCCAGCAGAAAGAGGGTGCGGTCGATACTCCATTTATTTTGTGGTGCCAAAAAAGGACGGTTCTTGGTGACCTGTCCTAGATTTCAAGTGCGTCAACAGGTCCTTACGGGTTCGGCATTTCCGCATGGAAACCCTCCACTCGATGATCACAGCGGTACAGCCAGGGGAGATTTTGACCTCTCTCGATCTCAAAGAGGCCTATTTACACATTTCAATTTGGCCTCCCCACAGGTGTTTTCTTCGCCTTGCAGTGCTCGATAGTCATCTTCAATTCAAAGCGATGCCCTTCGGCCTAGTCACAGCACCTCGGACTTTTTACAAGGTCCTTATCGTAGTGGCGACCTATCTCAGAAAGGAAGGGATTCAAGTCCATCCTTATCTAGACAACTGGCTTGTGTGGGCGTCTTCTTTCGAGGAGAGTCGGTGGGCAACTGACAGAGCGGTCGGGTTGCTTCAATCGCTTGGTTGGGTGATCAACTTCCCAAAGTGCAGCCTTACGCCCTCCCAGACACTGGAATACTTGGGAGTGTGCTTCGATACCCGAACAGGGATAGTTTCTCTTCCTTCAGCTCGAGCACAGTGGTTGCAGGGTCAGTTGCGAGCTCTGTTCCAAACTCCGAACCTGCAGGCTTGGGACTATGTACAAGTTCTGGGTTCCATGGCCTCCACCTTGGACGTCGTAAAGTGGGCCAGAGTTCACATGCGCCCCCTGCAGTGGCACCTTCTGAGCCATTGGTCTCCTCTCTCGGAGGATTACAAGGTTCAGATGCCATGTTCGCCCCGTCTGCACACAATCATGCACTGGTGGTTCATTCAAAAGAATCTGGTGTCGGGCAATTCTGTGCAAACCCCGGAATGAAAGATCGTGACCACGGATGCGTCGCTGTTTGGTTGGGGGGCTCATTGCCTCCAACAGACGGCCCAGGGCATTTGGACCTCGACAGAGGCGTCTTGGTCCATCAACCACTTGGAGTTGCGGGCGATTCTTCTGGTCCTTCGGGAGTTTCTATCTCTTTGTTGCCCAGTTTGAGTGCTCTTGGACAATGCGACGACGGTCGCCTATGTGAACCGTCAGGGGGGCACTAGGAGTGAACCACTAGCACGCGAGGCAGCCTTGATCTGCCGTTGGGCAGAGACTGATCTTTCTCTTGACAGCGGCTCATATAGCGGGGGTCACAGAATGTGCAAGCGGACTTGCTGTCGCCACTAGTTGGAGCCGAGGAAGTGGACACTCTCCCCTCTGGCCTTCTATCAGATAGCTGCCTGTTGGGGGATGCCGGTAATTGATTTAATGGCCACCTCATTCAATGCGAAGATTCCCCGTTTCTTCAGCAGGGGAAGAGAGCTGGGTTTGGAAGGCATCGATGCTCTTATGCAACCTTGGCCCAGGGGCCTGCTCTATGCCTTTTCCCCGTGGCCTATGGTGGGCAGGTTACTGACTCGCATTGCCAGTCATCCCGGTCGAGTGATCCTGGTGGCCCCGGGTTGGCCCAGACATCCCTGGTACACGGATATGGTCAGGCTCCTGTTCGATCGTCCTCTCTGGCTCCAGGCGCAGGATGGTCTCATGTAGCAGGGACCAGTCATGATGGAGGATCTCTCCCCCTTTGGTCTTACGGCCTGGCCCTTGAAAAGGTGAAGTTGAGAAGGAAAGGGTATCCAGACACAGTTATCACTATCATGCTTCAGGCTCGTAAAAGATCCAACTTTATAGCTTATGCTGGGGTGTGGCGTACCTTCGATTCGTGGTGTGCGAGTTCGGGATTGTCTTCAGCTTCGGTATCAGTTATCCTCGTGTTTCTTCAGGAGAGTGTACAGAAATCACTCGTTGAGTTCTCTTAAGGTGCAGGTGGCAGCTATGGCATGCTTTAGAGGCCGGCTTCAGGGGGTGTCGATCGCCTCCCACTCGGATGTGGTTCACTTTTTGAGGGGCGTAAATCGGATGCGTCCTCTGCACGTGCCAGTTCTGCCATCTGGAACCTTAATCTAGTTCTCAAAGCGCTTCAGCGTCCTACTTTCAAACCCTTATCGGGGATTTTCTTAGTAGCCATTACTTCGGCTCAGAGAATTTCAGAGTTGCAGGCTCTTTCTTGCAGAGACCCCTTCCTGCGTTTTACGGAGGCAGGGGTATCGATTAGGACAGTTCCTTCGTTTTTGCCCAAGATGGTTTCTCGTTTCCATTTGGGGCAGTCTCTGCATTTGCTGACTTTTCGCCGGGAAGATTACCCCGAGCAATTCCGGGCTGTTCACTGCCTCGACGTGAGACAGGCTCTTCTCAGGTATTTGGAGGTGACGAATGAATTTCATCTTTCTGTCCATCTCGTCATCCTTTTTGGAGGCAGTAAGAAGGGTCATATGGCTTCCAAGGCCACCATAGCCCGTTGGGTGCGGGAGACCATCACTTTGGCCTACATGGCATTGGTCAAGCAAGCCCCTGCGCAAATTTGTGCTCATTCTACCCCTCCTATGCAGAGTCCTGTTTGGTTTCTCTGAAGATATCTGCAGAGCTGTTACATGGGCTTTGGTCCATATGTTCATTCATTATCGGGTGGATGTGGCAGCTCGGCAGGATGCGGTGTTTGGCTCAGTGATTTCTGCTGGGTTAGGGGTGTCCTGCCCTACTTGAGGACTCTGGATTGATCTGTGGGATGCTATGGAAGGAAAAATTAATTCTTACCTGATAATTTTCTTTCCATTAGTCCCAACAGATCAATCCAGACCCCCTCCCCCCCCCCCCCCCCCCCCCCTGGATTTACTGTCTGCGGGTTTGTTTGTTTTTCGGTTGGTCAGTTTTTTCAGGTTTCGCTGTTCTGAATGTTCCTTCGTTTGATTAAATAATAAAAACATACATTTGGAAGTGTTGGAAGTATGTTGGGCATTTGGTCTGACAATGTCAGGAGAGTTTTCTGTTGTTTCCATTCCACTGCTTTGGTATTGTTCATACTGAGGTTTACTTGGCTGCTTAGGTCCACATATAGCAAACCTCGGAGGTTATCTCCACCTGCTGGTAGAGGGACACAACCCACAAGTCTCTGGATTGATCTGTGGGATGCTATGGAATTCTTGCATTTGGCCTATTGGAATACTATTTGGTTACTATACTGGGAAGCAAAAATCTTTGGCAACAGGCCTCTATTAGGAAGCTGTGTGCAATTCTAGGCACTGCATGTCAAAAAAGATATAGTGGAATTAAAAGAGGTACAGAGTAAGGCTACAAAAATGATAAAGGGAATGGGACAACTTCCCTATGAGGAAAGGCTAAAGTAGCTAGGTCTCTTCAGCTTGGAGAAAAGACAGCCGAGGGGAGATATAATAGAGGCCTATAAAATAATAAGTGGAATGGAACAGGTAGACGTGGAAACAAGATGCTGGGCTTGATGGACCTTCGGTCTGTCCCAGTATGGCAACACTTATGTTCTTATGCCACCTACCCCATGACCCAGCACTAAAGTGGGGTATCAAGCCTAGCCAGCAACAGTAACTCCAATGGGGCTGCTAGTCAAGGAGGCCATTTCAATGACAATAGGGAGGACAACACCGACCACTTAAAACCTGGGACAATCTGCTAAGGAAATGAAGAACAAATAAATTACTTAAGGGTTCACACAGACTGATAAGATGTTTAAGCCAAGTAATCTAACAATTTGAGGCCTTGCAGCTGAGCTTTAAAACCATTTAAAATGAAGACCAAACCACAGCACTGGCTTGATCACGCAGGCAACTGTAAAAACATACCAGAAATAAGTAACATGGAGAAGGTTCAGGCCCAGGCACAAATCAGGAAACTAAGAACTAATATTGAAATCAACAAATGTATGCTGGAGACCTATTACACAAAGCGTTCTAAACATGGTGCTAATAACGTCTCCCAGATAGCAGAAGTCTTCAACTTGGAGAAAGCAAAGTTATTCACCTGTAGCAGGTGTGCTCAGAGGACAGCAAGATTAATATTTTCACATGTAGGTGACGTCCTCGACGGAGCCCTGGTGTGAATGCTACCCAGCTTTCAGTGCAGAAACAAGGCCTTTGGTGGGCCTGCACCACACATGCAAGAGTGCTTTCCCACCAGCCTGAATCACGCGGGACCCTCAGTTTGATCAAGAAGCATGAAAAATGAAAACTCCTAAGGGAAGCAACACCGGTAACTTGAGAGTAAAACCAGTGCTGGGCAGACTTCTATGGTCTATGCCCTGATCGTGGCTGAATAGATATGGATGGGCTGGAGTGCAAACTTTAAGGGGCTTCAAAATTCGCTTCAGAACCTTTAGTACAGGAACAGTGCTGGGCAGACTTTTACAGTCTGTGCCCTAAGAAAGGCAGGGACAAATCAAATTAGAGTATACATATAAAGTATCACATACTATGTAAAATGAGTTTATCTTGCTGGGCAGACTGGATGGACCGTACAGGTCTTTAACTGCCGCCATTTACTATGTTAAGTGGGAGGGTATGCGAGAGTAATAGTCCTGCTGTCCTTGGAGAACACCTGCTACAGGTGAGTAACTGCTTTCTCCAAGGACAAGCAGGACTTAGATTCTCACATCTGGGGAATTCTTAGATAAAAGGCTCACCGAAAACAAATAAATAAACAAAATAAATAAATAAAAATCAATAGGGGCTTGCAATAGCAAGGCCAACCAGAACCAATAACACTAACAAAGACAGTCCTGTTGTGAAGATGCAGCCTGGAACAGAAAAGAATGGGCCTGGAGGAGTGTCCCTGGTGTGTCACCTTGTGTGCATCCGAGGCCTATGTCCACATACAGGCCTGAACCTGAATCATCTCTGAACAAGAGTATTATGGCTACTTGGACATTTCCTATTTCTCTGTCAGTCCATTGACATTGCTTGCTGACCAAGAACATAAGAATTGCCATACGAGGTCAGACCAATGGTCCACCTAGCCCAGTATCCCGCTTCCAACATTGGCCAATCAAGGTCACAAGTACCTGGTACAAACCCAATTAGGAGCAATATTCTATGCTACCAATCGCAGGGCAAGCAGTGGCTTCTCCCATGTCCATCTCAATGACAGACTATGGACCTTTCCTCCAGGAACTTGTACAAACCTTTTTAAACCTAGATATGCTAATTGCTGTCACCACATCCTCTGGCAGCCAGCTTGAGCTTAGCTATTTTTTGAATGAAAATATTTCCTCCTATTTGTTTTAAAATTATTTCCATGTAATTTCGAGTGTCCCCTGGTCTTTCTACTTACAGTGAAAAAAATTCGCTTCTACCCATTCTACACCACTCTGGATTTTATAGAGCTCAATCATATCCCCTCAGCTTTCTCATTTCCAAGCTGAAGAGCCCTAGCCTCTTTAGCCTTTCCTCATATGGGAGGAGTTCCATCCTCTATCATTTTGGTCGCTCTAGTGTTTTTTTTTTTTTTCCTTGAGTTGTTGGAAGTTGGAAACTTTTTGTGTAATCAATATCTTTTTCCTGTCAACTTCCTTCTTGTCCTAACAGAACAATGCTGAATTGCAAATTGATATGGAATAAAAGTGCAAAAGGCTGATCAATTTGAAGCACTTGGGTGGACATCACCAATCGAGTGATCCTGTGCTTTCCAAAGGCCTTTGTTGTAAGACAGTACTATTCGTGTGTGTGTGATTTTTTTTCCCCTTGGCTTCACTCAGGGACAGGAGTTAAAGGGTCAAGTGGAATACCAAAGCAAACAATTTTAAATTTTGAAAACATATTAATAAAAAAATGAAAAACAAAATCTAAAACAGCAACACAAAGGCTTACATCATTGAAGCGAACTTATAAATCAGCTCTGATAAACTCAAAAAGGTGGAAAAGATGCAATTACCTGAACTGCAGAAGAATGAAGCAGGGGTAGTACAAAGCTACAAAAAACTGCAAGTGAACTTTATTATTACAAAACCAAGCCATTGCAACATGCCTTGTAAAAGCAGGAAAATAACAAAAATGACCCTCAACAGCAGTCCTCTCTACACACATTCTTTTGGAGATGAGCAATGATGAACCTAAGCAATGAAACTCAGTTCTGAGATCAAGTATGTCAAAATTACCTCGTGTGTTCATGGCCATATCTGCTATTTTCTGAAAGGCATCCAGAAAGGAACCAGTCACCACTGCTGTTGTCCTAAAATATGAAGATTGAGAGGGACATGAATTAAAAAAAAAAAAACATTCAGTTCTAAATATGGCATACACAAAAATATATATATATATATTAGACTTTATATAAAGGACCTACATACAGTAGTCTTGATTATCCGATCTTCACTAATCAGACCATCTGGCATATCTGACAAACACTCCCTCCCCCCCCCCCCCCCCCCCACAATCAATGCATTTATATTAAAAATCTTTGATTTAGAACAATTTTTGAAAATCAGGAACTCTATGCCTTTGTTTATGCAGTGTTTCCACATTATCAGACAATGGGTTAAGTCCTGTTTACCTCTTATAATCAAGACTGTATTGTACATACACTGCCTTAGTCTTCATACCCCTATACACTTTTCACATTCTGCTGTGTAAAAAGCACAATTTAAAATGCATTAAAGCAAGAGTTGTCTAAATTAGTGGGGGGGGGGGGGGGGACATTGTACACTTTCAATGTTAAAGAAAAATTATAGAAGTGTAAACACAGCTAAGGTTCTACCATGTTTAGACACTAGACATCTCCAGCGGTGCTACTAATTACTGTGTATGTGACCTTGGGCTATCCTGGAAGGTTTCTACTTACGAGTGAAGTAATAATAAGAGGAGACTTCATACTGGAGAGAAAACAAAAAGGCAGCTTCCTGTCTTTGGCTGGGAAAGCTACTGTACTATACAGGCTTTGTCTGGCTAAGCAGGGCATACGTTCTAGCGGAGGTTCATTAGGCCACTGCACCTCACAGTATATACTCAAGTTCAGCGACTTAACCAAAACACCATACTGCCTGGTAACACTAAGGAGGCTGCTGAAAGAAGGAAAATCCACTGGCAATACAGAAATATACAGTACCTACAGCTGCACAAGATGAACCACACAGAACTATTGTTTCTCTGTCTCCATCTGCAGGTCAATGGACATGCTCTGGACTGCTCTGGTGAGGATGCTAAGAAAGTGAATGTTCAAGTGGCTCAGTGAAAGCCCAGACCTAAGCCAAACAAAGTCTCAAGACTGCAGTCCATAGACAATCTTCCAGCCAATCTGAGAGCCTGAACTATTTTTTTTTAATAGTCAATATCACAACCATACTAATCAAACAGTTTAAGCTCAACAATACAAAAAAAAAAAAAACAACTTCCTCTCCCACAATTCGATCTCTTTTCAAGCCTGAAAACCAGAACTTTTTACAGTAAAAATTGCTACAGGAATTGTTACTGTATGCTTATTCCCACACATTTGTATATCCATCATTCATTGGAACCCACGCACTCTGAAAATCTTTTCATACTTCACAGCAAGCAAACTTGCCATGCAATATACATAATGCTCTTTCTGCATCACTAAACTCCATTCCAGCCATGCTTCACAAGAAACACACTGTATAAGTTGAGCTCTCTTGAAACTCCAGGGCATGGGCTATTTAATAGCCAAACTTTCATATCTGGTAGCTGTAATGTTTCAATCTTCACCTACCCAGCTAACAAATCTTTAACCAAATACCCCTCAATATATGGGCACAGCCATCAGATGTGTTTAAAAAGTTTCACCTTCTAACACAACACCTTTGGGTTGGGAGATGGGGTAAGCAATCTCTGAGGCCCTCATAAATTAGGCAAGTAGGACCACTGAATATTGGACATACACATGTGGCTTCTGGGCATCGCCACTCAAGAGAAATTCAATATTAGTGGCACAGACATTGATGGCATTATTTGGGTATAACCTGACCAGTGTCAGTGAGAGTTTCTGGCTAAATATTGTTTAGTCCCTGTGTGCTAAATTCAGTGACTGTCTGGTGATATTGATTAGTTAGTGTGTGCTAAATTGATTAAATGCATGTTTAGTAAACTGCTTAGATTTAAGAAGTACAGAAGTCTAGAAAAAATATATAAAATACATACATTTTAAAAAAGTGAATAAAATTTAAATAATAAATGTTAGCCAATGAAATCCAGGGGGGGGGGGGGGGTCCACAGAAATCAAAAATGAACCAAAAAATGTTTGTATGGTACACATATCTAATGTTTTCTCATTTTGATTCTATGGGAAAACTGCTTAGTATTTGAACCTACAAAAGGAATTACAGTAGAAAGGAGTAAATCTTCTATGTCTCTACCTTGTAAGAAAGTTCTGTAAAACTATCTCCAGGATGACAGAAAATGGTGCACAACTATGTAATCCATATACAGAGAAAGTGAAGGAGCTAAAGATACACTCTTGAGCAAAGAAGGGAAAGCTGAGATATGATAAAAGCATTCAAGAATCTAGGATCATTAAAACAGGTACCAGCAAGCTTATACTTTCCATAGATTGAGAAGGACAAGGCCTTATACAAAGCAAAACAGAAAAAGCTCAAAAGGAATACAGAAAAAAGTTGTTGTTGTTACATTTGTACCCCACGCTTTCCCACTCATGGCAGGCTCAATGCGGCTTACATGGGGGCAATGGAGGGTTCAGTGACTTGCCCAGAGTCACAAGGAGCTGCCCGTGCCTGAAGTGGGAATTGAACTCAGTTCCTGTTCCCCAGGACCAAAGTCCACCACCCTAACCACTAGGCTACTCCTAGTGGGGCACACTTGGAATTGACTTTCAGCAGCACTTAAAGCAGTCACATACCCTAGTAGTGGTTAAAGCACAGCCTGAGAACTAGAAGTCAGCGTTCATATCCTACTTCCACTGACAATCCTGGTGACCTCAGATGTCACTTAACTGTCTGTTGCTTCAGGTTCAAAACATAGATTGCGAGCCATCAGATAGAGGGGGGGAAAAAACCCTACCCAATGTACCTACAATTAAGTTTAAAATCCCAATTCAAGCATACATGGCACAGACACAAGAAGGATCTACTACTACTTAACATTTCTAGAGCGCTACTAAGGTTACGCAGCGCTGTACAAATTAACAAAGAAGGACGGTCCCTGCTCAAAGGAGCTTACAATCTAAAGAACGAAATGTCAAGTTGGGGCAGTCTAGATTTCCTGAGTAGAGGTGTAGTGGTTAGGTGCCAAAGGCAACATTGAAGAGGTGGGCTTTGAGCAATGATTTGAAGATGGGCAGGGAGGGGGCCTGGCGTATGGGTTCAGGGAGTCCGTTCCATGCATGGGGTGAGGCGAGGCAGAAAGGGCGGAGCCTGGAGTTGGCGGTGGTGGAGAAGGGTACTGAAAGGAGGGATTTGTCCTGAGAGGGGAGGTTACGGGTAGGAACGTAAGGGGAGATGAGGGTTGAGAGGTAAGGAGGGGCTGCAGATCGAGTGCATTTGTAGGTTAGTAGCAGAAGCTTGAACTGAATGCGGTACCTGATTGGAAGCCAATGAAATGACTTGAGGAGAGGGGTGATACGAGTGTATCGGTCCAGGCGGAAGATAAGACGTGCAGCGGAGTTCTCAACGGACTGAAGGGGGGATAGATGGCTAAGTGGGAGACTAGTGAGGAGTAGGTTGCAGTAGTCAAGGCAAGAGGTAATGAGAGAGTGGATGAGAGTTCGGGTGGTGTGCTCAGAGAGGAAAGGGCGAATTTTGCTAATGTTATAGAGGAAGAAGCGGCAGGTCTTGGCTATCTGCTGGATATGCGCAGAGAAGGAGAGGGAGGAGTCGAAGATGACACCGAGGTTGCGGGCAGATGAGACGGGGACGATGAGGGTGTTATCAACCGAGATAGAGAGTGGAGGGAGAGGAGAAGTGGGTTTGGGTGGGAAGACAAGAAGTTCGGTCTTGGCCATGTTCAGTTTCAGGTGGCGGTTGGATATCCAGGCAGCAATGTCGGATAAGCAGGCCAATACTTTGGCCTGGGTTTCCGCAGTGATGTCTGGTGTGGAGAGATAAAGCTGGGTGTCGACAGCATAAAGATGATAGCGGAAGCCATGAGATGAGATCAGGGAGCCCAGGGAAGAGGTGTACATTGAAAAAAGAAGGGGTCCAAGGACAGATCCCTGAGGGACTCCAACAGAGAGCGGGATAGGGGTGGAGGAAGAACCTTGAGAGTGTACTCTGAAGGTACGATGGGAGAGATAAGAGGAGAACCAGGAGAGGACAGAGCCCTGGAACCCAAAAGAGGACAGAGTGTCGAGAAGTAAGTTGTGACTGACAGTGTCAAAAGCGGCAGATAGGTCGAGGAGGATAAGGATGGAGTAATGACCTTTGGATTTGGCGAGGAACAGGATCTTGGAGGAAGGAGAAGACCTAGACTGAGTAAGACCTGGCACAGCATTGTAGGCAGATGCAAATGACAGACTGGGTCAGTCATCCTTATCTAATAGTATTAATGTAAGATTACAGTTTAAAATGGAAAAGAAGAGAATCTTATTGTGACGGGGTATATGTCTCATCTCTGGGAAAGGGGTCTCCTACACTGGAGGCGGTGTCTCCAGCTGCCTATAAGAACACTGTTTGGGTTTAGTCCATAGCTTAGTGTGAACACCTGGGACCCTGCTTGGTGTGGTAATAGTCCATTAGCAAAGACTATGTGTGAGGTGGCAGGGAAGGACTAACCCATTCCAGGAAGGGAGAGGAGATCATTTTGACTTTTTTAGGACTGGCCTGAATACTACTCAGCATACTGATTTGCATAAGCTCAATACCTGAAAGTTTGAACTTATTTCCAGCTTGAACAGAAGGGAAACCTGGAGGAGAGGACTGAAACCGTTCAGACGTCGCTGGGATAGAATGGAAGGATTTCACCAAGCGACAAGAGGACCTAGAAGCAGAGGAGCCTAAATAAAATAGAGACTTATCTCTCTCTTCTTGAGAGTTGAAAGGTCTTTGGGGGCAAAGATGGACCTTTTCAATAAGGATTCCCACAACTAATTTATCCTGCTTGAAACCTTGACCGATGACTAAAGTTTGGATACAGCCTATACCTTTGTGTAGGCGGTGAATGGATTTTGGACTCAGCTTACACATTCGAGCAAGCAGCAATTGGAACCTTGACTGGCATTGGATTTTGGATTCGCCCTACACCCTCAGGTAGGCGGCATGGCCCCACTACACTTACATATCTCAAGCTGGCTTATCTGAAGTTTAGAGCATTGTATAACATTTTACCTTAAATCAACATTTTTAAATGCAACTAATGTATGTTCCTACACATTCTTTCATGTAAGCAAGACAAAATAGAAAAATACAAGAAATGTTATATACTTACCGCAACTGTGTTTGTAACTTTATGGCTTTGTTGATGAAGTCCTCCCAAGTGGGGTAGCTAGACTGAAAAATAAAATAAAATGTGTGAAATGCAGCGACACCATTTGTGCCCAATTGAAATCTGCTTCACTGTAGTTTTAAGTCTACCTCCACTTGCCCTATGCCTAGAGGGCATGAATAACTACTCTTGGTCCTGTTCTCCCCCATCCCCCATCAATGTATTTGCATAGTGCTCCTCTAAGAGCCTTGATCATTTAAAAAATCTTTGGAAGACCTATTTATTCCAGCAAGCTTTCAGGGATAGGCCAATTTAAGCCAAGTATGTAATTTGATGACATCGGCTAATAGTTGAATTTGGTTTTATTTTTGTTTTGTTACTATTTTTTATTTATGCATGTTTGTAACCTGCCTAGAATTGCAGGCACTGCGGGTTAGAAATTTAACTATATACCCCCTCAGTCTCCTTTTTACTACTAGTTGTTTATATTTCATTCATTACAATTTCAAACCTATCCCTTTATAGAAGCACCCAAAACAGGCAACAAAAAAATGAAGTATAACATACAAAATATATAAAAGCATAAAAGACTCACTTCCTGATTCTCTCCCACCCCTTCAATTTCAAAAACCCAACCTAATACATTTAGGGGCTCTCTTTCAAAGCACTTGGACTTACAAAGTTCCATAGGTTAACTATGGAACATTGTAAAGTCTAAGTGCTTTGAAAATACTCCTCATTAATACTATATTGTTGGCATACTTTTCAACTGCCATCTTAAAGAAACCAGATCTTCCATTTGACATTATTATTGAACTATTCCAAATAGATAATAACAAGATGGCAACAGCCAGTGCCCTCGCTGGAGTTTAAAAGAAAGCCAATGAGCCTGCTATTTTGGGGAGAAAATACTAGCACATGTTCTGTTAATAAATAATTTATATTATAACATGTCCATGTAATTTAATGTATGTAGGTAAGACCAAGAGAGCCATCAAGACAAGGATAATTGAACACAGAAGCTGTATTACAAGACAAATACAAAATGCCCCGTTAGTTATTGGTTAGACAAAAACCATACTACAGAAGACTTCAAGTTTTTTGTATTCAAGAAGATCCATATGACATGGCGTGGAGGAGATATAGACTTAAAACTCTTTAGAGAAGAACAAAGGATAATATATACTCTGGGAACAGTTACACCACATGGACTTCATATAGATACTGACTTCGGACCATTTCTGTAAGATATAATAATTTTTTTCATGCATATATATACATACATATACATATATATACAGTGCACTCCATTTAACTGCACGTTGGATAAGAACATAACTGCATGCCGTACTTTGGTCCTGTTTTTGGCACCATCAATTTCTTTGGGGACAAACTTCGGTTTAGCGCACCACTGATAAGTGCAAGATTCGTTTATATGCATGGTTCAAGACCGCTCCTCTGCAGGAAAGACTCTGCATAAGCGCGCGCATGGAATATGGAAGCAGATTGGCACGTGACAACCAATAAGATTTCAAATTTTCTGCCTCTAACTGCCATACGCAGAATAATGATGTTAGGGCATACACCGGGGTCATCGTCGCAGCAGAACTGTAAGACTAACACCAGCTGAACGAATAGAAGTTCTTAAAAAATTAGAAAACAAAGTCAAGCATTTATTGCTAAAGAATATGGTGTCAATCCCAGTCAAATTTCACGTCTTGAAGCAGAAAGACCAGCTTCTGGAAGACTGGAAAACAATACAAATCCACACAGGAAACGAAAACGGGCAGGAAAAGCTGAGGAGGTAGAAGATGCTCTTCGTCAGTGCTTTTCTCGAGTCAGGAGCAGTTTCCTGTCAGTGGTCCATTGCTTATGGAGAAAGCTAACCAGCTAGCTGAAACTCTTGGACTAACTGAATTCAAAGCCACTGTTGGATGGTAGGAAAGATGGAAGGAGAGGAACAGCATAAAATTCAAGAAACAGCATGGTGAGAAAAAAGACGCTGACGACTTTGGTGCTGAAAATTGGGTTGTTTCAGTTCTTCCTACCATCTTGAACGAGTTTGCACCTCGTGACATTTTCAATGCTGACGAAAACGGTATCTACTGGCGAGCGATTCCTGATGGAACACTTGCATTCAAACATGCCGAAACTACTGGAGGTAAAACATTGAAGGACTGACTGACAATCCTCCTTTGCTGCAATATGGATGGGAGTGAGAAGTTGGAACCCCTCGTCACTGGAAAGAGCAAACAGCCCCTTTGCTTCAAGAAAGTTAAGCGACTTTCTGTGTCATATGAGGCTAACGCAAATTCATGGATGACCGGGGAAATTTGGAAGCAGTGGCTAAAGAAGTTAGACACTAGAATGCGGGCACAAAAGCACCATATTTTGCAGCTTTGTGATAATTGTGCTGCACACAGGGATGATGTCAGGCTGTCAAACGTCAAGGTGGTCTTCCTGCCACCAAACACTACCTCTCTGATCCAACCTGTGGATCAGGGCATAATAGCTAATTTCAAACAACATTATCGGGCTCTTGTGCTACGTCGTCTGATGAGCGTTATGGAAGACTAGACTGTCAAGGATAAACGTGCTGTTGAACTGGCTCATAATCAATCACTGTTGGATTCCCTACATATGCAGAAAGAAGCCTGGAATCATGTTACACAGGCAACCATTGTGAACTGCTACAAGTGGGCAAGCTTTGGGTCACAACGGATAAGTGCACGCTCTGGTTAACTGCATGTATTTCGTTGGTCATAGATAGATAGATAGATAGGCTACTACCTTTGCGTACAAAAGCACAAAGTTATGGAACGCACTTGCCCATGACCCTGAAAACCACGGACAACTTAACCAGCTTTCGGAAATCTTTGAAGACATTTCTCTTCAACAAGGCCTACAAAAATAATCCTTGATGAAACAAACTACTCCATATACCACCCAAACGCTTTAAAACACCTCTAACACGACCTTACCTAATACCTTCTAACCAATTCCTCTTCTACCTCCAGCTCATTACCGACTGTATCTAAGATTATGTAATGACTATACCATATTAACACCCTGTAAGCCACATTGAGCCTGCAAAAAGGTGGGATAATGTGGGGTACAAGTGAAATAAATAAATAAATGTCTATATATATCTATATGTATATATGTGTGTGTGTATTTTTTTTAACAATTTCTTTTTTATTGTTTCATTTTTTGCTGTTTATATTTATTTTTAATTTTATTATTATATTTATTTTTAATTTTATTATTATATTTATTTTTAATTTATTATTTTTCAGTATCACTTTTTCCATTTATTACACTATCCAGTACACTGGTTGCTTTATCCATTTAGTCAATATACATTTATTTACATATGTTTTTCCATATTCTCATTTGTCTAGTTTATGCTTTAATGTTAGTTGATACACATTTTTATTTACTATATATTTCATATTTTTATCATCTTTGTTTTCCATTTTTATTTTTTTGATTTTTAATTTATTATTTTTCTATATCTTAATATTTTTATGGTCTGTCACAAATTATTTTTATTATAAGAATTTTGCAGTGCCTTAATTAAATTATTCGTATAACATAATTGTGCATTTTTTATTATACATTATTTTTAATTACATATATTTTCCCATTTAATTTATTTTTTCACATATATATGTTGACACATATATTACGATATAATCAGTGTGTTTATTCAGTATGTTTTTGAATTCCATTGGGCATTACATTGTTGTAGGATGCATTACATTGCTGTAGGATGCATGTAGTTTTTCTAATTATTTTTAATTTATTATTTTTACTATCACTTTTCCATTTTTTTTACACTATCCAATACACTGGTTGCTTTATCAATTTAGTACATATACATTTATTGACATGTTTTTCCATATTCTCATTTGTCTAGTTTATGCTTTGATGTCATTTTGTCATCATTTTGTAGCTTGTACATTGTCTATTTGTTCATGAGTGTATGGGAAGCTATGGTGGTGTGTTGTTTTTGTATTTTAAGTATGTTGTTTTTATATTTTGGATTTGATGTTTTATTTGTTATAATTTAATCTGTTTGTTTGTTGTGGCCCCTGGCGCAGCCCTTGTTGGGCGGGGCACGGCCTGTGTCAGGCAGTTTGT
This sequence comes from Microcaecilia unicolor, assembly GCF_901765095.1. NCBI lineage: Eukaryota > Metazoa > Chordata > Amphibia > Gymnophiona > Siphonopidae > Microcaecilia > Microcaecilia unicolor. Next base: position 245,582,067 of record NC_044038.1, read on the forward strand.
TTGCATGCGGTATCTTCAATGGAATCTTTCTGATGTTATATTGATCAGCAAAGTTACTTCTCCATAGACTTACCAGGAAAATGCATAGGTGAAGTCAGGGCCGGTCTTAGCAAGTGCGGGGCCCTATGCAGACCAATTTGGTGGGGGCCCCATCCTAGCCCCGCCCCTATCCTAGCCCCGCCCCTGCCCCACCCATTGATAAGATTATTCAATTTTTGGAAAATTTCTATTTATGAAATTTCAAATAAAGACAAATGAAGCTAAACTTGTACAGAAAAACTGATTGAAATAATAAGCACAATGCTATCATGAAACCCCCCCTCCCAAGAAATTATTCAGTTCAAGTCCACAATTAGTAGTTCCAATTCTCATAACCTCGGGGGGTCAGAGGTGCGGACACACAATCTCTCCACTGCAAAACACTATACACAAACTTGTGCAAAAACACAGTCAGAACCTTACCAAACCATAACAGCACGAGCTACAACCTTATGTATGGAAAGGCAACTGTAATTACACCAGGCTCTAAAACACCAATACACTACCTTGTGAAAAAAAAAAAGGGCTGCAAATACTGCATGCTAGCAGGATACTGTACCTTGATCACACATGGAAAAACACATGACAACAAATATGAAGGCAAAATACTGAATGGAAAGTTACCTCAAGAAGTCAGACTCAGCATGCAGCAATACTAGAAAAATTGAAACTTACATGCAAAATATCACAGATGCACATTTCTAAAAGCTGACATATTCCAATTAATAAATTCTGAATAAAATACTTTTTTTCTACCTTTATCATCTGATCATTTAGTTTTTCTATTCGCTTTGGTCCCAGTGTCTTCTGTTTTATGCAGTGTCTTCTTTCCGTTTGATATTTTTTCTCTCACCATGTCCACCATCCTCCTGTGTCCTTATGTGTTCTGTCAACCATCTGTAGCCCCCTGTCCCTATCCTTTCTCCAGTTTCAGCATCTACCTTCAAAGTGTTCCGATCCAGCCCTTAAATTCAACAATTTTCCCTCCATCCACATCCAGCATTTCTCCTCTCTCCCCTCCACTTAATTTCCAGCAATTTCTCCTCTCCCTGGGCCCTGCCATCCGATCCAAGTACATCCTTGGCCATCTCTGCCCTTCCCTCCTCCATACACATCCAGCAATTCTCCCCTCTCCTCCATTTCCAGCAATTTCTCCTCTCCCTGGGCCCTGCCATCCCATCCAAGTCCATCCTTGGCCCTCTTTGCCCTTCCCTCCTCCATCCACATCCAGCAATTCTCCTCTCTCCCCTCCCCTCCATTTCCAGCAATTTCTCCTCTCCCTGGGCCCTGCCATCCCATCCAAGTCCATCCTTGGTCCTCTCTGCCCTTCCCTCCTCCATCCACATCCAGCAATTCTCCCCTCCCCTCCATTTCCAGCAATTTCTCCTCTCCATGGGCCCTGCCATCCCATCCAAGTCCATCCTTGGCCCTCTCTGCCCTTCCCTCCTCCATCCACATCCAGTAATTCTTCCCTCTCCCTTCCTCTCCATTTCCAGCAATTTCTCCTCTCCCTGGGCCCTGCCCTCCCATCTGTTCCTCTCTCCCCTGCCCCCCTCCATTCACCCATGTATCCAGCAATTCCCCTCTCTCCCTGAGCCCTGCCATCCCATCCATGTCCCTCTTTCCCCTGCCCGCCCTCTTCTCTCCCCCACGATCGATCCCTTTCCTTTTTTGCTTTTAAATTTACCTCCAGTCCGGCAGCATCAGTGAAAGCGCTCCCAGTAAAAGCGCTTCTCTTCGCTGTGTCCCGTCTTCTTCTGACGTCATGATGTCAGAAGAAGGCAGGACACAGCGAAGAGAAGTGCTTTTACTGGGAGCGCTTTCACTGACGCTGCCGGACTGGAGGTAAATTTAAAAGCAAAAAAGGAAAGGGATCGATCGTGGGGGAGAGAAGAGGGCGGGCAGTTCGGACGAGCGGCGGCGATCCCCGGGCAGAACTAGGTCAAGGCTGACTGAGGCGCGCCGCGCGGGGCCCTATGCGGCCGCCTCGGTCGCCTCGGCCTAAGACCGGCCCTGGGTGAAGTCATGTGACAGGGCTAAGAGTGCTGGAGTAGTTCTTCATATGAGTTTATCTTGTTGGGCAGACTGAATGGACCGTGCAGGTCTTTTTCTGCCGTCATCTACTATGTTACTATGTAGTTGATACACATATTTACTATACATTTCATATTTTGTATCATTCTTGTTTTCTATTTTTATTTGTTTTTTTATTAATTCTTTTCCATTTTTTTTCTAAATTTTTAATATTCTTATGGTCTGTCACAAAATTAATTTTTTTCATCATAAGAAATTTGCATTGTCTTATTTGTATATTTTTTATTATATATTTATTATTATATATATTTTTCCATTTTATTTCTTTTTTCACAGATATATGTTGACTTACATTTATTATGATATAGCCATTATGATTATTCAGTATGGTTTTGAATTCCATTGGGCGTTACTTTACATTGTTGTAGGATGCATGTAGTTTTTCTAATCTTTCCATTCTATTTTTTCCGCTTAGAGAACGATAGACGTCACTTCTTTTTGTTTTTAATCCCACATTGCAGATTGGCAGAAATAGTATACTTTATTTTTGATTTTTCGTTTTCCCATTCACTTGTACCTGACATCATCAGTCAGGTAACATTTATTTTTTTATTTATTTACTAAGTTAAAATTCACGATATCTGCTTCATCATTTGCAGTTTTCTATATTATTTTATCATTTCTCAATATCAGAGATCAGATTTATTTTTTTGATTTTGCTTATTCAATACATATATATTTTTTTCACCATTATATATATTTTTTGCCGCTGTCTTTATAAATCTATTTTTGGCGTGAAATGGGGTGACGTCATCCTACAACTGCCTTAAGCTCACCACAGCAGCGTCTTTTTTCTATTACCTTTGAGTTAGACATTCCTTGACAGGAACGCTGCGAGTTAACGGTACTCTTTAAGCTACGTGAGGCAAGTTATTTTATTCATTTATTGTTTAATTTTATGTTTAAAGTTATTTGACTTTTATCCATTTTACTTGTTTAAATAGTTTGTGGGCACAATTGCCATATCTGAGATGATACGGCGTCCTACATATTTTGCAACTATCTATTCACTTGATAGTGATTCATGCTTTATCCTTTATCCATGGTCTGAGTAAATAAGAAAGACCCATTGAAAAGATTTGAATCTCAGTCATTAAAGCTAAGTAAATTTTTTCTAAAACATCGGAATTAAGTTTATCGACTAGCGATGTTTTGGATAGTTTGACGTTCTGATCTAAATAGTTCCAGGAGGTTTTTTCCTATGATGAAGAAGCCCTAGCCCTTCTATTTGCTTTTTGAAAAAGTAGGAAGGTGTTTCTTGAGGTTTTTCCTCCTGTTAAACTCAATAACTGGCTTATATAAATTAAGTTTCCTCATCTTTATGTTTATTGGATTATCCTTTTGAATGGTCATATCATGTACCTATTTTTTCACTTTGTATTTAGTATATTTTTGTATAACTTCGATGGTTATGATATATATTTTTACACTGGTGTAACGTGCATGTACCCCTCTTTTTTAATTTCAGTTCCCGTTTAGAGAAGGATAGAAGTCATTTCTTTTATCTCTCCTAAACATATTAAACATAGTAGATGACGGCAGAAAAAGACCTGCACGATCCATCCAGTCTGCCCAAGAAGATAAATTCATATGTGCTACTTTTTTTTATTTGTACTGTCCTCTTCAGTGCACAGACCATATAAGTCTGGCCAACCCTATCCCCGCCTCCCAACCACCAACCCCGCCTCCCAACCACCAGCTCTGGCACAGACCGTATAAGTCTGCCCAGCACTATCTCTGCCTCCCAACCACCAACCCCGCCTCCCAACCACCAGCTCTGGCACAGACCGTATAAGTCTGCCCAGCACTATCCCTGCCACCCACCACCGGCTCTGGCACAGACCGTATAAGTCTGCCCAGCACTATCCCCGCTGCCCAACCACCAGCCCCAGCACAGACCGTATATGTCTGCCCACACTAGCCCCGCCTCCCAACCACCAGCTCTGCCACCCATTCTAGGCTAAGCTCCTGAGGATCCCTTTCTTCTGCACAGGATTCCTTTATGTTTATCCCACGCATGTTTGAATTCCGTTACCGTTTTCATCTCCACCACCTCCCGCGGGAGAGCATTACAAGCATCCACCACCCTCTCCGTGAAAAAAATACTTCCTGAAATACTTCTTGAGTCTGCCCCCCTTCAATCTCATTTCATGCCCTCTCGTTCTACCGCCTTCTCATCTCCGGAAAAGGTTCGTTTGCGGATTAATACCTTTCAAATATTTGAACGTCTGTATCATATCACCCCTGTTCCTCCTTTCCTCCAGGGTATACATGTTCAGGTCCGCAAGTCTCTCCTCATACGTCTTGTAACGCAAATCCCATACCATCCTCGTAGCTTTTCTTTGCACTGCTTCAATTCTTTTTACATCCTTAGCAAGATACGGCCTCCAAAACTGAACACAATACTCCAGGTGGGGCCTCACCAACGACTTGTACAGGGGCATCAACACCTCTTTTCTTCTGCTGGTCACACCTCTCTCTATACAGCCTAGTAACCTTCTAGCTACGGCCACCGCCTTGTCACACTGTTTCATCGCCTTCAGATCCTCAGATACTATCACCCCAAGATCCCTCTCCCCATCCGTACCTAGCAGACTCTCACCGCCTAACACATATGCCTCTCTTGGATTTCTACTCCCTAAGTGCATCACTTTGCATTTCTTCGCATTGAATTTTAATTGCCAAACCTTAGACCATTCTTCTAGCTTTTTCAGATCCTTTTTCATGTTTTCCACTCCCTCCGGGGTGTCCACTGTGTTACAAATCTTAGTATCATCCGCAAATAGGCAAACTTTACCTTCTAACCCTTCGGCAATGTCACTCACAAATATATTGAACAGAATCGGCCCCAGCACCGATCCCCGAGGCACTCCACTACTCACCTTTCCCTCCTCCGAGCGAACTCCATTCACCACCACCCTCTGGCGCTTGTCCGTCAACCAGTTCCTAATCCAGTTCACCACTTTGGGTCCTATCTTCAGCCCATCCAGTTTATTTAAGAGCCTCCTGTGGGGAACCGTGTCAAAAGCCTTGCTGAAATCTAAGTAGATTACGTCTATAGCACATCCACGGTTCAATTCTCCGGTCACCCAATCAAATAATTCAATGAGATTCGTTTGGCACGATTTCCCTTTGGTAAAACCATGTTGTCTCGGATCTTGCAACTCATTTTCTTCCAGGAAATTCACTATCCTTTCCTTCAGCATCGCTTCCATTACTTTTCCAATAATCGAAGTGAGGCTTATCGGCCTGTAGTTTCCAGCTTCTTCCCTATCACCACTTTTGTGAAGAGGGACCACCTCCGCCATTCTCCAATCCCTCGGAACCTCTCCCATTTCTAAGGATTTATTAAACAAATCTTTAAGAGGACCCGCCAGAACCTCTCTGAGCTCCCTCAATATCCTGGGGTGGATCCCATACGGTCCCATGGCTTTGTCCACCTTTAGTTTTTCTAGTTGTTGATACACACTCTCTTCCGTGAACGGTGCTATATCCACTCCATTCTCAAATGAACTTTTGCCAGTCCATCGTGGTCCTTCTCCCGGATTTTCTTCGGTAAAAACAGAACAAAAGTATCTATTTAGCATATTTGCCTTTTCTTCATCATTATCTACATAGCGGTTTGCAGTATCTTTTAGTCTCACAATTCCCTTTTTAGTCATTCTCCTTTCACTAATATACCTGAAGAAATTTTTGTCACCCCTCCTTACCTTTCAAGCCATTTGTTCTTCCACTTGCGCTTTCGCCAGACGTACCTCTCTCTTGGCTTCTTTCAGTTTCCTCCGGTATTCTTCCCCGTGTTCGTCTTGAGTTTTTTTGTATTTCTGGAATGCGAACTCTTTAGTCTTTATTTTCTCAGCCACTTGCTTGGAGAACCATAGCGGTTTCCTTTTTCTCTTGCTTTTATTTACTTTCCTTACATAAAAGTTTGTGGCCCTATTTATAGCTTCTTTCAGCCTGGACCACTGTCCTTCCACTTCTCGAATGTCCTCCCAGCCCATCAGCTCCCTCCTTAGGTATTCCCCCATTTTACTAAAGTTCCTTCCCCTTTTTTGTCCTACATTGCAGATTGGCAGAAATAAGATATTGAGCCTCATAAATTTCATATACGTATACGTTTTCGCCAGTTCAGTCTGTAGACGAGAATCAAGTCATCCATTATATTTTCTACTTATTATTTTTTATTATTTTTTAATTTTTATGTTTTCCAAATCACCTATATGTATTGACATCATTAGTGACGTAACATTCATTTGCAGATTTACGATATCTGTTTTATCATTGCAGTTTTCCATTATTTCATCATTTCCCAAATATCCGAGTTTAGATATGTTTTCTGGCGCGAAATGATGTGATGTCATCCTGCAACTGCCTTAAGCTCACCACAGCAGCCCCTCTTTTTTCTGTTAACTTTCGATAGACGTTTCTTGATAGGAACGCTGTGAGTTACGGTACTTTAAGCTATGCGAGGCAAGTTAATTGTTTTCCATCTATTTAACTAGTTTAAACAGTATGTTGGCACAATTGCTACATCAGAGACTACACGGCGTCCTACATAATTTGTTCTTTTTGGTTCACATGATAGGTATTGATGCTCTACCCTTTTGAATAGCCATACCAGTTAACTTATAATATGTGTTTATTATTTTTTTATTTTGAATTCTTTTTATTTTTTATATTTATTTTTATTCTGTACTTTCTGATTTTAATTTTTATTATTTTTATTCAATATCAACTAATTCATAATACTTTTATTCAATAAGCATTTATATATATATATATATATATTTATAAGTACGTTTATCAATGAGTATTTAAGCAACCAAAAAATTTTCACTTATTTTCTAGTTAAAATTTTTTTAATTTTTACCAAAACTTTATTTTAATTTTTTTTAATTTTTTTTTCATTTTTCAGCTGTTTATTATTTATATTTATGATATGTATATACATAATCATGCGGTATGTACACACATATATATTAAAAATATTTATATTAATTTACTTTGATATCTCTTTATATAAATAGTGCATATATACATATCTTATATATTTTTTATATGTTTCAAATATTGCATATCTTTATCTTTTCACATTACAAATTGCCTCTTAATGTCTAACATATATTTGTTGTATATTTTTACATTTTTATATTTTAAGCAAATACTACTTTGTCACTCATTACGCTTACAATATATGCTTTAAATTTCAAGTACAATTCTCTGTTGTCAGATATTTCAAATAGACTGAAAAACAATTGGTCTAGCAAAGATTAACTGCATCAAAAATTATATATATATATATATATATATGTTTATTTTAAGTTTAATTTTATTTGATATACGTGTACAATAAGAAAAACATTTTAATTATGTTTTTAAAAATTCTTATATACGTTTAGTACTATTTCATTATATTTACTCATAGACCCCTAAGGCAGGCCATCAAGGCTGAAACACGACTTGTGTCGGGTCAACTTTTTATATGAATAAAGACGTTGTTCAAGAACACAATAAGTAAACTGCTACATTCTGGACTGTATTTACCGACTTAATATTCTGCTCTTCGCAAATCATCATAGTGGATTACAACTTTCATATAACGCTCAAAAGGTGTTTACATAAATACTTTTGAGAGAATCTCAATTACAAAATACTACATCAGTCCAATCTAGAACAGAACATTGCAAACATCAAAAGAATGAAACCAGACTGTGAAAAGAAAGACCGGATGAATCGAAGATGCTTCAAGGAAAAATATGATCCATTTTTAAAGGATTTAGATCTGCTCATGTAAGGCGAGGGCCGCCGAGAGACAGAGCCGGGCCCAGGGCTGGACCACCACAGCCTCTTCCCTCAGGCTCCCCCACTCAGGACGCAGTCGCAGCTGCCACCCCTCCCTCGCTCGTTCGGGCCGCCCCTGCCTCCATGTGTGTAGCCAGACTTGAAAGATTGGGGGGGGGGGGGCAGAATCAAAAGTATGGGGGGGGGGGGGGCATTTTGCCCAACCTCCATGCCCCCCAGCTGCAACTCCTTCCTCCAGCGCTGTTCTCCGCTGCATTGCCTGCCCTGCTTGTTTCCCCTTACATCGCGCATGCACAGGCAGCTCCTTGTGACTCTGGGCAAGTCACTTAACCCTCCATTGCCCCATGTAAGCCGCATTGAGCCTGCCATGAGAAGGAAAGCGCGGGGTACAAATGTAACAAAACAAAACAAAAAAAAAATGCTCAGTTTTGATGAAATTGAGCTTGCGTGACGTGAGAGGGAAGCACTGAGCACGGAAGGCAATATGGCAGAGAACAACACTGGAAGAAAGCTTCTGCTGGAAGGGCTTGGGGACCCCCGCCAGTCAAACTAGTGGCCCCGAATCCAATTTTGAATCCTGTCTGCTCCTTCCCGGTCTCTAAGAGGAGCCCGGCACCTGTCTTTCTCCTGCTCCTGTCAATCACCCAAGTCCTGTCAAGAGCAGGAAAGAGACGAACCTGAGTGCTGGTCCCCTTGGAAGCCGGGCCTGGAGGAATCTTGCCCGCCCCCTTGGCAACCCTGTGTAAGGCTTCAAAATACAAGTGTTATGGACTCCCAAATTTCATGCTTTAGAAACGTTAGAGAAGAGATTGCTAAGAATGTTGACAGACCTGGTGGTAATGATGGATGGCCTGTACCCGGATCTATACAAGGGACTACAGGCAGCAATGCCTCTTCATCTGAGTACTGCCTTCTACACAGTACATTCCGAGTTATTACATTGGTTAATAATTACTTTTCAGGAAAGGTCTTAAGTTAGTTTCACAGCCAGTGTCATCAAGTAGGGAGCAGTATATGTACTTTTATTACCTTTGTGGAATCCTAGAACTCTCTCTGCTACCCCTTTTACTTTTTAATCATCTTGAGCCACTGACAGATCTAATTTTCTATGGACAATTTCCAAGAGGTACTGGATAAGCTAAGCCAGCTTATTTTGGATACGGTCAAATTATGTGTTACATTACTACCAAATAATGAAGTTACTCACCTGTAGCAGATGTTCTCCAAGGACAGGACATATATTCTCACATATGAGTGACATCTGATGGAGCCCCTGCACAGATGCTACCCAGCGTTCAAGAAGAATCTCAAAGCCTGTGGCGGCACCATACTGCACATGCGCAGCTGCCTTCCCACCCAACATGAACGCAAAAGAACAGCAGTACAGTTAAAAAAAATAAAAAATAAAAAAAAGCTAATCCACAAACGAACCTTTTCCGGAGATGGGAAGGCGGTAGAACGAGAGGGCATGAAATGAGATTGAAGGGGGGCAGACTCAAGAAGAATGTCAGGAAGTATTTTTTCACGGAGAGGGTGGTGGATGCTTGGAATGCCCTCCCGCGGGAGGTGGTGGAGATGAAAACGGTAACGGAATTCAAACATGCGTGGGATAAACATAAAGGAATCCTGTGCAGAAGAAAGGGATCCTCAGGAGCTTAGCCTAGAATGGGTGGCAGAGCTGGTGGTTGGGAGGCGGAGCTAGTGTGGGCAGACATATATGGTCTGTGCTGGGGCTGGTGGTTGGGAGGGGGGACTAGTGCTGGGCAGACTTATACGGTCTGTGTCGGGGCTGGTGGTTGGGCGGCGGGGATAGTGCTGGGCAGACGTATACGGTCTGTGCCAGAGCCGGTGGTGGGTGGCAGGGATAGTGCTGGGCAGACTTATACGGTCTGTGCCAGAGCTGGTGGTTGGGAGGCGGGGTTGGTGGTTGGGAGGCGGGGATAGGGCTGGCCAGACTTATACGGTCTGTGCACTGAAGAGGACAGTACAAATAAAAAAAGTAGCACATATGAATTTATCTTCTTGGGCAGACTGGATGGACCGTGCAGGTCTTTTTTTGCCGTCATCTACTATGTTACTATGAATACGAGGGAAGGGATGTAAGAATACATGTCCTATTGTCCTCAGAGAACTATCTGCTACAGATGAGTAACCACTTTCTCCAAGGACAAGAATTACATTGTGTTCTTCTCACATATGGGAATCCCTATTTACCAAGCTCCTGAAAACAACCACCAAGGAACAATATCAATAATAAGGCCAATAAGAAACCAATCAACCTAAACTTATACACAGACTTATTGTGAGTGCAGCCTGGAACAGAAGAAAAAAAGGACCTAGGAGGATGAAGATAAATTCTAGACTCCAAAGAAATTCTGCAGAACTGTCTGACTGAATCAACTGTCACATTGTGAATCCTGCTCTGAAACTTTATTTATATATATATATATTTTTTTTTTTTTTAAATCAGCGTTACATTGGCCACCCTCCAATCTTCCAGTACCATGCTTGATTTTAAAGATAAATTACATATTATTAACAATAGTTCTGCAAGTTCATTTTTCAATTCTATCAGTACTCTGGGATGAAAACCATCCGGTCCAGGTGATTTGCTACTCTTCAACTTGTCAAATTATGCCATTACATCTTCCAGGTTTATAGAGATTTCACTCAGTTTTATAGAGATTTCACAGTTTCTCAGACTCGTCAGCTTTGAATATTTTTTCTGGCACTGGTATCTCTCCAACATCTTCCTCGGTGAAGACCGAATTAAAGAATTCATTTAATCTTTCCGCTATGGCTTGGTCTTCCCTCAGTGTCCCTTTTACACCTCGATCATCTGCTCCATAAAGCAGTCCTTGATTTCATCAAGGAATTTTACCTTCCTAGCATGCCCTGATATTTTATTTACCCAGTCAATATTGGTGTAATTGAAATCATCCATTATTATTCTGTTCCCCAGTTTGTTAGCCTCCCTAATTTCTGATAACATTTCTACATCTGTCTGTTCATCCTGGCCAGGTGGACGTAGTACTCTCCTATTGCTATTTTCCCCCTTTATATATGGAATTTCAATTCAAAGGGATTCTAAGATGTGTTTTGTTTCCTGCAGAATTTTCAATCTATTTGATTCAAAGCCCTCATTAACATACAATGCTACCCCTCTGGTAGCTTAAGAAGAGACTTCTCCTGTGCAGGAACCAGATAAAAGACGAATCATGGATCTTGAAAGCCAAAACGGCGCATCTAGTATGTCCCACCATGCTTGGATGATATCTTCGATATCCTGATACATAGGAAAAGTTTTACCAGTCTTTGATGCCCTTGACTAAAAGGTCGACTTTGTGCTGCTGTTCAGCCGAGTATTCTTCCTCAAAACTAAGTGGAAGAAATTAAAGATATGAGCTCCTGTAAATCCTCCTTATGCAAAATCCTTATTACTGTGGGATCTTCTCCAGAACTCAAAGAACTCCATATCCCCCAAGCCAGCATCTTCCTCAAAGAGGAGCATCTCAGGATCTGTGTCAGACTCGTATTCATCCTCTAGGTCCCAGGAAACCCTTGGGCGTTTAGCTGATAATAAAACCCTCTCTGATACAAAAGGAGCTGCTTTATATAAAAGAAAAGCCCGATACATCTGTAAAACAAATTCAGGAGGGAATCCCCCTCAGGAACTCCCTTCTGCTCAGGTGAAGGCATCAAAGATGCCCCTAACAACTGTTCCTGAACAGGAGTCAGGCTCTCTACCGCAACAGGCTGCTTATCCAAAATGGCAGCATTTCTCAACAAAACTAGAGCTGATAAGACAAGAGTATCTGCATCGAACTGAAGATAAACCACGGAGGGCAAACATGCAGGCTCGCATGAAAGTGAAACAGACAGCATTTCCTTAGCAGTGCAGAACTATTCCGATCACCGTAAGACCCTGTCGCTGACAGACAGTGCAGCATCTAAGTTTTTCCACCATAGTGTGAGACTGGTGAATGCGGTTTTGGGTTTTTTTTCTTAATCAATATATTGACTCGACACAACGTTGTGTTTTGGCCGAAAGGCCTACATCAGGAGTCTAAATACTGGAGTAGAGAATAATAGCGATGATCCAGAATGAAGCTATGCTGGAAAATGCAGTCTGTATTGCAGTGGTCTTGAAAAAGACCTTTGTTCAAAAAATGTTAGCCGATCACTGGCATGAGCGTCTTAGCTGTGCAATACAGACTGCATTTTCCAGCATAGCTTCATTCTGGATCATCGCTATTATTCTCTACTCATTGTGTCGAGTCAATATATTAATAAAATTTGGTTCAATTTCACTCTGGGACTCCTGGTTCTATACCCACTGCCTTGTTGTATTGTGATTATCCGTGGGACTTCGTTGAGTTCTCCACATTTGTGGATTCTCTATGGGGGGTTTTTCTTAAAATATCAGAAAGATTCCACCTGAAAGGAAAAGACAGCCAACAAGCACCCCAAAAAAAAATGGAGCCTAAAGCAGAGTTGCTTTGCTCGTTCACATGTTTTTGTTTGTTTGTTTTTAATGAACAGATTAACGTGGCTCTCTTTCCCCATTGTTCCCCAAGAAGGCCGCCGTATAGCAGATGCAGGAGCCGTTGGCTCCTGATGCCATCGCCGCAATCAACCGTTGCATGGCCGTGATCTAGCCAGATCTTTTCGGCCACTACCCCGTGTGGGCCGCCGCAGAGCCCTGATCATCTTTGGGTCGGTTCCTGCTTGTTTTTCTGTCACCATTAGTGACACTTAGGGAGGCCGATGCCGGGAGGGTCCAAACCTGAAGCGCCGCGGAAAGACTCATCGGTGGGGCTCAGTGCGGTGTTCATCAGCTGCGCTTAACGCTACTGTCCCGTCGCAGGAAAGCCGGCGGCCGCGGAGTCGCAATCCTGTCAGCGAGAGTGGAGCACGGAGTGGTGGTATAGAAGGAGGGCTGAGTGATCCCAGAACCATTGACTAGCCTAGTCTGCCCTGCTCCTCATCGACATTCCTGCAGCCCAACCGCCGACTATTGGAGGCCTGACCGGTACACTTTTGCGGTCGAGGCAATCCCTGTCGGCGCTGCCTCCTGGTACTGACGACGCCCAGCAGTAGGGGGCCGCCTGGCTTTCGATCGCCTCTGGTATCCCGAATTGGTTGAGCCCTCTTCATTTCATCCTTCATCCAGCACCGCCTCCTCTACAACGGACAAACAGCTGATAAGCTCTTTCCTGCCGCCTTCACTGTTCTGTCTGCTGGAGTACCTGGAGAACGGTTCCTAGCCATGATGGGAAAATCTTCATCGTTTGGCCTCCCGCAAGATCTGATCTTCTGTGTCTTGGCGAGTCAAGATCTGATTCTGTCCTATTTTTCTTTCCTTCTGTGTTCTTTTCCCTACCTGCTGCTCATTTGCTTAACTTTTTGTATTTATATTCCCTTCCCTTTTGCCTTCAACGTCATTGTAATTCTTTTCCTTAGTTCATTGTAAGCTGCTTTGGAGCTGCGTTACATGGCAAAAAGCGGAGTATAAATGATCTAAAATAAAATAAATTACTCAGTACTCTTATTGGTAAGGTCAGCAGTTTCATTCGTGATGCCATATATTTTAAAATCTTCTTGCATCAGTCTGATGATTTTTTTGTATTTCTATATTGATTCTAGCTCTGCTTTTATTTTGATGACTATGTTCTTACACAGCAATATTCAGTAAAATTGTGGTAAGCAGAGCAGTGCTTTCTATTTTACCTTCTCAGCATCAATGTATGCTATTTTTATGTTTTAATATTGCTTAATTGCACTACAAAACATTCTTTATGTATCATATCATTTGGGAATTTGCTGTTTTATTCTTTTACATATTTTCATATATTCTTTATTTTTTCTACAGATTTGTTTATTATTTTATATGTAACTGTTTTACTTAGATTGAATATATGTTTTTTCATTAGACCCCCCCCCCCCCCCGCCCGACGCAGGCCCTTGGTTGCCGAAACGTGGACCGTGTCGGGTCCACCCAATAAACAGCTTCCTTTGTCTTGTCCCTGAAGGTCCACGTGTGCTTCTTGCTTTGTTTTTTTCTCTTTCCCAGCCCTCAGCACACCCTTCCTGGGAAGGGACGTGCAATACTCCCCCATAATAGAGGAATATGCCAGCACTAAAAAGAAAAAAAACAAACACAATAAAAAAAAATCGGGAGGAGTTTGTAGAGGGAGGAATCCAGCCACCTGACTGTGACACCCCCACCCCAAGGCTGAGAACCCCCACAGGTAACAGCTTCTGACCGTGAAAAGAAACACCAGTGCACAGAATTAAATGAGAACAGTATTTTTTTTTTTTAAAGCTAGGAAGAAGAAATAGTAAGAGACTGAAGGGTTCACCAACTTCCACCTGCTAGAGACTGAAAGTTCTGAATCCTCCTCTAGCTAGCCAGGGCTTTTATTGGCTCTCTCAATAGACAGAATTTTCAGTCTCCACCTACTGGAAGGTGTGCACAACCCATCAGTCACTTCCTGGGCCAGTCCAGAGGGGTACTAAGGAACTTACCGATTGTGAGCCCACCAAGGACAGAAATAGTATATGTAAACAGCTTTGCTTGTACCCAGGGGCGTATCTGCTATGGGGCCACAGGGGCCTGGCCCCCGCAGATTTGCCCCTGGACCCCCTTACCAATGACGCTCTCAACCCCCTTCCTCCTGCCGTCACTCCGCTGTTGCACCTCACCTCCCTTTGCTGGCGGGGGACCCCAACCCCCGCCAGCCGAAGTCTCCGTCCTTCCTTCCTTCCTTTGTTTGAGATTGGTGGTTTCTGACGTCCTGCACGCACGCACGCACAACGTGCAGCATGCAGGACGTCAGAAATCACCAAACCCAAATGAAGGAAGGAAGGAAGGAAGGACGGAGACTTCGGCTGGCGGGGGTTGGGGTCCCCCGCCAGCAAAGGGAAGTGAGGCATGACGGCAGAGTGACGGAAGGAAGGACGGAGACTTCGGCTGGCGGGCCAGCCCCCGCCAGCAAAGGGAGGTGAGGCGCGACGGCGGGAGGAGGGGAGGGGGTTTAAAGTAGTCGGGCGGGGGGGGGAGTGGTGGCGTCGTCGTCTTCGTCTTCAGCGGGGGGGGGGGGTCAGTGCCGCCGGGGGGGGGGCTAAAATGTGCCCCCTCTCCTCGGCTCTGGCCCCCCCTACCGTTGAAGTTCAGATACGCCCCTGGTTGTACCCACGGAAAAGTGGTATATAATCAAAGCCATGATTCTTTACCCTTTAACATCCAACCTGGTTATAAAGCCTGTCATATAGGTTCTAGAGTTATTTCAGCAGGTCTCTCAAGTGTCTCCCTCTGCATACATGCTGGAGCTCCACCACTTGAGAGTCCCTCAGAGCATGGAAGAGTATCCAGTGTCTCCACGATTAAAGTGCTTCAGGTCTTTTTGCAAAAGGTAGGGGGAAGAGTGTGTAAAACAAAGCCATTTAGGAAAAATTACCATACAAACTAAGTTGATTCTACCAATAAGTGGTAAATCCTCCAAGTATCCAATTGATTTTTAGTGACTTCCAACAGTTTACCTATATTCAAAAAGTATCTGAGAACAATTGTATCGTTTAGTGTTCAGGTTTTGCTGGGCCAGGAAACAAGCAAAGATACAGCAGAAATATATGCTGGGAGGATGGAGACAAGGGGGCTTGGGAATTCCCAATATTAAATATTACAATATGGCATGCCTCCTGCGCCAGGTGAGAGATTGGATAGCTCAATCCCCTGTACACACTCCTCTTGAGATGGAAGAGGCGCTTTTTAGCCCATATTATTATATAACATTAGTACATTTACAGAAAAATGAGATTCCACATAGATTTAGACACAACGTTCTGCTTATGCCCATAAGAGAAGCATGGAGATTCTTAGGGACATTACTAGGATGGGGTGACAGATACGCGCACTGCCAACTTAAACATTACATACAAACATTAAATAAAGAAGCACTGAGGGACAAACTAGGCAATAAAATAAAAAACATTTTTGATGAGATCTCCGAAAATGCTCCATCTATATCTCACATACATCAGAAGCTATGGGGCTTGGCTCCTGGGAAGGAGCTGACCCAGCTTCGACAGAAATGGGAAAAGGATGTGGGGCGGGAATTGGAATCCTGGGATATTATTGCACAGATAAAAGATATCCCAAGCATAATAGGGGGTGCAGATTATAGGGAATGTGCATATAGGGTGCTTCATAGAGCTTATTTTACCCAAGTTCAATTACATAAGTCTGGGGGTATTGAGACAACTCTGTTTGAAATGTAATAGATATGATAATACTATATATCATGCGCTTTGGGGATGTGTATTAATACAGCGCTACTGGAGACAAATAGCTAACTACCTATCTTGTTATACTGGGCAGTGGAGTAGAAATGAATCCACTGCAGTTAGTGCTAGATCTGCAAGAGTCACAATCAAGACTGAACGCTGACAAAACAATATTATATCGAAAATTATGTCTTGTAGCGAAGAAATGTATTATGCAATATTGGACTACGGCCAATCCACCGACTTTTTGGCATTGGCGCAACCGGGTACATCAATTACTGGTATGGGAGGCAAAAGGGCACTGCAAAAGGAAAATCCGATTTCTTAAAATATGGGGATGCTAGTTAGATAAAATGACTCAGAAAGGACGAAGTCTTATTGTTAATACCTTATCATAGAATAATGGATAGCAACTACAGTGTATGGTGTACAACATGGGATAATTGGGGGGAGAAATAGAGATAGGTGATGAGGGGGGGGGGGGAGGGAAGGGGAGGGGGAGTAGGGAAAGGGGATCATATTATCTTAAGGCTGTCAATTGTAAATGTATTTAAACAGAGCACTAGGAGAGACAAATTGTATATACACTATGCTTGAAGTTTATATTGTATTGCTTTGATTTTTCACAATAACAAAGTTGAAATATATAAAAAAGTATCTGAGATTTTCATACTCAAATAAATCCCAAGATAAATGCACCATCCACCCATCGTAATGGAAATTGTGTTTCCCAAAATGGCCGCATCTGTAATGAAGAGAGTAGAGCCTCTGATTTAGCAAGATTTAATTTAAAACCCGCATAATCCCCATACTCCCAAAAGATCTCCAACAATGCAGACAACGAATCTTGGGGGGTTAGTGAGGTATACTAAAAATTTGTCTGCAGTGCTGCTATCTTAAAACTGATCTGGCCAATTTGCACCCCTGGATAGCTGGATTAGTCTCAATGTCCCGAAGTAAAGGATCTAAAGGTAAGGCAAATAATAACAGGGAGAGGGGACAGCCCTGTATTGTGCAACGCAGTATCGGGAAGTCGTTAAGATACCAAACCATGATTCAAGATGGCCGCTGCTAGAGTCTGAGATACCTGCCACTTCTCTGAATCTCCTAGTCTTTGGCGATGCCAAAAAGACGGGGTCGGTCCTCCTCCACCGCTCCTCAGTGGCAAAACCTGTCTCCTAACCCGGCTACAATACAAACTTTTTTTGAGAGAAACACAGTGCCAGAGGCGTCGGGGAATAGCCCACTGGTTCATTCTGGGGTGGATGGAGACCCCGCAGCGTTCCCAGGGCTAGAGCTTTCGCTCAGCCCCGATGTAAGAGCTCCTCCCCCTCAACCCTCTGGCTGCAGTACTCCTTGGTTGGCGTCCTCTATCCCGAAGCCCACAAGTGGAACGGGAGAAGATGCAATCAACTGGAGGAATTCAGACTGAAGGAGACTTAGACAACCAGACCAAAAGAGTAGTATCAGCTACACCTGGAACAGCAAAGGAGACTTCAGCCGTGAGTGAGGAATATGGTTCTTCTTCTGCTAATATAGAAATAAAAACGACTATTTCCTATATCGATGGACAAACCAAGTGAAGTTACGCTGGATAGTCTATGGACATTAATAGTAGAGCTGGGAAAAGCAATATGCCAGCAGATAAAAAAATTGACTCAAGATTTATCCATGTTAGAACATAAGACAAAAGATATTGAATCTAGAATGGATACCATAGCGAATAAAAATAAGGAATATGAAAATGAAGTTAAAAAGACACAATCATATCAAGAATGTATAACTAAAGATCTAATACTCCTTAAAAGAAAAACTGAATCCTTGGAAAATTCGATAAATAATAATCTTTGTTTTTTGAATTTCCCCAAACAATTTGCAACCTCTCCAAGAGATATGTTAAGGAAATACATAAGAGATATATTGGGAGTGCCCGAAGAGGCCATTCCCCCGTTTTCTCAAATATATTATTTGCCAACAAAAACAAAAGAGAATCAAATCCAAGAACAATGTTTTTCAGAGATTCTGGAAGCTTCTGACAGTGAAACGGTAATACCGTCGACATTGACTGCAATTGTGGCATTAACTCCAGATACAAATTGGTTAATGAGACTATTCTTTCAGAATAGGGAAAAAAATTTTCTTGGACTGAAAATTTGTGTTTTTCCTGATGTGACTAAAGACACTCAAACGTCAACAACAATTTCTTATGATGAAGCCAGGAGTACTTCAATTGGGGGCAACATTTTTTCAAAGATATCCTTGCAAGTGCGTTGTTAAATATCAGATGAATAAGTATGTTTTTTTTAATCCCCCTCAACTCACCGCATTTCTAACTGCTAAGGGGTCCACTGGGAGGGGTGGAAATAGCTCTGTGTAATAATTTACTGGTACCTTTTGGGAATCAGACTCAGCAAATTCCTGCTCTGTTTTTCTAGATAATTGATTTAAATATCCATATATGTAACATTTTCAGTCCTAATTGTGGACTTGAGTACAATCTAGTGAAATAATTTCCTTATATATTTTTTGTTTTTCTTTAATATAAAATTTCAGATTTTATATATTATATAATGGAACCAGGTAACTTTTCTGTACAAGTGTTATGCTTGATTATAATTTAAAATTCTATAAATAAAAGTTTAAAAAAAAAAAAAAAATGATACCAAACCATTAATCATTAGCCACGTTCTAGGAAACAAATACAACATGGTAACGGCAGACACAAAAGGGCCAGAAAAACCATACTTCTCCAAAGTAGCAAAAAGAAAATCCTATCACAAGCATTTTCCGCATCAAAACTAATGAGAAGCGTTTGTAAATGTATTTTGCCCGATATTCCAAGGTAAGAATTTTCCGAATGTTTTTTTGCCGTAGAGCATCCAGAAACAAAATCCACCTGCGATTTGTGTATAAGGAAGGGCAGGAACCGTGCTAGGCAATTGGCTAACACCTCTGCAATTAATTTAACTTCATAGTTCAACAACGAGATTGGACTGTATGATTCTGGAAGAGTGGGGTCCCTGCCTGGCCTGAAGCGCCAAGATATTCGCTGAATTACGTGATGGTGGCAGCTCGCCCGAATCATTGTTTTAAACATATCTGTGAGAGGTGCTACTACATCTTCACCCAGTAATTTATAGAATTCAGCTCTAAATCCATGGAATGGTATGGTTTAAGAACACCTGTTATCTGTACTTGGAATTTGTCTATCACTGCATTTTAATAAATACCTTAGCCTGTCAAGTTGGAGCTAGCTTGCTCTTGATCCAGTTGGCAATCCCATCCTGACTCTTCAAAGTGTACAATGGCCTTGGCCGTTGCTAGCCCACTTTCTCTCACCATCTTGGCCTGAATTTGACAATCAAGATAGATGTGTACCAGCATCCCTTTCCTCAAGTGGTACCCACTGCTACCAATGCCATTGCACTCTGCACAAAAGCTGCTGGTAGAATGAAAGATGATCCCACTGTTCGGGAGAGGGTACTCGAGAGAGCTGCTGCTGGAAATCTGGGTGTATAGAAGGGGAAGAAAAAAAAGTGGGAGAAAGAAGGGAGAGATTAAAAAAAAGTAAGGTATGGCTGGGGGGGGGGGGGGGGGGGGCAGCAACTGTTTTCACAAATTCCAAGTATAGCATACCCTACTCCATGCTGAGGGAAGAGAAACCTTATCTACTTTACTGATTGCTCACACCCAACTCCTGATCACTTCATTAGTCACATGATACAGTTCTAGTGTGTCTGGTTTGAATCCCTTTCAGCAGTTAAACACGCACAAATTCAGACACTGAAATCTTAGGAGCTGGTTCCAAAGATAAAGCAAACCATTTCAGACAGAATATGTAATACACTAAATTATACTGAAAGTTTGCTGAACAGATGAATACTTCCAGAAATTTCAAATTTTTTTAAAGTGAGGGAAACTTAATTTATGGTAAATTAAGCAACTGGTGACACTGAGTCACTATTTTCCTCTTAAGCTTGACTGTTTTTTCTATATGAAAAATTTATAGTTTCTTGGAATCTATTTTTAACATTTTCCAGCTCCTTATTTTTTCCAAATGTGCCTTGCTTTATGCTTCCTTTGGTGGCAACAGATGTGCAAACTAGAACAGTAATAGAATGAATAGTACTATGCACAGCTCTGCAAAAGTTGTTAATGCTGCTCGCCCAGGACCTCAAAATATTTTAGTTTAAGTGAAACACAAAAATCAGCACCAAATATAATATGGTGGTGCTCCTGACTTGTCAAATTCAACCCGATGATCACAAAGTACAAATCTAACCTTCCACACTGCTTAAGACTGACTTTAAGCAGTCATCATCAACTCCTCCATGTAGCCAATGTATAACTGAGGAATCCTATTTATTAAACAGGATGCCAATCAAAATGACCAGCACTCCTTCATAAAACCTTCTGCAGCCATCTTGAGATATCAAGTACCCAAGAAACAAAACAAAAAAACATGACAGATTGTGACAAGGCTACATTCCCAATGTATAGAGTGAAGCAGCAAAACCATGAACTACATATCCCAGAATGCATTTCCAGTCCTAGCAGTGAGATCCCAGGGGATAGGCAAGCTGGCCATATACCGTCTCTGACCACAAGAGGGAGGGTGAATGAAGGAGCCAGTTCCCCTGGACCCGCAAAATCAGTATCATGCTGCCCACCTGTAATAGGGAGGGGTGGGCTGAGAAGCAGGAGGAGGATTGGATGGAAGAGGGAATTAATCAGCCTGAGCAGGGGAAGGAAGGAGAACGGAATGGGAGCTTGAGAGCTGAGGAAGGCAGCCCCTGAAGGTTTGGAAACCTACATGGTTTTGGAATTTATTTTGGTTTAAAGCCTGTTTTTCTTATGGGAGACCTGTTTGCTTTGGGGAAACCATGAATGGTGGGCGAATTACTAACCTGTTTTGAAACCTGATTATTTTGAGAACCTCTGAAGTTGGAAGGCTTGTTTATGAAGGAGGGCTGCCTGGTGGGAAGAGGGGTTCAGTTCAGGAGGAGAGGAGCAGTGCAGGCTGAAAATCCTTGGGCAAGGCAGGTCCCGAAAGTACTGAAGCAGGCTGAAATACCTTGGGTGGGAGGAAGACCCAAAAATATTGAACCTCCTGAAAGTAAAGGCTGCTTGGTGATTAACTGATGGTCTTGAGGGGAAATCCTGCTTGTGGGACAAGTACTATTTGTTTGCTACTGACTGGGACAAAAAAAAAGCAGGGATTTCCAAAGGCCTATTGCATTCCCCTCCAGGAAGGGGGCAAAGTCTTTGTGTAATGGGCTGATGTACTAAGTGTTAATATGTGTTGTAGCTTGAGGCCTATCCACTGGAATGGTGGTGGGCCAAGTTACATGGTTTTAACCAGCTGAGGAGCCCTGACTAGGCCTGATAACCCACTGATGGCCTTATAGTTGAGAACCTGCAAAAGCAGGATTGCAGGAGGAGTCTTAATGAAACCTGGTACAACTTACAAATTGAATGTAGCACATATGATGATTGAATAATGGACTAAAATGGATAAAATCTGGTTTTTAAAATGAAGTTTGTGTTTCTATAAGATGGTACTCAGATCATAAGATCATATGAAAGTAGATATGAAACTGAGATGTCAATAATAGGATATTTTTCTCTTCTTGATACAAAAATATCCTATTATTGACATCTCAGGCTCTCCGCACGTCCAGGAAATGTAGCAAGGCAAGCTCCCTCAGATAATCCTCTCTTCGAAAAGACGGAACATAAACCGCCTGTGACATGGAAAGCCGAAACCACGGCACCATCCAGATAGACACCCCTGCTTCTGAAAACTGCAAAAAAGGATCTCTGCAAGACAAAGCCTGAATTTCAGAAATCCTCCTAGCAGAAGCAATGGCCACCAAAAACACTGTCTTAAGTGTTAGATCCTTCTCAGAAACCTTATTCAATGGCTCAAACGGTGGGGCCTGGAGGGCTCGCAGTACCACATTCAAATGCCACGCTGGGCACGGCTGCCGAAGAGGAGGCCAAAGAGCCCTGCGTAGGAAACTGAGCACATCAGAGTGAGCTGCTAAAGAGGAACCGTCCAGTTTGCCCCTAAAACAAGCTAGTGCGGCCACCTGCACTCAAAGGGAATTATATGCCA
This sequence comes from Microcaecilia unicolor, assembly GCF_901765095.1. Classification (NCBI taxonomy): domain Eukaryota; kingdom Metazoa; phylum Chordata; class Amphibia; order Gymnophiona; family Siphonopidae; genus Microcaecilia; species Microcaecilia unicolor. Next base: position 245,604,406 of record NC_044038.1, read on the forward strand.
ATCCCGTTTGAAGACAATCCTGAAGGAACTCTAGAATAACCGGAATGTCTGCCCGAAAAGGCGATTCAGCATGCAAAGCACACCACGCCGAGAAAGCTTTCCACACTCGAACGTACGCTGCTGAAGTAGACTGCTTCTGTGCCCCCACTGGAGCCGAAAAAACTGAAATTCCTGCCGCCATACACCACGACTCAAAGGTCTGCCACACTCTAGCATACGGTCAAGGTGGAACACTTCCTAGCTTGCAGCATAGTGGCAATCACCTTTTCCGGATAACCTTTTCTTCTCAAACTTGCCCTCTCAATAGCCAGGCCGTAAGACCAAACGGGGAGGGATCCTCCATAAGGATGGGACCTTGACACAACAGGCCCCAACGAGCGGGAAGTCATAACGCTTTGTCGACCCGAAGGTGCACCAGATCTATGTACCACGGACGCCTGGGCCAATCCAGCCTCACAAAGATCACATCACCTGTCCCAATATCCTGCCTATCATGGGCCACGGCGAAAATACATACAGGAGATCTGTCAGAGGCCAAGGCTGAAGAAGCACATCGATTCCCTGAGAGTGGGGATCCCTGCCGTGGCTGAAAAATTGTGTCATTGTCTGCTCATGCCATCAGGTCCATAGTAGGAACTCCCCACTGGTTTGTGATCAATGAAAACGCCTTTTTCGGAGAGCGCCCACTCCCCCGGATCCAAAATATGACGACTCAGAAAATCTACTTCGGTGTTCAGCGCACCCGCTATGTGAGCTGCCAAGAGTTAAGACAAGTGCTCCTCCGCCCATCGGCACAGACACGTCACCTCCTTGGCCAGCGGAACACTCCTGGTGCCCCCCTGACGATTGGCATATGCTACCGCAGTTGCGTTGTCGGACAGAACACGAGCCGGCCTTCCGCCAGATCCGCGTGAAAGGCCTGTAATGCTAGCCGCACCACTCTCAGTTTCAAACGATTTATGGACCAAGAAGCCTTCACCCGAGACCAAGAACCCTGCGCCGTGAGCCCTCGACAATGGGCTCCCCAACCTGAAAGACTGGCATCCGTAGTCACCACTACCCAGTCTGGAATCGACAGGGGCATCCCCAGGTCCAACTTGTCGGCCCCGAGACACCAACGCATGTCCATCCTGACCAACGGCTCCCATGTTAGTCAAAGGGGCCTCATGTGACTCCTGGCCCACGGGACCACCTCCAGCGTGGCTGCCATGGAGCCCAAAACCTGAACATAGTCCCAGGTTTTGGGTGCTGGAATGCGCAGTTACGGACCAAGAAAGGGATCTGGGTGTCGTCGTCGATAATACACTGAAACCTTCTGCTCAGTGTGCTGCTGCGGCTAGGAAAGCAAATAGAATGTTGGGTATTATTAGGAAAGGTATGGAAAACAGGTGTGAGGATGTTATAATGCCGTTGTATCGCTCCATGGTGCGACCGCACCTTGAGTATTGTGTTCAATTCTGGTCGCCGCATCTCAAGAAAGATATAGTAGAATTGGAAAAGGTGCAGCGAAGGGCGACTAAAATGATAGCGGGGATGGGACGACTTCCCTATGAAGAAAGACCAAGGAGGCTAGGGCTTTTCAGCTTGGAGAAGAGACGGCTGAGGGGAGACATGATAGAGGTATATAAAATAATGAGTGGAGTGGAACAGGTGAATGTGAAGCGTCTGTTCACGCTTTCCAAAAATACTAGGACTAGGGGGCATGCTATGAAACTAGTGTAGTAAATTTAAAACAAATCAGAGATAATTTTTCTTCACCCAACGCATAATTAAACTCTAGAATTCGTTGCCGGAGAACGTGGTGAAGGCGGTTAGCTTAGCAGAGTTTAAAAAGGGGTTAGACGGTTTCCTAAAACGACAAGTTCATAAACCACTACTAAATGAACTCGGGGAAAAATCCACAATTCCAGGAATAACATGTATAGAATGTTTGTACGTTTGGGAAGCTTGCCAGGTGCCCTTGGCCTGGATTGGCCGCTGTCGTGGACAGGATGCTGGGCTCGATGGACCCTTGGTCTTTTCCCAGTGTGGCATTACTTAGGTACTTAGTAGACTTTGAACTTGCGCCTGAAGCTTCAACCTCTGGTTCTCTGGTAAGAAGACTCTGCCCGATCCGGTGTCAAAAAGAACCCTAAGATATTCCAAGGATTGAGATGGAACCAAATGACTCTTTTCCAAGTTGACAATCCAACCCAACGAATGCAGCAAGCTGACTACCTTATCCGTCGCCCTAATGCTGTGTTGAAAGGACGGAGCTCTTATCAACCAATCGTCGAGATAAGGATGCACTTGCACCCCTTCCTGTCACAGAAATGCCACGACTACGACCATAATCTTGGAAAAGGTCCGGGGTGCCGTTGCCAATCCGAAGGGAGGCGCCTGGAATTGAAAGTGTTGACCCAGCACTGCAAACCGAAGAAACCGATGAAGAGGCGGCCAAATGGGAATGTGCAAGTAAGCCTCTTTGAGATCGAGGGAAGAAACTCTCCGGGCTGAACTGCAGCAGCTATAACAGAACAAAGAGTTTCCATTCGAAAGTGACGCAGAGCTGTTTACTCCTTTGAGATCGAGTACCGGCCGAAAAGAGCCTCCTTTCTTTGGCAACATGAAATAGATGGAGTAATGGCCTAGAAACCGCTGTGTCCCCGGAACGGGAACCACAGCCCCCAAGCGAATTAAATTCTCTAACAAATCTCTGACCGCCGCCCTCTTTTGTGGCGATTTGCAAGGAGACTCCACGAAAACATCTGACAGGGGTCAACAAAATTCTAGTTTGTAACCGTCCCGTATTACCTCCAACACCCATTCATCTGACGTCACCCTGGCCCATTCTCCCAGAAAAAGGGATAGCCGTCCCCCTATCAAATCCGGAAGATGGACCAAGGTCCCATCGTGTACGAGCCCCTGTGGCGGTTTGGAGGCCGAGCCGCCTGGGCGGCGTTCCCCACGAAACGGCTGCTGCTTCTGAGGAAAACGTGGTTTAGAAAACAACACTGACCTGCCTGGGCGATAACGCCTTGCATCCCGAAACCGGGCCCGAGAGGCCGATCTAGGCTTATCCTCCGGCAAACGACGGCCCTTAGAATCTCCCAGATCCTTAACAATCTTGTCCAAATCATCGCCAAACAGAAGCTTGCCTTGAAATGGCAAACGAATAAGGCGCAAATTAGAAGCCGTATCTGTCAACCAGTGACAAAGCCACAACCAGCAGCGAGCCACTACTGAGAGGGCAACCTCCTTCGCCAATGCCCAAATTATCATACAACAAATCCGCCAAATACACGAGTCCAGCCTCGAGCGAAGGCAAGGCTGCCACCAGTTCCTCCGAGGCAGCCTTCTGCACCCAAGACAGACATGCCCTGGCTGCGTAGGACCCGCAGACAGACGCCTGCATGCATAACGCTGTCACCTCGAACGACATCTTTAAAGAAGATTCTAATTTCCTGTCCTGCGGATCCTTAAGCGCCGTCCCGCCTTCCACCGGCAACTTATTCTCCTTAGTAACCGCTGTAATCAACGAATCCACCGTGGGCAAACGCAAAGTTTCCCGCTCTCCTTCTGGAAGTGGATATAAACGCGTCATAGCCCTTGCCACACGCAACCCTGCCTCTGACGTGTCCCATTGCGCCACAATGAGTACCTTCATTGCCTCATGAATGTCAAAGGTTCAGGACGGCCACTTAGTCCCCGACATAATCGAGGGGGCTGATGATGAGGGGAGACCGCTGTCCGGAGCCGAGATATTCAAAATTTCCATGGCCCTGACAATCAGGTTAGCCAATTCCTCCTGGCGAAACAACCATGCCGTCGTGAGATCATCTCCCCCCTCAGAAGGCAACTCCCCCTCCTCTAGAAATTCAGACCGGGTCAGTTGGGAAAATTCCGACAACCGACCATCATCTACCTCTGTGCATACTGAAACAGAATCCAATCCCCACGAATCCACGCGTGGTCGTTTAGCCAGTGAGGGAGGGGAAGTCGAAAAAACCTCCTGAGAGGCCCCCAAAACACCTTCATTGACCCCCCCCCCCCCCAGATCTTTTGAGCAAAAAGGCTTTGTGCAACAAAAGCACAAACTCGGGGGGAAAAAGGTTCTCCAGGCTCCTCTACCCCACTGGTCCCATCTGAGAATCCTCAGGAGGCAGGGGTACCGGGCGCCGAGTCGTCACACCAGAAGGCCCTGCAGACAAATCCCCCTCCGAATTCAAGATGGCGCCTGCCAAAATGCAACAAGGAGAATCTGCGTGGGGGAAAAAGGTGCGCCGCCTCCGCAACCTCCGCCGTTCCCCCGGAGCCTGCTGTTTGCGCCCCAGCCGACTGACACCCTCGCGCTCCGGGCACATCGTCCGCCGCCGCCCGCACCTTCAAAGGCGCAATGGCGCCAAAATTATCTGCCTCTGGACGGAAAGACGCCCGCCAGGAGGAGCCAATCAACGGGGCTGACAGACCCGTGACCCATTCCGGTCACTCCCGCCCCGCTGCCAATCCTCCCTGCTCCGGAGAGTCCCGAGGGCAGGCACCGCACACTCCAGGCGCTGCTCTCCGGTTCCCACACCGGGAGCAGAATTTTACTAATTCTGATGGGGCTGCCATGTGCCCAGCTGATTAAAAAGCATAGGAATCCCCCTACCCGCTAACGGAATGGCTCCCCCTGGCCCAATTTGCAGCACAACTCTGGCTTACTGTGAGTGCCAACGAAATAACACACAAGGTGTGTATTTAAATCTTTTTTTTTTTTTACAACAGGAGATTAATAACTCACGTACCCAGGAAAGGAACCAGCGGGAGTGGGGAGAAAGGGAGGGACCTGGCACCACCAGGTGTCCCTGCTCAGCACCTTAGCGAGCCCTCAACCCCGTGGGGTATCTCAACTCATCCAGAGGGAACGGCCAGGAGTCCCAAAATCCAGAGCTCAAGAGTTAAGAAATCCACCTGCTAGATAGAGAGAATACTGAGCTCTCTCTATCTCCACCTGCTGGCAGAAGGACATAACCACCAGTCTCTGGATTGATTTGTGGGACGCTATGGAATAGTGACTTAGTGCAAAGATGATGCAGAGCTTTAATTCTTCCACAAAAGGGGATTCAAATTCGAGACCTGGTGCAGATACCACCACATGTGGTGTATAGTGCAGATTTCAGAGAATATAAGAATAGCCATACTGGGTCAGACCGATGGTCCATCTAGCCCAGTATCCTGCTTCTAACAGTGGGGATGTGTGCGCACTGGGGGGTGGGGGGAGGCAGAGAGAAAGAAAGTTGAGGGTATCCACCCTTCAAAAGCAGCTCCCATGGAGCCTTGTTAATCATGAAGATATTTGGCATGCTAGCAACTGCAGAAGTAGCCAGTAAGGAGCATTGCTTCTGTGGAGGAAATTCTCCAGCAGCCCTGCCCTGTTGGTAGGATGAATTTCAATTTTTAGTTTCAAATCTATTTTCTCCACAGACACCCAGCTCTCCCTCCCTTGTTCCCCTCCTCCACCAATAATCAGAAGTGGAAGGAAATAAGAGTAGCTGCGCCATCAGGCTGCAGCCACCTCCTCTGCTGCTTCTGTACTAAACACAAAATTTGAACCATGTTTGAGACTTTGTATTTCTGAGTCATGCATAGAGGACTTGTTGTATAACCCATTAATAAAAATTTAGAGAGGCAAAAAAAAAAACCCCCGAAAAGTTTGAACCTTGAGTTTCAAACTTTACATTCAGTACCTGGTGGCAGAAGCGGTGGCTGTGGTCTGACATGCAACTGCTCTGTTTCTTACACTTCAGATGACGGGCTGGGCTGGAGACTGTGGTGAAAAGTGTGTGTAGGCTTCAGAGGTGCTGCCAGGGGAGGGGGGAGGAAGGAAGACAGCCTGCCACCAATGCTGCCTGCTTTCATCAGCCCAGAATGAACTGCCAGTTATGCTCAGATTGCAAAGCCTAGGAACCAGGTCCAATTTTTTTAGTCACCATGGCAACCTGGCGCCTGGTGTTTGTTGAGCCCTACAAATAAATCCATTTTCAGTTTTTAGGAATTAGAAAAATGTTAGTTTTCAGTATGTGTATTTCTTATATCTTTGTCTTTTGCTCAGTACAGGAGGAAATGCATTTCTATATATACATTTTTTTTTTGTCTCCCATGTTGTACTGCTGACAAAGATTGTAGTTTTGTGGGGTTTCCGGTTTTAATTTTTGGTACTTTTTTTTTTTTTTTAATTGGTAAGATGTGATGTTTATTATTAAGATTTATTTACCATCTTTTTAAAGTAAGTCACCCAAGACAGCGTGCAGCAAGAATAAATTGGACATAAACAAGACAATTATAGCAGTAGAAATATTTAACTAATGACACACATTATGGCACAGTATGCTATTTACAATGTAAACACAGTACACATTCAAATATTGTAATAGCACAGGCTATATACTGCCCTGCAACAGCAGAGGACCTAAGTCCTGTAACATAGTGTTTCCCAAGTCCAGTCCTGGAGTACCCCTTGCCAGTCAGATTTTCAGGATATCCATAATGAATATGCATGAAAGATTTGCATATCATGGAGGCAGTGTATGATAATTCATTGTGGATACCCTGAAAACCTGACTGGCAAGGGATACTTCAGGACTGGACTTGGGACACTGCTCCAGGGCAGTTATTTTTCAGCATATCTTATCTATAAGTATGCCCCATTCTAATGTACATTGAACTTCTGCATAGCCCCTTCAGTATCTCCATTATTGCAGAGGCAAAAGGCAGTGAATTTATTGCAGAGAAACCAAGCAAAAAGTGTTTTGTTTTTTTCAGTTTCCTACAAAAACAGCCAGAATGGAATTATTTTCTTCTGCTATTGAATGGCAGTATTTGCAGAAATGGAACATATAGAAAATGACTACCAGAGATCATTTTCATGCAAATTTTATGATACGACTTCCAACTTTTCCTTAAATTAGAAGAAGAGTAAATAAGCAAGTCTTACTCCAGTATGGGCAGCTGGTGTTAGTCCTGGTGCTTCTTCCATTAAAGGCTTGGGAGAAGAACCAAGCTTTCACCTGCATCCTGAAGTAGAGAAGTGAAGCCTTCCTGAGTGTGGGGACCACGCCAGAGAATACTAGACGGTGAGTGTCACACTGAGCGATTTTCTCTGGAGAAGGTATGGTTAGGGTCCTTCCTTTGGAAAATCTTAGCAACCTTGGAGGTGTGTAGAGGGAAACCCTGTTCAAGAACTCTGGCTCAACACCTTTGACAGAGTTAAATCTGGCCCTCTATTGTACTGGTAGGCAGTGTGAAGTTTTTGCAGAAATGGTGAGATGTGATCACACTGCATACAATCTTCCGACGGTCATACTGCAGCACTTGGAATAAACTAGAGCTGGTGCAAACTCTTTGTAGTCAAACCAATGTAGAGTGCATTACAGTAATCCAACCTTGATGTTTCAGTATCAATCACTGTGACAAGATTTGCCTTCTTGAGGTCAACCCAGAGCCTCTACTCCAAGTACCTAGCCCTCCCTCTGGGCACTTACCAGCTGCTGTGGAGGATTTGCAGCCATCTGTATATTCCTCCCAGTGTTCTCCAGGGAGACTCCCAGGTCTACCCCGATCCATAGATCCTGACAGCGCATATATGACTCCAGTATAATTTCTCTTCTCGATACTGTTCCTTCCCAACCTTTCTCCATCTGAAACCACTGCATACCTCAGGACCGAATTGCCCACCTACTTTCATCACCTCGCTATCCCTTTTAGTACATAAGTACATAAGTAATGCCACACTGGGAAAAGACCAAGGGTCCATCGAGCCCAGCAATCCAGGCCAAGGGCACCTGGCAAGCTTCCCAAACGTACAAACATAGTAGATGACAGCAGAAAAAGACCTGTACGGTCCATCCAGTCTGCCCAACAAGATAAACTCTTATGTGCTACTTTTTATTTGTACCTGTCCTCTTCAGGGCACAGACCGTATAAGTCTGCCACGCACTATCCCCGCCTCCCAACCCACAGCCCCGCCTCCCACCAATTGGCTCTGGCACAGACCGTATAAGTCTGCCCATCACTATCCCCTCCTCCAAACCACCAGTCCCGCCTCCCACCGACGGCTCTGGCACAGACCGTATAAGTCTGTCCAGCACTAGCCCCGCCTCCCCCCACCGGCTCTGCTACCCAATCTCGGCTAAGCTCCTGAGGATCTATTCCTTCTGAACAGGATTCCTTTATGTTTATCCCATGCATGTTTGAATTCCATTACCAGTTTCCTCTCCACCACCTCCCGCGGGAGGGCATTCCAAGCATCCACCACTCTCTCCGTGAAAAAATACTTCCTGACATTTTTCTTGAGTCTGCCCCCCTTCAATTTCATTTCATGTCCTCTTGTTCTACCGCCTTCGCATCTCCGGAAAAGGTTCGTTTGCGGATTAATACCTTTCAAATATTTGAACATCTGTATCATATCACCCCTGTTTCTCCTTTCCTCCAGAGTATACATGTTCAGGTCAGCAAGTCTCTCCTCATACGTCTTGTAACGCAAATCCCATACCATTCTCGTAGCTTTTCTTTGCACTGCTTCAATTCTTTTTACATCCTTAGCGAGATACGGCCTCCAAAACTGAACACAATACTCCAGGTGGGGCCTCACCAACGACTTATACTGGGGCATCAACACCCCCTTTCTTCTGCTGGTCACACCTCTCTCTATACAGCCTAACAACCTTCTAGCTACGGCCACCACCTTGTCACACTGTTTCGTCGCCTTCAAATCTTCAGATACTATCACCCCAAGATCCCTCTCCCCGTCCGTACCTATCAGACTCTCCCCGCCTAACACATACGTCTCCCGTGGATTTCTATTCCCTAAGTGCATCACTTTGCATTTCTTCGCATTGAATTTTAATTGCCAAACCTTAGACCATTCTTCTAGCTTCCTGAGATCCTGTTTCATGTTTTCCACTCCCTCCCGGGTGTCCACTCTGTTACAGATCTTAGTATCATCTGCAAATAGGCAAACTTTACCTTCTAACCCTTTTCGTAATGTCACTCACAAATATATTGAACAGAATCGGCCCCAGCACCGATCCATGAGGCACTCCACTACTCACCTTTCCCTCCTCCAAGCGAATTCCATTCACCACCACCCTCTGGCGTCTGACCGTCAACCAGTTCCTAATCCAGTTCACCACTTCGGGTCCTATCTTCAGCTCATCCAGTTTATTTAAGAGCCTCCTGAGGGGAACCGTGTCAAAAGCTTTGCTGAAATCTAAGTAGATTATGTCCGTAGCTCGTCCTTCATTCAATTCTCCTGTCACCCAATCAAAGAACTCAATGAGATTCGTTTGGCATGATTTCCCTTTGGTAAAACCATGTTCTCTCAGATCTTGCAACTTATTGGCTTCCATTCTATACATGTTATTCCTGGAATTGTAGATTTTTCCCCAGTCCATTTAGTAGCGGTTTAGGGACTTGTTCTTTAGGAAACAGTCTAACCCCTTTTTTTTTTATTTATATTTATTAGTTTAAACAATATATACAAGAAACATCTTGTGTTGGAAAAGTGTCAATATACAAACAAATTTGATCAGAGGAAAAAAGGAGAAAAATAAAATTACATTCTCAAAAGGATAAATGACACTCAAGTTCATAAATTAAGATCCAAGATTTCAGTAAATCTAAGGGAGAAATATATAAAGAAAAAATACAGGATTCAAAACTCTGTTAAGTGGAGAAGTTCCTTTCTTTAATGCTTCTCGTTTTTTACTGAGGTTATAAGTGTCGATACATGTGCAGGTTCTGTAAATACATATTTCTTCTCCTTAAGCCTTACTATGCACTTGCAGGGGTATCTTAAAAAGAAGGTACCCCCCAAGTGCAGAATTTCTGGCCTAAGGAGCAAAAATTGTTTCCTCCGTCGTCTTGTCTCCTTAGAGACATCTGGAAATAACAAAATTTTAAAACTTAAAAAAGTTTTATCCTTGTTATGGAAAAACAAACGGAAAATCCAATCCTTGTCAGGCAATAACGCAACAGTCGCCACCAAAGTGGCGGCTGTTGCTAATTCAGTGTCAGAAGTTTCAAGCAAGAGAGATATATCTATAGGTTTTTCAGCAACTTGATTCAGGCTCTTCTCTGGGATGTAATACACTTGAGAAAACGGTGGTAGGTTTTGTTCCGGCACATTCAAAACTTCCCGAAGATATCGTTTCAACATTTCAAGAGGAGCAACATTTTGTATTTTAGGAAAATTAACAAATCTCAGGTTATGGTTCTTAGTATAATTATCAAAAGTCTCCATTTTATACCTGAGATTTGTCAAGTCTTTTATCATTGTAGGTTGTAGTGATTCAAAACTTTTAATCTTATGGTCCATTTTATCAACTTTATCTTTCAAAACCTTGATATCTTCCTCTTTTTTTTGTAAATCAATTTCTAAAGTCTTTATTTTTGGTGAAACATCATTAATCTGCTTCAAGAAAGTCTGTCCCAGGTTAGATACTAAATCCCATAGAGCGTCTAAAGTCACTTCCCTTGGTTTGACTACTAACTCTTTAGGTAGTACACACCTTCCAGACATCTGATCATGGCTCGCACTTTGTCCCTCAGCTCCTCTCCCCTCATTCCGCGGCGGTTCCATGGGCAAACTGCCCTCCAGTCCCTCCTCAGATAGAATTGAAGCTTCCTCACGACGTTCTTCCGGGCCCCTAACACCTTCCAGGGGGGACCCCGTCGATCCAGAGAGGAAGGAACTCGCACCAATCGGCTGGGGAGGCGGAGTACGTGCGGCGGGGCTCAGAGTAGTTTCAAAGCCGGGGGAAGCCGATATCTCCCGATCGCCGGCGTTCCCTACCGGCAGCGTTCCGCCTTGTTGAACGGCTCCCTGTGGTCGAAGATATCGGTCAATTGGACCAGGTAAGGGGGGAGGTAGCGGGGAGGCTCTAGCCGCTATTCTCCCTCGTCGTTTCGGCATTCTCTAACACCAGGAAAAACGATCCACAGCGTCTTAACAGAGCGCGGCCATCTTCCCGTCTAACCCCTTTTTAAACTCTGCCAAGCTAACCGCCTTCACCACGTTCTCTGGCAATGAATTCCAGAGTTTAATTACACATTGGGTGAAGAAACATTTTCTCCGATTTGTTTTAAATTTACTACACTGTAGTTTAATTGCATGCCCCCTAGTCCTAGTATTTTGGAAAGCATGAACAGACGCTTCACATCCACCTGTTCCACTCCACTCATTATTTTATATACCTCTATCATGTCTCCCCTCCGCCGTCTCTTCTCCAAGCTGAAAAGCCCTAGAGGCATATTTTCAAAGCACTTAGCCTTCCAAGGTTCCATAGAAACCTATGGAACTTAGCCTCCCAAAGTGCTTTGAAAATATGCCTCCTAGCCTCCTTAGTCTTTCTTCATAGGGAAGTCGTCCCATCCCCGCTATCATTTTCGTTGCCCTTCGCTGCACCTTTGCCAATTCCACTATATATCTTTCTTTTTTTTTTAATTCTTTATTTATAATTTCAAAATGTTAACATCACAAGAAAAACTTGTTACAGAAAATCAGACCTAAAGTAAAATATTAGGATAAGTTATCCTTAGAAGATATTTATAATCTTATATTGTTTGTCTTCTTTAAATCACAAATAAGCATGTAAAGGGGGGCATGAAACATAAAAAGGGAAATCTAAACAGGTATAAATTCAGGAATAGGCTTAACACGCATTTTCATACCTATTTCAACTACTTCTAATCAGTTGTTAGCTGCCGCAGATGATTTCCTTGAATCCAGAAACACTCTTAACTGCTCTGGGAGAAAAAAATATATATTTAAGTCCTTGATATTTCAAAACACACTTACTAGGATAATTCAAAAAGAATGAAGCACCTATATCTAAAGTTTCTTTTCTCATACTCAGAAACAATTTCCTAAGTTCTTGTGTCTGCTTTGTAACATCCTGATATATTCGTACTGTTTTACCATAAAACAAATCATTCATTTTTTGGAAATATATATTTTTTTATCGCTTCAATATCTTGTTGGAAAACTAGTTGAACAAATAATGTCATTCTTTCAGAGTGTTCAGATAAAGAAACTTCCAACAATTCAGATATATTCAAATTTCCTTCCAATATTTTTTCTTCTGAGGAATTCTTGTTTTGGATATAGTAAACTTTATTCACCGGAGGAAGAGTTTCAGGGGAATATCTCAAAACTTCAATCAGGTATTTTTTAAAGGCTTCCAATGGTGATATTACTATCTTTCTTGGGAAATTTAAAATACGCAAATTAAGTCTCCGATTGTGATTTTCGATTTGTTCAATCCTTCTTTTAATTATAAGTCTATCTTTAATCATTTATGAGGATAAGTCTTGTAACTTTTTTACATCTTGATTAATCTTCATAGTTTGTGTTGAAAAGTCAGTTCTAATATTCGCCAGAGACTCAGAAAAGGTGTTCATGGTACTCGCAAGTGTAGAAACTTCCTTTGTAGATTTCTCTACGGTAGCTGCCAACTGTTGGAGAACGATCCAAACACTCTCCAACGACACCGTTCCAGAAGCAGGTTTCAATAGCTTCAATTCAACGCCGGAACTCATTGGTTCCAGCTCTCTGAAACAAACTGCCTTTCCAGCACCTTCGATCGAGGTCGCAACAGCAAACACTTCGGTTCCGGGTGATCCTCTCTGGTTCTGGCGGATGTCGGGAGGGGGCGGCGGCTGAAGCACCGGAGGTGAAAGGGTGACATCTAAGTGCAAGTCCTCAAGGTTTTCCCCTGCCTTAAGGACAGCCGGACTCCTCACGGCTTCCTGGGTAGAAATTCGCGAGGTGTACCTTTCAATCGACGCTTGACAAGGGGAAGAGGTCCGGGTTATCGAAGCTTTTTCCCGGACCGCTCCCTTTCTTTTAGTATGAGGCATCATAGAAAAAAGTATTCTTTAGTCAGCGTCGATACGAGTAAGGCTCTATCCTCATTCAGCTGCGTGTCGCCATCTTGACACGCCCCCCCCCCCCCCCCCCCACTATATCTTTCTTGAGATGCGGCGACCAGAATTGAACACAATACTCAAGGTGCAGTCGCACCATGGAGCGATATAACGGCATTAGAACATCCTCACACCTTTCCTAATAATACCCAACATTCTATTCGATTTCCAAGCCGCAGCAGCACACTGAGCAGAAGGTTTCAGTGTATTATCGACGACACCCAGATCCCTTTCTTGGTCCGTAATTCCTAACGTGGAACCTTGCATGACGTAGCTATAATTCAGGTTCTTTTTCCCACATGCATTACCTTGCACTTGCTCACATTAAACGTCATCTGCCATTTAGACGCCCAGTCTCCCAGTCTCGTAAGGTCCTTCTGTAATTTTTCACAATCCTGTCGCGAGTTAACGACTTTGAATAACTTTGTGCCATCAGCAAATTTAATTACCTCGCTAGTTACTCCCATCTCTAAATCATTTATAAATATATTAAAAAGCAGCGGTCCTAGCACAGACCCCTGAGGAACCCCACTAACTACCCTTCTCCATTGTGAATACTACCCATTTAACCCCACTCTGTTTCCTATCCTTCAACCAGTTTTTAATCCACAATAGGACATTTCCTCCTATCCCATGACCCTCCAATTTCCTCTTTAGCCTTTCAAGAGGTACCTTGTCAAACGCCTTCTGAAAATCCAGATACACAATATCAACCGGCTCCCCTTTGTCTACATGTTTGTTTACTCCTTCATAGAATTGAAGTAAATTGGTCAGGCAAGATTTCCCCACACAAAAGTAGTGCTGACTTGGTCTCAGTAATCCATGTCCTTGGATGTGCTCTGTAATTTTGTTTTTAATAATAGCCTCTACCATTTTCCCCGGCACTGACGTCAGACTCACCGGTCTATAATTTCCCGGATCTCCCCTGGAACCTTTTTTAAAAATCAGCGTTACATTGGCCACTCTCCAATCTTCCGGTACCACGCTCGATTTTAAGGATAAATTGCATATCACTAGCAGTAGCTCCACAAGCTCATTTTTCAGTTCTATCAGTACTCTAGGATGAATACCATCCGGTCCAGGAGATTTGCTACTCTTCAGTTTGCTGAACTGCCCCATTACGTCCTCCAGGTTTACCGTGAAGTCAGTAAGTTTCTCCGACTCGTCCGCTTCAAATATCATTTCCGACACCGGTATCCCACCCAAATCTTCCTCGGTGAACACCGAAGCAAAAAATTCATTCAATCTCTCCGCTACGTCTTTGTCTTCCTTGATCGCCCCTTTTACCCCTCGGTCATCCAACAGCCCAACCGATTCTTTTGCCGGCTTCCTGCTTTTAATATACTGAAAACATTTTTTACTATGTTTGCCTCTAATGCTATCTTTTTTTCGTAATCCCTCTTGGCCTTCCTTATCTACGCCTTGCATTTGCTTTGACACTCCTTATGCTGCTTCTTGCTATTTTCAGACGGTTCCTTCTTCCATTTTCTGAAGGCATTTCTTTTGTTCTATCAGCTCTCAAGCTTCAACATTTTCTTCCTTTCATTCAACCATCTCCCTTCTGTCTGAATGCATCTCATCTTCCTCGCTGTTGTCATGCCTCTCTTACTCCTCCTCCTGCTCTCTGCCAGGAGTATCAATCCCAATTCTGGTCCTCCAAATCAGCTTCTCACCCTACTCGTGCAAGTCACACTACAATGTCTCCAATCTAATTTCTGTTCCTCTTTCCCCTTCTTCTCTGCCTCTCAGAGCGGGAATTCCACAGGACACGTCTCCAACAAGCTTTCTTACATGCACAACCTCTCTCATACTAACTGAGACACAGCTTTGCCCTGAAGTCTCTGCTTCAGCTGCTACCCTATGTCATGAAGGTTACCTTTTCTCCCATACACCTTGCCTGATTGGCCACGGAGGTGGTGTCAGGCTACTACTCTCACCCTCTTGCAGATCTCAACCTCTTCTTGCACCTCAGTTTCACTGCTTCTCTTCCTTTGAAGTCCACTCCATCAGTATATTCATTCCTCTTCCTCTCCGAGTAGCAGTCATTTAGCGAACCCCTGATAAGTCTTTCTTCCTTTACCACGGACTCATGGTTTTCCTTTTCTCTCAAACCTTCATCATCTCCTCTCATTCTTGGGGAGCTTAACATTCATGCTAATGATCCCTCTGACTCTTATGCATCACAGTTTCTCGCTTTAACATCCTCTTCCAATCTTCATCTGTGCTACACTACCCCTACTCACCAGAATGGCCGTTTTGATCTTGGCTTCTCCAACTTCTCACTGTCCAGTTTCTGCACCTCAATTCTTCCCTCTCCGACCATGTGATAGCTTTCATACTTAATCACCTTTCCCCCTCCCTAGTCTTGTCCAATCTCCACCAATACATTTAGGAATCTTCTGGCTATTGACTCAAATTCTCTCCACCAGTGTTTCATCCCTCTTCTCAACCACTATGCTATCCAAGTCTGTTAATCAGGCTGTCTCTTCCTGTAATACTATTCTCTCCTCTGCTCTGGATACTCTTGCTCCTCCCATTCCGTAAAGCGTACAAAACCCCAGCCTTGGCTGACCTAGAATCCGCTAGCTATGTTCCTGTGCCTGATATGCTGAATGCCTTTGGCTGAAATCCCATGCCGTCATACATTTCACATTTTTGCTGACCTCCTTCCAGTCTGCTCTTTCACTTGCCAAACAGGACTACTACATCCACTTGACTAACTCTCTTGCCTCAAACACCCGACATCTCTTTGCTACATTGAACTCTCTCCTCAAAGTACCTTCACCTCCAACCCCCCCCCCCTTCACTTTATCCTCAAACTATGGCTGAGTATTTTCATGACAAGATTCACAAAATTAACCTTGAGTTCTCAACCAAGTCATCTCCACCTCTCCTTCTCCAGTTCATTCTGTTAACCCTCTTTCAACCCCTACCCCCTTTTCTGAAATCAGTGAAGAGGAAACTGCACATTTTCTTTCCTCCTCGAAAATTGGCTACCTGTTCCTCTGATCCTATTCCCACCCATCTACTCAGTATTATCATCACTCCTACTGTCATCTCCTCAGTTTTTCCATTGCAACTGTTCCTGATACCTTCAAATATGGTAAAATTATTTATCATACCTGATAATTTTCTTTCCATTAATCATAGCTGATCAATCCATAGACTGGTGGGTTGTGTCCATCTACCAGCAGGTGGAGATAGAGAGCAAAGCTTTTGCCTCCCTATATGTGGTCATGTGCTGCCGGAAACTCCTCAGTATGTCGATATCAAAGCTCCATCCGCAGGACTCAGCACTTAGAGAATTACACCCACAAAGGGACACTCTGCCCAGCTCACCACCGCCGAAACGGGGGAGGGGAATTAACCCAGCTCATCCCCACACAAGTGGGGGAGGGGAATCCGTCCAGCTCATCCCCGCGGAGCGGGGGAGGGACACCACCCCGCCGATGCGGGGGGATCTGGCTTATCCTGCAACCGCAACCGCGGGAGGAGCTGACTGACCCTAACACCGCCGAAGCGGGAGGGGTACAAAGCTGCCCTACAGCCGCACGAAGCGGGAGGGAGCGCCGGCAGAATTTATGTCTCAATCCAGCCCCGTAAAACGGAGGGGAGAGAAATGCAGCAGCTCACTGTAACACAAACTCGTCTCAACTCTTGAAGAATCCAATTGAAAAAAACTTGAAGACGAAGTCCTCCTGAACAGGAACTGAAGACTAAACTTGAACCTGAAATGCAACCAGAATATAAACAGTACAGATATCTGGGAGGGGCTATGGATTGATCAGCTATGATTAATGGAAAGAAAATTATCAGGTATGATACATAATTTTACCTTCCATATCATCATGCTGATCAATCCATAGACTGGTGGGATGTACCGAAGCAGTACTCACCCAGGGCGGGACATTGAAATCCCTGACCGCAACACTGAAGCTCCAAACCGGGCCTCCGCCCGAGCAGCCACAGTCAAGCGGTAATGCCTGGAAAAGGTATGGGCCGATGCCCAAGTTGCCGCCTTGCAAATCTCTTCCAAGGAGACGGACCCGGCCTCTGCCATCGAGGCCGCCTGAGCTCTAGTGGAGTGAGCCTTCAGCTGGATAGGCGGCACCTTCCCCGCGGCCACATAAGCCGCTGCAATGGCTTCCTTGACCCATCTTGCCACTGTAGGCTTAGCAGCCTGCAGACCCTTACGAGGACCTGCAAACAGGACAAACAGATGATCCGATTTCCGGAAATCATTGGTCACTTCCAAGTATCTGATGATGACTCTTCTCACATCCAGATATTTGAGAGCAGAGTATTCCTCTGGGTAGTCCTCCCTACGAAAGGAAGGGAGACAGAGCTGCTGATTCACATGGAAGCGAGAAACAATCTTGGGCAGGAAGGAAGGCACTGTGCGAATAGTCACTCCTGCCTCAGTGAACTGCAGAAAAGGCTCTCGACATGAGAGTGCCTGGAGCTCGGAAACTCTTCTGGCTGAAGTGATAGCCACCAAAAAGACTGCTTTCAACATCAGGTCTTTCAGAGATGCCCTCGACAAGGGTTCAAAAGGCGGCTTCTGCAAGGCTCTTAGCACCAGGTTGAGATTCCACGCAGGCACCACTGAGCGCAGAGGAGGGCGCAGGTGATTAACTCCCTTGAGAAAACGTACCACATCTGGCTGCGAAGCCAGGGAAGCACCCTTCAGGCGGCCCCTGAAGCAAGCCAGAGCCGCTACCCGGACTTTAAGGGAACTGAGCGACAGGCCTTTCTCCAGACCTTCTTGCAGGAACGCCAGCACTGAAGAAATTGGAGCAGTGAAGGGAGAAAGTGAGCCTGCTTCACACCACGCTGCAAAGGTACGCCAAACCCAGGCGTAAGCAGTAGAAGTAGAGCGCTTCCTCGCTCTCAGCATAGTGGCGATGACTGTCTGAGAAGCCCTTCTTCCTCAGACGCTGCCGCTCAATAGCCAGGCCGTAAGACCAAAGGGGGAGGGATCCTCCATCACCACGGGACCCTGATGCAACAGGCCCTGCTCCACTGGCAGCCGCAGAGGGTCGTCCACTGAGAGCCTGATCAAGTCCGCATACCAGGGACGTCTGGGCCAGTCCGGACCCACCAGGATTATCCAGCCCGGATGCTTTGCCATCCGGTCTAGTACCCTGCCCAACATGGGCCAGGGCGGGAACACATAGAGAAGCTCTTGTGTCGGCCACTGTTGGAGAAGAGCATCTACTCCCAGAGATCGAGGGTCCCGTCCTCTGCTGAAAAAGCGCGGCACTTGGCAATTGGCCGATGACGCCATCAGATCTAGGCTCGGCTGGCCCCAGCTCTTCGTGATGTCCAAGAACGCCTAAGCCGATAACTGCCACTCTCCGGGATCCAAGGTATGGCGACTGAGAAAGTCCGCCTTGACATTCATGACTCCGGCAATGTGGGCCGCTGACAGCTGTTCCAGGTTCGCTTCCGCCCACTGGCATAGATTCATGGCTTCCTTGGCTAGAGGGGCGCTCTTGGTACCTCCCTGACGGTTGACATAGGCCACAGCCGTGGCATTGTCCGACAGGACCCGTACTGGCTTCAACGCCAGTACCGGGAGGAACTCCAAAAGCGCCAACCGAATGGCTCTGAGTTCTAGGAGGTTGATAGACCACTTTGCCTCTGCAGGAGACCAGAGCCCCTGCGCTGTCCTTCCCATGCAGTGGGCTCCCCAGCCCGTCAAAGAGGCATCCGTCGTGACGACAATCCACTCCGGGGCCACAAGAGGCATCCCTGCAGACAACTTGTCTGTCTTCAGCCACCAGCTCAGCGCCTTGCGCACTGCTGGGTCCAAGGGAAGGCGCACAGCATAATCCTCCGACACCGGAGTCCAGCGCTGCAGCAGAGAGTGTTGTAGTGGTCTCATATGAGCCCTGGCCCAGGGCACTACTTCCATCGTGGCAGTCATAGAGCCCAACAGCTGCACATAGTCCCAAGCCCGAAGCGGAGAGGCTACTAGGAACTGGTCCACCTGAGCCTGAAGTTTGACAATCCGATTGTCCAGCAGGAACACTCTGCCCACTTGGGTGTCGAATCGAACTCCCAGATACTCCAGGGACTGAGTCGGGCGCAGCTGGCTTTTCTCCCAGTTGATGATCCACCCCAGGGAGCTCAAAAGAACAATCACCCGGTCCACAGCTTTGCCGCACTCTGCATAAGAGGGGGGCTCGGATCAACCAGTCGTCCAGATAAGGATGGACTTGTACTCCTTCCTTTCGCAGGAAGGCCGCGATGACCACCATTACTTTGGAGAAGGTCCGCGGAGCAGTAGCCAACCCGAACGGGAGGGCTCTGAACTGGAAGTGTCGGCCCAGGACTGCAAAACGCAGAAAGCGTTGATGAGGAGGCCAGATGGGAATATGCAAGTACGCTTCCTTGATGTCCAAGGATGCCAGGAACTCCCCTGCCTTCACTGCCGCTATAACAGAGCGGAGAGTCTTCATGCGAAAGTGCCGAACTTTCAAGGCCCGATTGAACCCTTTGAGGTTGAGGATAGGCCGTACAGAACCTCCTTTCTTTGGTACCACAAAGTAAATGGAGTAACGTCCCTTGCCAAGCTGATTTTCTGGCACCGGAACGACCGCACCCAGGCGGATCAGATTGTCCAAGGTCTGCTGCACTGCCACAGCTTTGACCGGAGACTTGCAGGGAGAGAGTACAAACACGTCTCTTAAGGGTCGGCAGAACTCTAGCTTGTAGCCGTCTCTGATGACTTCCAGCACCCAAGCGTCTGAAGTTACCCTGGTCCACTCGCCCAGAAACGAGGACAGGCATCCTCCAATCTGCACTGGGCCATGGACCAGGACCCCGTCATTGGGTACAAGACCCTGGGGGAGGACCGGAGGGCGCACCTCCGGGACGGCGGTCTCTGCGAAAGGAATGCTGCTTGGGGGAGAAGTTCCTCTTGAAGGAAGAGGGGGCAGAGGAGCCCGACTTGCCCGGGCGGTACCGACGGGCTTCCTGAAACCGTCCTCTGGAGTTACCGGGGCGAGCACTGGCCCAAGCCCTGACCTCTGGTAACCTCTTGCCCTTAGACGTGCCGAGATCGGTCACAATTTTGTCCAGCTCGACCCCAAAGAGCAGCTTGCCTTTAAAAGGCAACTTAGCCAGGCGGGACTTAGAGGCGTGGTCAGCAGACCAATGTTTCAGCCAAAGCCAGCGCCGCGCAGAGATTGTCTGAGCCATACCTTTAGCCGAGGCTCTCAAGACATCATACAGTAAGTCTGCCAAATAAGCCAAGCCCAGCCAATCAGCCCTCAAGGAAGGATCCGAGGGGGAAGCCCGCTGCACAATCGTCAGGCACGCCCTGGCCACATAGGAGCTGCAAACTGAGGCCTGCAAACTTAAGGCAGCCGCCTCGAAGGACGACCTTAAGGCCGCCTCCAATCTTCTGTCTTGGGCGTCCTTTAGGGCCGTGCCACCTTCCACCGGCAGCGCCGTTTTCTTAGTCACCGCAGTGATTAAAGAATCCACGGTAGGCCAAAGAAAGGCCTCACGTTCACTTTCAGGCAAAGGATAGAGGCGGGACATAGCCCTAGCCACTTTAAGGCTCGCTTCCGGGACATCCCATTGAGCCGAAATTAAGGTGTGCATGGCATCATGCACGTGGAAGGTTCTAGGCGGGCGCTTCGTCCCCAGCATAATGGCGGAGCCAACAGGGGCTGAGGGAGAGACGTCCTCTGGACAGGAAATCTTCAAAATGCTCATGGCCTGCACTAACAGGTTGGGCAAATCCTCTGAGCGAAAGATCCGCGCTGCAGAGGGGTCATCTGCTCCATCCGAGCGGGAATCCGTCTCCTCCAAGGAATCCCCAAAGGACCGTTGGGAGAACTCAGATACGCTGCCCTCATCTACATTAGAGGAGACAGAGTCCTCTAAGCCCTGGGAATCCACCCGAGGGCGTTTACTTCCGGGGGCCTCAACCCCTTTGTCGGACAAGGGAGAAGGGGCAGCGTTTTGCATAAGGAAGGCCTGATGCAGCAGCAAAATAAACTCGGGGGAGAAACCCCCCAGACTGTGTATTTCAGCAGCCTGGGCCACAGCCCTAGACGCACCCTCAACCGGTGCTCGCAAGAGCGGGGGAGAAACATGCTGTGCATCCAAGATGGCGTCCGGCGCGACACTCCGCGAAGGAGCCGCGCGGGAAGAACGGCGCTTAACTTTAGCCGCTTTTTGCCGTCGCCCAAATCAAGGGCGGCCATGGCATGAACGTCTCCCAGCTCAAGGGCGGCCCAAGAAGAAGCCGTGCGAGCAGAGTGGCCGGCCAAGATGGCGGAGGCGAGCAGCGGGGGATGGGCGTTTATGGCGGGGAAAACCGCCGCACCGGAAGAAGACCCGGGACACTGACCGGCCTCCAAACTGACACCCAACAAGGGCGAATCAGACTTTAAGACCCCCGCATCCCCGCTAGAAGCGCACACGCGGTCCGGGGAGCGATTCTTCGCACCCTCGCCCTCCGACGCCATAGGCCACGTGGAGATCGATCGGGGAACCCCCTGCCCGCTATAAAAAGGTAAAAATTACCTGCTTCTCGCTGCGAGCTGTAACGACCTGGTGTCCCAGTGAGTAGCTGCAATAAACGTTTAAATAAACGTCGAAATAAACGCCCTTAAGGACGTCCAAAAATTTTTTTTTTTTTAACGGAGCCAGCGGGAGGGGGGAGAAAAGGAGGGACCTGGCGCCACCAGGTTTGCACTTGCTCAAGAAGAGCCCTCAACCCCAGGTACTCAACAAAACCTAAAAATTAGGCTTGGAGACCTAGCCAGAGCTGCTGCTGTGTGTGACCACCACCTGCTGAGATAGAGAACATACTGAGGAGTTTCCGGCAGCACATGACCACATATAGGGAGGCAAAAGCTTTGCTCTCTATCTCCACCTGCTGGTAGATGGACACAACCCACCAGTCTATGGATTGATCAGCATGATGATATGGAAGCTGTAGTTACACCACTCCTCAAAAAAACCAAAACCTTAATTGGGCCCTACCTGGCCTTCCAATTATCACCCTATCTCCCTCCTACCTCTCTCATCCAAGCTACCTGAAAATGCTGTTCACTGCCATTGTCTTGACTATTCTGTCAAGCTATTCTTGATCCACTTCAATCTGGCTTCCGCCCTCTACATTCAACTGAAATAGCCATTGCTAAGTTTCCAATTACCTGTTCCTGGCCAGATCCAAAAGGTCTACTCTATCCTCACCCTTCTCGTCTATCTGCTGATCACCACCTACTCCTTGTTATGCTGTCCTCGCTTGGATTTCAAAGGTCTGTTCTTTCCTGGTTTTCTTTTTCTCTCTCCCACTGCACTTTTAGTGTATGCACTGGTGGATCATCCTCCACTTCTATCCTACTACCAGTTGGTATACGTCAGGGCTCTGGCTTGGGACCTCTTCTTTTCTCCATCTATACTTCTTCCCCTTGGTGCTATGATCTCCTTCCATGGCTTTCAGTATTAGCCTTTAGTCTTATGACTCCCAGATCTATCTCTCTACACCAGAAATTTCAGCAGGAATCGAGGCCCAAGTCTCAGCCTGCATGTCTAACATTGCTGCTTGGGTGTCTCACCATCATCTGAAGCTAAACATAGCCAAGATTGAGCTTATCTTTCCCCTTAAACCCAAATCTCCTCTTCCCCCATTATCTCTGTGGATAGCACTCTCATCAGCTCATAACCTTGGGGTCATCTTTGACTCCTCTCTCTTTCTCTGCACATATCCAACTGACTGCTAAAACCTGTCATTTCTTTCTCCATATCACCAAGATTAGCTGTTCCTTCCTTTCTGAGCACACTACCAAAACGTATCCACACTCATCATCTCACAGACTACTGCAACTTACTTCTCACTGGTCTCCCACTATGCTCTCTCTCTCCCCTTCAATCCGTTAAAAATTCTGCTGCACAACTTATATGCTGCCGGTGTCACTATGCTCATATTAACCTTCTCCTCAAGTCACTTCATTGGCTCCCTATTCGTTTCCACATACAGTTCAGACGTCTCTTATTGACATACAAGTGCCACCACTCTTATCTTTCCCTACATTCCTCCCTAGGAACTCTGTTCATCAGGTATATCTCTCTTACCTGTACCCTTTTACTCCACTGCCAACTCCAGACTCCATTCATTTTATCTTGCTGCCTGGAATAGACTTCCTAAGCCAGTACGTCAACCTCCATTTCTGGCCACCTTCAAATCCAGATAAAAGCCCACCCCTTGTTAGGCTGCTTTTAAGTCCTATTCACTTGTTCAATACCCAATTCTGTTTTATAATTCCCACCTTTAATTCCCTTATCCTTATGTGACCTGTTTGTCTGTCTTGATTAGATTGTAAACTCTGTAGAGCAGAGACTGTCTCTTACGTGTTTAGTGTACAGTGCTGAGTACATCTAGCAGCACTATAGAAATGAGAAGTATTAGTAGTAGAGAGACAGCCTAGTTGTTGCAAATAAAAGGCAGCTCCTAAAGTCTGCATGTGTGAGGTAAGGGATTCTGTTAGCATGACTCTGTAGCAGTCTGACATAGATCCTGGAAAAGTTCACACACCTGCAGTGTCGCCTTTTCAAAAAGGTACAGCTCTTGCTATTCATGTTCTGGGGGAAGTGCTGTTATGCTACTTAAGTTCTGTTTGCTACACAAGTTATTTACAGGGTTGTTATGAGATGGCAGTATATTAAATTTTATAAATATGAAATACATTTTGTGTTACTTTGCAAAGTATCTGGATGTAGGTTGACATTTGATGGGACACCTGAATTTTGGTATCATTAATAAAATCTTTGGATGTTATATTGATCTGCCTTAACCCATTAGTGCCCAATGTTCCCATAATAAACCATATGGGAACATTGGGCACTAATGGGTTAATACTGTCAAATGTTTCTAGAAGACAGTTCAATTTAAAAGCACTAGCTGCCACTCCAGGACAGCTATAAGAGACAGTACAGTCAAAGGTGCAGTACAAACAGCCTCCAGGCTCACTGATACATAATATCAATCTAGAATTTTCCCTGCCCATCTTCAAATCCTTGCTCAAAGCCCACCTCTTCAATGTCGCCTTTAGCACCTAACCACCATACCTCTATTCAGGAAATCTAGACTGCCCCAACTTGACATTTCGTCCTTCAGATTGTAAGCTCCTTTGAGCAGGGACTGTCCTTCTTTGTTAAACTGTACAGCGCTGCGTAACCCTAGTAGCGCTCTAGAAATGTTAAGTAGTAGTAGTAGTAGTAGTAATATAATCAAACCACCAAAAACATTAACACACACACAAATGCAAGTGATCACAAGAAAAGCACATCTCGGAATCTTTACACAGTTTTAGTTGTGTCTAAATAAAAGAAACAAGATACACGTGATACTGTTTATTGAATTTAACACATTTGTAACTCACTTTTGACAGTTAAAGACCCTTCACTCACTGAAAATCTTACATCGTACCCACCTGTGCCATATTACTCTAAAAATAGTTCAAAACTATTTTGTCTCATCTAACCACTTCATGCCAGACAGCAGTGATGAATTCACTAGAACCACAGCAACGGCAGCTTGGTGAGTCAGGGTTACAAAACCATGCACTGCTAGGGCAGACTGACTCATGGGACTGGGAAAAATTAATAGAGAACCCCTCGCCTTTAGGGCTGGATGCATCAAGCTGTAGACTTTTGGTTCACACCAAGCAGTAGTGAAAGAGTGAACAAAGTTATCACAACCCAACAGTCATTTCACAATTTGTGAAAAGAATAAGGTGGTAGAGAAACCGCTACAGAATTCGAGAAAGCATGGAACAAGCATAAAGAATTCCTGGTCATGAAGAAATAAAAAAAAGATCAAAAGGGGTCTATAACACTGCAAAAAAAAAAAAAAACCACACAGCTACGCATACTAGATAAAACTTATGGTAATTATCTATGTTCTAACAGGTCTATACTAAATTCAGTAGTAGTGTTTCTTTTAAACACTGGTCATGGTCATTTAACCATAGCAAGTTATTCTGCACCAGCTGCTATCAGCCAATCACCACTGTTATCTGCAACACCAGTATCTAGATAACTTTTTATCCTGATACCAGCACTTTTATTACTTTTCAGATACGTTCCCAGCTCCTTCACCAAACTGCTCCAGTAATCTTCAGGGAAGTCTATGTTGAAAATTGGCAACTAGCCCCAGTCACCAGCATTTACCCAGATAAATGCTTCTAAGCAGTGGCGTAGCCAGACAGCCAATTCTGGGAGGGCCTGAGCCCAAATTGGATGGGCAGAACATTTTTTCTGCCCCTGTCTTACTCCATTTCACCCCTTCCCCAGCACCTCCCAACTCAAAATATAAAATACTTTAGCGCATGAGGCTCCCGAAGCTCTCTCAACGGAAGACTTCCTCTGAAGGTGGCCAAAATTCAATTTTACCAAGTTGGGTGGGCAGCAACATCCCTCAGCCACTGATGTCGGCACCATACGCATGCGTAGTTGTCACTGGCTCAAGGACGGTGCTACAGTCTGCAGAGCTTTGTAGAAGGGAGTTCTAGTTGCCTTTAGAGAAGTCCTCAGTTGGCCATGCTTGGAGATCTCACTAGCTATAGCAAGGGTCAAAGCTGGTGTTAGACATGCTGGGGCCCAGGTCAAAAAAATAAAGGCGGGGGCCCTCCCGATCCATGCCTCCCCTCCAATCTCCCCACTTGCCATTACTATCATACCAACAGACCCTCACCAAATACAAAACAAGGGATCACAAAAATAGAACTGGGAACCCCAATAAGTTAAACTTTGAATGTACTGCAACACTAGAGAAACAAAAACAGATATGCACTATGCACATTCCCCAGAGCTAACATATTCCATTTAATAGATTCAAAATAAAATGCTTTTTTTGTACCTTTGTTGTCTGGACATTTTACTTTTCCATCATGCTGGTTCCAGTTTCTCTTTTCCTGTCTTCTGCTAATTCTCCTTTAAGTGGCTGCTGTCCATTTGTCTCTTCTCCTCTCTCCTGTAATTCCATTCCTTCACTATACCTACTTTTGACACATTGACATTTCTTTTTTAGCTCTTTCCTCTCTCGTTTCTTTACTGCCTCTCTTCACTCAAATTTCACCCTCGTTCTCATCCTTCTCCTTGTACTTTTCAGTTACCTATCAAATTCCATTTCCTTCTCTCACCCACTAGCTGTCCTAGTCCTCATCTCAGTCCATCCCCCAACACCTATAATCAACTATCCATTACCATATTCCTGCCCCCCCCCCCCCCCCCCAATAACCACTATCCTCCTCGTCATTTGTTTCCTTCCCAACTCCCCTTTGGCCTCTCCCAAATAGTTCCACCATTTGGAGCATCTTCCTCCCTCCAACCTTCTAGCCCAGCGCCTGCGCCCTCTTTTATAGTTAAAAAGCAGCGGTCCCAACACAGACCCCTGTGGAACTCCACTATCTACACTTCTCCGTTGAGAAACAGAGCATTTAACCCTACTCTCTGTTTCTATCCTTTAATCAGTTTTTAATCTACATAGAACGCTACCTCCTATCCCATGACTTTCCAATTTCCTCTGGAGTCTTTCATGAGGTACTTTGTCAAATGCCTTTTGAAAATCCAGATACATAATATTGTCACCTTTATCCACATGTTTGTTCACTCCTTCAAAAAAAGTAGTAGATTCGTGAGGCAACATGTCCCTTCACTAAATCCATGTTGGCTTTGTCTCATTAATTCATGGTTTTGAATATGCTCTAAACCAGCACCAAAAAAAAAAAAAAAAGCACAAAAGGGCCTCCAGAAATGGAACAATGGTATAATCTTTAATAAAAACAGACCTGACACGGGCTGTATTTCAGTGCTCAACAGCGCCTGCTTCAGGGGTCAAATGTGAATATTTTTCTAGATCTGTTCAGCAGATTGTACCAAGCACTCTCAACTGCCGTATAGGTTCTGAAAAAAACGTCTTGGAGACACCAAGAATGAGTGTCCTTGCCAGAGATAGTCCAATTGCACTGGGGGTACAGCGCTTGAAACCACTGGGAACTTGAGTGGACATGGATGAAAAACCTCCACAACCAAATCAAACAAAGCGATGCCAGAAAAAGGGGCAAGGCACCAAAAAAAGAAGGGAAAAGCCAGCCCAAGACAAAGCCTAAACACAGCCTGATGCAGAAAACAAAGGGAACTTAAAACTTGGAAAAAAGAAACTAGTTCCATGTGACTCATCTCAGATAGGGCCATGCACAGCTGTCGACTGTTCGGTACACCATCTAGCTAAGTCACGGTGCTCATATGGATACGCTCGGGCCACAGTAGAGCGCAAACTCCTCCACAGACAGAAGAGGAAAAAACAGGAGGCCAAGCCCCCACTGGCAGACAGACATAGCTCTTGTGCCATGCACCAGTGCGCCACGGAACTCCTCTACAGACAAGCAGATATTGCACTGTGATAGGAGGCCGCACACTGCCATATGCAAGTGAATAATACAATCAGGCACTATGTCCAGACAGGCTGATGCTGCTCAAATCAGGAGACACTCTCTCCAGCACTCCCTGAAGGCAGGGCCTGTGACCAACCAACATGCCACCACATGACAAAGAGCTGAGGAGCCCACCAAACAAAGCACCAAAACGAAGACCCTCCAGGAGGGAAACACCTCTAAAAAAGAAAACACACAATGGGGGAGTTCTGGACTGGTCTGGCAGGACTAAAGGAAAGAAAATTATCATCAACAGGTAAGACATTAATTTTTCCTTCATTGCATAATGCAAGACCAGTCCAGACAAATGGAATGTGATAAAGCAGGACCCCAAACAGGGTGGGACCACCGTGTGGACTGAAGATCAAAACAACAACAGTGGCAGCCAACTCCCGGCCTAGAAGAAAACGGAATGAGACAGGCATGCTGGAAAGACATCAGGCCCGCAACTGAAGTGAAACGCTCCATGCCACTCCGCACAGGTCTGCCCTATGGCCCAGGATCAGGAAGAAAATCCCAGATTGATTTTTAAAAAATGCAGCCACTGCCAACCCATAGCTGACCCGGAATAGTACAAAAAAAACCCTGTCCTTGGTACAAATTATATACTGGATACAACAACCAAAGATCTACGCAATATGAAATAGGCTAACAGCACACCAAAGTAAGGCACTTAAAAAATGCTTATACTCCAATGCTCACGATATATATTGGCAAAACTTTTAATATTTTTTGTTAGGAGAGTACCCTCAGAAAAAAAAAAACACCAATTTTAAGGCAACAAGATTGATTTCGCCCGGTGGTATAGCACATCTTTCATAGGGCTAAAGTGCTATTGCCTCAATTCAACAGTGCTAACAAATAATATAGTGCTCAAAATGAGAAAATTAAAAAACGTGAACTTATCTTTCAGATGTTTTTTTTCAAGAATTTTTTACAAAATACTGCACTTGCTCATGCTTGTCCAACTTGCTTCCCAGTCACAATATATAACTGTCCCAGCAGCTTCCCCTGATAAAACGCATTTTTTAAGTGCCTTACTTTGGTGTGCTGCCAACTCATAGCTGACCAGCATACTGAGAATCAGCAATAAGAAGTGGAAGAACAGCTCCCCAACTGGAAGGGTGGCCAACCCTAGTCTGGGAAGAAGAAAAAACTAGCCTTCTGCTTGCCCAGGAGACCCAGAGACAACCAAGGAGGACACTAAGAAGAAGAAGCCGGCACCCTGCTGCTACCATAGAAACCGATACTACCACACCCTCACCTGCTTGGAACCTACCAGACTGCCCAACTGAGATTCCAATAGAGCAGGACAACGGGAATGGCGCTGGGTGAGAAATTCCAAATTAAAGAAGGATGAAGTGGCCCATCCATAGAACCATACGAGTAGATACATGCCATTAGAAGCAGGTACATGAGTACCACATCTCTCTGAGACTACTACACCCCCCCCCCCCCCCCCCGTCAACAGCAGAGAACATGCACCAGACACTCGCAACCTGCCTTACCACCAAGTGTGAGGTGTACCAAAGAGGCAACCAAAGGAGTTAATCAACCCCAAGAACGCCACTGATTCAACTGGTAGGCTACATAGGTCCCTCCCCAGGGAAGCCAAGAGCCTAACTGCCGGTAAGAAAGGAAAAAAAAAAGGAGGGGTCTGTTTTTTTTATCCGCAATTAAGAATGAAAAGCAGAGCTCTGCAATAGGGAGCACAGAAATCCAAACCCAACCAAGTTGTTCTGCATCGGAAGACAGCCAATAACACTAAAGGAAGGGACTTGGGCATAACAGAGCCCAAGAGGGCCAATTTGGAACTCTCAAAAGAAGACCACCTCGACTGTTAACAGCCAAAACAGCTGACCCATGGGAAGAAAAAACACCCAGCACATGGACGCAGCCAAGACTGAGATGCAACCCCACAGGTCTAGAACTGGCAGAAAAAAGAAGCGCAGGCGTGCGAAGCCCAGGCTAAGGCCGAAGTGAGCATCACGCAAACAAGCGGACTGAGCCGTAAGACCTAATTTGAACAGAGAGGTGTGAAAGCCAGCCCCCCCCCCCCCCCCCCAGAGAGAAGGCTGAACCTCAGAGACCAGAAGTAGGTCAGCCCTGCTAGCCCGAGGAAAAAAGACCAAGGCATACAAAACAGGCTCTCGCAGGCGCCAACAGTCTGCACGGGACCGTTGCAGACCAGAGCAGTACTACTGAGAACCAAAGAGAGCCCGGTGGCGGACCACCACCCCTGCACCCGTAAAAAAAACAGTAAAAACCTGCAACCCTGAAGGGAGGAGACTGGTGTATCTGTGAAACTCTGGGAATTCAACACGCACAAACCGAGACCAGATCTCCCATCAGTACCACTGTACTTCCACTGCCCTCAAAGGCCAAATGAAGGAACGAAAGCAGGGCAGGGACCTGGCATCACCAGGTGTCCCCCAGCTCCGATAATCCACCGCACCTTCAAATGGAGCCTCTTTCTTGGCAAGAGTTACCGCTCAACTGACTCTTAGAGGACACCCCCCAGGTCAAGAGCTGCCTGAAAGCCATATCAGATAGGAGCTGCACACACCATCCACTGGAGACAGAATATACTGAGTGGTCGACAGCTGCGCAGGGGCAAGTCACATGGAACTACTTTCTATTTCTGACTTCAGCTGGTGGATGAGCACAACTACCCATTCATCTAAACTGGTCTAGCAAGGACACAAAGAAAAACTGTACGGGGAGCGAAAAGGGGACCCAAACACGGGCACACCAAAAAGCTCTTGCCAGACCAGACTGAGAAGAGACGCCACCAAAAGCGGCTAAACATCTTCGTGGTACAAAAATAACTGTGGTAACTGTGCTCTCATGGCAGGCAGGAAGGTATTCACTCATGCGTGGTGGAGCATGTCTTGCGCTCCACAAGCTGTTGTTAAAGTTTGTCATAAGCTTCGGACCGGGCAACCCGGGACCGCATTACCCAATTGTGAGAATTATAGCCTGCTTGTCCTCGGAGAAACAATATGTATCTTAAGATCTGCAACCATAAATCATAGCCAGGAGACTCATGAATGCACAGAAGTATCTCATTTAGGGGACTTTACTCAGATTTCAGCAAGGCAATACTGAGAAGCGCATTATGCATCTCGGTTGCTAGGAGATTTCAAAGTCAAAAAAGCTGAAAATAACCCTAAGTAAGGACTTCAGTAAATCCACCCACAGACTAATTTTAGGCATTCTAAGTACTGAGGAGATGGGGAAAATCTGTAAAGGGGTGGACAGTATTAGAGAGTTTACCCATTCTTTTCTGTGGACTCATGTAAGCTATCTTTTCCAACAGTGGACAATCCAGGTTACAAGTACCTAGCAAGATCCTAAAACAGTACAATACATTTTATGCTGCTTATATCCTAGAAATAAGCAGTGAATTTTCCCCAAGTCCATTTTAATAATGGCTTCTGGACTTTTCTTTTAGGAAGCTAATCCAAACCTTTTTTAAACCCTGCTACGCTAACTGCTTTTACTTCATTCTCTGGCAACGATCGCCAGAGTTTAATTACACGTTGAGTGAAGAAATATTTTCTCCGATTCGTTTTAAATTTACTACTTTGTAGCTTCATTGCATGCCCTCTAGTCCTAGCAATTTTGTAAAGAGTAATCAATTCATGACTACTCATCCCATTTCACTCATTATTTTATAGACCTCTATCATATCTCCCCTCCTTCTCCAAGCTAAAGCGCCCTAGCCGCTTTAGCCTTTCCTCTTACGGAAGTTGTCCCATCCCCTTAATCATTTTTGTCGACCTTCTCTGCACCTTTTCTAATTCCACCATATCTTTTTTGAGATGCATACAATATTCAAGGTGCAGTCGTACCATGGACTGATACAAAGGCATTATAACTTTCTCATTTTTGTTTTCCATTCCTTTCCTAATACCTAACAATCTGTTTGCTTTTTTAGCCACCGCCACCACAACCACACACTGAACAGAGGTTTTCAAAGTATTATCAACAATGACACCTAGATCCCTTTCTTGGTCAATTACTCCTAATGTGGATATGTGGGAAATAAGGGTCAACAACCAAGTTGTAGGTGATATATTTTTATTGGACTAACAATGTATATAGTTATCCTTTCTTCATCTTCTTTAACCTTATAAAGAGAGGATAACTCTCAAAACTGAACAGTGTTGTGTTTGTTTGTTTTTTTATTTATTTGTTGGTTTGTGTTTGATATACTGCAAAAGACTTCAAAAGGTATCAATCCAGTTTACAAAGACTTCAAAATCATAGAGGGGAAAAGTAAACGGCAGAGAATGATAGAGAAGCAGGCATGGCAGTGTCAGGCACCCTTTTACCCACATTTTACAATAAAGGTTATCATTCATCTTTCACCATGTCTACTTCTGCATCCTCCATTCTACTGGGATTAGCAGACTGCTTGCCCACCTGTATTCTAGAGAAGGATAGAGGCAAGATTAAGAAGAGGGATAATTAAAGGCTTCAGAGAAGAGATGAGTGCTTTTTTGAACCAATGATGGACTGTTGGCTGATTTTTAATGGAGATGGGGTAATAGATAACTAAAAGCAGTTTCACATGAGACTAAAGTGAAATGCAGAGGGTGAGGGGTTGTTTTGGGCAGAACAAAGGGAATGACCTTACGCTATAAAACACTAGCAGTTACACATGTGTGTGCTAGTTTGGCACTAACCAGTATTCTGTAACTTAAGCACACAACTCACTAAGCATGTAAATGCAAGGAGGCACTCACAGGGGAAGGTGCATGGGCATGTCCAACTGTGTCAGGGTTTACATCCCATCATTTAGGAAAACCCAGTGCCCAGGGAAAAGTGTGAAGGCAAGGACTAGAAACCAGAAATCAGCTTCAGCCTCCACAGGGAGAATCAATCCTCAAGGATAAAGGCAGAGAAGGGAAATCACCTGAAGCCTAAAGGCCCCCTAACTTCTCCAATCAGAGTAGTGCAGTTATTCCTCTCCAATCCAGTTCCTGGATGGCTCTTAGGGGAGGAGTCTACTGCCCTATAAGAAGTGAAAGTTGAACCAGAGCTTTTACTTCATGTTGGAAGGCAGATGGAAGCTGGGCCACAGGCTGAAGACTGTACTATATGGAAGCAGATACCCAGTTATTTTTTTCTTGTGGTCTGTACCTGGTGCATTGCTTTCCAGGTATAGTTGAAGTAAGACTCAATTCATTCCCTGCCAGAGGTGGATGCAGCTAAAAGGAATAAGCTACGAGGGTGGTAGCTGGAGGGCAGGATCTTGTGATAAGCCTGACCGTGTTTATACATAGGAGGACTACAACACTGTTTTTAAGGAAATTAATTAAAAGAGGACTATTTGAGATGATTTTCAAACAAGTGTTTGACTATGCTAACCTTTTGAGTTGGATTAAAAGAGAGCAACTGCTGATCTCCAGGACCTGGCTCATCCTAGGGAGTCTTGTAAAGACTGAGAAAGAGGGTTAAAGGACTGTCACCAGGTCCAACCAATGACATATGTTTTCATTTGGAGGACCAAGTTTCTGTACCTGCAGGAGCCTGAGGATGTGTAAAATGGTCTTCACAGTCACTCACCCTGTGGGTGGATGGTGTGCCAGTTTATGTAATTTAACAATTACAAACAGCCTATACATCGAGGTGCATGCATTTACACTTGTTGATATGGTAAGTAGGTGTAAGTAAATGTTACATACATACATATAGTAGATGATGGCAGAAAATACCTGCACGGTCCATCCAGTCTGACCAACAAGATAACTCGTATCTGCTACTTTTTGTGTATACCCTACTTTGATTTGTACCTGTGTTCTTCAGGGCACAGACTGTGTATAAGTCTGCCCAGCACTATCCCCGCCTCCCACCACCGGCTCTGCCATCCAATCTCGACTGTTGGTGCATATATAAATGCCAATTTCTGCTACTATAGAATTTGTTACGCTCAGTGTGCTGCATTTTTATAAAGAATTACCCCCGTTCAGAATTGAAAATACCAGGTGACGTAGGGAGTGGTCTCGCATGCTTCTGTAGAGACGCTATGAGACTGGCTGCTTCACCCTCTTTGAAATGAAAACCAGACGTTTTTTTTTAGCTTCTGGACGTTTAAGAGAAAGGGAGAAATGAGCACCTCCGTATTGCATAGTGCACGGTGCTGTTTGGTCTGTTTGAAAGTGAATTACGCTGGAAATTTGATGTGGCTGTTGCGGATGTACACATTATACTGTAGGGAGGAAGGCCAAAAGTACTATCCCAATGTAAACAGAGCACCTGACTTGCTACACTGTCACTTTATACACTAGAAGCTAGATAACCCTCCAGACAGACACATGCGTGCAATGATGAGCAATCAGGTTATAAGTCATTATAAAAGCTAGAAAATGTGGGAGCGATGGGGGCTGAGATCACACTATTAAAACGTCCACCTCTTCAATCACAGCAACACTATTATGGGCATTTTTGCTTTCAAACAGCAGCAGCAGCTTCATAGTCAAAGTAAGAGCTACTAGCTGTGATTTATAGAAGAAGAAGGTTATCCAGTTACGGTGCTGGGGGAGCATTTAGGAAAGGGGAGCAGGATCTTCTTTTCTTTAGTGCAACTTGGCCATGAAGGATGAGCAGAAATTAATGCACTAGGAAACCTGGGTGGCCTCCTAAAGTCATGCAATTTGGGGGGGGAAGCCTTGAAAAGTAATAACCGGTGGCCAGAGCAGAAAAAGCGCATGGGCTAACTCCAGGCAACCCTTGGACAAGTTGGCAGCAGCGACATTCAACAGCTGTTCAGAGTCCACCAGCATCAATGGAGGAGGAGGAGGAGGCTTCAGTCTTTTCACCTGAAGGAAGGAAGGAAAATCCGCCCCCTGTGGCGCTCACCAGCCCCCAGGGCGTCTGACCCCAGCCTCGCCCCCTTCCCCTCCCCCTCTTTTACCGGATGTAGGGGGGGGGGGAAAAGGCGCGGCAGCTCCTCCGCTTACCTTCATGTCGTTGACGATGGTCTGGAAGAGCCCCCCCAGCGCGCTGCACTCCTTCTCCAGACCCGCATCCATCTTGACTTGTGCTGACTGACAGAGGGAGCGGGAAAAAGACGACGACGACGCCGTTCTCCTCACACACTCCCAGGAAGGGCGGGAAGAAGAACTCTCAGCGCGTGACTCACAACAGCAGCCGCCGCCCGCATGGTGTGTCTGCCCGCGCGCCCGGCCACCAGTCACAGAGCAGCACCACCGCGAGACACAGGAAGGAAACGCACGTCCAACAAGCACCTGGCAACAAACTTTCTCTGCTTGCTGCCTGCGGCGGGGGGTCGTCGCACGGGACAAGACCCACCCCCAAGTTCCGCTCCCATTGGAGCAACCTCTGCACAGGGCTATCATTCATTCCTGCTCCGCCCATCTTCCCTCTTGGAATGCTCCCCGGCAAGATGCGGCGGATCAACCAATCAGATTACTTGGGGCTGACGGCTTATGCTTTCGCCAGGCAGGAGCGAGCGCCCTCTGCCGGGCAATTGCACAAGGAGCTTGCAACTTCTGTTCCGCCAACTTTTTTTTTTTTGTTATCTTTGTAATAAAGTATCACAAAACGTTGAACTCAGAATGTCCAATGACAACTTTACAATTGCGTGTATATCTTTATGTCAAAATAAACGCGTATTTATTTCAAAACCATTTATAACCCACACAAGCCTCCTAGGACTCTTGCTGGGTTTACAATAACTATATTCATAGTAATTAAAAAAAGCATAACCATCCCATATATCCTACTGCAAGGAAGCCACACACTTCATTTTGAATGGACGTCTTGCTAGCACAGTTTGCTGAATGAGACCCTAACATTTTGACTTGAGTATTTATTCTACTAAGGGGTATAGAACATTTATATTTGCTGGTTTGTTACATTTGTATCCCACATTTTCCCACCTATTTGTGTAGGCTCAATGTGGCTTACAAAGCACCGGACAGGCATTTTCCCAGAAGGAATCATCCATATTTTAATTTGTGCTATTTTTCCATGTATACATATAAATATGCACTATGGTAGTGTTTGAGATTTTTGTATAAACATTAATATAATTGAGAGATCAATTTCTTTTGGTGTAACTTCCCCAAAAAATTAATGTTTCCCAATTAGTTGCAGATCTTAATATGTTGTGTTCTGTTTATTGGATGAGAGTGTTATCCACAGAATGTTCCAATTGCTGGAGTTGCCGTCAAAGCCCACCCAGTTTATTCGTCTTCTCATTTGTGGGACACAGATCGTAAAAGTCTGTCCTGCACTGTCCTCATGTTCCAGCCACTAAAGTTGCTAACTAAGCCCTTTCCAGCCCATCCTAAACCAGATTGCCGTATATGAGACACAAACCATACAAGTCTCAGCCACAGTTGCCATCACTCGACACATCCACACACATGCAGCCATTTAAGTTTTTTGTTTTTTATAACTTTCATTTTCTAATTAAAGATACTCTGTGTTTATCCCACGCCTTTTTGAATTCCGTCATCATTTGTGTGTCTACCGCCCCCTTAATGGAAGACTTTCCGCATTTGTGCTGTTCAAGCAAGGAGGAAGAGGAGGAGACAGCACTCAAAGAACTTGGTAGATGAGAGACTGGCGCAGGTGCAGCTTCCACTTCCATGGGAATCCCACAAGAATTGTTTCCATTCCCACGGGAATCCCACAGGAACTGCTTCCATCCCCGCGGGAACCCCATTCCCGTGCAGGTCTCTACTTGAGAAAAAGATGATCTGAACATTACCCCCTCAGTAGTGTTCCGTGGTTCACTTCTACCCGGGGTGGATCGCTGCTGCGTGCACCCCCCCCCCCCCCAGTCCCAGTCCCCACCTGTCTTACCAGCTCCGTCCACCTGGCACCTCTGTGCTGCTGTAAAAGAAGAAAATTGCCTCGTCGGCCCTTCCCTTACTCTCTCTGTCCCGCCCTCTGATGTAACGTCCTATTTCCTCGAGGGCGGGACAGACAGAGTAAGGGAAGGGCCAACGAGGCAATTTTCTTCTTTTACAGCAGCACAGATGCGAGGCACTGCACCACATAGCTGCCGGGTGGATGGAGCTGGACTCGCCAGCAGAGCACCCCCCCCCCCACCCATTGACACCTGGGGTGGACTGCCCCCACTGCCCCCCCCTTGGTACGCCACTGTTACCCCTCCCCCTCCCCCATTTACTAAGCCGCATGGCAATGCTGTTAAAGCCCATTCAAAGTGAATGAATGGTCTGTGTGGGCATTAGTGCATTATACTTCTAAATATGGCATTCCCAGACCACCTACTGACTTTGGGGACAGTTCCTGTCTCATATCTGACTCTGGCTTTTTTTTTTTTTTTACTTTGTCACATAAAAGTTGAAAAAGTTATTTTACTTCTTTAAAGGAGGATCTTTGGAGAGAGAGAGAGAGAGAGATTAGTGAAGAGATAAAACATACATTTCAAGGTGTTTATCCTTCTTAGCCATGATAGTGTGGTATATTCTAAGGTCCAATTTGACTCGAGTTAATAATTTATCATAATTAAGGAGAAGTAACGTGGACAGATTACAGGAGATTATAAATCCAAGACATGTAAAAGATAGTTTAGTTTGGAACAAGGTGTTTTCCAGGGTCTCTCTAGTTTTTATCACAGTTAAGGCCACAAGGCATTATCACAGATTTTGTAAAATTTACTGTATAACCAGACATTTGTCCATAGTCCCTTAATAATGTTAATAGGCATGGTAAGGATTCTTTACATTTTGTAAAAAAAAAAAAAAACATATATATATAATCTGGGTATAAGACTGTAAAACATTTTTCACCTGCTATTGTTATCCCATGGATGGTATCTGAATTTCTAATGGTTGTTACTAGGGATTCTATACCTATTGCAAATAATAAAGGAGGAAAGTGGACACCCTTGGCAATGCCCTCTGTGTACACTAGAAAGAAGAAAAGAAAGATTTCCATGAACTGAAGCTGTGGGAGCAGGATATAATGCTTTTATCCAAGATATGTAATTATGACCAAACCCATCTTAGATAAAACACAAAACGAGTATTTCCATTCTACCATATCAAATGCTTTTTCAGCATCTACGGAAAGAATGGCCTAGTCCCCTTTTTTTTTATTCGGTATGATGATTAAATATCTAATGTATATCTGTTCTTAATAAAACTAGCTTGGTCTGGATCATAGGAGCTGACTCTGTGGGTGCTTGAGCACCCCCAATATTGAGAAACTTCCTTCTATGTGTCCAGGGAAGGGTTATTTCCACTGGGTTTAGTACCCCCAATAATTTTGAAAAGTTGGCTCCTATGGTCTGGATGTATTATTTGATCCATGAGTTTTGAGGATTTTTTTTTTTTTTATTAAAGTTTCACAGATACATCTTAACAGATATTCAACTACACATTGACATCTTGCTTCTTACATCAATCTATGCCTATCCCCGACTGTAGTTTCCCTCCCTTCCCTCCCTATCCCGGTGGTGAGTGCTGCTGTTCCTTATACTGTTCATAAAGTGTCCAAATTTTGTTAAAGACTAGCATGGATCCTCTTCGCATAGCTGTTAGTTTTGACATCTGATAGAGGTGCTCCACTTTCCTATTGACCGCCTGAATTGACGGTGGCTCCACTTGCCGCCAGGCACGAGCCAGTCCCAGTCTTGCCGCTACAAGAGTTTTGAGGATTTTGGCAAAGATTTTGTAATCTCTCTATTAATGTGGTGGATAGCTCTTCCACATCTGATGAGGAAGATGAGGCCTCAGGAACCCAGGAGCAGCAGCAAGCCCAGAAATGGGTCACAGCAGTTCCACAAGAACGTATTGCCCCCCCCCCCTCCCCATCTCTGAAGTTGGTGTCTAGATGAGACGTGAAGTGGAGGCAGCGGTATGGGTGATGGATGTCATGAGGCCAATGATGATTCTAGAGGACACCAGCTATAGGGGCCAGACAGACATGTTGTACCAAGCTTGGCCCTGCAGCTGATGTGCCTCCCCCCCCCCCCCAGTAGCCAGTTGTTCCTCACCCATAGTGATGACCATGCAGTTCTTGAGCTACAGGGACCATGTGAAGTCCAGCAGTAGTTCGAGTCCTGGCATTCATGCATATCAACCGCCTCATGGTCAGCACCATGGAAAGATGCAGGCTCAGAGATGTATCTGCAATCTGCAGAGGCCGTGAGGTGTTTAAGGGTACTAGAATAGTTGACTGTAAACTCTAAGGTACCCCCCTCCCCAAATAATATATCTAGTATGCAGCCACCACCTTCAGTGGCATAACCAGGACTGAATAGACCCCCTACAAAACCATCTCTCCCAAAGTGATAGGGACGCCCTGTCAGAGCTCCAATAAACAAATCTGTCACAGTAATATAAATTAAAATGCAATTTCCCACAGCTGACATATTAACAGTTTAGAAACACAAATGTTCTACTTTTGTTGTCTGAGCATTGCTTTGCTCCGAGTGTCTCCTGCTTCTCTATTTATTTTGTCTTAACTCTTTTCACAGACTCCTGCCCTTTTGACATTTCTCCTCTGTCCATTAGACATCTTTCTGTCAATCTGTCCTATCCAGCGTCTTCCCTCTGCGTCCATCCTATCCTCCCCCCACGTTCACTATCCACCTTATAATTGAAAGAGAAAAACGCCTAGATTTTGACCCAAATCGGGAGATAGACGTTTATTTCACAAAAACGAATAAATCGGTATAATGGAAAGCCGATTTTGGACGTTTTCAACTGCACTCCATCGCGGAAGCGTACAAAGTTGACGGGGGCGTGTTGGAGGCATGGCGAAGGTGGAACTGGGGCGTGGTTATCGGCCGAGGAGAGATGGGCGCCTTTCGCCGATAATGGAAAAAACGTATGCGTTTGTAGCTAGAATTTAGGGCACTTTTCCTGGACCCTGTTTTTTCACGAATAAGGCCCCAAAAAGTGCCCTAAATGACCAGATTACCACCAGAGGGAATCGGGGATGACCTCCCCTGACTCCCCCAGTGGTCACTAACCCCCTCCCACCACAAAAAATGATGTTTCACAACTTTTTATTTTCACCCTCAAATGTCATACCCACCTCCCTGGCAGCAGTATGCAGGTCCCTGGAGCAGTTGTTAGGGGGTGCAGTGGACTTCAGGCAGGTGGACCCAGGCCCATCCCCCCCTACCTGTTACAATTGTGCTGTTTAATGCTTAGTCGTCCAAACCCTCCAAACCCACTGTACCCACATGTAGGTGCCCCCCTTCACCCCTTAGGGCTATAGTAATGGTGTAGACTTGTGGGCAGTGGGTTTTGAGGGGGATTTGGGGGGCTCAACACATAAGGGAAGGGTGCTATGCACCTGGGAGCTCTTTTACCTTTTTTTTTGTTTTTGTAAAAGTGCCCCCTAGGGTGCCCGGTTGGTGTCCTGGCATGTGAGAGGGACCAGTGCACTACAAATCCTGGCCCCTCCCACGAACAAATGCCTTGGATTTATTTGTTTTTGAGCTGGGCGCTTTCATTTTCCATTATTACTGAAAAACAAAAACGCCCAGCTCACAAATTGTCGAATAAAACATGGACGTCTATTTTTTTCGAAAATACGGTTCGGTCCGCCCCTTCACGGACCCGTTCTCGGAGATAAACGCCCATGGAGATAGACGTTTTCGTTCAATTATGCCCCTCTATATCTTCTCTATCACTATCCCTCCTCTTGTATCCAGCAACATTCTTCTGTGTCCCTGCCTCTATGCTTCCTCCCCCCCCTCCCCAACCAGCATCTGCCTCCTCTTCCATCTGCTTGGTCTCTCTCCAGCAGGTCACGGCCAGCCAAGACAGCACTGAAAGCTGCCTCCCTCTGGCTACTGGATCCTTTCCTCAGCTGTGTCTCACTCACAGGAAGTTGCATCAGAGAGGCAAGACCAGGGCTTTTTTTGAGGGGGTACTTTGGGGGTACTGAGTACTGGCACCTTTTCCATTGTCTGTTAAAATTGACCCATGAACCCAAAGTTTTAATGAAAAAGCTCAGGCTCTACACACCAATTCTGCCTTGTCATAGATTCTGTGACTGGTTGCAGGGGGCCTGGCTATTGTGGGGTGTGTCCCTCAGTGATCACCCCACTCCTGAAGAGTGGCCTAGCATTTGAGTACCGGTACCTTTTTTTAAAGAATAAACACACCGGGCGGGACCCACACAGGAAAGGACCTGCCGGCCAGAGGCTGGCAGCTTTCAGCACTGTCTCTGGTGGTTGCAACCCGCTGCAGTCTTTGGTTGCCAGTCAGGCACATGAGGAGCTGGAAACATGCTGGACCAGGGTGGGGAGAGAAAGGCAGCCTCTACAATTGGGTGGCCCTGGGCATTACTTTACAATCTCCCCATGTTATCAATGCACATGTTTAGAGGTCCTTTCTGTACTACAAATCTACTACTACAAATCATTTCTATAGCGCTACCAGTCGTACGCAGCGCTTCACAATTGAGCATGAAGAAAAGACAGTCCCTGCTCAAAAGAGCTTACAATCTAAATCAGGACAGACAGGACAAATAAGGAATAAGGGTAGGACAGACAGATAGGACACATAGGAATGATTCTAAATGGAATGTTGCTACTATTGGAGATTCTAGATGGAATGTTGCTACTATTGAGATTCTGTTGCTACTATTTGAGATTCTACATGGAATGTTAATGTTGCTATTCCGCTAGCAGCATTCCATGTAGAAGCCTGCCCTTGCAGATCAGCAACACGGCCGCGCAGGCTTCTGTTTCTGTGAGTCTGACGTCCTGCACGTACGTGCAGGACGTCAGACTCACAGAAACAGAAGCCTGCGCGGCCGTGTTGCTGATCTGCAAGGGCAGGCTTCTACTACTACTATAAATCATTTCTATAGCGCTACCAGTCGTACGCAGCGCTTCACAATAGAACATGAAGAAAAGACAGTCTCTGCTTAAAAGAGCTTACAATCTAAATCAGGACAGACAGGACAAATACGGGATAAGGGTAGGACAGATAGGACACATAGGGAAGGGACTATTGAAGAGAGGAAGACAAGATAAAGGTTACAAGCAGGTGACAAGTTAGGACTTAAAAGCAGCATCAAACAGGTAGGCCTTTAGCCCGGATTTGAAGGCGGCCAGGGATAGAGCTTGACGTAATGGCTCAGGAAGTCTATTCCAGGCATAAGGTGCGGCGAGATAAAAGGAACGGAGTCTGGAGTTAGCGATGGAAGAGAAGGGTGCAATTAGGAGAGATTTGCCTAGTGAACGGAGTTCTTGGGAAGGAGTGTAGGGAGAGATAAGGGTGGAGAGGTAGGTAGGGGCAGCAGAGTGAATGCACTTATAGGTTAATAAGAGGAGCTTGAACTGTATATGGAAACGGATAGGGAGCCAGTGAACTGACTTCAGAATAGGGCTGATATGGGCATACTGACTATGGTGAAATATTAATCGTGCAGCAGAATTTGATATGTTACAGGCAAGTAGATGAATGTGGACTCCAGTAGGTCAGGTATAACATATCATTTTTATTTTGGAGACAGCTGTGGTCTAAATTTTGTTTTGGAATGGGAATACAAGGTCCATTGTTAGTACCAATATATTGTCATCCCTTCATTCAAGTAAACAGGGCACCTGTGTGCCACACTATGGTAATCCATATGAGCCCATACATCCATTTCTAAAGACATCTGGCAGCAGCATAGGAGCCAACTTTTCAAAATTATTGGGGGTGCTAAGCCCAATGGAAATAATCCCTCCCTGGACACATACAATAAATTTTTCTCAATGTTGGGGGTGCTCAAGCACCCACAGAGTCAGCTCCAATGGGCAGCAGTATTCTCAGTAGACAGCAAAAACTATGTTTAACATGAAAATCATTCCCTCCCACTACCCTTTATATCCCCATATCTGCCTTCATATTCCCCAATTAAACTATTAACATGCTATTAAAAACAAGCTCCTCCCTCACCCTATATACATATCTCCACCTGCATTCCTTAAAGCCACATCTATACACAGAAAACTATTTCAAAGGCAGTACCATTTCGGCAGGATAATACAAAAATAATTATTAATCAACTATACCCATAGATCTACCCTCTTTCCTTTCCTGCCTAGCTATGATAGAGGATACGCTTTTCTAACTGCTTCTGGTCCTGTAACATTCTAATTTAGTGAAAAGGTTCTGCCTATCCTAGTTATATTCTAGTGGAATTTGAAAGTTAAATCAACTGGAAATTCTTTGATCAGACTGTATCAGTTCTGGTCATACCTAGAGAACACTTTTTTGATACAGCACTTGGCTGACTCACTGGGACTTATAATCCCACCCACCCCATGGTTTTCCAGTCATAAATAGACAAGCCAAAACTCATGAACGTTAATCCTCAGTCACGCACAGGCAAGCTTGCAGACTGTTAACCCCATCATAGTACACCTGTCCATACCCATTTCAACCAATCAGGATGACTTTTATTCTCTGTAATAATTGTGGTGCTTTAGTTTCAAGGCCAATCATCTGGAGATTTAAGGCTTGTCCTATCTGTCTTCAGCTCGCTAGTTTAAAACAGGAGCTCAGTAAAGTAAAGCAGGAATTGGATGCACTTAAAGCAGCTTCTAGGACTGCACAGAATCATATCAACTTCTCACCACTGCCTCAAAGGATAAAACCACCTTAGAATAGATGGTTCACGGTAGGCTCAGGCAGACTTAGTTATGTGACACAGAAGCATCCACCCTCACAAGGGTTGCCCCTACAGAATTCTTTTGCTCCATTACTGCACTGTGATGTTCCTGAAAATAGAACCGAGGCGGAAGAAAAAGCAATGAAGGTGGAACAAAAAGATATGAAGGTACACAAAGAGGGGTATAATCGAACGCGAACGCCCATCTCCTGGGCGTCTATCTCCGAGAATGGGTACATAAAGGGGCGGGACAAACCGTATTTTCGAAAAAAAAAAATGGGCATCCATCTTTTTTCCGATAATACGGTTTGTGCCAGCCAAATGCATTGGATTTGTGCGGATTTGAGCTGGGCGGTATCGTTTTTCAGCGATAATAGATACCGAAGGCGCCCAGCTCAAAAACGAATAAATCCAAGGCATTGGGTCATGGGAGGGGCCAGGATTCTTAGTGCACTGGTCCCCCTCACATGCCAGGACACCAACCGGGCACCCTAGGGGGCACTTGTAACAATTAAAAAAAAAGTTAACTACCTCTGAAGTCCATAGCTCCCTTCCCTTGGGTGCTGAGCCCCCCAAATCCCCTCCCCCCCAAAACCCACTCCCCACAACTCTACACCTCTACATCATTACCATAGCACTTATGGCTGAAGGGGGACACCTAGATGTGGGTACAGTGGGTTTTGGGGGCGGTTTGGAGGGCTCCCATTTACCAGCACAAGTGTAACAGGTAGGGGGGGATGGGTCTGGGTCCACCTGGCTGAAGTCCACTGCATCCACTAACAACTGCTCCAGGGACCTGCATACTGCTGTGATGGAGCTGGGTATGACATTTGAG
Source organism: Microcaecilia unicolor (assembly GCF_901765095.1). NCBI lineage: Eukaryota > Metazoa > Chordata > Amphibia > Gymnophiona > Siphonopidae > Microcaecilia > Microcaecilia unicolor. The sequence continues at coordinate 245,648,278 of NC_044038.1, forward strand.
GCTGGCATACAGGCTGGAAAAAACGTTTTTAAAGTTTTTTTTTTTTTGGGTGGGAGGAGGTTAGTGACCACTGGGGGAGTCAGGGGTGGTCATCCCCGATTCCCTCCGGTGGTCATCTGGTCATTTTGGTTGCTCTTTTTTTAACCTTATTTTGTCTGAACATTTATAGGCTGATCGTAAAATGGCAGAATACATGTTTTGGGGGCTTTAAATGTTTTCAGCCCTTTGATATTTTATTTTTGTTACATTTGTACCCCGCGCTTTCCCACTCATGGCAGGCTCAATGCGGCTTACATGGGGGCAATGGAGGGTTAAGTGACTTGCCCAGAGTCACAAGGAGCTGCCTGTGCCTGAAGTGGGAATTGAACTCAGTTCCTCAGTTCCCCAGGACCAAAGTCCACCACCCTAACCACTAGGCCACTCCTCCACTCGAGGAGTGGCAAAGCTTGCCATTTTACAATCGGAGTCTTGTACCATAGGGAGCATAATGTCTAAGTAAAATGTTTTGACCCAAAAGGGTAACTAACTTAGAGAAAGTGGAGATGTTGTTCAGGGAGGTCCTCAAACTGAAGGAATCTCTGGTGCAGAAGGACACCTCAGCACCTATATAAAACAAAAAGCATGGGTTGGGATCTGTCACTGGTTGAACACAGTATTTCACAGCAGTTATGCAGAGGACCTGAAGCATAAGTGAAGAGAACGCCAGAAGATTGTCAAGTAGAATGATACTGCCAGTTCCCAACCCAACAATGAGATACAAAGTGCCAGAGCAGTAAGTCCTCCAGCCACTAGTTGGAGGCAGTGTGGTGGATTGGTGACTTGGACACATCTTGCCAGCCAGAAGTGTTAGCTGCCATGACTTGCTGCACAGGTGTCCAGACCCTTGCCTTCCCTACTATGTCCATCTTACTTGAAGCTGTAGGATGTCATGCAAATGGGACCTGTTCTGTGCATCTTTGTTTGTATGGGAGGAGGCTGATGGTGGGTGAGCTGCCAGTGTCAACAGGGAGGGGTGCCACCATCACCCAAATGTGTTTCAGTCACTGCCCTCACACCAACACCCATTGTGAAAACATCCATCCTGACTGGCAGGCCAGGGGTAATGCAACTTCCTACAGACATCATCTTATCACTAAAGTGCCTACACTAATACCAGCCTATGGCCCTGGTTCCCACTCATTCAGCTGGCACGCCCTGGCCTGCCATACTTGGTGCAGTAGTGTTATTCATGGAGGGCAAGGAGAGGGTTGTACCCAGGTAGTGATGGTGATGTGCATGACACATGTATTGACAGATTAAGGGAAGGGACCTACATGCAGTGTCCCCAGGAACAAAAAAACATGTGCATATGTTGTCCATTGGTGGATAGAGCACATTCAAGCCCACAATTTCTCATGTTGATTTCTGCTCTTTTCTGGAGAAAAGAGCAGCACAGTAACAAAGAGTAGCAGTAGATAAAAAGCAACCTTTGTGACCTACACCATTATACAACGTGCAATGGTTCATATGTTAAATTAAGCCCTACAAGGCCTAACCGAGCTTCTCATTTTTCCCCCCAAACCCACCTCCCCGCTCCCCCCGTTTTCTATTTCTGTTGATGGCTCTCTCATTCTCCCTGTCTCCTCAGCTCGAAACCTTGGGGGTCATCTTTGACTCTTCTCTCTCCTTCTCTGCTCATATCCAGCAGATCGCCAAGACCTGTCGTTTCTTTCTTTACAACATCCATAAAATCCGCCCCTTTCTTTCCAAGCACTCTATCAAAACCCTCATCCAGACCCTTGTCACCTCTTGTTTAGACTACTGCAATCTGCTTCTTGCTGGCCTCCCACTTAGTCACCTCTCTCCTCTCCAATCGGTTAAAAACTCTGCTGCCCGTCTCGTCTTCCGCCAGGGTCGCTTTACTCATACTACCCCTCTCCTCAAGTCGCTTCACTGAGTCCCTATCCGTTTTCGCATCCTGTTCAAACTTCTTCTACTAACCTATAAATGTACTCACTCTGCTGCTCCCCAGTATCTCTCCACACTCGTCCTTCCCTACACCCCTTCCCGTGCACTCCGCTCCATGGATAAATCCTTCTTATCTGTTCCCTTCTCCACTACTGCCAACTCCAGACTTCGCGCCTTCTGTCTCGCTGCACCCTACGCCTGGAATAAACTTCCTGAGCCCCTACGTCTTGCCCCATCCTTGGCCACCTTTAAATCTAGACTGAAAGCCCACCTCTTTAACATTGCTTTTGACTCATAACCACTCGCCTCCACCTACTCTCCTCTTCTCCTTCCTGTACACATTAATTGATTTGCTTACTTTATTTTTTTGTCTATTAGATTGTAAACTCTTTGAGCAGGGACTGTCTTTCTTCTATGTTTGTGCAGCGCTGCGTACGCCTTGTAGCGCTATCGAAATGCTAAATAATAGTAGTAGTACATGTTTCAGCATCTACAAGACCTGCATCAGGAGCAAATTTATTTATTTATTTATTTGTAGCATTTGTATCCCACATTTTCCTACCTATCTGCAGGCTCAATGTGGCTTACATTGTTCCGCAGTGGTGATCACCAATTCCGGAAGAAAGAAATACAAATAATGTGCCTAGGGACAGATCACACCTAAAAACAGGAACAAACAATCATATATAAGCCTTTAGTACCAGAACAAAATGATATCAAAAGGAAAAATAAAATCAAGATGAAACCAAAAAGTAGTATCAAGCAGGGGCGTAGCCAGACACCCAAGTTTGGGTGGGCCTGGACCCAAGGTGGGTGGGCAGAACTCCACCTTGTCCTACAAGTGATTTGGTTTCTCCCTCTCTTGCCTGCATGCCATATAGTCTTTCAAACATCACCTCTCCCCCGTATATCTTTTAAATAGCAGATTTTCACTGGCAGCAAACAGTTGTTGGGAGTTTTTGGCTGGTGGGGCTTGGGGTCCCTGCAAGCCACATTATAGGTGTGCTGCTACTTGGTGGGCCTGAACCTAAAGTGGGTGGGCCTGGGCCCACCCCAGCCCACCCTTGGCTACACCACTGGTATCAAGTGCAGTAAAAAGATGGAAAGTAAAGCTAAACATCAGGAGATTATACAATTTACCTTGATATGAACCATTAATTGTTCCAAGGGCTGCCTGTAGAGGGCTCCCCAAGCCTAATTTGTACTGTAAAAAAAAACTGCATGGGAAAAAGCAACAGGTCACAAATATATACAGTATCAAGTACAATAAAAGCCTAATTAATTAAAAGGCTCATCTAGTACTGACCTCAATGTTTAGAAACGCTGTATATCAATGGAAAACGATTAAACAACTTGTTAGGACCACAGTGTTGGTCTCGCACAGAAGGACCAAAAAAAAAATTTCACTCAGAAATCTATAGCTAAAGTTAGACATTTATAATTAAGGTAATTTGGTACCGAACTCGCCGGAAAACCAGTCACTGTATCTCCAAAAGAATTACTCCAACAGCTTGAAAGGACCAGGTAGTGCTGGTCACACACCGAGCAGAAGCAGAGCTAAGCATTTCACTCGAAGTAAAGGTGCAGTTTTGCCAAAAAGGGCTTTAAATCCAAAGATACTAAAGCATTATATACAAACCTGAAGTTGAATTTCAGTTGTACTAGAGGTTGGTATATTGGTTCATGGCATGGTGCTGCTTGTGTAGTACTTGACCATTTTGCTTTCAATAAATATTACACAAAAACACACACACGTTAATGCTGAAGTGGAGGAGTGGCCTAGTGGTTAGGGTGGTGGACTTTGGTCCTGGGGAACTGAGGAACTGAGTTCGATTCCCACTTCAGGCACAGGCAGCTCCTTGTGACTCTGGGCAAGTCACTTAACCCTCCATTGCCCCATGTAAGCCGCATTGAGCCTGCCATGAGTGGGAAAGCGCAGGGTACAAATGTAACAAAAATAAAATAGATACTATTGGAGATTCTACATGGAATGTTGCTATTCCACTAGCAACATTCCATGTAGAAGGCTGCGCAGGCTTCTGTATCTGTGAGTCTGACGTCCTGCACGTACGTCAGACTCACAGAAGCAGAAGCCTGCGCGGCCACATTGGTGATCTGCAAGGGCCGACTTCTACATGGAATGTTGCTAGTGGAATAGCAACATTCCATGTAGAATCTCAAATAGTAGCAACAGTGGAGGAGTGGCCTAGTGGTTAGGGTGGTGGACTTTGGTCCTGAGGAACTGAATTCGATTCCCACTTCAGGCACAGGCAGCTCCTTGTGACTCTGGGCAAGTCACTTAACCCTCCATTGCCCCATGTAAGCCACATTGAGCCTGCCATGAGTGGGAAAGCGCGGGGTACAAATGTAACAAAAATAAAATAGATACTATTGGAGATTCTACATGGAATGTTGCTACTATTGGAGATTCTACATGGAATGTTGCTATTCCATATAGAAGGCTGCGCAGGCTTCTGTTTCTGTGAGTCAGACTGACAGAAGCAGAAGCCTGCGCGGCCACATTGGTGATCTACAAGGGACAACTTCTACATGGAATGTTACTAGTGGAATAGCAACATTCCATGTAGAATCTCAAATAGTAGCAACAGTGGAGGAGTGGCCTAGTGGTTAGGGTGGTGGACTTTGGTCCTGAGGAACTGAGTTCAATTCCCACTTCAGGCACAGGCAGCTCCTTGTGACTCTGGGCAAATCACTTAACCCTCCATTGCCCCATGTAAGCTGCATTGAGCCTGCCATGAGTGGGAAAGCGCGGGGTACAAATGTAACAAAAAAAAAAGTACAAAATGGCCTTAGTGTTCCCTTTTCTGGGTCTTTCTTACAGGTTAAGGCCATTTCTACTGCAGCCAGAACTGCTACAGGGCCATTAAAAAACGCCACCTATTTTGGAGCTGATAAGGGCTCCTGTGCAAATCCTGCACTAATTGGTGAATGACAATCAGGCTTATTTTCGAAAGAGAAAGACGCCCATATTTTGACCCAAATCGGGAGATGGGCGCCTTTCTCTCATGCGCGCCCAAATCGGTATAAACGAAAGCTGATTTTTGGGCACCTCCAACTGCAGTCTGACGCGAGAAAGGACAAAGTTGACGGGGCCGTGTCGGAGGCGTGGTGAAGGCGGGACTGTGGCGTGTTTATCGGTCGAGGAGAGATGGGCACGCTCGGCCGATAATGGAGAAAAAGGGTGCCAGAAGCGAGAATTTGGGTCACTTTTTCTGGACCCTTTTTTTCCCACGAACAAGTCCCCAAAAAGTGCCCCAACTGCCCAGATGACCACCGGAGGGAATCGGGGATGACCACCCCTGACTCCCCCAGTGATCACTAACCGCCTCCCACCCAAAAAAAGAAATTTACAAACTTTTTTTGACAGCTGGATGCCAGCCTCAAATGTCATACCCAGCTCCATCACAGCAGTATGCAGGTCCCTGGAGCAGTTGTTAGTGGGTGCAGTGGGCTTCAGCCAGGTGGACCCAGGCCCATCCTCCCTCTACCTGTTACACTTGTGGTGGTAAATGGGAGCCCTCCAAACCGCCCCCAAAACCCACTGTACCCACATCTAGGTGCCCCCCTTCAGCCATAAGTGCTATGGTAATGGTGTAGAGATCTGGGGAGTAGGTTTTGGGGGGATTTGGGGGGGGCTCAGCACCCAAGGTAAGGGAGCTATGGACTTGGGAGGTATTTTAAATTTTTTTTAATTGTTATAAGTGCCCCCTAGGGTGCCAGGTTGGTGTCCTGGCATGTGAGGGGGACCAGTGCACTATGAATCCTGGCCCCTCCCACGATCAAATGCCTTGGATTTGTTCGTTTTTGAGCTGGGCGCCTTCGGTTTCCATTATTGCTGAAAACCGATACCGCCCAGCTCAAATCCGCCCAAATCTGATGCATTTGCCCGGCACCAACCGTACTATTGAAACAAAAGATGGACGCCCGTCTTTTTCGAAAATAAGGTCTGGCCCGCCCCTTCGTGGACCTGTCCTCGGAGATAGACGCCCATGGAGATGGGCGTTCACGTTCGATTATGCCCCTCAATGCCAGTGGCCCACAGACACAGCCAAAAATTAATGACAGTGTCCTTCATCCAATCGGAAACAACGGCTGTGAACAAAACTTTAAAAAGTTTTTAAGAGAAAATATGATGGCTTATAAGAGAGACAACAGCTTATTAGAAAACATGACATCCATTTGATATGAGCATTAGCTTTTACGATGAAAAATCAATTTTTGCTCTTGACGAAGAAATTTCTGATGATCACCTCCGCTCTTAAAAAGGTGCAATCCATTGTAGCACGATAACATCAAAACCATGATGATGATATACACTGTGCATCACTAATGGAAATGATTATTCCTGTGTATTAATATTACTCTTAAGTTCCAATAAACACACTTGCTACTGCCTATTGGTCTGCTCGACATATAGCTTTTGACATGGGCAGACTACACAGTAGACTACAAAATCAGTCTTACAAGTTGTCCTATCTTTTTAAAATATATTCAGCCTGGGTGGTAGGATGTATAAACTGTGATAAAGTCACATCCAGGATAGTTGGGTTAATGCAGTTTCAGTCTGAAATACAAGTCCCAGAAGGCATTGCAGGTAAGGAGCCAGAGGGTGAGATGAAGAACCCGGACTGGACTCCTAGCTGCAATCAGGGAAGACATGGGTGTAAGCTGACAGGGTGTAGATTGGCTGCCCCTAGGGGGAAAGAGAGTTAGGAAACCCTGTGTGCAGGAGCTCATCATTGGTCTCATTAGTTTAATGCTCAACTCAGCTGGTATGGGGGTGGGGAAGCTAATGGAAGGAGAATGATTGGTGGTGGTAGCTGAAGCCAGGGATTGATTAGGCAGGTGGGAAGGAGTCCCAGGAGGGAGGCAGTTCAGTTCAGGAGAGAGAAGCAGAAGGAGAGAAGGAGTTGCAGGCTGAAAATCCTTGGGCAAGGAGGTCCCTAAAGTACTGGCAGTTACAGGCTGAGAATCCTTGGGCAGGGTGGTCCCTAAAGTACTGAAGCAGGCTGAGATTCCTTGGGTGAGAGGAAGTCCCAAAAGTATTGAATTCACTGTGGCAGATGCAGGGGAAAACCCTTGGGTAGAAGGGGTCCCTAAAATATTGAACTCTCCTGAAGGTAAAGAGGATAGAAGGTTCCCTTCTCCACTACTGCCAACTCCAGACTTCGCGCCTTCTGTCTCGCTGCACCCTACGCCTGGAATAAACTTCCTGAGCCCCTACGTCTTGCCCCATCCTTGGCCACCTTTAAATCTAGACTGAAAGCCCACCTCTTTAACATTGCTTTTGACTCGTAACCACTTGTAACCACTCGCCTCCACCTACCCTTCTCTCTTCTTTCCCATTCACATTAATTGATTTGATTTGCTTACTTTATTTATTTTTTGTCTATTAGATTTTGAGCAGGGACTGTCTTTCTTCTATGTTTGTGCAGCGCTGCGTACGCCTTGTAGCACTATAGAAATGCTAAATAGTAGTAGTAGTAGTAGTAGTAGAAACTGCTGCTTGGTGACTGAACTGTGATGATGAACTGAAAGAACTGTTTGTCTTGGGAATTGAATTACTGTTGATTGTGCACTGGATAAAGAGCCCAGACTGGAGCCTGTAAGCCTGTATTGAATCCTGGTATGTGCTATGCTGCTGTTGGAACTGTGTACTAGAAACCTGCATGGAATAAAAATCCTTAAGATTGAAGTTACTGGTGGACATCTATTTCTTCATTGTACCGGGAGCCTGTGGCTGGAGGAGATTGTTCTATCCTTGGCTGCACAAGAGAGGTACCTGGTTACAAAATGTATTTGTTTGCAACATAACACTACACATTGGACATTTCAGTTGTGGAGAATGCACTATCAGTTGTAATGTCTGAAAGTCAGAAGATCCAACCCTAATATTGTTGTTTGAAAAACAGAGCAAGTAGTAACAATGCCCCAATGTTTTCTAATTGCTTTAGTGATAAAGCATGTTGCAGACGTATATTTCAATACACAGGTCATCACGTCCTCATCTTCTTGGCCGAGCTAACAGTTGACAGTAACAAATCTCTGTTGTTAAACTTTTCTCTCCTGTAAGAATGCCTGAAGGATAACATCGAGCCAACAATCTTTCCCGTAACTCCTTTGACTTCTAAACTCATCTTCTAAGCAAATCCTATGATATCTCAGAACCTGAGAAAAGGGGACAAACTTCCTAGATTACAGATCGGTGGTACCTTAACTTATTTTTGAGTACAAGTGGACTTAATTTTTGTCCATGTCTTTACTACATCTATATAAATAAATCTCACCTGAAACATTCTGAAGCTCTGAAGCTCACTGTGGCAGGGACACTCACTCTCACTCATGCACCACTCACTCTCACTCATGCACCACCCTCAGCCACGCCCCTCAGCCACACCCCTTCCGCACATAATTCGCAACCCCAACGTTCTAAATGAAGCTGCCACTTCCGTTTTTGAGGTGGCAGAGACCAAAAATTTTCACCATGACTGTCTGTCCCGCCCTCGTGTCTGAACGTGATGACGTTGAGGGCGGGGCTATGACACAACGAATCCCCAGTTCCACCGCCGTCCAACGCTTCACCCCCCACGCCCGACGCACACCGACAAACAGCGACCTACGCAGACCCTCCACCCCCCCCCCGACGCACAGCAGCAAACACCGACCTACACGGGGAGGAGTGCCATCAGACCAGCTGATCCGCTGCGATCCCCACGCTGCTGCCCTCCAAAAATTTACGCGCCAACTGCGCCCTCCTGACCCTGCCGTGAAAACAGCTGACGACCCACGCTGCGGTCCTGCGCCCTCCCGACCCTGCCGTCCAAACAAAACAGCTGACGACACTGCCGCGATTCCCACGCTCACACCCTCCAAAAAACAACCAACAGAAGGCCGGATGAGCAGGAGGTAAAACAGGTCACTGCTAGCAGGCAGGGGGAGAAGTCGTGAATAACGCCGATGAAGTGGCACAGAGGGGTGCAGGACCACTACGAGCTGGGGAGACAGGCAGAGGGGGGGAGGCCCCTTGGCAGCCAGCCAGGCAGGCAGGCAGGCAGGCAGGCACGCAGGACAACATCTCAGTGCTACCAGGCAGGGAGAGGAGTATTGAATAACGCTGATCAAGTGGCAGGGAAGGTTGCAGGAGGAGTACAAGGTGGGGAGAGAGGCAGAGGGATGGAAGCCCCTTGGCAGGCAGGCTGCCAGACACGCAGGCACTGGCACACACTCTCATTCCCACACGCACTCTCATTCCCACACACACACACCCACTCTCTCACAAACACACTGTCTTTCACAAACAAGCTCGCAAACACTCACTCTGTCTGTCACAAGCACACACTTGCATCTGGCAGGCAGGGAAGGGGGCCACCTTGGGGGAGGGGGGCACCCTGGCACACACTCTCATTCCCACACACTCTCTCTCTCACAAACACACACACTTGCTACCACCTGTTTCATCACACACACTCTCTCTCACACACAAACACTAACACACACTTTCTCTCTCTCTCTCTCATTCTCTCTCTCTCGCACAATTTCTCAAACATACACTCCCAGGAAAACCTTGCTAGCGCCCATTTCATTTCTCACAGAAACGGGCCTTTTTTACTAGTTTCAAATATAACAAAACAATAGCAAAAAAATTAATAAAAAAGGAGACTCAGCAAAACTATGGAATGAAGCCTGATAAGGGGACCTGCGCTGACATCAGCATGTGATTTTGATGTGTGCTGAGGCTCCCTTTTACCACAGCGGGTAAAAGGCTGTTTTTATTTTTATTTTTTTTTTAAGAAATGGCTGGGTGGCCATTTGGGGGGAGGGGAGCACTTACTGTCACTCATTGAGGTGGCAGTAAGGGCTCCCACGCTAACCCAGTGGTAACTGGGCAGAACACAACACTGCCCAATTACTGCCGGGTAAACACTGGTGCTACAAAAAAAAAAATATATTTTTTATAGTGCTGGAAATGGTGCATGCTGGGAGTGGGAACAACCACCAGTGGTACTTCTGGTTTAGCGAGCAGTAAGCCTGCGTTGGGCTTATCGACACTTAGTAAAAGACTTCTAAGGGCTCCTTTTACAAAGCTGTGCTACTGATTTGGCATTCAGGGGGTCTTTTACAAAAGGTGGGCTAGCGTTTTTTGTATGCACTAGCCATGTATTAGAGTGTGCTAAAAATGCTAGCCCACCTTTTGTAAAAGACCCCCTGAATGCTTTGTAAAAGGAGCCCTTACTAAGCTGCGGTAAAAGGACCCTGCGCTAGCATCGGGGGCCGTTTTTGCCGCACGCCAAGGCTCTCTTTACAGCAGCGGGTAAAAAGGCTTTTTTTTTCCCGTTGAGGTGGCAGTAAGGGATCTCGTGATAACCTGGCAGTCACCGGGTAGCATGTGGTGCTGCCCGATTACCGCTACCACCGGAAATGCCGCACACTGGGGGTAGAACTACCACTGGCACCAATGATGGGCCGGTGGTCATTCTGGATTGCTGAGCGGTAAGCTCATGTTGGGGTAACGCTGCTTAGTAAAAAGGCCCCTTAGCTATTCTATGGTCTAAACCAAAGAAAGTGATTTTATAGCATAATCCTCAAGATAATAAATTGGCCTCTTTGGCAGATGAAAAAATATAGATTTTAGAACATTTATGTAACAATGGCCAATTTCTACAATTTTCTGAAGCCATGTCAACATTCCATCTCCCTACTTCACAATACTTTTTACGTGGCTCCAAAAGTCAATGATGAAGATTTACCATCTTTAAGTCGTCTAGTAGCCACTCCCCCCAAGCTTCTAAACTGTATCAGCTGTTTTGAAATGTTTGTTGTGTGAGCAACTAATGGTCTCTCTGACACCAACTCAGTGGAGATCTTTCTGGTCAACAAGTGGCCTTATTTTTTTCTGACATTGAAGGTCAGTATAGAGGACTAAACTGTGGAAAAATATGCAAACACTGCAGCTTTATGGAAGGCTCCAGAGCACGTTGGCAATCCTAAGCCAGAGATGCCAAGTTACTCAGTTCCAGGCTGGAAATGACCATCCTCTCCTGATGCATTATTGGCCATGGAGCACTGGTTTCAATAGGTAGCATCAAGCACTATAAAAGCCACACACTGCTTTTGGATGCAAGTTGAAAACCAGCCTGGAACCGGATAAGTTGTGCTCATATGAAGGAGGTTAGCAGGGATGCCAGCTGACAGGGGTCAAACCTAGGCACCTGCCTAATTTGCTTACTCCTTCTTCAGGTTCTGGCTAGAGCAGGGGTCCTCACCCCAGTCCCTTGGGCCGTTGTTCCAACTAGCAAGTCGGGTTTTCGAAATGTCCACAATGACTAGGCATAAGCTAAGGATCTGCATACGATGGAAGGAGTACACTGAGGTGGGGGAAGAGAAGTTGGTGGTTGGGAGGCAAGGATAGTGGAGGGCAGACTTATACGGTCTGTGCCAGAGCCGGTGATGGGAGGCGGGACTGGTGGTTGGGAGGCGGGAAATACTGCTGGGCAGACTTGTACGGTCTGTGCCCTGAAAAAGGCAGGTACAAATCAAGGTAAGGTATACACATATGAGTTTATCTTGTTGGGCAGACTGGATGGACCATGCAGGTCTTTTTCTGCCGTCATCTACTATGTTACTATGTTAGGAGCAACTAGAGGTCAGGCCTAGGAAAGGTGAATTCCTAGTCTGTACCAAAGGACCGGACCGGGCTAGGGGCTCCCTCCCACTCCAGCTGTGGTCCTTCCTTCAGAGGAGAAGCGCTTCTTGCACCCACCACCACCACCAGCCCTTGGATGCTCTTGAGCTGGGGGGGGGGGGGGGCGCGCTCCCGTTTTCAGGGCCATGGCGCGAGCGCGCTGATGACGGGCAGTGCGCGCCGCCGCGCTCGGTGGATGATGATAGATACGCGGGGAGGAAGGATGGCATAGTGCTGTGAATGCCGAGGCGGAACCGGAGCAGCGATGGCGGAGGCCGGGAGCGGCAGAGGGGTCGCCGGGGTGCTGCTGACCCTGTGTCTGCGCAGCTGCTTCCTGCAGGCGCTTCTCGGTGCCGTGTCCCTGTGCGCCGAAGACAAGACCTTCATCGTGGAGGTAGGTCACTCACTAGCACGGTGCAACACAATTGCAATGGAAGAAGCACTGATGTGTGACCCCCCGGTGCAAGGTGCAAAGAGATGCATGGGTGCAAGAAGATGCAGGGTGAGACGGGGACACGGGCGGGACTGAGCTCAAGTAAGCAGGTGCAGAAAGCCGGTGGAATAGACAAGGCTGCAGGGTGGGGTTGGTGGCCCCGGGGTGGGGGGAGGGAAGGAGCAGCGCGGGGCGAGCGGCCTCCCAGGAGCCGGGCTGCTGCGGCCCTTTGTCTCCCCCCCCCCCCCCCCCCCTTCCTTCCTCTATTGTTTGCCTGATAATGGCCCGATTGTTTGCTCCTTATTTACAAGGGAGCCCTTCGGGAAGCACCGACCAATCAAAGAGCAACTTCAACAATGCTCGGTGACGTCACAAAGGGCTCCAGCGACCCTGCGATTTCAGCTGAGACAGCACAAGAGGCGTTAATAAGGATGGAGAGTTCCTAATGCCTTTTGCATGGTCCATGATGCCACCGCACCTCCAATGCTACAATGTGGCAATTCCGGGGATGGCAAAGGCAGAAGGGCTTGGGGAGTTATGATAAGAGGTCTATAAAACAATGAGTGCAATGGAAGGGGTCCACTTGAATCGCTTGTTTACTCTTTCCAAAAATACTAGAACTAAAGGGGGTAGCAATGAAGCTATTAAGTAGTAAATTTAAAACAAATCCAAGACGATATATTTCATCACTGTGTAATTAAACTCTGGAATTCCTTGCCAGAGAGTATGGTAAAAAGCAGTTAGATTCGCAGAGTTTAAAAAAGTTTTGGATAACTTCCTAAAGAAAAGTCCATAAGCCATTATTAAGATGGACTTGGGGAAAATCCACTGCTTATGTCTAGGATAAGCAGCATAAAATCTGTTTTACTGTTTTGGGATCTTGCCAGGTACTTGTGACCTGGATTGGCCACTGTTGGAAACAGGAGCCTGGACTTGATGGCAACGCTTGTGTATAAATAAAATAGGGGTTAGTCTCCATCTTTTTCGGGCATGACAATCTTAAAAGTTCTCCTATCTCCCTTCTTGTCCTAACCCATACCTGCATCCGTTTTCATTCGTTCCTCAACCATCAGCCCACCCTTCTTTCCCATTAGGTCATTGGATTTATTTCCCCGTCTGTCCCTTCTGTTCCACGTTTTGTCTGCTAGTCTCCCCTTCCAAATGTATTTTATTTATTTATTTATTGCATTTGTATCCCACATTTTCCCACCTATTTGCAGGCTCAATGTGGCTTATATTTATTTTCCTATGCTCATATCACCATTATTCCCCTCCAGTTTTGTTCCTCTTTCTTCTAACAGGACTCTGTAAGCTACATTGAGCCTGCAAATAGGTGGGAAAATGTGGGATACAAATGCAATAAATAAAGAACTAAGTTCTAGACCTCCCTGCGCCTCTCACCATTTTTCCTCTTACCCAGTTGTAGATTCACATGCAACACAGATTTTCCTACCAATCCTCTGATTGTAATAATAGGCCATTTGATCCTTCCTCCTGCTGGAAGAGGTTGGAAAGTCCAAGACTCAGTCTGATCTCAGCCGAACAATCAGTGATGTCATGTACAGGGGAACATTTATGTAGCTTATAGTAGAAATGACTCCATCTGTCCTGCACCACTAATCTATGCTGACAACCTCCTTGCGCAGGGTAGCAAGATTATCTGATTGCTTGCCGTCTGGTTATTATTGCAGAGTGGAAGAAAATCCAATGCAAGAAACCAGTCAAAACTCACAGAATGAAAACTCCAAATAGACTTTATTAGGGTCCTAATAAAGTCTATTTGGAGTTTTCATTCTTGGATTGGATTTTCTTCCACTCTGCATTCCTTCTCCTTGGTGATTTTGTGGAAGGTGTGAACCTCCTCTTTTGTCCTATTTGATTATTATTAACATTTCAGTACTTCACAGGCATTCTCTGTGTATTGAGACTGTCGACTCCCTGACGAGGGCTAGGATGCAGTAAGGGTTTTACTGTATTTTGATGATTTTGATTTTATGTTATCTATGTTGTTATATTGTTTATGCTATTAGACCTGTTCGTTGAGTGTTGACTTAAAAATGGTTATATTATGGGCCTGATACTCATTTATCTGGATAAATAGCACAGCGGTCGCTATCTGTGGATGTTCAGAGGCACAACCCAGATACTGCATTTGAATATCCTTACAGACTGACCCAGCACCTAGTGAGGGTAGAGCAGCAATATTCAGACGTGTGTGTGTGTGTGTTTTCTGGGTTGCTTGTTGGGTGTGTGTGTGTGTATATCTTTTGTTTGGGGGGACCATGTCTTCAAATTGCCTAATTTTGCACATACCATGATGGGAACGAACTTCACTCCTAAACCAAGATATGTAGAGTATAATCTGTCTTCCGAATGTACTGCTGATGCCATAGAACTTCCCTCTGGAGTTCATAAGATGTAACCTATAGTGTGTATCTGAAAAGCAGAGTGTAAACCCTCATTTACAATTTCTGTCCAACGTTCCGTTGGGTTGGAAAGAAAAATTTAAACCAAGTGTGGTCGTTTTTCTAGCCATTAGGGACCAAATTCAATAAATGGGGCCCAAATTTGGGTGCTGGAAAAAGTCAGCACCCAGCGCTATTCTATAAACGTGTTGCAGGTTGAGTACCCTTTATAGAATATTGCATAGCATTGGGCTCCAGAACTTACTCTTGCTGAAACCAGGTGTAATTCCACGGTATTCTCTAGCACTGCGCGCAGATTTTCAGAACACCCCTGACCCGCCTGTCCCCTCATGGCCATGCCCCCTTTTGAGATACGAGCCATGGGATTTGGGCATGCAGTTTTATGGACTAGTGTTCAGCAAGATGTACATCAATAATTGACAGCGCCCAACTATCAGTTGCCCAATCTAACTGCATGTGCATCTCAGGATCAAATTTGAGTATCCTTTATTGACTCCCCACATAGATGTCACTGTCAACAGATTCTGTAATGCTGGAGTTTTTTTCAGGGACTCTGTTTCTTCCAAATCCCTGGCATGATGAGTTCCATTTTCAACCTTGATTTGTCTTTTCTCCTTTGCCAAACTTGGGTCTATTCCTAGCAATTTTCATAGAGTTATTTTGCCCCTAGACGGACAGATTTTTGAGCCCTACTTACCTTTGTATAACTTCATTCCAACATCCGTTGGGTTAGTGGGTTAAAAAGCATCAAAATATTCCAAATGTTATGAGTGTTAAGTGTGAGCCAAGGTCAGTTGGTGCCTTAGTGAATAACAGTGGATGAACAAAAGTGGTTGGAGAAGAAAGGACACACAAGGATGAATGGAAGAGAGGACAGACAGAGAAACCGACATAATAAACAGAATGGAGAAGTAGCCTTGCTGCTAGAAAGCAAGCGGAGAAGCAGGGAAACCAGTGTTCAAATCGTGCTTCTCTCATTGATACCTTGGGCTAATCATTCCATCCTCCATTGCCTCAGGTACAGTTTAAAGTGTATCTCTCTTGGGCAGGGAAATAACTTGTGTATCTGATTTGGGAAAGGCAAGCAATTAAATCCAATTTCATGATGTCTAAGGCCAGTGTCTCTCAAAACACACCCAGCTTGTTGGGTGTTCAGGAGATCCGAAATGAGTACGCATGAGATAAGTTTGCATGCGCTGCTTCCATTTTATACATATTAATTGTGGATATCCAAAAACCCTGACTGGGTGGGAGGATACCAAGTACTGGATTGAGATCCTTGATCAGGGTTAAAATTGGTAATTTTGATCCATAACTAAACATTTTGGGGTTTTTTTGTCTAGAAAACAAATTTTGTAATTTGTTCATCTACAAAACAAGTAAATCTGAGATCCAAGTATCCCCACACTGAGATTAACCAGGGTGAGGAGGAGAAAAGAGGGGTTCTAGAAATGTGACCACTATTTTTGTGGAATAGGAGCCTAGTGGTTAGGGTGGTGGACTTTGGTCCTGGGGAACGGAGGAACTGAGTTCGATTCCCGGCACAGGCAGCTCCTTGTGACTCTGGGCAAGTCACTTAACCCTCCATTGCCCCATGTAAGCCGCATTGAGCCTGCCATGAGTGGGAAAGCACAGGGTACAAATGTAACAAAAATAAAATAGCTACTATTGGAGATTCTACATGGAATGTTGCTACTATTGGAGATTCTACATGGAATGTTGCTATTCCACTAGCAACATTCCATGTAGAAGGCTGCACAGGCTTCTGTTTCTGTGAGTCTGACGTCCTGCCATGAGTGGGAAAGCGCGGGGTACAAATGTAACAAAAACAATAAATAAATAAATGACAGTGACATGAATTGGTCTGTAGCGATCCACTGATTGCTGTGAAAGCACCTATGTGCCCTTAATGAGGCTGGATTTCAGAAATAGTTAATGTGAAAGAAATAGGGAGAGACCACATCTGTATGGAAGGTGACTTCTGTGTAATTTCCTGGTTCTTTTTTTTTTTTCTCCTCTTCTCCTTCCTCTCTGTCATTTCCTGCTTACTTCTGATCTGCTTGTGTTCTTCTTCCAACCTGAGCCCATTTCTTCCCCATGCTTTCTTTTTTTCTTCTCCTTTACTCTGCCTTTCCTTTCTTTGCTGTATCTTCCCATGCAATCTCTTTGCCCCTGTTCTCTTCCCTTCTTCCTCTCTTGCTTTATATGCTTCTCCTTGCTCTCTCTCGCGCTCTCTCTCTCTCTCTCACATGCCCTTTTCAGCTATTGTTCTCCACCTCCCACCTTTCCGCTTGCGTTGCAGTTCCATACAGAGCTAGATCCAGAGCCCAAGTATTAATGATCCACAGGAGGGTGAGGCAGGAAGCTTCTGATGCCTCTCATGGCATATTGGTTGTAAGCCCTCTGCTGATGCAGGGGGCTGAAATAACAACACCGCAGCCAAGTGCTTCCTGCTTAGCCCTGTGTACAGTGCCCACCACTGTGACAATGTCACTCCTCTTTTCATCTCTAAACAATGGTTACCTGTTTCAGCTCTCAGCTTACGTACAGAATCATTCTGCTGGTTTATTTCTGGCAAACCTCCCTACGCCTTATATTCCATGTCATGCCCTGCTGCCTCTACCACCCCCCCCCCCCCTCAAAACTTTGCCTCATTTTCCTTTCTGGGCTGTCACCTCTGGAACTCTCAGACAGGAACCTGCACTCTGCAGACTTAAGAATATCAATAGAAATCAAACAAAATAAAACATGGAAAAGAAAATAAGATGATACCTTTTTTATTGGACATAATACATTTCTTGATTAGCTTTCAAAGGTTGCCCTTTTTCGTTCTTATTTTCTTTTCCATGTTTTATTTTGTTTGATTTCTATTGATATTCTTAAGAGTGGACTAACACGGCTACCACACTCCAGACTTAAGAAGAAGCTGAAGGCTTGACGTTTACGATTGATGCGGGACCCCTCTGTCTGCCCTTTCCACTTGTTCTCTTACTGTACCTTTCTATAGCTTCTCCTTTTTCTGTCTTCCTTGCCTTTTCTCTTCCTTGATGTGTCTTTTCTAGCAGCACCATAATCGGCAGAAAAAGACCTGCACGGTCCATCCAGTCTGAGAGATCAGTAATAAATACATGTCCTGCTGGTCCAAACTTCTTGTTCTGGTTAGAGATATAAAATGGGCAAAAGCCTAATTTTTTTTTTAATCTGAGAAAACATGAAATATGGGGGGGGCGAATAAATGGATTGGGAAAATGGGAATTTTGATACATACTCAAAATGCTCAGTGTATAATTTTTCCAGTTTCTTTAAATCGCTAATATAGAAATACTAGTAAAAAAGGCCCATTTCTGACACAAATGAAACGGGAGCTAGCAAGGTTTTCCTCGGAGTGTGTATGTGTGAGAGAGTGTGTGTGAGAGTGACTGTGTGAGAGAGAGAGAGTGAATGTGCAAGTGTGTGTGTGACAGAGAGACAGTGAGAGTGGGTGCGAGTGTGTCTGTGAGAGAGATAGTGTGTGTGTGTGTGAGAATGAGTGTGTGTGTCAGGGGCCCCCCTCCTCCCTCCCTCCCTCCCAGTTTCAGGGTTTTTCTCCCCCCCTCCCTCCCAGGGTCCTCCCCCTCCCTCCCTGCCAGGGTCGTCGTCCACCTCCCTCCCTCCCTCCCTCGTACTCCTTTCAACTTGTAGCAAGCACGAACTATTTTATCATCTTGTAGTTTGTATCCATCCTGCCGCTAGTCGATTCCCCCTCCTTCCATCGCTTCCCAAAGAATCGCGCGGAAGGATGCGGGTGAGTGCGTGGTGAGGTGGAGCTTGGGCGGAGAAGTGTGTGTGGAAGAAGGAGAGAGGAGAAGGTGGAGAAGAGGGGGAAGTAATGCTGCTGCAGCTGCGATTGACGTTCGGAGGCCGTTACTTTTTGGTGTTTAGGACAGACGGTGCCGTGCTCTCCGGCAGTAGCAGCTTCAGCGGCGGCTGCTGAAAAAGGCAGGCAGAGGGGAGGGGGCAGGGCACAGTCAAGCGGAAAGCAGCAGGAAAAGAAATCATATTTTGTCTTTGTTTTAGTTCTGTTTCGGAGAAATGGATTTCACAGCATATAGCACTCGAGGGTGGGGCGATTACGAACCCTCGTGTGGTTGGTCACTGCTGCTGGTGACGAACCCGGAAGTACGTGACGTCATTCAGGAGATGGATACAGAGAGCAGGAATGCTTCAAGGTTTCAGTGCCACAGAATCAGCTTCAGAACGTTGGAGGTGCTTTTTATTATATAGGATACGAGCAACAATGCTCCATTACTTCTACCATTTATGCCACTGGGGATCCCAGCTCCATCTTTCTCACTGGTCATCCCCATCTTTTTGTTATCAGCTGCTCCTTTCATTGTTATTTTTTCCACACTCCTTTATAGCTTTCATTATATCTTTCAGTTTTCTCATCTACCCCCCACCCCAACTCCATCTTCTTCTCTCTCATCTTCTAGTCATTTTCTTTGTCTCATTGTTCTGTCTCTTGTTATTCCTTCATCTGTATTTCATCTCTTATCCTTCTGCTTTTCCCTTTCCTAACTTTTGCCTCCATTTCTCTTTCCCAGCATCAGCCTTCTACTCAGTGGCGTAGCCACAGGTGGGCCTGGGTGGGCCGGGGCCCACCCACTTAGGGCTCAGGCCCACCCAACAGCAGCACACATTTAGTGGTAGCTGGTGGGGATGCCAAGCTCCGTCAGCTGAAGACCTCCTCCCGATGGTGCTGAAAACATTGCTCTCCACTTCAGAAGTCTGAGCTTCCTAAGCTGCCGATACTGGCAACTGCGAATGCTCAGTTTTCAGCACATGCCTGCTGCAGGCTGCCAAGGTAGAGAGCAGTGTTTTCCTGCCAGCTGAGATATTTTTTTAAGTTGGTGGGGGAGGGGGGAGAACACATGCCCACCCACTTCTTGTCTAGGCCCACCCAAAATCTGCTGTCTGGCTATGCCCCTGCTTCTACTTCTCTCTCAGGAACATCTGGCCTGTGAGTTATGAAAATGTTTGCAGTCTCTGCAGCCCCAGGACAGACTCCCACCAGTCCACCTGCTAAGCCTTGAATGGTGATGACTCTGCAGTCTCAGTGGCTGGGTTTGCAGTGTGTGTAGTCATTGGAGGGTTGAAGCATGGCTATGTACAGCTTAGAGAACAGCAACTACAAACCTAGTACAGGAAATAGGGCTAGATTATGGCGTATGCAAACTAGGCACATGCCTAAGATCCAAATGTGTAGGGTTGCCCAGCCAGATGTGTTCAGGAGTCTGTATTTTTTGTCAGGAATGAACAGATTTAGCGTTAATTCCTGGAAGCCAGACACGTGTGTAAATGTCCCCAGTTTAGACCCCTATCTGCTGCATTCCTGTCTTTTCAGCAGTAGCTCAAAGTGGTGAACATTCAGAACAAGGAATCTCTCAGTCCTTCCTTGGAGGGTTCACAATCTAGGTTTGTATCTAAGCCAATGGAGGGTTGAATGACTTGCTCAAGAAGCTAGAGTGGGATTTGAACCCGGCTTCTGTGGAGCAGAAAAGTGCACCTACCCCTGCCTATGATCCGAGTCCCTCACTTTGTTGATAACAAGGAACAACGTTGTGCTTTCTTAGAAAACTGCAAAGAGATAAGAGTTATTGTATCATGACAAAATAGCAATCAGCAGAATTAGAAATATTTCCTGGAAAAGCACAGCTGTGCCTCACTTTCCAGAGAAACTACTTCACTAGCTATTCCCAAACAGGAACAAACAGACATTTTTTATCCCTTCTTTGTTTGTTGCACCCAGGGATAATCAGGGGCTTTCTTCCAGGAACTTTCATAATGGCTTTCATTGCACATGTACATTTATTCTGTATTTAAGAGAAGCAGTACAGTTAGACCTTGAAACTTTCTCTATCAACATTTTTACCAACTGTTTGGATCTGAGCTTTGGAGAAGAGCTAAAGGGTCATTCCATGCCAAGTGGTCTAAACCTTCCCACCATCATGTCTCCAATTTTGTTCAAATTTGATCTGTTGCGTGTGTCAGGTGTTAAACGAAGTTTCCCAAAATTTTAGGTCTCTTACTGCAATAGTTGCAGATCTAGACCCCCTTTTCTGAAAGGTTGTCAGTCCATGAGCGCGCGACATTTACCAAAATGCCATTTTGGGGGTCTAATAAAATCCAAACACATTTATAAGAATGGCTAAAAAATTCAAATCCTGTACAGTTTTTGATGCTAATTCCGATGAAATACATTTTAACATTATAGATGCAAAATCCAGTCAAACAAGTTGACTCAAAGTGTGCATCAAAATTGGTCGCGACTCATCGGAACATATTTGGACCAATATTCAGACCGCAACAACTTCCATGCAAACAAAGATACGGACTTGAAATTTTGAACAAGCATTATGCTTGTGCTGGACATAATACTGCCAGATTTGCAACTAACCAGCATCTATAACCGCCCTGCAGGATCTCTTCAAAGTTGGCACTGTCAGCGCAAATGGTAAAATGTACCAAAGTTCAAAGCCAAGAGTCTGCCTGAATCAGCTTGTGAACAGTATCATCTGAAAGAGAAAATTGTGCTCTACAACACTGATATGTTTTTGTTTTGCAATGCCACCATTAAGTAGCCATTTACTCAGGTCAAAGTATGTTATATTTAGTACACTTGATGTGCTAATTTTTCTTCATTTCTAGGAAATTGAGTCTTAATAGTCACTTAAAAGTATTGATATAATTATTTATTCATTCGTATTTTATTCGTTGATTGTCCAATCGTTTATTGTGCGCTGTTATCAGTTTGGTCGTGCCATCTCAGGTGAATATTCCAGCTTAATAAATTAGTGATGCTGAACAAATAGAGAAAGTCACAAATCTTCAGCCTGGGCAGTATGTTGCTTGCATTTATGGTGGATTGGAAACGTTTGTGAAACGTCAGTTGAACAGAAAGATGCTTTCATAAGCTTTATGCATCCTCATGGTCCCGCTACTTCATTTTATTGGCCGGTAAGACACGATACTTGCTGGATCCCAGAACAACTTATCATTGCTGTTATTCCAGCTCCATCAGTGACATCATCTGGTAGGCAATATAGTTTCCCTGAAACTGTTCTCTTGCAGATCAATGATGCTTTCAGAATGATGAAGCAACTGAAGAAGATAGGCTTGGGAACCTGCAGTGAAGTAACTGAAGAAGGCAGGCTTGGGAACCTGCAGTAAAGAAACACACAATCAGGCTTGGGATCCTGCAGTAAAGATACCCACCCGTGGCTGTTACTGCATGGCTATCGGGCGTGGCCCCTATGGTGATGGGGATGCTGGTTTCAATGTGATAACCAGTAATGGCTCAGCCATCATGGAACAACGCAATACATCGCCTTCGTTGTATCCTTTGCGGAGACGGCTGCTTCTGTGTTCCTGTCCAATATAAATTTATTACCATGTTCTCAATGATGCAGACACGCAATCTTTGTGCTCAGGCTTAGAATGGGTTGGTACCGCTCTTGACCTCACAAGTAAATGAAAATTGCTAAATACTTAGGGCAGCAGTTCCCAAACCTGTCTTAGGGGAACCCAGCCAGTCAGGCTTTCAGGATATCCACAATGAATATTCATGAGCGAGATCTCTGCATACCATGGAAGCAGTGCATGCAAATCTAACTCATGAATATTCATTGTGGATATCCTGAAAAACTGGCTGGGATTCCCCCAGGACAGGTTTGAGAATCACTGACTGAGTCGAGGATCAAAGCTTTATCTTTGGTCTACCTTTAGCATCAAACTACAGGGTTACATTGCTGTTATAGGTCTGGCTTAACCGAGTTAAACAATTAAGATAATAACCTGAAGGTCATCCCAGTTCTTGCAGGAGTGAGCTTGTGTCCAGGTTCACAGGGTGAGCATATCAATTGGATATGGGTGGAGAAAAAGAACTAAACCAACAATCCATGGAAAATGTATTTGCAGAACTAGTCTCAGGATTAGTTCTAGATTCTAAGATAAAAGTTAGGATATTCAATTATTGTCTGCCAGCCATAACTCAGCATCCGTTTGCACTGTCATGACATCAGAAATGAGCAAATGCACTTTGAAGGGCTGTAGACTGCATTGAGAGCTTACTTTGCCGATGTTGTCAATACGGTGCACTCTCAGAAGAGAAATCAATCACCTGATAGATCCGTACAGAAGCTGTGCATCAAAGCGCTGGAAAGAAGGCTGGAAGAGAAATGGATGCATATACTGACACCGTGAGAGCAGAGGGAACTGTTTTAATGGGATTAAGCAGTTATGTATGCATTAAAATTCCCCAGTGATTTGTAATTATATTTCTGTATTATTATTATTCTGTCACAGGTAGTCTCAGTGCCTGGAAATAGAACTTTTAGACCATTGTTCGTGAAAGCAAAAAGAATTCAGTTTAGATATCCTTTTGTTACAGTTTAACTGTTAAATCTGGATTCCTGTCTTTTTAAGGGAGTCATTTTCTAACAATGTGCAGTAATGCCATTAACATGGTTTTTTTTTTTTTACTGCAGGGCCTTTTACATAAGTACATAAGTAATGCCATACTGGGAAAAGACCAAGGGTCCATCGAGCCCAGCATCTTGTCCATGACAGCGGCCAATCCAGGCCAAGGGCACCTGGCAAGCTTCCCAAACGTACAAACATTCTATACATGTTATTCCTGGAATTTTGGATTTTTCCAAGTCCGTTTAGTAACGGTTTATGGACTTGTCCTTTAGGAAACCGTCTAACCCCCTTTTAAACTCTGCCAAGCTAACCGCCTTCACCACGTTCTCCGGCAACGAATTCCAGAGTTTAATTACGCTTTGGGTGAAGAAACTTTTTCTCCCATTTGTTTTAAATTTACTACACTGTAGTTTCATCGCATGCCCCCTAGTCCTAGTATTTTTGGAAAGCGTGAACAGAAGCTTCACATCCACCTGTTCCACTCCACTCATTATTTTATATACCTCTATCATGTCTCCCCTCAGCCGTCTCTTCTCCAAGCCGAATAGCCCTAGCCTCCTTAGTCTTTCTTCATAGGGAAGTCGTCCCATCCCCGCTATCATTTTAGTCGCCCTTCGCTGCACCTTTTCCAATTCTACTATATCTTTTACATGTTTTCAATGATTTTCAAAAGATTTTAGGTAAGTCAACCCATCAGAGATTAAATCAGTCGTCTCACTCCATCCTTCCTTCCCAAGAAAAATCATAGTAAAAAGCTGCAGGGATTATTTTGGTTCCCAGGTCTCCCTTCAGTCAGACATATTCACTGGTGGGAAGGAGAACTCACACACCGACTTAGTAAGAATCATCCATAGCCTCTTGAAAATATTGGAAACAACTCAAATAGTAACTATTAAAAGTAGATGTTTGGTAAATATGAAAAAAAATGCTCTTTGCATCTGGAAAAGGTATTTTTAGAAATTTGTTGGTTGCTTTATTTTCTAAAACACTTGAAAATGTGAGATGAAGGCAGGGGTGTGCTGGTAAATTTTTAACAACAGGCTCTTTCTCCAGACGTAGCCAGCTCTGCAGTTGGAAGGGCCAAGTGTGGCCAGAGGGGGGGGGGGGGGAGCAACACTTGCCTCTCTCTCCTCCCTCCCTTCGTGTGGGCACGCTAGGCATACCTTTGCTGGCAGCCAATAAATGGACTGCCACCACTCCCAACGTCTTGCTCTGAGCAGCATGCTGAAACTTCTCACACATGCTGGAGAAGTCCCAGCCTGCCGTTCAGAGCTGGAAACAAGGAGTGGGGAGCAGCAGCAGTCTATTTACTTGGCTGGCAGGGCTCAGCATCCCACCAGCAAAGTAAAAGATAATTCAGCAGGGGGCCCAAGCCCACATTTTGGGAGTCAGTTGTTAAAGTAGCCATGGAGGGCCCTACTTTAACAACCGGCTCCCAAAATTCTTAAAAACTTAACAACCGGCTCTTGCGAGCCTGTGAGAGCCTGCTCCAGCACACCACTGGATGAAGGTATTAGTTTTTCCATCTGCTGAAATTTTGTTCTTTCATATTTTGTTTTCTTTTATTACTCTGTAAATTTTTATCCTGTTGTTTGAATAAGGATTGTACATGTAATATATGTGATCTAATTCTTAGGTTGACTATAAATGAATAAACCATAAATATTAAACCTCATATTCAGAGTGCTCAAGCAAAGGAGTTAAGTTATGATAGGCACATTGTTTTTTTCCCTCCTCTGTGATTCAGTTGAATCCATGCAGAATTTTTATTTGTTTCTGCAGCTCTAAAGCCCAAATATACGCACTCCTGCTTTAAACAGGTTCCAGACTTGTCATGGAACTGAGACCATGGTGATGGCCATCTTGAATCTGGATAAAGGAGGGGGGCAGTCCTTCTGCTTTAAGATTTGACCACAGCTTTTGATACCAGGTTTTGGCACGACTGTGTAGATTAGGACCTAGTTTATCACACTTTTAGGAGACATCAGAAAGTAGTGAGAAGTAATTGTGTGTCATGTGAGGAGTGTCGCAGGGATCAGTCTTGTTACCTTATATCTTTAATATTTATGTGTTGGGCTTTCATCGTTAATAATACGTGGACATTATGCATATAGATGTTTAGAATACTAATATATGTGTGAATTTACATACTTATATACTAGCATGCCGCCTAAGTGCTATTCTGCAAATACCTGCTTAATTTATATAGTTGGGATTTCCACAAATGCATGTAACATTATGCACATACCTGTCATACTTCAGTGCTACAGCCAGACATAGTATTTTGGGTGGGCACACAATCCCTCCCCACTTCCATGCTTTCCACCCCTGCACCAGCAGCCCCAAAGAATAAACTAAATCCCTGAGCTGGCAGGGGATCCCTGAGCTCCAGCAGCCAGAACAAGTGATTTTCCCTACTTCCGGTGGTGCTTTCCATCTGTTGCTGCCACACTGGCCTCTCCCCTCCTACATACACTTGGTTTTTGCACATGCATGTAGGGTGGGTGGGTTAGTGTGGTGGCAACCAGTGGAAAGTGATGCCAACTGTAGCGAGAAGGGCAGTCACATGTTCTGGCTGCCAGAGGACATCTTCAGCTGGTTAGGCTTGAGAATCCCCGCCAGCCAGAAGAATTTGGCTATGCCACTGTTGCTTACCCCTGCTCTGACTGGTGTAAATGCCTAAATGTTAGATTCATATTTATTGAGTTTTGCCGCTATTCTGTAGACTCCAGCCACCTAATTGGAGGTGCCCAGTTCTAAAGTTGCCTCCTAAGGTGATGGTACGAATAGTTTCCTCATTTGATGGACTTGGGGAAACCTAAAAACCTAATGAAATAACATACATAATCACAAAAGTATCAAACATATAAATGGCGAGTGTCATACTCACTCGCAAAAGGCAGTAGAGACCCTCTCTGCCCCACCCCCGCGTCAATACGTTATGATGGGGGCGGAACAGAGAGGGTCTCTACTTCGCATTTGCGAGGGACGAAACCGCCGTCGCTAACGCTCCCCCCACCCTCCACCCGGCCGGGCCCTCTCTCTCCGCTATTGAAACAGCGAGGGAACGCAGCACACAGCTCTGCTGAGCTGCCGTCCTTCCTCCTCCTTCTCTGCCTGTGTCCCGCCCTCGACGACGTTACATCACACGAGGGCGGGACACAGGCAGAGAAGAAGAAGGAAGGCCGACTCAGTAGAGCTGTGTGCTGCGTTCCCTCGCTGTTTCAATAGCGGAGCGAGGGCCCGGGCCGGATGGAGGGGTGGCGGCGAGCTCGGCGGTGGGGGTGCCTTGCAGCGGCGGCGGGAAGGGGCTTTCAACCCCCCCCCTTTCCTATACTAAAGTAGAGATGGTGCTGACCATAAATGCTGAGGTAAAGCATTCCACATAATTAGGCACAGAGAGATACTCAATACTTACCAAGTCTTAACCTGCCGAAAAGAAGGAACCTTTATCAGCAGAATGTAAGGCTCTAGCAGAACAATATAATTTTAAAGAACTAGCAGCAGTACAAGGTGGACTGTCATCATGCAGTGGCTTGCAATCAAAACTAAAAATTTAAAATGCATAAAACAGGTAGCCAGTGCAACTTCTTCAAAATCAGAGTAATACGTTCAAATTGAGAGGTTTTAGTAATCAAACACAGTTATATTTTGAGCAACGAAATAGTGCATGTAACTATTGTTTTCAGAGTCCAATAAATAAAACATTACAATGATGAAACAAAGAGCTTACATAAGACTGGTGAATAGTGCAAACATTCTACTACTACTACTACTATTTAGCATTTCTATAGCGCTGCACAAACATAGAAGAAAGACAGTCCCTGCTCAAAGAGCTTACAATCTAATAGACAAAAAATAAAGTAATCAAATCAATTAATGTGTACAGGAAGGAGGAGAGGAGGGTAGGTGGAGGCGAGTGGTTACGAGTTAAAAGCAATGTTAAAGAGGTGGGCTTTCAGTCTAGATTTAAAGGTGGCCAAGGATGGGGCAAGACGTAGGGGCTCAGGAAATTTATTCCAGGCGTAGGGTGCAGCGAGACAGAAGGCGCAAAGTCTGGAGTTGGCAGTAGTGGAGAAGGGAACAGATAAGAAGGATTTATCTCTCATCTCTCCCTACACTCCTCCCCGTGAACTCCGTTCGCTGGGTAAATGTCTCCTGTCGTCCCCCTTCTCCCCCACTGCTAACTCCTGGCTTCGTTCCTTCTATCTCGTTGCTCCCTATGCCTGGAATAGACTCCCTGAGCCAGTATGTCAGGCTCAGTCTCTGGCTGTCTTCAAGTCTAGGCTTAAAGCCCACCTCTTTGCGACTGCTTTTGATTCCTAACCATGACTCTCTTACTCAACACCCTCACTTATCACCCCTACCACTGCAATTTCCCCACCCCTAGCTGTCTGTTCGTCTGTCCAATTTAGATTGTAAGCTCTGTTGAGCAGGGACTGTCTTTTCATGTTCATTTGTACAGCGCTGCGTAAGTCTAGTAGCGCTATAGAAATGTTTATTAGTAGTAGTAGTAGTATCCATGGAGCGGAGTGCACGGGAAGGGGTGTAGGGAAGGACGAGTGTGGAGAGATACTGGGGAGCAGCAGAGTGAGTACATTTATAGGTTAGTAGAAGAAGTTTGAACAGGATGCGAAAACGGATAGGGAGCCAGTGAAGGGTCTTGTGGAGAGGGGTAGTATGAGTAAAGCGACCCTGGCGGAAGACGAGACGGGCAGCAGAGTTTTGAACTGATTGGACGACTTAAAACATTCTGAAGATGACAAAGAGTTTTTGTTCTGTTTGAAAAAAACTCTTTGAATAATATTCTGAAGAGGTGGTATAAAGGATAATGAGGCATGCAAAATAACTGCTAGAGAATGCTTTTCCCTAGTGATCGAACATAAGAATATCCATACTGGGTCAGACCAATTGTGCACCTAGCCCAGTATCCTGTTTCCAGATCAAAAGTACCTGACAGAAACCCAAATCGTGGCAACATTTCATGCTACCAATCCCAGGGCAAGCAGTGGCTTCCCCATGGCTGTCTCAATAGCAGACTATGGACTTTTCCTCCAGGAACTTGTCCAAACTTTTTTTTTAACCCAGATAGGCAAACTGCTCTTACTACAGCCTCCAGCAAAGAGTTCCATAGCTTAACTATTCATTGAGTGAAAAATATTGCCTCCTATTTGTTGTAAAAGTATTTCCCTGTAACTTTCTTGAGTGTCTCCTAGTC